>NC_057408.1:13613375-14228339 GCF_019320065.1 Cervus canadensis | reverse complement strand
TGGAACTGTACAACACCAACACTACTGTTGGGGAGACAAAAAAAATTTTCTCTATACATCAAGGTTTTTCTGGCTGATCTAATAATTAAACTGACACAAGCCAGTTTAATGGGAGAAAATCAAATTTTTATTTTGTGTGTTTGGGAAACCCAAAGTGATGGGGCTCAGAAATGACCGAAATAGGCAGCTTTTACCTTTCAGACAAAAAAAAAAAAAAAAAGAATATCTTTGTGAAGAACTGACAAGACAAAGAAGTTAGGGCTTGGGGTAATAAACCAGTGCAGAAGTACCCAGATCTGTTTCTACAGTCTTTGGGACACTAGGTTTTCTGTGTCTGTGATAAGGATACCGTCTACCCTCTTGATACAGGGAGGGTGCCTTTCCCATGGGAGATTTGTTCCCTGCATTCAGGGAGACAGAGAACAGTCAGCGTGTCATTCTTGCGCGTCTGTTACTTCAGGAACTTTAATTAAAAATAAACAATATGCTACCTTGGTGTATTTGGGGGCAGCTTGCCCTGAGCGCCAACATCACTGATTCTCTGATTAGGCTTTGTTAAAAATTAATAACCATCAGCTTTCAAGTCTGCCTGCGGACTGATGGAGAATTGTCATCTTTGCCCTTGGAAAAGTATTGTATAAAGCTTAGAATTATGAAGTCCCACATTTGCCAGAAGGGCTCCCTTTTCCCTCAGAATCCAGAAACACATTTACCGTGGAGGAATCCTTTTGTTCAGTTTACAATCTGGCTAGCAGGTAACGATACCTGTGATCCGAGACACGCACAGCATGTTTCTCACAATCCAAGCCAGCAGGGAACGTCTTATTTGGAGGGACACGGTGGCTGTCACTTGCCAGCATCCGGAGGGTCTGCTTCTGCCCCCGTGTGTCCAGGCGCCGTAGTCACGTTGCTGTCTCCTGTGCACCCCGTCCTTGTCCCGGGAGCCCTGCCGTTACTGTTGCACTTTATGAATCCCAGGAACCAAATGGAAACAGAAAATTCCCAAACAAAAGGAAAATTTCAGTGTAATCAGTACAGTACCTGAGACACTCTGGAAGAACTTGATGACTTGGCTCAGGTCACTGGGGAGATTTTAAGGAGACAATATTTTCCTAGGGACTTTGAGAGCTGGATTATGTTGGGATCAAAGGAGAGCAAGGGAAGGCTCTCTGTGACTTGGAACACTCAAGGGATTCTGTCCTAGACCACATCTGTAGGGGACCATCCTCGCTACTTTAGAAAATCCACAGCAGTCATCACAAGAATAGATTCGGGTTAAGTCTGTATCTTTGATATGGAAAAAAAGTTCAAGTTAACAGCTTCGATGAGAACTCTCTTGTTTACTGAGATAAAGGTCAGTATCACTCATTTTCTGAGATAAGTATCACTAATATCTACCAACTCTTTCTGTACCCACAAGTCACTCTTTGCTAATCTTGTAGATCAGAGGAATAAAGGGAATTTGGGGGAATGAAAAGCAACATCCCGAGGCACCCTTGCAAATGGCAGACTCCTCCCATTGCTCCAGCAGGGTCTTAACAGTGTGGCAAGATGCCTGTTCCCGGCAGTGTTTACCCGGAGGACTCCTGCCTGAGAAAGGCTTCGGCTCTGATAACGTGCCTCTGCAGGAGTGTTCTCTCTCCGTTCACTTTAGTCCTGACCCAGTGGTTTCATTTGCTGCGGTCTGCAGGGCATCCGAATAAAGGTGCATGCTGCTAATCAGCGCAAGGCACTGCGTCTGGACATTTTAAAAACACAAACAGAAACCTGGCTTCCGACCTCAGCTGGGACACCGGAGGGGTGTGTGCGGGGGGGGGTGGGGGGCTTGTTTGCACATCTTAATCTGTTCTCCTGACACGATGGTCTCCTCCTGTGTTGAAACTCAACCACAGAGCTTATTTATTTGTTGACTTGCATCCCAGCTCTTTCCCAGATTTCCCTGGAACCATTCATCTTAAGCTTCTGCAGGCGTGATGGGTACTCCACGTTGCATGCTTCAGCTGCCTTTGTCAGAATAGGCCTTTCCACTGTAGTAGGAAAATATATTAAAAGATCGTACTAATTGGACACATTTTTACACAGTAATAATTTTTTTTCAAAGGTAGCTTTACATCGTTCCTGTTCAGAGAAAGGAGATTTATTCCATTTATGTCTAAATAACATCATCTAAGCCCTTGAGTATATAGGGTATATCAGTTAGGATGCTCTCGGCTATCATTCACAGAATATCTGACTGCATTGACCTACACTGTCTGAGTTGATGATTTTCTCACATAACAAGTCCAGAGGTGAGTGATTTTTACTCTTTTTTAGTGTTTTTTATTGTTCAGTCGCTAAGTTGTGTCTGACTCTTTTTCATGTCTGTTTTAGACTCTTTTTTAGTCTGTTTCAGACATTCAATAAGGTCATCTAGGACCTGGTTTCCTTCAGTCTGGAGGCTCTGTCGTCCCCTGTAAGTCAGGCTAAAGGGCAGGGTTCAAAGGACAGAGTGGGAAGTTGCATCAAGGAGGGACTCACAGGCCTGCCTTCTCCTCTCTGCACAGAGGAAGGTCTCTTGGGAAAGCCCCCTCTCATCACGTCCCGTATGATTTGTTGACCATCATTGGAACATCGTCTATCGCTTGCTGAAGAAAGGAGGGCAGGTTTTATCACCTTTCTCTGGTTCTGACCCTTGCTCTGGAGGAGGAGGCTGAGGAGAGCTGGGGGCGGGTGGGGGGCCTGCTCTGGCTCCCGGCGGCCGCCTCTCTCACTGATGCGCGTCCTCCTCCGCGTGGTGTTTGCTCAGTGAGACCCAGGCTGAGATCCACCATCTGAAGAAAGAAGGGCGTTCTTTGGAGCTACTCTACTTGGGAAAAGCAAGACCATCCACACAGGACTCGTATTCTTTGTGTGTTCAGCCCTCTTGGAGAAGACGACTTAATTCTTTGTGTCTCTGAAAATGCCACGAGATTCACCACTGTTGATTGATTACCCCTTTGTTCCAGAAAGTCAAGAGGGAAAGAGCTTCTTGGCAACATTGGCGTTGGGTTTCCTTCTGATTTCTTGGGCTGTTTCTTCATTAAAGTTTCTCAGCCCCTTCTTTCCTGTCTGTCCTTTAAATATGACTGTCCTGTGGGCTGCTTTGGGTCCTTGACACCACTTCTCACGCTGCTCATCTACCCTGTGCGATCTTATCTGGTCTCTCGGCTGCAGTCACAGCCTCAGTGAATCGGTGACTTCCAAATCTTGCTGTCGAGTTCTCATTCCTCTGCTGAGCTCCAGATCCATTTATCCAGCTATATACTGGCGGGGCATGGTGTTTTTTTTTTTTTTTGTAGAAAGGAAAGTTGCTTTTAATCAAATGCCAGTGAATGGGGGGCGATGATAGACTCACTGCCCCCACAAAGCCACCTTACAGGATTCTACACTGGCTGAGCATTTTTATTGGTGGTCTGGTGGATTCTTCAAACTCAGATGTTCACAAACAGAACTAATCTTTTCTCCTCTTCACACCCACCTTCCCCTCAGTTCAGTTCAGTCGCTCAGTCGTGTCCGACTCTTTGTGACCCCATGAATCACAGCACGCCAGGCCTCCCTGTCCATCACAAACTCCCGGAGTTTACTCAAACTCATGTCCATCGAGTTGGTGATGCCATCCAGCCATCTCATCCTCTGTCGTCCCCTTCTCCTCCTGCCCCCAATCCCTCTCAGCATCAGGGTCTTTTCCAGTGAGTCAACTCTTCGCATGAGGTGGCCAAAGTACTGGAGTTTCAGCTTCAGCATCAGTCCTTCCAATGAACACCCAGGACTGATCTCCTTTAGGATGGACTGGTTGGATCTCCTTGCAGTCCAAGGGACTCTCGAGAGTCTTCTCCAACACCATAGTTCAAAAGCATCAACTTTTCAGCGCTCAGCTTTCTTCACAGTCCAACTCTCACATCCATACATGACCACTGGAAAAACCATAGCCTTGACCAGATGGACCTTTGTTGGCAAAGTAATGTCTGGGCTTTTTAGTATGCTGTCTAGGTTGGTCATCACTTTCCTTCCAAGGAGTAAGCGTCTTTTAATTTCATGGCTGCAATCACCTTCCCCTAGCTGGCTTCATTTCCTTTGTTTCTTTTTGGTCTTCTTATTTTTGGCCATGCTAGGACTCCGCTGCAGCACGCAGGCTTGCGCTAGTTGTGAGGAGCTGAGGCTGCTCTTGCTCAGAGTGTGCAGGCTTCCTTCTCATGCGCGGCTTCTCTTGCTGCGGAGCACAGGCAGGCAGGGCTTCGGCGGTTGTAGCCTGTGTGCTGAGTAGTTGCGGCCCGCGGGCTCTACCGCGCAGGCCCGGTAGCTGTGTTCCCCGGGCGCAGTTGCTCCAGGGCGCGTGGGCTCCTCCCAGACCAGGGATCTTACCCGTGTTCCTGCCTTGGCAGGCAGGCGCATCCACGGAACCACCAGGGGAATCCCTCTTTCCTTTACTCCTGAGTCCTCACATCTACCCATTTGTGCAGGTCGTCTTTTTCATCTTTCATGTCTAACCCACCCGCCCTGTCCTCACTGCGCCTCCTGGATATTTCTGTAACCAGCCTCTTTCTATCCATTCCTCTGACACTGCCTAAGTTCAGCCGTTCCTCATGGTTTGTCTTGACTGTTCACTGCAGATTCCTCTTAAAAGACTTCAAGCTGCCAACATCCTCCCTTCCTAACCACGTTCTTCCCTGCTGTAGCCCAAAGGCAAACTAACTGTGCTGAAACTCATATCCGATTAAGAGGTTTCCCATCTTTAAAATTCTCACACAGCATCCCATAACCTTCAAGATAAAAATCCAAACTCTTAAAAGGTTAGCATGAGACCTTCAGGGGGGTTACCTTTTTCCAGTTCTAGAACCCCCTTAAGTCTCTGAGGACAGCTGTGGAAACTTTATGCGGGCTTGTACCTCTAATGTTATATGCTGATTTTCTGTTCACGGGCCTCTTTTTACATTTTTTTTTTTTTTTTATTTTGGTAAGAACTTTGAAAACGTGGTCTAATCCTCTGCAGCTGCAGTCCATAATAGGTCTGATACATAATAATCATTTGAAAAGTGTTTGCTGAATTATTAATAATGTCTTTCTTCTTCTGATGTCTGTGTTTTGGGCCAATATAGTATGTGATCTTAACATGTGGGTTACTTTAGAGACCGTATCTGTATCTGTGCTTCAGTGGTACCCCTCTGGCACCATACAGTGGGGTTCTCAGGATCTCATTTCCCCTTCACTTAAAATATTCCTCTGATGGGATGGCCTCCTGACCTCAGTACCCAAAGTTTCCAAAATTGAATAATGATTAAAAGACATTGGCATATACTAAGTACCCAGATAACTCACACTTCCAGTTCTTTCTTGACAATGCTGCATTAAGGGGAGCAAGTTTGCCTCCATCCCAGTTCTTTTTTTTTTTTTTTTTAAAGATATTGAAGCATGAAAGCACCATAGGTTATATATTGTCTCCAGTAAGGGACTACTGGACTTCTCTCTTGACAATGCAGTCATTGATTATACATTTCACTTCGTGAAAGCAAATCTGTGGCTTAAATCGTGTTAAGCTATCAGGAGAATTGCACTGAGAAATTTTCCTAACATTCAGTGTCAAGCTGAACTAGATACTTAGATGAAAGGAATCTGAATTACATTCAGAGAACATCCTTTGTAAACAATCAAATGGCAGATACAAATTTAAAGAAGATCTTAAGTCCACTGTATTTAAATAATTACATGGAAATACGTGTACCGAATATGACAGAATAAAAAGTTATTGGATAGATATTCACAAGAAAAAGGCAGATGCAGAGACCTTTTCTAAAATTCAGTCCTTTCTTTTATTTCCCTTGTATAGGTAACAGCTCTAATTTCACTAGAATCTTACCATGCATATTGATTTAAGCTAATAGTGCAGGTACATTTCTTCTGCATATGAGAGAGTGATCTGATTTTAACGATGCCACATGAATGGCTAATGTGAAATTATACAGAGCTTGCATTCTTGAGCTTGATTGCCTAGATCCAGATTCCAATTCTGCAATTTATTAGCTGAGTCTGGGTAAGTTACACAGTCTTTCTGTGCCCCAGCTTCTTCTGTGTAGATAGGGGATAATACAAATATTTACAGGAGTGATAGGAGGAGTCAGTGAGTCGTCTGTCGAGTGTGTAGAACTGTCCCTGGCACAGTGCAAGTGGCTGGAGGTGGTCATTGTTTTCAGGAACAGCCAGAGCTCACTGGACACATTCAAGATGCCAGCACCTATTGTATGTGCATTGTATTATTTAGTCCCCAGATACCTCTTTAAAAAGCAGCTTTGTTTTTAACCTTCATTTGACAGATGCGAAAACTGAGGTTTAATGGTTAAATGACATGCTGCAGCTTACAAAATGGCCCGGCTAGAATCTGACCCACTCTCCTGGTATATTTGGCTTCCCTTGTGACTCAGCTGGTAAAGATTCTGCCTATAATGCGGGAGACGTGGGTTCATTCCCTGGGTCAGGAAGATCCCCTGGAGAGAAGGGCTAGGCTACCCACTCCAGTATTCTGGCTTAGAGAATTCCACGGGCTGTTATTGGAACTCTGAGGGATTTGCACAAGAAAACAACCCAGATTCAGCCTCTGAAACTTTTGTTTTGAGAAATAAAATCATCCAGGCCATCATAAAATAACTTCTGCTGTGAGATACTTTCAGAAATCATGGTAAGAGAAGATATGTACTTGTATCCACATGCATTTCTTCTGTTGTCACCTGCCCTGATTCATGAAACCTTCAATATGACAAAAAATGTACATGTCAGAATTTAATTACAAAGTGCCCTTTCACTTCGCAACCAGCTCATACAGTTTTCTGAGTCTAATAATAGGGAATAAAAGGGTTTATTGTGAGGCAACAACGGCAGTGACCTTTAACAGATGCTACCGTACAATAGAAGAATGAGTCATTATTCCTGAACTTAAACAGTGAAAGATAAATATAACTTAAAGTTTACCTCTTAGATAAATTCTGTACTAGATATATTTTTAACATCTGTTCCATATTTTAACATATATGAAAATTCTTCATAATGAAAATAGACTTCTAATTAGAGTTAATAATTCCACGATGAGCACTGTTGATGGGTTGGTTCTGTCTTCCCATTTTAGAAGTTATGTGCATAGCACCAGTGGTTTATGCTTGATTCCTGTATTTATCCATCCACCATGTGTGAAGGCCTACTGTGTGCTGGTCCCTGTGATGTGTGGGCTGAAGGGAGCTTTGAGAGTCAGCCACCTTAGCTGTCAGCTATGTAGGGCTTACAGCGTAATGAAGAACTACTAAACAAGTAAAAGAATACACGCTCACTCTCCCTTCCCCTTTGCTGTGGGGGGAGAGGGTGTGAATTGGGAGGTTGGGATCGACATCCATACACTGTCAACGCTTTGTGTGAATTAGACGACTAATAGCAACCTACTCTCTAGCTCAGGGAACTCTACTCAGCGTTCTGTGTGCGACCCCGTGGACTATAGCCCACCAGGCTCCCCTGTCCATGCGATTCTCCAGGCGAGAAAGCTGGAGTGGAGAAGAATACATTCCCTTCTCTAGGGGATCTTCCTGACCCAGGGATCAAACCCAGGCCTCCTGCGCTGCAGGCGGATTCTTTACCATCTGAGCCAGCAGGGAAGCCTTTACTCAATGTTCTGTGGTGACCTAAATGGAAAGGAAATCCAAAAACGGGGATATATTTATATTATAGCTGATTCACTTTGCTGTACAATAGAAACGAACGTCAAACCGTCAAGCAACTATACTCCAGTAAAAATTCATTTGAAAAATAGACAAACTTGTAAACTAAATGTATTCCCTTTGGGGAAAATGTAGCATCAATACTTGGGTCAATAAATAGTGATCATTAGTACGTTTTAAAAAATAACACATGTTCACTTGAATCATCTGCTTTTTGGTTGATGATGACCTCACAGTTTCCCCCTGGAATGTGTGAATACTTACTTTGTTCTTCTAAATAATTTACTTGGGTTATAGTTCTTAATTCTGAGAATATCTGTCTCAAAGGTAAGCTTAGTTCTTTCTCTGAAAACAACTACATTCTACTTTCAAGACAGAATTTCTTCCAGCCCCCCTCCTAGCTCTGAGGTCTAGCACAAGTAACCTGTTCCATTAGGATATGCCTTTGTTTTGCTCTCTAATGCCCTAGTCTTAGACTTCCCAGGTGACTCAGTGGTAAAGAATCCACCTCCCAATGCAGGAGATGCGGGTTTGATCCGTGGGTCAGAAAATCCCCTGGAGAAGGAAGTGGCAACCCACTCCAGTTTTCTTGGGAAATCCCATGGACAGAGGAGCCTGGTGGACGACAGTCCACGGGGTCGCAGAGAGTCAGGCACGGCTGGGCGCGCACACGTCGTCTTATTAACCTACATGGCAGGTTTCTGCAGTTTCTCGGTGGACTCCATTTCTTTTTAAGAACTTGAATTTTTAACTTGCTTACATTTGTATGCAGGTTGCGTCCCCCTTCTCATCTGTGCTGCCCTCCCTTAAGGCACCATTATGCTCCGCTGTTTTCCACCCGAGCTGACTCCCCCTCTGCTGCCTCGATTGCCTCACCCTTAATGAGGAGGAAGCGGGGTGCTAGAGGTCGCGGAGCGGGCCGGCGGCGTGAACCGGGGCAGGGGCAGGTGGCGATGCAGTGAGGACCGCGCCCTGCCGCTGTGCGGGGCCGCGTCCTGTTTCCTGGATCCGGGGCGGACGCACACGGGTCTTGGAGATGTCCCGCCCTTTACCCGCCTTATGGGGTACTTGGCGCGCCTCTCTATGTCCTGGTTCTGCCAGTCTCCATTTCTTCTCTTCCTCCAAGCTGGCAGGATCCCTGGGGACATTTCCCCGAGCTTTTTGGCCAGGGAGCTTTTTATTTTATTCTTCTACAGTTTATTTATTTGGGGCTGTGCTGGGCCTTTGCTGCTGGGCGGACTTTTCTCCAGTTGCCGACAGCGAGAGCGACTCTGCTTGAGGTGCCTGGCTTCTCGCTGCGGTGGCTTCCCCGGTGGCGGAGCGAGGGCTGCGGGATGCCGGCGCTCTGCAGTCGCGGCCCCGGCGCTCTGCAGTCGCGGCCCCGGCGCTCTGCAGCACAGGCTGGGTAGTTGTGGGACCGGGCTTCGCTGCTCCGCGGCAGGCGGAGTCCTCCCAGGCGGGGATCGAACTCGTGTCCCCTGCGTTGGTAGGCACTTTATCACTGAGCCTCCAGGGAAGTCCTGACCAGGGACTTACAGGCATTTTGTAAGTTATAACAAGTCAAGAAGACACCAATAGTAGCTGCGGAGCTACCATGCATGCTTGCGGTGAGGTTAAGGGCAAGAGACATCAAGTAATATTCTAACTACACACTGTAACTTGAAAAAAAGCACGTTT
This sequence comes from Cervus canadensis, assembly GCF_019320065.1. Lineage (NCBI taxonomy): Eukaryota > Metazoa > Chordata > Mammalia > Artiodactyla > Cervidae > Cervus > Cervus canadensis. Next base: position 14,218,950 of record NC_057408.1, on the reverse strand, counting down.
ACCAAAAGTAATCATGCAGATGTCTTGCTCATTAATGGATTCTTGGTTAGTAGTGTTGTTTATGAATTAATGTTCAGATCAAACATCTTAAGCTTGTGCAATTTTCAGGCATTTGGTTACATGCCATACCATTTGCAGAAGGCAGATTGTCATTTAAACAAAAAGAACCACTGAATACCGGAGTGGCATAATTGTTCTACAGATACATACATGTTTAGTATTTTTTACATATACATTCACTTGCACTTGCAAATATAAAATATGTGTTTAATATTTATAAATAATTGCAGCATTAATTTTTCAAGAAATTCCCATTAGCCTCTAGTATAAATCGTGTTTTTCATGAGACACACTTTGAATTATATTAATATAAGGAAATGTGCATTGTGTTTATGATATTTTCTTTAAGATATTAGCTTAATAATTGAATGAAAATTACATGTTTTATGTAATTTGGGAAAATTTCTTGGTTTAAGGTGGCCTGAGTTCTAGACATGATCCTTTCAGAGATCAGCAACAATATTCGATGGGTCATGTCCATGAAGGGACCTCTGTTCCCCACTCTTCCTGGCGTAAATTTCCCCAGCAGTGTTCCCTGCTCAGAGAGGCAGTCCCAGGCTGTTCTTTGCCCAGGGAATGGCTTACTGAGTGGACTTGATGTGGCCTCATGACCTGAGAATGAACCATAACATGTGGTCTCACATAGAAGGGATGAGGCATTCATCAATACATCAACTCTCAATCTTGATAACGCAGATTAGAATTTCAGGAAGATTCTCCATTGGTCAGAAAGCATTTGACACACACAATGTAGCCATGCCTGTTAATAAGGTTTACTTGGAGTGAATTTTTACTGCCCTCCTTTTAGGAATATCATCTTTGAATTAAAATTTTAACATAAATTAAATGCTCCTCCAATAAAGAATCTGCTTGCAATGAGGGAGACCTGGGTTCGATCCCTGGGTCAGGAAGATGCCCTGGAGAAGGGAATGGCTACCCACTCCAGTATTCTTGCCTGGAGAATTCCATGGACAGAGGAGCCTGGCAGGCTCCAGTCTGTGGGGTCACAAAAGAGTCTGACTTGTCTGAGGGACTAAACAACAACAAACCTTAATGACTTCCTAATTCCCTCCAGATAACAGTCACCCTAGGGGTTAGGGCTTCAGCAGGTGAATGTAGGCAAGGAGACACACAATTCAGTCCATAACACCTACTAACTATTTCTCTTGATTCCAAAAACATTTCAAGAAGTTATTTTTTAGACCAGCTTTTTTTTTATTATTAATTGTCATTTAAAAGAAATGGAAACCATCCATCAACCACCCATCTCTCCCACTGACCCTTTAAAAAGGCCTGTCATCATGTAATTCCCTTGAGGGAGGAAATCCAGAGGAGGGTGAGAAAAAAATAAAGCAGCAGATCAAGCACACATTCAAGAGAGAAGCTATCCAGCAGCTTCTTTTTCTTCCTTTTTTTTTTTTTTTTCCCTTGAACACAAAAATGATTGATTCACAGTTAGCCTGCCCTAATGCTGTTTTATGGAGTTTCCAACTGCCAAGTCATGTCTGAGCTGCCAATCTGAGTTGCAGACTTTTAGAGAAAGAACTGCTCCATGTTGAGCCATTCATACTTGTTCAATTTCATATAAAGAATCTGCCTTAACAGTTCTGGGGTCAGAAGGTACCCGAGTTTGAGGGTCCAGATCCCTTGACTTAACTTCCTACCATGTTGTCCATCGAAATATCTGAGTGAGGAAAAATAATTTCACAAGGGCATTAGAAACTTCTATAAAGAACTAAGCAGATGTGGGGTTCAGACAGGATTTTTATGAACAGCAACGCAGAAAACAGGGAAATGAGAGACGGCATCAGCCAGTTTCCTGAAGCTCTGGTCCCTGGAGGGACGTGGCAAGCTTTGATGCTGTCTGTGTCTCTGCTGTAGGACTTTAAAGGCTGGAAAATCCTTAGTATCTTTGATACCTTAAACCTTGGCATGCATCTGAATCACCTGGAGGGCATTTGTAATTTTTATTATTTTTTATTGAAGCATAGTTGATTTAAATGTTGTGTTAGTTTCTGGTGTATAGCAAATTTATTCAGATATATATATGTGTGTGTATGTATTCTTTTTCATATCATCATATGATGTATTACAAGATACTATAGTTCCCTGTGCTAAAGGGTAGGGCCTTTTTTATCTTTTATATGTAGTAATTTGTATCTGCTCGTTGCAAATGGGAGGCGTTTAAGACACATGTTTGAGTCCTACTCCCTGTGTTTCTGATGTCTTGGGGTGAGGCCAAAATTAGCTTCTAACAAGTTCCCCCCAAAATACTTGTGCTATTGGTTTGGGAACTAAATTTTACTGTATTGTAGGGCCCTTCTCCTTCATGGCAGCTGAGTTGAAATTAAAAGTGCGGAGCAATCCAAGGTCAATGTTCTCAACCTTGGCTATTTGCCTCCCCTGAGGAACACTGAAGAATAGCAATCTCAGAATCTCTGGGCTGGCGGGCTGGGACCAGGGCGTCGGTCTTTCGTTTTTTTAAAGCGCTGCAGGAGTCTCCAGTGTGCATGCAGGTTTAAGAGTCTTTGTCCTTTTCTGATTAGATGTCAAGGATGGTCAGTTGCTCCAAATGACTAGAGATGATAGTGCCTGGACCAACCTCTGAAAGGCAGAGAGGAGGCTTAGTGTAACCCTTTCAATGTAGCTTCTAATCAGGCCTTGAGTAGACATAGCACTGATAATTTATGTGGCTCTGATGTAACACCTTTGTCCTCCGAACTGGACACCAGTGAAAGATATTTTTCACCTTATGGGACTTCCATGGGAATCTTTTCCTACTTAAGTGTGGTTGTGGGACCACGTACCTCAGAGAAAATAAAATTTTTCTAAGGTCTTCTATTTTTGTGGGGAAGGTGCAGGGCATTTTAAGTTACAGAATACGCTGAGCATGGAGCATCAATGTGCACTTGACTGTGAGCAGGCTAATTTGTGAACTCTTGCTGTTATCCTAACACTAAGCCTGGCTAAATTGTGTTCTGCTCACGGGTGAGTCAATGGAGAAAATCAGATCAAAGCTCATAAAACTGTCTGCAACCCAAGAGAAGAACATTTCTCTAAGTGTCCAATAGAACATCAGGCCCTCCAAATAGGATTACTATATGGCAAGGAAAAAAAAGAAACATTTAAAAGACCTGCCTGAGAACCCAATTTGTTTTAGAACATCACGTGCAATGACAGATGGGTTGAGAAAAGTAGGGAGCAGTTTATGATAAGAAAAAATTGGAAAGAATCAAATGATCCCAGCAGCAATAAAAGGAGACATGGTATATAGGAGGTGGAATCATCAACTCTATATTTTGACTCAATTTTTGAAATCGGCATAACTAAAGCAATGCAAATAAGTTAGGTGAAGATTTTTTTCTTTTAGGGAAAGAGGATCCATTTCTCCATGAATGAAAATAGGAATCAACGTTCTATGTAATGCAGTGATAGAGTTTGTCCCAGCAAATGGTCTGAAGAGGATTCGCGGTTCTCTGTGGCCTGTAAATACTGGACTTGGTGCGCCTCCACAGTCACACCCTACAGTGCCACGCATGGATGCTGGGAGCCTGATGGGCAGTGCAGTAAAGAGTTTCTTCTGGCCAGGGTGCTTCTCTCAGCCCCCTACCTTCGTGTCTGCCCTGTGGGCGGGATAAACGGGATGGGTAGGGAATGCCTCGGGGGTGGGCGGCCTTTTCCCTTTGACTTGCAGTTCCATGGCTGGCACAAGTTCTTTAAAAGGTACTGAATGGCTTTTTGTCACAACATTAAGTATTAACTTTAGTGATTACTATCAAAGGGATAATTTCCTTAACATTGTGGCATGAAACAGTATTGTTCATGAGATCACTGCCAGGAGTAAGGGCTCTTGGCTCATGAAACAGTCATTCCGTTCTTTAATTTAGAGCCTAAGTTCAAACTAATTCTTTACGGGGACAGAGGAGTCAGTAAAGTTTCAACATACCTGCTATTGTTCGAGCACTGCTTGAACCTCTCAAACGTGTTTGCCCAATTTAAGATCTAGTTTTGTCCATGTATACATCACTTTCTACGGGAGGAAAGGGATTTCAGAATATGCGGATGGTAGCCTAATAAAAGCTGTAATTTTGTCAGTTAGAGTATATGGTAATAAGAGGACAAATGCATGCGATCTGCTTCTAGTGTTTCCACCACCACTTCTTCCTTGATGGTTGTTTGACTAGTGTAATATGTGACTAGAAAATACCAACAGTATCTGCCCTGCTGGAAAGATTTTTCGAATCTCTCCAAGCCCTTTCAGCTCTGTGATCACATTGTCATGGTAACTGGGAAAAAATTCTTAAATAATAGTGACTGTTCTGCTTAAAATTCTATATCTAATATCATCACTTTTGTTCAAAAAGGCTGTAGCAGGCAGTTAGTTTTGGATCGAGAAATGAATCACCAGTGTGGTATGAGCTCTGAAAAGAAAATTAATGTCTTCGCCAAAGAAGCATGTTATCCCAGTTCTGAAAATCTAGTTTGTGTTAAAAAAAAATTCTTCACGGGGCAGATAAACAAGGTCGCTGTGACTTCTTTTACATAGAAGCGTTTCACAGCTAAAATTTATTATTATTCCATTAAACTAAATGCCCATGAATTGTCTAAGTTACATCTACGTATGACTTGAGTGTGTCTGTCCTATGTGAATTTCAGTGTGGCAAATGGAAGTAAGAGTCACATATTTGCTTATAAATTTTCCTTGTACTTACTCATATTATGAAAACTGTGGAGGCCCAACGTGGAATTAATTTATATATTTCATTCCCTGGATATTCCAACTTGTCTCATACTTCCAATTAACTACTGAGAGATACCTTACAACAAATGCAATATGCATAAGATACAGCACACGTTGATATGTGCTACCTTTACTAGTCCATATTTCAACTGGCTGGGTACCTACTTGCAAAATAATGAGTTGCATCTTTATCTCATACCATATGTAAAAATTAACTCAATGGATCAGGGACCTGATATTAGAGCTAAAACTATATAAAACTCTTAGAAGAAAATACGTCAGAGTGAATCTTTACAACCTTGGATGTGGCAGTGGTTCAGAAGCACAAGAAACGGAAACAAAAACGGACTCCATCAAAATTCAAAACTTGTATGTCCAAAGATGCTATCAAGAAATGGAAAATAATTCACAGACTGGGAGAAAATATTTTCAAATCACGTATCTGAGAAAGATCTGGTATCCAGACTATATACAGAACCTGCACAACTCAACAATAGAAACACAGCCTAATTAAAAAATGGGCCAAGAGCCTGAATAGACACTCCCCCAAAGAGCATACTCAAGTGGCCAGCAAGTACAGGGAAAGACACTCACCATTATTCGTCATTAGGCAAGTTAAAACTCCGTGAGATACCGCTTCATACCAGCAGGACAGCTGTAGCCAAAAAAGCAAAAATAAGTGTTGATGAGGATGTGGAGAAATCGAAATCTCTGTGCACTGATGGTAGGAACATAAGATAGTGCAGTCACTATGAAAACAGGTCTGTAGTTCTTCAGAAAGGTAAACGTAGAATTACACAAGACCCCGCAATCCTGCCTCTACCTATATATACCCCCAAAGAATTGAAAACAGGTGTTCAAACAAAAAATTGTACATGAACCTAGTAGCAATGGAATATCATTCAGCCATCAAAGGAATGAAATACTGATATATTTTACAATATGGGTGAGCCTTAAAAACATTATGCTAAGTGAAAGAAGCCAGGCACGAGAGACCACGTGCGTATGAATCTATTTGTATGCAATGTCCATGAAAGATAAATCCATAGATACATAAAGCATGTTGGTAGGTAACAGGGGTTGGGAGGAGGGGGTATTAGTGTTGACTACTAATTGGGTATAATTGATTTTGAGACCATTTTGAAAATGTTCTGGAAATTAGTGGTGATTGCACATAACATTTTGAAATACATTAAAAACCACTGAATTATATAGTTTAAAATTATTTGTGAAATATACAGAACAGGCAGATACATAAAGATAAAATACACATTGCTTGGTGTCAAGGGGTAGAGTGGGGGAAAGAGGGAACTGGGAATGGTTGTTTAATGCCTTTTCTTTGGGCTTGACAAAAAGGTTCTGGAACTAGATAGTAGTACAAGATTGAAAATGTACTAACTGCAGTACAATTGGTATTTTAAGAGGGTTAAAGTGGTGAATTTTATGTTATGTGAATACAAATAAATAAAACTTTAAAAGTAAAGGAAGAACTGTTCTAAATAATAAAGTTTAATGCATTTTTTTAAATGACCAAGTTAAAACTCTGAAGTTTGAGTTGCGGCTTTTAAAAAATCTCTAATCTTATTTTGTGCAATTTATCCAGTTTTTGCTTATTTGATTTTTTTGCTTAGCTCAGATTTTAAACAATTAAAAAGGATCCAAGATCCACTGGCTGTATATGAAGAAGGAGCTAAATCTTTTAATTGCACCTGGGAGGTTCAGATACGATGTTCCACTTTGTAAAAATACCCTCTTGCTGAATTATAAATAGTCAGGATCTCTGCTGCATTTTTTACAACTTTTTTAAAACTATTGTTGATTTACAGTATTCAGTTCAGTTCAGTCGTTCAGCCATGTCCAACTCTTTGTGACCCCATGAACTGCAGCACGCCAGGCCTCCTTGTCCATCACCAACTCCCAGAGTCCACACAAACCCATGTCCATCAAGTCGATGATGCCATCCAACCATCTCATCCTCTGTTGTCCCCTTCTCCTCTGTTTCTCAAGAGGCAGGTCAGGTGGTCTGGTATGCCCATCTCTTTCAGAATTTTCCACAGTTTATTGTAATCCACACAGTCAAAGGCTTTGGCATAGTCAATAAAGCAGAAATAGATGTTTTTCTGGAACTCTCTTGCTTTTTTGATGATCCAGCAGATATTGGCAATTTGATCTCTGGTTCCTCTGCCTTTTCTGATTGACAATATTCTGTTAGGTTATATAACATGGTGATTCAGTACTTTTGCAGATTACATTGCATTGTAGGTTATTGTCAGATAATGGGCATAATTCCCTGTGCTGTACAGTATATTCTAGTTGCTTATCTATTTTATATATAGTAGTTTGTATCTATTAAATAATCAGTTCAGTTGCTCAGTCGTGTCTGACTCTTTGGGACCCCGTGGTCTGTAGCACACCAGGCCTCCCTGTCCATCACCAACTCCCAGAGCTTGCTCAAACTCATGTCCATCGAGTCAGTGATTCCATCCAATCGCCTCATCCTCTGTCGTCCCCTTCTCCTCCTGCCCCCAATCCCTCCCAGCATATGGGTCTTTTCCAGTGAGTCAGTTCTTTGCATCAGGTGGCCAAAGTACTAGCGTTTCAGCTTCAGCATCAGTCCTTCCAATGAACACCCAGGACTGATCTCCTTTAGGATGGACTGGCTGGATCTCCTTGCAGTCCAAGGGACTCTCAAGAGTCTTCTCCAACACCACAGTTCAAAAGCATCAATTCTTTGGTGCTCAGCTTTCTTTATAGTCCAACTCTCACATTCCTACATGACCACTGGAAAAACCATAGCCTTGACCAGACGGACCTTTGTTGGCAAAGTAATGTCTCTGCTTTTTAATATGCTGTCTAGATCAGTCAAGGCTTTTCTTCCAAGGAGCGAGCCTCTTTTAATTTCATGGCAGCAATCACCATCCACAGTGATTTCGGAGCCCAAAAAAATAACGTCTGTCACTGTTTCCATTGTTTTCTCATCTATTTGCCATGAAGTGACGGGACCAGATGTCATGATCTTCATTTTTTGACTGTTGAGTTTTAAGCCAGCTTTTTCACTCTCTTCTCTTCACTTTCATCAAGAGGCTCTTTAGTTCTTCTTCGCTTTCTGCCATAAGGGTGGTGTCATCTCCGTATCTGAGGTTATTGATATTTTCTATTAATCTATTAATCCCATACCCTTAATTTGTCCCTCCCTGCTTCCCTCTCCCCTTTGGTAGTCCACTGCATGAATTTTCTTGTGAATTCCAGGAGAAGAATTTCAGAAGCTTAGAATTTTATTTTGTTTGTTTAGAAGAGTTTTCCTAGGTCTATGTAAGGAACCTAAAACTTTGCCTAACTATTTGTAGGTAAAAGACTAGGAAGAATGAGGCTATTTCCCATGTTGTTTGAATTATCAAGATGACCTTGTTGCCCTAAATATAATTTGAAAATTATCTTACTTCATTTAACCTTTGATTGTTTAATAGGGCACATTGTAAAAATACAAAAGTTCCAGAAACCGTCCATTCTTTCTCCTCACACTGGCTCTCAGTGGCTCAGTTCTCTTCCTCAGGTTGTTGGGAATCCCCCCAGAGATTTCAGTGCACATCTGAGCAAATCAGTTACCTTTTCGTTAATAGTATATATTATGTAGCACTCTTACGCACTTGAAAGACATTTATTACATATTTTTACAGATTGTTACATACCTGATTTTATTGGCTTGCCTCACTAAAAAAGGGGAGGAGGCAGCATTGTATCTGATTATTTGTTTAAATTTCAACTCACTTGAATTGATTTCAAATGTAACTTCTGCCTCCCAGTTGTCAAAGATGAATAACATTGCACTATCCCAATGATGTTATCTGATATTTTGGGTACCTTTTGTTCTCAGACTAGCCCTTTGAGTTTCTGAATAATTTAGTGTCAATTTATAACAGCTGTTTCCTCTAACTCATGTTGATATAGTCTTTGCATAAAGATTATGCGATTCTGGCTTGAGACTTAAGCTCTGTCTATATGAAGTCAAAATAAGCACTCAGTTTACAAATTCTCTTGTTTCGATGGTATTTGCCAACCAACTGACTTTTGTTGTTGTTGTTAAAATTTATTTATTTGTTTGGCTGCACTGGGTCGTAGTTGCAGCATATGGGATCTAGTTCCCTCACCAGGGATCGAACCCAGGTCCCTGCATTGGGAACACAGAGTCTTAACCACTGGACCACCAGTGAAGTCACTGACCAGCTGACTTTTCTCTTAAATGATGGGCTCTTGGCTTTCTGTCGCTCTCGTCGGCTCGCATATTCAGGGAAACTGAAGAATGACAACAGCAACAAGAAGAGAAGAACAAAAATATTTTTAAACTTTTATGTCAGATTTTTAAAAACAGAAGCCTTTTTCAAAATGCATATGATTAAAACACATTTTTTAAAGCTTTCATCCCTCAAAGTAAACATTATTCTGTACTAAACAAATAATCATTTTTTAATTTTTGAAAGTTTCATTATAAATGGCATGATCATCTAGAATACTAATACTCTGACCCAAGTATTTAATTTTACTGTTTGAAATATTAGCTAATAGCCAAAACCTGTGAAATAAAAAAGTAACAAGACCCTAAGCCATTTTTCTGTAAAGAAATAATGCTCTAAAGTCAAGGATAACTGCAATTCCTCATAAAACTCAACACACTGTGGCTTTATTTGCATGCACAGGGAAAAAGAATCAGAATTACATTTGTAAAAAATAAATAGCAGAATGCCTCAGATAAATATAATAAAATGATGTATATTAGTATGCAAGAATTTGCAGTACTTCAGGGCATAAGTTGATTTCCATAATGAGATCTTAAGAGTAGTCTTGAGGCTCTTTTGTTGGTTTTCATATTAATCATCTTGTAACTGAATGCATTTTAGTTTATCATGCTTTCATTTAAAAATATGTGTAAGAAAATGGTATAATTTATAACTAAATGATAATTTGATGAAATGTTTTATAGCCATTGATATAATTCCATGACAGTTCCTTAAATGTAGAAATTGTTTAGTCTTGGTAAAGTGTGCCAACTTCCTAATTACAGTTTAATTTTTTCCATTTATTGTAGTTTCTGGTGCTGTGTGTGTGTGCATGGGCACTTAGTCATGTCCAACTCTTCGCAACCCCATGGACTGTAGCCAGCCAGGCTCCTCTCTCCATGGAATTTTCCAAGCAAGTGCTGCTGCTGCTGCCGAGTCGCTCAGTCGTGTCCGACTCTCTGCGACCCTACGGACAGCAGCCCACCAGGCTCCTCTGTCCACAGATTCTCTAGGCAGGAATACTGGAGTGGGTAAGTGCTGCATAGAATTATGCAAATAAAAGCACAAATGAAAGATTTCTCATTTTACGGAACAGCTGTTGACTTCTTTTACTGAACACTTGGCGTGTGCAAGATACAGCTCACAATGCTTTCCAGGTCATGACTCTTAATACTTGAATTACGTGCTAGGGCTTCCATGAAATGAAGCCCCACAAGCTGGGTGACTGAAACAACAGAAGTTCATGGTCTCACAGTCCTGGAGGCTGGAAGGCCAAGACCGGGGTGTCAGCAGGGTAGGTGCCTTCTGAGTGCGTTGAGGAAGAATCTGTTCCGTGCCTCTCCCAGCTTCCAGTGACCTGCTGGCCATCTTTGGCATTCCTTGGCTTGCAGAAGCATCCTCCTAATCTCTGCCTTCATCTTCACAGGATGTTCTCTTTCTGTGTATCTTTTGCCAACTTCTCTTTTGTAACCACACCAGCCGCACTGGAGCAGGGCAGGGCCTCTGAATTCACTGCATTTGCAGCGACCCTATTTCCAAATAAGGTCCGTTCTGAGGTTCTAAGGGTTAGACCTCAACATATGAATATGGATGCGGACACAGTTCACAGCGGTAGTCACCCAGCCCTACAAGGCAGGCACTATTGCTCTCTCCAGTAGTTACATGGGAAAGCTGAGACAGAAAGTAACAGCTGGGAGTTCAGTGCAGGCATCTGAGCTTCAGAATCTACAGACATTTTTTTTTTAAGCTTACTTTTCCTTTAATGGACTTCAGGATATATTTTATTGATATTTTATATTTTTATGTCAATACTCAAATGTGCCTTTGTTCTATCTAAGGCCAATTTCTCCACTTGAGCACTGGATTTTCTACTTCAGTGACTTTCAGAGTCTATTCGTTACTGCTAACCACCATCATCTCTCTTAACATAAATTCCTGGCACGCTGATTTTCCTTATGATCTGGGTAATAATTTAGGGCCCTATTTAGATGCCTAATCTACTAAACTACCTAACATATCTATAATGGAGTTAATAAAATATATTCAAGTTTATGAAGCTATATCTCATCCATATTCTGGTCACGTCTCACTTGTGTCATCCCTGAAGAACAATTTTGGAAAGAAACAGAGGAGAAATACTATACCTCCTCTTCCTCTCCTTTTACCATGATCTGTGAGGGACAATTCACATTATTTGTCCAGAAAGGAGAAAGCTGCTGAGTCATAGGCAAGCAGGTAAGCCTCCCGTATACCCTGCAGAGACAGGAGACTTCTGTGATGTATATTTTAACTTAAAAATTGTCAGAAGTACAGAGAGGGAATAACCGAAGGAGCTGCTGTTTCAAACACCAGGGAAACGCTCTTGGCAATGAGTGATTTCAGTGGGAAAAGATGTTCCCCCTGCACCCTTTGCCCACATGGTCCTCACTGGCTCATCTCAGCGTCTGCATCCCATCCCTCCTTCAGGAGGAGGAGAAGGGCTAGGTCCAACCCAGAAGTTGCACGGGTCACCTTTGCATACATTTTTATTAGCAAAATCTCATCTGTGGCCAGATGCAAGGGAAGCTAGGAGAACGCTAAGCTGAAAGTTTTTTTTTTCCTAGATTCACAGAGTTTTATTTTCCTCTGTTAAGCTGAAAGTTTTATGACTAATAAAGAAGAGAAAATGCATGTTAAGGGATGCATAGTAGTCTCTGCCACAAACAGGTATATAGGCTCTGTGGCAATGCGGCTTGACAGTAAATGAGTATTTTACATTGAATAGTGGGAAACTCAAGCAGTCAGTCTGTCGTTTGTAAAAAAGAACAAGACATAGTAAAAGTTTCAAGTAGGCATGAAAATTCAGGGAATGGTTAATGAACCTATGTCTCCATCACCTAATACAAATGGAAACAAGGATTCTGCACTGACAACTCAGGAAGGAATGAACCAAGTGTCCCAAGGACAAGAAAGATGCTGCAGGTGGCGTTGTTTCGTTCTCTGCGGCTGAGTAACATTTCATCGTGTGCGTGTCCGTTGCATCTTCTTTGTCCTCGGTCTGTCAGTGGACGTGCACGTGCTTCCGCGTCTTGGCTGTTGTAAGTAACGCTGCTGTGAACATGCAGGCGCGAGGTTCTTTCTCACTAGTTCTTGTCTTTTCCACACACGCTGAGGAGTGTGATTGCTGGGCCATTTGGCAACTCTTAGCTTTAGTTTTTGAAGGAACCTTTATACTGTTTTCCTTAGTGGCATCTGTTTTCCTTAGGAGCATCTTTTCCAACTTCCATTCCCAACAAGGTAGGAGGGTTCCTTTTTCTCCACCACCTCTCTGGCACTTACTATGTGTTGACTTTCTGATGGCCATTCTGATTGGTGTCAGGTGATACCTCGTTATAGTTCTGATCTGCTTTTCTCTAATAATTTGCGATGTTGAGCATCTTTTCACGTTCCTGTTGGCCATCTGTATGTCTTCTTCAGAGGTACGTCTGTTTAGGTCTTCTGCCTGTTTTTTCACTGGGTTGTCTGTGGGGCTTTTTTGATGTTGAGCTGTGTAAGTCATTTGGATAGTTTGGAAGTTCATCTCTTGATCAGTCACATAGTTTGCACAAACATTTTTTGCCATTCTGTAGGTTATCTTTTTGTTGAAACAAAATGTACATATTTTGCACAGTGTTTTAATACATATTGCCAAATTGTTTTCTAGAATATTACATTAATTTGCATTTCAACCAATGTTTTAGCCTATCTTCTTGCATCATATGGATATTTGTTTAAAAGTTTTTGCAAATTTGACAGATTAAAATGTTTTATTTCATTACTAATCAAAATGAATAAACTTTTATAGGTTTTTGAATGTTTGATTTATCCTTCTCTGAGTTGCCAGTGTATAATCTTTGCTTCCATTTATACTGTTGTTCTGTTTTATAATTTTATAGAAGCCCTTAATATGTTAACTCATGGTCAGTTTTATAGTTTGCTAACAGTTTTCTGTTTCTCATTTGACTTATTTTTCATATTTTGTTATCCAAATGGTTTTAAATATTGATATTCATATTATCAGTTTTTACTTTTATTGTTTTTGCCTTTTACTTCAAGCTTAAAAAGACCTTACCCTAGCTCAATTCTTGATAAATGAACCACTTCCTTCAAAGTGATACACTTTCAGTGGCCTTTACCTTACATTGTTAGTGCTTGAAAGCAACTGTGTTATTTTTCCTTTATACAGTATACCACAAATACAGGGTCTTTTAGTACAATTCAGAATAATTGTCACTTAGTATTGATATGTTACTCAGGTATTTTATGAGTAGAAAAGGAAAGTTTTCTACCCATAGAGAAAAAAGTTACTAAAAGTATACTAAGGAAACTTTCAAGGCATGGAAAATCACAGAATGCTTGTTTCCCTTACTTTTTTTTCTCCTGGAATATTCCTGAGGGCAGAGGAAAGTGATTAATATTCCCCAGGATATGTGGCAGCAGAGCCTAAGGCAGCCTTAACAGCAAGCGATTCTTTGAATTTTTATTTTAAAGCTTAAACATTTATGCAAAATTCCCCTTCCTCTGCCGAAGACGTCCACTTGGTTCTCCTTGTGAGCTCAGTCACACCGTCGTGTCCAGCTCTTTGCAGCAGCCGGGCTCCTCTGGCTCAGTCATGTCCCCCTCTTTGCAACCCCATGGACTGTATCCCGCCAGGATCCCCTGTCCAGGGATTCTCCAGGCAAGAATACTAGAGCGGGTAGCCTTTCCCTTCTCCAGGGGATCTTCCCAACCCAGCGATCGAACCCAGGTCTCCCGCATTGCAGGCGGATTCTTTACTGTTGAGACAACAGCAAAGATACCATGAAATCTAGTGTACAGGCCTCTGGAGACACAGTTTCATTTGTCTTCTTCAAATACTGGGGGATGAGACTGTGACGAGTATGATCATTGTATGTTTAACTTTAAAAGAAATTGCCAGCTTGGTTTCCAAAGTAGTTGTACCATTTTGCATTCCTGTGAGCACTCTGTGAAAGTTCCAGTCATTCCAGATCCTCGCCTGTCAGATTTTAAAGTTTCAGCTGTATAGTGCCATCTCATTGTGGTTTTAATTTGCATTTTCCCAATAACTATTGATACGAGGACTGGTTTTTAGTGCTATGTCATCTGTATCTCTTCTTTGTTAAAATATCTTGTCTTTTTTTTATTTTTTTATTTATTTTTTTTTTGGCCAGCCAAGAAGCTTGTGGGATCTTATCAACAGCTCCCTGACCAGGAATTGAACCAGGGCTCGTGGCAGTAAAAGCACCGTCCTAACACTGGACCACCCTGGAATTCCCTTCTCCATTTTCATTGAGTTGTTCTTCCTATTATTGACTTGTGAGGTATTTAAACTTTACATACAAGCCCTTTATTATATATGTTTTGCAAATTATTATTCCATTCTGTGACTTGTATTTTTATTCCCTTAATAATATCATTCAAAGGTCAGATGTTACCGTTTTTGCAGTAAGTTTTTAATTTTAGAATAGGTTCAGATTTACAGAAACGGCTGCAGAGGTTAATGCAGGAAGTTCCGTCTACTCCTCACTCAGCTTCTCCTCCTCTAACATCTACTATCATGATATGGTTGTCAAGCTAGGAAACCAACCTTGGCCGTTGTTATTAACTGAACTGCAGGCTTGGTTCGGATCTCTTTCTGCCTCAAGAACTTCTTTCAGTTTGTGCAGGGAACTGGCAACAAATGCTCCCAGAACTCATTTTGCTGGGACTGCTGTATTTTGCCTTTGATTTGGAAATTTCTTTTCTATTTCAGTATAGAATTGCCATGAACATTTTCTTTCAGATGTCGTTCCGTTGTCTTCCGGCTGGAATAGTTTCTGAAGATATTTCTAATAATGCTTAGCTTTGTTCTTCTAGGTAAGGTAACCTCTTGGGCTGCCTGTTAGAAGACTTTCTTCTTGTCAGTAGTTCTCAGCAATTTGATTTAGTTTGGCGTGGTTTTCATTACATTTGTTCTATTTGGGGTTATTTGAAGTTTCTTAAGCCCATGAATTTATAGTTTTCAAAAGGTTTACAAATTCGAGGGCCATTTTTTCTTCAAGTATTTTCTGTACCCCCTCTCATCTCCCCTCCTTTTGAGACTTCAATTACATGATGTCACTATCACTTAAATTCTCTTCATTTATTTCTGTCAATTTTCTCTGAGTTTCGCTTTGGATAATTTATATTGTTATGTCTTCAAGTTTACATATCTTTTCCTGTGCCATATCTAATCTGCTCTTAATCAACTGATACTTTGAATTAGATGTTATGCTTTCTATCTCTAAAGATTCCATTTCATGATGTTTTTAAATCTTGAATTCTCTCTTCACGTAATTAAAACTTTCTGCATGCTGAACACATTTACAACAGCTGCTTGAAAGCTTGTGAGATAATTACAAATTATCTGTCATTTCCAGGCTTCTTTTATATATTGATTCTTTTTCTGATAATTGTCCTACTCCTTTACATAGCTGGGGCTTCCCTTGTGTCTCAGAAGGAAAAGCGTCTGCCTACAATGCGGGAGACCTGGGTTCAATCCCTGGGTCAGGAAGATCCCCTGGAGAAGGAAATGGCAATCCACTCCATGAACAGAGGAACCTGGTAGGCTACGGTCCATGGGGTGACAGAAAGTCAGACACGACTGAGTGACTTCACTTTCTTTCTTTCTTTCTTTCTTTTACATAGCTAATAAATTTTAATTGGATCCTAGATAATGAATTTATGCTTTAATTTCTGTATTTTGTTGTATTCCTTTAAGGAATGTTGGATTTTTATTTTGTAGGCAGTTAACTTACTTAAAGGTTGATTCTCCGGTGCTTTTATTAGGACTTGAAGTTTTTTGTTAAGTCGCTCCATCATGTCCAACTCTTTGCAAACCAGTAGACTGCAGCACGCCAGGCCTCCCTGTCCATCACCAACTCCTGGAGCTTGCTCAAACTCATGTCCATTGAGTCGGTGATGCCATCCAACCATCTCATCCTCAGTCATCCCCTTCTCCTCTGCCTTCAATCTTTCCCAGCATCAGGGTCTTTTCAGATGAGTCAGTTCTTCACATCAGGTGGTCAAAGTATTGGAGTTTCAGCTTCAACATCAGTCCTTCCAATGAATATGCAGGACTGATCTGCTGTAGGATGGATTGGTTGGATCTCCTTGCAGTCCAAGGGACTCTCAAGAGTCTTCTCCAACACCACAGTTCAAAAACATCAATTCTTCAGCTTTAACAAACTCAGCTTTCTTTATGGTCCAACTCTCACATCCATACATGACTACTGGAAAAACCATAGCCTTGACTAGACAGACAGGGCAGGTATAAAGGATACTTTACTTCAGGGATAGTTTAGCCCTGCTTCTAAAGTGTAACCCTCTCAAATGCTCTATTAAACTTGTCGTGTATTCAAGGATGTGAATTTCTTTACCTTTAACCCTCGTGGCTCAGCTGGTAAAGCATCCGCCTGCAATGCAGGTAACCTGGGTTCGATCCCTGGGTTGGGAAGATCCCCTGGAGAAGGGAAAGGCTACCCACTCCAGTATTCTGGCCTGGAGAATCCCACGGACTGTATAGTTCATGGGGTTGCAAAGAGTCAGACGAGATAGAGCGACTTTCACTCCCTCACTCACTCTCCCTCTAGCTCTTGAAAACTCAGTCTATCCACAGCCCGTTCTCCTGCCTACAGTGCACCCTCCAATAATTGCTGTTTCTTGGAATTTGTACTTCCCCAGTCTTATGAGGTTTTACTCTATACATACTCAGGTTAGCATTTAACCCAAAACTGGGGGGACTCTATAGACTTTGGGGACTCCTGCATGTCGTAACTGCTTCTTCTCTGGAACTCTGTCCCAAAGGCCTGGCTGCCTGGGCTTCCTTGAGCTCCTTGCTCTGGAGTTGTCCAAGTTGTTTTAGTCATCGGTTCAGCTCATCGAGACCTTGCTGGGCACTGCTTGGGTTTCTCCTTCCTGCCTTAGGAGTTATCTCAGTGCAAAAAACCAAGACTGCCTTAGGGTTCATCTTGCTTATCTGCCTTATCCCAGGGACCACGGCCCCATGTTGTCTGCTATCTAATTTGAGAAATCAGCTACTGCGTGTGTTCTTTCCTGTTTTCTAGTGGTTTAGGATGGGAAATATGTTGTTACTCTTTCAAGGCCAGAAGCACCGTATTCACTTTTTTTTAAAGTCAGGTTTTTTAATGAAATCAACAAAACTCACTAATTCAAATTAAATTGTTTTGAATGGTTTCTCAATTATATTTAAACATATTTAAGATGCACTTCACTTAATTGATTGGCGGGCTTGATTTCCTGGCTGTAATTACCATTGTATCATGATTTTTATTTATAAGGTCACTTGTTTATTTGGTTGTTTTTTCTCAGTCACTAAATGAATATCTATTCAGGTTGTAATTGTATAGAAATTCTGGCCTAGTTATGGGGAATGCAGAAGAAAGTCACAGCTAAATGAATTGTTTAGTAATGAAAATAAGGTTTATTATAAAGATCATGCATAAATAAACATTTAGAAACAACTTTCCCTTCTTTTCAAATGGTATGTACTCATTTACTGTATATACATCAACTGTTTATGTTTTCAAAATTCAGTTTCTCAGTTGTGTGATGTCTTCTAGTATATCTTTCAAGTCAACAGATTTGAGTTTTCTATAGTTAAGATTTAATTTCAAAAGCAGTGTGAATTTACTTGAAATATATTTTGATGATAGTAACTTTTCTCTGGATTTAAAAAAATTTTTTTAGATTGTTCCAGATTTGTCGATTAGATTTTTAAGTTTTGAATATATATATTTTCTTCTTACAGGAGAAAAAAGGGGTCTTTTAACAATATTTATCCAGGAAAGTATATTTATTCTTTTTACTAATATTTTTTACGAAGAATTTCCAATTAAAAATGAAGATAAATTGTTTTGATTTCACATCTTTTTCAAACATCCATTGGACTTTGGGATTTAAAGAGAAATTTATCAGCACGCAAGTAGTGAGGATGAAAGGCATCTATAGAACATGTAGGAATTTGATTTGAAGGAAGTGAAATGGAAGTTGTGCAACCAAATTTACATTTTTTAGTTTCCCTTCCCGGTGAGTAGATGTCGTTAGAGATTTGTTTGTTGCTTATAAGGTCAAAATAGCCATGTTTTAAACTTTATTAGAGGACATAAGAAAAACTGATGGCCAGAGCCCTTTTTGGACAGGGAGGGATATGACACAGCAGGCTCAGATGTAAATTTCAAGTCTCTGATTTGCAGCGAAAGGAAGGATCTTGCCAAGAACAATTATGATTTGGCTGTTACGGGAAAAGATGAATAGAGAAGGTCCTAATGAAGCTCAATTCATCCAACTAAGAATAACAATTTTTCTTCAAACATCTTTTGTTTGGCTCTTTAAGGAAGAAGGGGGAAAAACTGCATCTTATTCATTGTTCTTAGGGGGCCATTTGTAACTGATAAAAAAATATACAGGTAGCTAAGTGGTAAAGAATCTGCCCGCTAGCGCAGGAGACATAGGAGACAGTGGGTTCAACTCCTGGGTCAGGAAGATCCCCTGGAAAAGGAAATGGCAACCCACTCCAGTATTTTTGCCTGGAGAATCCCATGGCCAGAGGAGTCAGGCAGGCTACAGTCCAGAAGGTCACAAAGAGTCGGACAGGACTGAAGCGACAGAGCATGCACACACGTGATGGACAAAATAATGAGAACACTCTGGCATAGAGTAGTAGGCTGCCCGTGGCTCACAGGAAAATGAAAACCAGAAACTCAAGATACTTTTGAATCTTAATTTTTTTTTTTACCTTGGCTTGAGATCATATCCATTAAATGTTATCTTAAAATAGTCACCTGCCTGAGGCCATAAGAAGCACTCTTATACTTTGGTAAAGAAACAAGTGTCTGTATGTGTCCATGAACTTGCCAGGAAAGAAGTCCGGAGCTATTACGGTATTACTTTCAATTACTCTGGGTTGTTTTAGACAAGGAGGACTGCAGTGACTGGGGGATAGTCATACAGATTATTTCTCCATTGTTGCAAAAGCTAATAAGAGCTTTTTAAAGCGTCACTTAGCACAATTGACATCTAATCGTTACAACTCCATTTCTTTTGAAATCCTGCCACTTGGGATTTTTTGGTGGTTATGATCCATCCTTCCCCAGTTTCCTGAACTACTCAGGGCTCAAAAATTGTCAAGAGCAGTCTTTTGAAATTAGGAAAGATCGAAAATCCGTAGCTAGTTCTGTTTTTTGTCTTGAGCCCACAAAGCCCACCTGTATCTGGACAGCATCGCGTGGGGGTTTTTCCCTGATTGTTTCCTTATTTCATTCGTGTCCTCGCTGTGGCTGCGTAGGCTGCTGTCCCGTGGTGCCTGGGATCTTCCCAGACCAGGGATCGAACCCATGTCTCCTGTTTTGGCAGACAGATTCTTATCCACAGGACCACCAGGGAAGTCCCTTTTTTTTTTGGTCCCGTGCAGTTTTGGGTCATCAAGCATCCCACCTCAACCCCTTAAGTAGAGGCAGCTCTACTGAACACTCTGGATGACGTGGGTGGCCAGGTCCATGTCACTCCCTAATTCCTCTCTTTCTTCCAAATTTGCTGTTTCATTTTTCTGCTGAACAAAAGAGGACAGGCAGGAGAGGCAGACCCTGCTTCTGAGGAGCTTTCACTGCATGGATGCCCATCTTTTGGAGTTGGCCAGGGTCTTGACAACGAGGCCTGATAGAACAGATGAGGCTAGATTAATGAGTATTTTCATGCCATTCCCTCAACCCATCACTCCAACGGCTTCCAGATGAAACTGAATAGATGCCAACAGACGTTTGGTTGAAGATGAAGATGCCATCTGCTGGGTGCAAAAGGTGACTAAAGTGACATGTAATACCCCCAAGTGGACTTCAGATGCTTTGGCGTGACCAGCTAACTCACGGGAACCAGATAAGAAGGATCAAATTTATAATAATATGTATTTGTAGAGGATGACGTCTGATCTTTTTTATTTATTTCAGTAGCACTAGAACTTTTCTCCTATTTATTGCAAGTTATAAAATACTAAAAGCTTGACTTTAGTAATTGAAGGAAAAATCATTTCAAAGTAATGATTATCAGAGGCAATATCAATCTATTATAGAAAATTAGAAGTAGTGGCTCTGGGATTATTAAACTGTGGGTGACAAATGATTGTTGTCCAATTTGTGTCCATTCTGTAGGTTTTTACCTTTAATATGGGGCTTCCGTGATGGCTCAGATGGTAAAGCGTCTGCCTGCCAATGCGGGAGAGCTGGGTTCAATCCCTGGGTTGGGAAGATGCCCTGGAGAAAGGAATGGCAACCCCACTCCAGTACTCTTGCCTGGAAGATTCCATGGACAGAGGAGCCTGATAGGCTACAGCCTTTAATATGAGGAACTTTTGTCTTTTTGAGGGTTGTTAATGAAACAGACTAAGTTAAAGCAGATATTTTACTTTTTTACCTTAAGCTATTCTGTGATTTTCCACAGCTTTGGTTTTAATTGAGTTGTTCAATAAGAAAAGAGAAAAAACTTAGCTGATGCATGACATTCATCACTAAAATTTTATTTTTGTGATAAAATAATCCAGTTAGGTTCGATTTAGCCATTTACGTTATTTACCAGAAGCTCCATGTTAATTTGTAAATCTGATGTTTGAATCATACTCACAAAAACACTGGTGAATTTTGTCGTATTCGTGTTTTAAACTCATTTTGTTGATGTACACTTTGGAGGCGGTCACAGAGTTTTCCTTTAGGGAGCATTTCTCCTGTTCATTAGGAGTTAGTTAAGCACGCCTTTTCCTTGATTGCTTTTCTGCATGCTCCGAGTGTAACATAATCATCTCTGCAAGGTTGTCTCAGTGAGGATCAGGTCAATGGGCGACTTCAGCAGCTATTTTTAAATGAAAATCATGGCAGCTCATAGTTATAAGGCATTAGTGACAAAGACTCAAGAAATGAAGAAAACACTATGCAGAGTTTTAATTCCCCATGACTTTGTTGTCTGAGTGATAAAAGGTAGCTGTAAATGATAGCAATAATGTCTTTACTACATATTTATTCATTCACTAATTTTTACCATTCTGATGTGCTCACCACAACGAGAGGTAATAGGACACACATAAGATAATGCCACTGCCTTTCAAAGTGCTTACAGTCTTGTCTTTACTTCATTTTTATTGGCGTGGAGTTGATTTACAGTGGTCAGTTTCCGGCGTACGGCAGAGTGAATCACTTGCACACACAGCCGCTCCTTCTAGATGATTTTCCCGTGCAGGCCATCACGGAGCGTGGAGCAGGGCGGCCTGTGCCATGCACTGGGTCCTCATTAGTCACCTGTTTTACTGATGCATGTGGTCAGGCATGTATGTGGGCGTGCCCGGGGGCTCGGGGGTGCGGAGTCCGCCTGCCGATGCAGGAGACACCCGAGTCGTGGTTTCCACCCCTGGGTGGCGACGATCCCCTGGAGAAGGAAGCGGCGCCCACTCCAGCGTTCCTGCTGGAGACTCCGTGGACGGAGGAGCCGGCGGGTGCAGCGGGCGGGCTCGCGCGGAGCGGCCGAGCGGCGAGCCCAGCGCAGCGGCGTGCGGCGGTCCCCGGCCCCGCTTCCCCCTCCTCGCCGTCCCCCGTGGAAGCCACGTTTGTTTCCCCGTCTGTGGCTGTTTCCCGTCTGTCAGCTCATCGGTTCCTCTTTTAGATTCCACATATAAGCGCTATCATGGGTTTGTCTCTGCCTTACTTCCCTCGGTCTGAGAATCTCTAGGTCCATTCCTGTCACTGCAGATGGCGTTAGTTCATTCTTTTTACGGCTGAGTAATAGCCCATTGTGTGTAGGTACCACATCATTTTCAAAAAATTTTATGGGAGTGTAGTTGATTTACAATGTAGTGTTAGTTCCTACTGTTGAAAACAAGAACTTAAAATTCTTTTATTCTCTTTCTGTCTCAGAAGCTCTAAAAGCATGGAAGCCTCTTCCGGAATGTTCCCTGCCTCTGCCTCATCAAACTCAACCCCAGTTCTCCCCAGACTGCTTCCCCACTGGCCTGGTCATCCCACACTCCCTTTTAGAATTCCGTTCTCTTTTCCTGACCCTTTCTCCTTTACTTGTGTAGATAAATCTATCCTTCCTCGGCTTGTTCCAGTTCTCCTGCCTGTTGGTTCTCCAGACAAATGTACCCAAAATACCAAGCCCAGCAGTCTCCAAAGCAACACATGCTCATTCCTTTTTGCAGATGAGGAGGACAGAAGGCTGTGAATATGCGCACATTGATGTCTTTGCCTGCTTTGCCCAGTATCATGGATGTGACTACATTGTTTTCACAGAAACATGCTCCTTAGAGCTGGATGGAATCTCAGGTCATTAGCTGGTCCTGTTTCTTGCTTCAAGTCATTGAGCTATTTACACTCTGTATTAGTCTGAGACTTGACAAATTGGTTTGATACGCTACGGATCATGGATTTATGGAAAAGAACATGGATAACCCCCAGTCATTGACATTTTGATAGTGCTCTTCCAACCACAGTACACTACTTGGATTTTTTTCATTTTGGCTGTTCCGTATAGTTAATTTCTAAGAGTTCAATCTCAGTATACTTCAATTTAATATCTACATGTTGAACAACCCACCAAATTCTGAACCCTTTGCTTTTTACATCACCCCAGCTTCAAGGTGTTCATAGTCTACTGGAGGGGCACATGCTCACTCTCCTACAATCTCAGCAGTGGCCGACAGGCAGAAAAAACACAGTGGAAGGAGATCGGAATGGCGCGTAGGGGACGAGATGCTGTCTGAACATGGAGTAGTGGCCTCAAAGGTGATCCTCAGCACTTTTGATATGTACAAACAGAACTCCTGGCGTAGCAATTAGAAGGTATAGTTTTAATGCACAGTAAATATTGAATCTTGTTTATAAATGCTCTCTCCCTTTCTCTTCCTTGTTACTATAAATGTTGTTGTTCAGTTGCTCAGTTGTGTCTGACTGTTTGCAACCCCATGGCCTGCAGCACGCCAGGCCTCCCTGTCCATCACCAACTCCCAGAGTTTACCCAAACTCATGTCCATTGAGTCGGTGATGCCATCCAACCATCTCATCCTCTGTCGTCCCCTTCTTCTGCCCTCAGTCTTTCTCAGCATCAGGGCCTTTTCCAAAGAGTCAGCTCTTCGCATCAGGTGGCCAAAGTATTGGAGCTTCAGCATCAGTCGTTCCAATGACTATTCAGGGTTGGTTTCCTTTAGGATGGACTGGTTGGATCCCCTTGCAGTGCAAGGGACTCTCCAGAGTCTTCTCCAGCACCACAGTTCAAAAGCATCAATAAATAAATATAAACGGGTCATCTCTAATTTGTCACCGAGTCATTTTCATTCCTCTGGTCTGCTTTATTTCTAGCCCATTTTCTGAGAAGGTAGGCAGCTTGCTCAGCTAAACAGTCGCTGGGGGAACCACTTCAAATTGTTTTCTTGGGAACGGGAAGGTTGGTTTGGGGGAAAAAAGTCATCTCTGGGAATCATCCAGCCCTCTGCCTTTCTCTGTGTCTCCTCTTCCTTCCCCTTCTCCTCCCCTCCTTCCCTCCTCCCCCTCAAGCCCCCTGGTGGGGGCTTAGCCATCTTTAGCTTCTCAGGGGTGCCCCAGCTGACTAGAGTAAGGACCTACTTAGTTCTGTCTTGTTCTGGGCCCATGGGAAAATCCTTAAACTTCTCCTTGTAATGACCTCATATTGGAACTAGGGGATAAGAAAAACAAAAATGCATGTTAACCTGTATAAGGAAAATTCCCCAGATTGTCAAATATGGCAATGAAGCGTGTGGGTTTAGGTATCGACCGGACTTTATTTTAAATGGTAAACAAATGAGAAATGATACTATGCTGGCCAGCAAGTCTTGGCTCCTAGAAGACTTTTGATTTCTGAATGTTCTGCTTCTCTTTAAGATAAAATGTTTGAACTACTGGCCATTGGAACTTCTCTGACCGTGTCTTTGGAACCAAAGGTAGATCTTGGTTCTGCATTGAGGAGGAGACGCAGCGAGGGGTGGGCTTGTTCCCTTGGGTGGGAGCTGCAGGAGAATGGGGGCAGAGGGGATAGGGTGGGGGCAGGTCTCAGAAAGTTCTGAGACCCTTTAGACATGCAGGTGGAGGGAGGCAGTGGCCGTTGATAGAACACCCCCTCGGATGCTGGCCTGAATATTTTTCCTCACTGCCTCTGAATGGCAGCACTGATGGGGAGACCCGGTGGTCTCACAGGAGCGTCCCCACCACGTTTACAGAGAGCTGCCTCCACCTCAAGGGGAAGAAGGCCAGGACTCAAACACCTGTGCTCCGGCCAAGGGCGAAGAAAGGGATCCGTTCCTTCTGAGTCCACCTCACGAGTGGAAAGCCTCGTGTGGAGAGTGTTCAATTTGGTAGTTAGATACAGTGCAGTTCTTTACTCGCTAAGTCGTGTCAGACTCTTGAGACCTCGTGAACTGTAGCCCACCAGGCTCCTCTGTCCATGGGATTTTCCAGGCCAGAATACTAGAATGGGCTGCCATTTCCTTCTCCAGGGGATCTTCCCAACCCCAGGATCGAACCTGCATTGGCAGGTGGGTTCTTTACCACTGAGCCACCAGCAAAGCTGGTGAGTTATAAAGCAAAACTTCGGCGAAACTAAAGTTCCTGAGCTATTTAGCAAAGCTGTATTTAACTTATAGTTGAGCTAAAAAGCAAAACGCTTTTGCCATGTCATTATTTAAGATAGTCTGTTTTCCGTTTAAGATAGTCAGTTTAGAGGTTTACGTTCTTCAACACTGGACAGCAGCCAAGCCTCACCCTGCACACATGTCCCTCTCGTTCCGAAGTTTCTAAAAGAAAATCAGACCAGGAGAAGCCGGCCCTTGGGGGTCGCGCACACACAGCAATCAGGGGGAGACAGTAGGGTTCACATGCTGCATTTGTGACTCTGAAGTCACATGAAGCTCCCCAGTCTTCCGATTTAATGAATGAAATCCATGTCCGTTTGTTTCAAATGTGCATCAAAACCACACGCCTTCCCCCCCTCCCCTGCCCCCTGCACTGTGTCTAAGGGAATTAAGGGCCCCAGGAAACAAAGGAAACCATGCTGGTATTGAAATAAAATTGGAAGGCAAAATCTTGACTCAAGCTCCAAAGCCTTTGAAGGTGCCCTAAGCTTTCTTAAAGCGTCTTCACAAATAATCTCTTACCAGCTCTGTCTGCTCCAACTGGGTAGCGTTTGAATTTTGAAAGAAACTCATTCAACTGTGGGGTCCTGTTCAGGTTCGTCTTAGGTATGGCACTGGAGCAAGAACCGGGACATTTTCTGTTAAAGGTCGTTTTGTGTTCATTTGAGAAGTATCACAGCAGGCAAGGACCCCAGCTGTTTTTTCTTGATGGGTTAGGTAGGTCTGTGTGACAGTCACAGACTCGCCTGTAACACACAGACGGTCATTTCTGTAGGAAGCTGCGAGTCGTGTTTCTAACGTTGACCTCCTGGAAAACTTAAGACACCAAATAAGTACTGACTGCCGAAGGATGAGCGTTTTCATTCTTCTCTTTCCTCCCCCCCTCCCTCCCGGCCCCCACCCCGCATTGCTACCTAGCTATCATCATCTGTTACCTATTATCCCAGAGTCCTCTCTTTCCGTTGTATTCTAAGTACCCGTCCGTATTTTCCGAGGCAGATTGTTTCCATGTCTCTTTTTTTAACCATCTGACAAAAGACTGTGACCTGAAACAAATCGATATTTCTCCAGCAAAGATGGATTTATTTGAGATCATCATTACATTGCAGTTTGGGGTCTGCAATTATGACGAGCGAATCCCTGCATGGCAGGAAGGGCAGAGTTTTTACAGAGGGAAAGGGGAGCTGGGAGACTTAGCGGAAGCAGCATCTCCGCTTTCACTGGCTGAGTTCCTCCGAGGAAGAGTCCTCTTCCATTGGTCTCTGCTTGCTTTCTTTGCAGCGCGAAAGAGCTCCCCCTGCTGGTCTCCCAAGTCTGTTTAATTGACGTTTCTGTTTTTGCTTGTTTAGTCGGTAAGTCATGTCCGACTTTTTGTGACCCCGTGGACTACAGCTCACCAGGTTCCTCTGTCCGTGGGATTTCCGAGGCGAGAATACTGGAGTGGGTTGCCATTTCCTTCTCTAGGGAATCTTCCTAACCCAGGGACTGAACCCAGGTCTCCAGCATTGCAGGCCGATTTTTTACTTCTACACCACCATAATTTCTTTTGTATCTTTTAAATCTCTGAATTCCTTAACTACTGCATTCTTTATTTTTCTTGGGATTCCTGCCTTCAATAACTTTAGAAAAAAAGGCCATCTCCCGTTATTCTTTACATTTATATGATATACAATATTTATCACTTCCTTCTTCTTTAAGGATTAACTTTTCTGTCCACTTCTTTTGGAAACTTCAAACATTATCCAAGATCTTTTCTTGTCTCTGGTGATCCTCTTCCCTTGGCGGCTTTTCTGATTCCTCTTTTTCTCCCCGTCCCTTAATTCTGCCTGTAAATTAAGTGCCTTCATTTATAAGATAAGGCAGGCCGTGCGGTAGCTTCATGGTAAAAACCACAGGCTCCACTATCAAAAAGGCTGATGTTGGCATCCTGGACATTTGACCTTGGGCGAGTTATTTAACCTCTGCAGTCTTAGTCTTCCTATCTGTGAAAAGGGTACAGTAATATTTATAGGAGAAAGTAGTTGTAAGGCTTAAAACAGATCTTTTATATTTAAATGCTGGGCACAGGGTCTGACATGCAGTGAGCGCTCGATGACTGAGATATTAGTGTCCTTTGAGACATTTCTTTTGCTTCAAATATCATCATCCCTGTTAATAATTCCCCGACCTGTTCCCAGATATCAGCCCTGATATGTCTCTCTGCTGAGTCCTGGATCTCCCACACCTACAGCAACATCCGTACAGATGATGTCCAAAATTGGCATGCTGCAAACTGGTTGGATTAAGAACATCCTGGAAAACACTGATATGGTGTCTTAGTAAGAATTCCTGTGACAGTGTCCTTTTGGGAGCTGACATTGTCAAGCAAACAAGACTCTATAGTAAGATGGTTTTTCTTTGGTCTTTGGTGTGTCTTTGCATGCTCAGTCATGTCCGACTCTTTGCAACCCTGTGGACTGCAGCCCACCAGGCTTTTCAGTCCATGGGATTTTCCCAACAGGAATTCTGGAGTGGGTTGCCATTTCCTCCCCCAACTTTGGTCTTTGGATTGTTCCCTAAGTACAAGGAAACCTGTATGCTTTAAATATAAAGCCAACTGTTGCAACTCGATTATAATGTAGTGGTCTGAGTAGGTGTCTAGGCTACATTTGAAAATTAAATGTAAGCATATTATCATTTTAAAGGACTTTGGGGCTGTTTATGCTTGATTGCCCTCCCTTCTCCACCCACACACACATATCTCCTATTTATTTCAGGGAATTGGTTCATGTCATATGTGATTGTAGGAGCTGACAAGTTTGAAATGTGTAGGGTAGGCTGGAAATTCGGATAGAAATTGCTGCTGCACTATTGAGGCAGAATGTTTTCCTTCTCTGGGAAACCATAGTTTGGCTTTTAAGGCCTTCCAACTGAATGAATGAGGCCTGTTCACGTTACTGAGAATAACCTTACAAGTCAGCTGATTACAGCCACATGTACAAAATGCCTTCACAGCAACACCTCGATCAAGGCTTGATTGAATCAATGCATACTAGAGACCAGCCAAGTTGACCATTAAAACTGACTGTTACAGACACTAACAAATTATCCCCAGGAACCAGCTCTAATCTTCTAATTTTTACATTTCAGAACTTTGGGGAATTCTTGATATAAGATTCTATGTTAAGTAATCCATTGAATGCTCTAAGGCTCTTGTTTTTTCCCCATGTCTCTGGATTTTATTCACTATGATAGATACTATTGACCATGATGTACTAGGCACTGGCCAGCTATGTGTGTATTCAGTCGTGTCTGACTCTTTGCAGCCTCATAGACTGTAGCCCACCAAGCTCCTCCTTCCATGGGAATCCCTAAGCAAGAATAGTGGAGTGGGGTGCTACTTCCTACTCCAGGGAATCTTCCCGACCAGGGATCGAACCTGTGTCTCTTATGTCTCCTGTACTCGCAGGCAGCTTCTTTACACTGTGGAACTTGGGGAGCCCAGCCAGGTGTGAGGGCACACATATACCTGCATCTGGTCCCATCACTTCATGGCAGATAGGTGGGGAAACAGTGACCGACTTTATTTTTGGGGGGCTCCAAAATCACTGCAGATGGTGATTGCAGCCATGAAATTAAAAGATGCTTACTCCTTGGAAGGAAAGTTATGACCAACCTAGACAGCATATTAAAAAGCAGAGACATTACTTTGCCAACAAAGGTCCGTCTAGTCAAGGCTACAGTTTTTCCAGTGGTCATGTATGGATGTGAGAGTCGGACTATGAAGAAAGCTGAGCACAGAAGAATTGATGCTTTTGAACTGTGGTGTTGGAGAAGACTCTTGAGAGTCCCTTGGACTGCAAGGAGATCCAACCAGTCCATCCTAAAGGAGATGAGTCCTGGGTGTTCATTGAAAGGACTGATGTTGAAGCTGAAACTCCAATACTTTGGCCACCTGATGGGAAGAGCTGACTCATTGGAGAAGACCCTGATGCTGGGAAAGATTCAGGGCAGGAGGAGAAGGGGACAATAGAGGATGAGATGGTTGGATGGCATCACCGACTCGATGGACATGGGTTTGGGTAAACTCCGGGAGTTGGTAATGGACTGGTGATGGACAGGGAGGCCTGGCATGCTGCGGTCCATGGGTTCCAAAGAGTCGGACACGACTGAGCGACTGAACTGAATTGATACCTGCGTCTGTCCCCTGGGGCTCTCTGCCATCACCCTGGGCAGGTTCTCAGCACCCGGTATTAGAATTACTGCAATAAAACCATTCAATCTGACGTTACCTCTCTCTTGCTCTCTTCCTTTTATTGTTCTGGGAATTGACTGCATACTTTAAAAGGCTGTCAAGGCTCAGCATTAGTTTGCATATGATTGATCTGAACCATCATTCATGTTTCAGCATGACAGATTTTTCTGTGTGAGTGACTAAAGTTGCATGTACATACGCTCACATTTACTTAGCTGTTTAAATGTATTCATATTCAAAGCATTCATACTGGATTTGTGTTCAATTTGTATTCATGTGTGTCAACGTATTATTGAAACAAAAAGTAAATTTGCTTAAACCCATTTAACAGCAAGCATAAATGTTCCTTGTCATGTTGCTATCCTAGCTTTCCTTCAGCTCCAAAAGATCTACCAGATCAAAAGATCTACCACGAAGCCATACCCCTGCATGTGAAAGAATTAATTTTTAAATGAATGGACATGATTTTTCATCTGGATATCATTCTCAGTTTACATCTAAGAGCCTGAGTAGTTTTCCACTGTCGTCTTTTAAGTCCAGGCAGCAGTGTCTTCCTGAGGGGCTAATTTATGAGGGGATGAATAAGGAACAGCAGGACTGTTACCAATTGCCAAGGCAATTTACCGACCTAACTACTGCTAAGGAGAGGAGGAAAGCCAAGCCAAAACTGTGTGTGCTTTGGCATAGCAACATGTCAATTAGAAGATGGGCCTGGCACCCCAGTCTAAAACCTGAGGAAGAAATAAAATGGTAAAAAGACAAGTAAAGGAAAAACTGAAATGTAGTAAGCATCTTTAAGACAAGATCAGGATAGAATAGCTCCTGACTCGGCAAGATGCTATTCCATTCCTTGCTTTTCCTTTTAAAACAACTTTGCTGCTGTGATTAAATAATGTAACATTTCCCCCTCTCTTTAATTCCTAGCTCCTTGGTAATATATACTGTCTTAAGTGGAAATGTTAATTAAAAATAAATTCTCATATGGCAGGTGTTATTCCTTTTTTGTCCATTTTCTGCTAAAGGATGTTAATTCCACTGATCTGACATCTAGGAATGGTATAATTAAGAGTATTTGTGAGGGCTTGCACATGCAAATCTAGTATTTATTGATGTAATACTCTTCATATTATATGACTATCAAGTGTTTATTATCTACATATCGTGGGAAACAACCCGACATTAACTTCTCCTTTGAGTAGTTATAATAATTTTTTCACAATAAATAATTCTGGGCAATAAATTCTTTTTCTAGGCACTGTGCATGTAGCAGCTATAGACTGTTTATTATTATTCGAGTTCGTGGCAACCTTAATCAAGATGGAACATCTCACAGCTGTTTGTTTATGTCTTACTGTAAGCAACAGGGGTTAAAGTTCTTAACCCTTCTTCATTTCAGGTAACTCAGCCATCCATCAAAGCTGCATTGTTATTAGCATAAAAATCAATGATTCAGCAAAGAAAGAGGATAGAAATCATATGTAAAAGACAGCCTTTGGCTCTCTACTGGCAAGCTTACATACCCGCATTGTTACTATTATTTTGTTAATTTTAAAGTTCTGCCTCAGCTTCTAAGTTCTTTCAGCTGGGAGTATATTTTTTTTTAATATACTCATCACTATAAAATTAGACTTCAGAAAAGCTATTCAGAGGCCATAATAATAGAGTTGCAGTGAGCACAAGTCTCAGTTCACAAGCTCAGCTGGAAGAAGTGTTAGTCGATCAGTCGTGTCCGACTCTTTGCAACGCCGAGGACTGTAGCCTGCCAGGCCCCTCCATCCATGGAATTCTCCAGGCCAGAATACTGGAGTGGATTGCCTTTCCCTTCTCCAGGGGAATCTTCCCAACCCAGGAACTGAACCCGGGTCTCCTGCATGGCAAGCTGATTCTTCACCATCCGAGCCTCCAGGGAAGCCCTCAGTTGGACAGCACACTTTAAAAGTGTTCTTTGAATGATCTCTGTTCTGCCTCTGGGCCCTCACTGTCAGAGGTTCCTTTTGGTAGGGTCTCCCTAAGGTCCTGGGGCTTGGGAAGGGCTGTAACTTCAAAGAGGAGTCTCGAGGCCCCTCCTGATCGTGGATGAGACACCCCCATTTTCTTGCCTGTTGGTCTCTGAGTTTTGTGGTCATCCTTGGCATGTCTCTGAACCTAGGGGTTTTATGCTGAATCTCAGGGGTGCCCCACGGGCCCCCAGCACAGCGGTGTGAGCACATGGGGTGTACCGGGGCAGACAGCACTGGGTCACTTCCGCTCCCTCTGGAACCTCAGACCTGATTCATCTAGAGTCTCCAGGAGCCTCTCCTGACGTCTCACTGCTTCAGAGGTGCCGTTCTCTGCAAAGGACTGAAATTTTAAAAAGAACTTTACAAAGGACGTATGCTTAAAAAAACAAACCAAAAAACCCTGTGCATTCCAAAACCCTGGATGCAAGAAATTAAAAACTTGAGCTACCCGGAGATGGGTGAGGATGCAAGGGAAAAATAATTAATTAACATGAAATGAATTACCCTTTAGGTATTAGTGTTAGTCATTCAGTCATGTCTGACTCTCTGCAACCCCATGGCCTGTAGCCTGCCAACTTCCGCTATCCCTGGATTCTCCAGGCAAGGATACTAGAGTGGGTAGCCATTCCCTTCTCCAGGGGATCTTCCAGAGCCCATTTAGGTATTAATGCATCATCAGATTAATAAGTCAGCATTATCCTGCCAGAAGACTTTCTCTGTACATAAAAAGTGCAGAGCGAGATTTGTAAGTTTTCAACATTTGTAATGTCTCTCTGTTCCAGTTACAATTTTTTCTTTTGCTTCAAATGTCCAATCACGTGAACTTGAATTGATGGTAAAACAAGAGGAAATATCTTTTAGTACATTAAACAGATTATTCTATTAAAATTATGAATCAAGGAAAAGCAAGCACAGATAAATAAATGCAGTAGCTATAGATACTATAAAGCTTACTTGATAAGGATTGTTAGGATCCTTGAGCCATAGATCACAGAGAAGATAAAATGTGTTGATTGTCCTGACGCTGAGCCAGAAGAGTCCCTGGAATAGGATAACATATGTGACAGCTGAGTGTGGAGGACGTGCTTGCTTCCAGACGGTACTTTATGTTTGTTCCTTGGCTTGAAATATTCATACTTTTGTATCTTACCTACTCTTTTTCATTCTTTTCATTAATTCATAGCACCTGTTACTTAGTACATCCTTACGTATTTTTCAATGATGTGAGGCACTCTCCCTGTATTTCCTTTCACATTTTGCTTTTGAGGGAAATTCAAGAGTATTAGCATTTAGCGAGTTTTGCTAAATCAGGGACGTTTGCTAGTAACTTCAAATAAGTTGTGTTATCTTCCCAACCACCATGTGTGAATATTTCCACATTACAAAAATGGTACCCACAGCTAAGGTGGGTTTAATAGGTTACTGAGCTGGTACTGATTTGTACTCCACTCTTCTTTGATGTTCAGAATCAAAGCGTTTTGACTTCATTGAATAAGTTTGAAGTTACACAGGCCTTCAGTGCTGCTGATTCATTTGTGAAGTGAAAATTTTAATCTTAAGAGAGTGTATGTACTTTAGATGTTCCATACTTTATTGATGTACAATCCTAGGACTAAACCAATATTCCCAGTACATACCCAGTTGTCAATATAAATTGGCAAAAGTACAGATATTTGGGGAAGATCTCCTGAATCAGGGTCTCCAGGTGATTCTGTGACTGCAGTGGTCAGACTAGTTTGCAGATGCTTAATGGTGGCAGGCAAGGGCCATGTTTATCTGTCTGGTCCCCTCAACACTGACCCCTGTCCTGCCCCTCTGGTCTCCACATTTGTCCTGGGCTAGGAAGGAGCCTCGGAGTTTCTCTTAACACGCCAAGTCTGCTGAGCTTTGACTGTGCCGTGTGTGGCTGTGTTCAGTCGTGTCTGACTCTGCAACCCGTGGGCTGTGGCCCCCCAGGCTCCTCTGCCGTGGGAGTCTCCGGGCAAGAACACTGGAGCGGGGTGCCCGGCCCTCCTCCAGGGGATCTTCCCGACCCGGGGATCAAACTCAAGTCTCCTGCCCTGGCAGGGGGGTTCTTTACCACTAGCAGCACCTGGACTGTGACAGATCGCAAGCTCTCTAGCCCCTGATGTTTAGTATGAGAGAGAATTTCTAGGCAAACACAGCTTGGTGCTTAACGTTCCTTCGGGTTTGTGTATCTCCGTAACCTCTGACCTTCCTGAATGGTGCCCCATTGTCGCTGTTGGTGCTCCAGGCTGTCAATCTCGTGGAGACTGTGGCTGCCAGAGCCGCAGTCACTGACACTTGTGCCAAAATGAAGCCAAAGCTCTTTTCCTGCTAGTCAGAGCCCTTCCTAACCTGGCCCCTCCCTAGACCACTTCTCTCTCTCATACTGATGTTTGAGCCCTTGCAAACTCTTTTTAATTCCTCCCACACACCAGACACATGTTCTTCCCTTTTCCTAGAGTGCACATCTCTCTCCTGTCTGTCTGGAAAATCTCTGCTGATCCTTAAAGCCCCGCGCAGGCCTTAACTTTTCCATGAAGTGCCCTGTACCCTCCGTACCATGTTACTTGCTTTTTCGTGGTACCCCTTATGTTCTGATATAGAATTTGCTTTCTTGTGCATTACATTTCACAGGTTTATTTGTTGACGAGTTTGTCCTCACCAGACTTCGTCTGTGAACACGTCAGCAAGGTGGAGCCTGGTGCTGGGCAGACGGTAGACCCTGAGGTCAACCTCAGTGCCTGGGATGGACTGAATCAGATTCTCAAGCAGAGAGCCTTGCGCCCTGGACAGGACTCTTCACTGTGACCTCAAGACCTGACCTGCCCCGCCGTCAGCCTCGGGGTATGGACTGACGTTTCTTTAGAGCTGGCTGTGCTGGGTCTTTGCTATGGCACTCACATCTTTAGTTGCAGCATGTAGGATCCAGTTCCCCGACCAGGGGTCGAACCCAGGCCCCCGGCATTGGGAGCACAGAGTCTTAGCCACTGGAGCACCTGGGAAGTCCCTTTGATCGACTTTTCTAATCCTAATCCACCTCCTCCCCTCTTGCCAGTGATATGCTGGTCGAGGACAGGGATTGACAATCTCTCCTCAAAATTCCTTGGATGCTGGGCAGTCAAGCTATTAGAAAATCAGATGCTTCCTCTCCTTCCCTCACTTGTGATAATGCCCTAAAAGGTGGCGCTAGTGGTAAAGAGCCTGCCTGCCAATGCAGGTTAGACGTAAGAGACGCGGGTTTGATCCCTGGGTTGGAAAGCTCCCCTAGAGGCGGGCATGGCAGCCCAGTCCAGTTTTCTTGCCTGGAGAACCCCATGCAGAGAGGAGCCTGGAGGGCTGCAGCCCATGGGGTCCCATAGAGTCAGGCATGACTGAACGACTCCCCACACTCAATGCTCTAAAATGCCTGACAATACTTCAGAGAAACTTCAGCCGTTATCTTCACCCCAGCTGTTTTCAAAAGTTGTTATTTTTGTGGAGATTCTAGCCTGCTCTTGTATATAAAATTTCTCTGGCAGTTTTTTGGGCAGAGACAGTGGGCTTCAGAAGGTGGCTTGTGTTGTAAACCTAGTACTCATTTATGAAAAGTGTCTGGGAGGGCTGGCGGCAGGCTCAAGTGTGTCTCCCCGAGCACGCCTTTCCCAGGGCCCGTGGACCACGTCCACTCAGGACGGAAGAGCCGCTGTGACCCACGGGAGATGGTCCCTTTCTTCCTCTCGGGAGCGCTCTTCCCAGCCGGTGTTCAGTCCTTACCTTTTCCTCCAAACTCCCAGAAACTCTATCAGGCTGCCCTTTGATCTGCCAAATCACCCTATTTGTCCATTTTTTTATGTCCTCTAGAGCACCATGGACTTCTGGTCTTACCTTTTAGCCATCGTTTTATCTTCTAATTTCCCAGCCCCTTTTTAGAAGTCTGTTTGATATACCCAAGAAACTGGCGTAACTACTCAGAGTGTAAGCACTTCTAGATAATACATGTAATCTCAAAAAAGCCTGCATACCTAACCCAGAAGAGTGTCTCGCAATGGGAATATCTGGTAGGATAAGTAGATGTTGGGTAGCAGTTTTTGCCCTTTTCATAGGAAGTGAATTTCTAATTATTTTAATAGCATGTGAAATAAACCGCTTCCCCCCAAACATGTTTATCTCATGGCAGGAAAGGATGTTGATATTTACATATCACAAAGGGTACAAACTGCCCGTGGACAGAAACAAACAGCCTGAGGCTCTGACTGTGTAGCCCTCCTCGGATGTTTGGTGGTAAAGGAGAAGATTCAATGTCTTAGCTCACCAGTAACCACACCATTAGAAGGCTCTAGATCAATAACTATCTACCCAACTATGTCTAGGACACTCATTATCTGAACAATTAATGTTGCTTATTTTTAAGTAATAGGGAGAAAGCTATAATATTTACAGTTATTGGAAATTGTGCTGTGATACAAAGCTTCCTGAAAATGGCCTCATGTGCTTTAAGGAAGCTAATCTGGTCCTGTGATAAAAGTCTTCTTTATCATTTCCACTGTCTATTTTTCATAGACATTTGTAATGTGGGATTTTGGCTATTTTAAATATATTCATTTTCTTTGAAATGTGGGTTGCCATGATATTCCATTTGTGTATTTTCAGGAAAAAGTTTTAAAAAATGTCTTATGGAGAGTACCTAAATATGACCAACCTTGGAAAGAGAAAAGTCTGCAGCAAGGTTTTATTACGGAGCAAGACTGTCTCAGAAAGGCCACAGGTGGTGGGGACACCACATTCTTATGAATTGTTTCAGAAAGCTGAGTTGGGACCAATAGTTTGAAGCTATGGAGAGAAATAATTTAGGCTCAATATTTTTTTAAAAAGACAGAAAACAATTGGGAAGTAAACTAGGCTTTCTTAAAAGGAGTGGGCATTCCTTTATCTGGAGGATAAACCTGGCTGAAAGGCGATTAAGGATTCTGAAGATTAGCTTGCCCAGAGCGCGTGTCGGGTTGATGTACGTGATGTTTGATCCCACCACTGGTCATCTGAGTTACTTAGCATGATTTTTGTTGTTCAGTCGCTCAGTTGTGTCCAACTCTTTGCAACCCTGCAGCATGCTAGGCTTCCGTGTCCTTCACTATCTCCCAGAGTTTGCTGAAACTCATGTCTGTTAAATCAATGATGCCATCCAACCATCTCATCCTCTGTTGTCCTCTTCTCCTGCCTTCAATCTTTCCCAGCATCAGCGTCTTTTCCAATGAATCAGTTCTTCACATCAGTGGCCAAAGTATTGGAGCTTCAGGATCATTCCTCCAGTGAATATTCAGGGTTGATTTCCTTTAGGATGGACTGGTTTGATCGCCTTGCTGAGCCACTAGGGAAGCCTAACATGTTTTACTGGCTGCTGATTGATAGCGAGTTGTCTTTGGTTCTATTTCCTGAAGTGTCTAAGATATTTAGGAAGTCTGTTAGTGTCCCTAAAGTTCAAAGGCCCTGGTGTGACAGGATTTATTGAGAGGAAAAGACTAACTGCTGGTGACCAGACACTGGTGACCTGAGAAGAATAAGCCACAGCAAATATACTTTTAAAAATGAGTTGAGCAAAAAACAATGTTTTGCTCATTATATATTGGCCAGAGGGAATGATGAGAAGGAAAACATTTTTATTGCAAAATTGTATTTGCACAAATTTTTCAGATGTCAGAAAATGTCAGATGTCATCTTCAGCAGGATCGCTACTCTCTATTCAGCAATATGAGTCTGTATTATTATCACAAATTATGCCTAAAGGGACCTCAGTTAGATAACCCACCACATGCATTCATTTCCTAACTACACGTGAAGGGACCTCAGTTAGATAATCCACCACATACATACCAAGTAAATGGGAAAGTCGGAATCTATAAACAGATTTCTCTTTCTCTCTTCTCTTTTCAAATCTGTTATTTTTTTTTTTTCTCTGAAAAAGAATGCTCATTTGATTACTAGGGTGAGAAGTTGGGTCCATATTTTCTTTCAAATGTGGATTTTCAAAATATCCTTTTACTGGACATTTTACTATGAGCAACACTTCAATGAGTCCCTAAATTTGGACTAAATACTCGATTGTATAAGAAATTTTACCCCTTTATTTTAAATGTGCTAATTAATTTGATCCTTCTCTTCTGGGAACTAGATAGACCATTTCAAGGACACATCTGCAGTATCATCAGAATTTGATTAAACTAATTATGCACTCTTTCATTCATGCTATTTTTTATTGAGCCATTGTAATTAATATTGGGATAAAAGAAAGTATACTTAAGGAGAAATGGGAAAGTAAACTGATAATGACATGAGAGGAGGGGTTGCCGCTTCTGAATTTGGGCTACTGTTCACTGAAGTTTGAATATTAAGGCTGGGCTGATTGGAAGATTGGCTAATAAATTTTATATTGGGATTTCCTGTGCAGCTTGGGAGCAGAAAGCTCCCAGATACATCCCTCTGTTGTTTCTCTGTTTCTCTTAAACCCTTCATTTTAATGTTTTTAACCCCAAATTAACAAAATTTTCAAGAATGTTCTTTAAAAAATAAAACCTCACCAAAGAAGATATACAGATGGCTCTAAGCGTGTGAAAAGATGCTCCACAGTCCATGTCCTTAGAGTCACGCAAATTAAAGCCAGGAGGTTCCGCTGCACACCTGTTAGAATGGCCCGCATCTGGAGCACCTGCACCAGAGGCTGGGGAGATCGTGGAGTGACGGGGGCTCTCATCGTTGCCGGTGGGAATGTCAGAGGGTGCAGCCACTTCGGAAGCCAGTGCGGCAGTTTTCTGCAAAACTCAATGCAGTGTTAACCACATGATCCATTAATCATGCTCCTTGGTATTTATTCAAAGGAGTTGAAAAATGTATGTCCACACAAAAACCTGCCTATGAGTATTTACTGCATCTTCATTCATAATTGACAAAACTTGGAAGCAACCAAGATATTCTTCAAGAGGTGAATGGATAAATAATCTGTGGTACATCCAGACATTGGGATATTTCTCAGCGCTAAAAGCAAATGAGCTCTCAAGCTATGAAAACATGAAGGAATCTTAAATGCACATTACTTAAGTGAAAGAAGCCAGTCCGAAAAGCTTGCATACTATAGGATTTCAGTTATGTGACATTCTGGAAAAGGCAAAGTTAT
Source organism: Cervus canadensis (assembly GCF_019320065.1). Taxonomy (NCBI): domain Eukaryota; kingdom Metazoa; phylum Chordata; class Mammalia; order Artiodactyla; family Cervidae; genus Cervus; species Cervus canadensis. The sequence goes on along the minus strand of NC_057408.1, from coordinate 14,180,815 downwards.
GATGACAATAGAAAGATCAGTAGATGCCAAGGGTTAAGGGGGAAGGGAGGGATGAAAAGGCAGAGTCCAGAGGTTGTTTAGGGCAGTGAAGCGACTCTGTGCAACACTGTCGAGCTAGACACAGGCCATTATAAATTTGTCCAAACTTGTAAAACACACAAAGCAGAGAATGAACCGTAATGTTAACTGTGGACTTTGCGTGATTATAATTTGTCAACATAGTTTCATCAGTTGAACATCCCCCACCCCCAGCTCTGATGGGGGATGTTGATAATGGGGGAGATAAAGCATGCGTGCACCTCAGGGGCACAGGAGAAATTCTGTCCTTTCTGCTCAGTTTTGTTGTGCACCTAAAACAGATCTAAAAAATAGTATGTTTTTTAAAAAGGAATGAGCATATTCATAGAATATGATATACTAAAACAAATACAGTATTCAAAACAGAAACCTAAAACCTAACATAGAAGAATTTCAATTTGCTAATTATTTTGAAAATAATTTAAGCTGTGCAGGAATTAACAAACATAAAAGTGGTTTCAATGATTACCACTGTCAAAGACACTACAACACCCGTTTTCAACTTTGACCCAGTTATACCAGCCTAAAAATGAAATATGGATAAATCATGATACATAGAAGTGTAGTTGTGTTATCTCTTTTTCAGTATCTGGTGCTGGTTTATTTTTTCAATTCGTTAATCAGATGTATAAACACAACCTATGTGAGTCAGTTTGGGAGTGTTGCATGGAAATATCACCACATGGCTTCATGGTTATGTATGTTTAATATCCGTAATTTAGGAAAATAATGAACACAGACGAGATTGTTTCTTTGGCCCAGAGGTAATCATCTGGTGGAAATAGCCATTGGAACAACATCGGCATAGAATTAAAGTCTCAGACTTGAGAGACTTGATGATAGAAATATAATCATTAAGAGTTTAGAATATAAATTGTCTGGTTTATTTTTCAACTATCTGTAAATATAAACTGTTGTACAAAAAAGTGTTATTTGAAAGGTAAGTCTAAATGCCTCAGAGGCTAACCAGTCTTTCAGAGTCCTGAAATGACTGAACATTCATAGATAAACCACAAGTTTCTAAATAAAATGATTATTATACACACACAGGCACACACAAATATATTTTTATATGTATGTGACATGTATATTCCTTATCAGCCGATGTCGTAAGCCCTACCATAGCTATCTATTTTAGTATGTATATATAACATGCATGTACATATTATATGTATACCCACAGTTATAAATTCATACATGTTCTAATACAGTTTTTAAAACATACACAAATAATGACATTTTAAAACTATAAGAGAAAAAATTTTAAACCTAATATCCAACTTCTTTTTTGTTCATTTATGGTATTGGTATAGAATCATTTTTCTCCCACTATAATCTTATTAATGGTGTTCCAGTGGCTTACTTTTTAAATATCATGCTCATAGTGACAACTGCATGCTACCATAGAATGTTAGTTGAAGGCAGAATATGTATTTAGTGTGAAGCTTATCATTAGTTATACCAGATGCAAATTTGTGCTTTAAATAGTCTTGTTGATGTTAGGTGTGGGCTCTTGTCTGATCTCACCAGATTATTATTACTTTAACCCTCAAGTGGAGGGAGAAGAGCTTGCTTTAGCAGTAGGCAAAGGTTCAGTCTGGCATTTTCTCATTCTTCTCATGTACCTTCATTATAAATATTTATCGATCACATATGGTTTCTTTGTAGGCATTTTTTTTCAACTCTTTATTTTGTATTGGGATATAGCCGGTTAGCAAACACTGCTGTGACAGTTTCAGGTGAACAATGTCGGGACCCAGCCATGCACACACATGTATCCCGGGACCCAGCCATGCACACACATGTACCCAGGGACCCAGCCATGCACACACAGGTACCCAGGGACCCAGCCATGCACACACATGTACCCAGGGACCCAGCCATGCACACACATGTACCCAGGGACCCAGCCACGCACACACATGTATCCCGGGACCCAGCCACGCACACACATGTATCCAGGGACCCAGCCATGCACACACATGTAGCCATCCACGGGGACCCAGCCATGCACACACATATCCAGGGACCCAGCCACGCACACACACGTATCCAGGGACCCAGCCACGCACACACATGTATCCAGGGACCCAGCCATGCACACACATGTATCCCCCAGGGACCCAGCCATGCACACACATGTATCCCGGGACCCAGCCATGCACACACATGTATCCCGGGACCCAGCCATGCACACACATGTATCCCGGGACCCAGCCATGCACACACATGTACCCAGGGACCCAGCCATGCACACACATGTGTTCATTCTTCCCCAAAGCCCCTCCCATCCAGGCTGCCACACGCCCCTGAGCGCTCCATGTGCTATATATAGTAAGCCCTTGTTGGTTATACGTTTGTAGGATATTTTTAAGCTACGTGTCCATGTTGTAAAGAGTATTTGAGTTGAAATCGTTGAAATAATACATCCTATAAACACGTTTAACCCGAAGCCCACCTTGTAATATAGAGTCCGCATCTTTATCACCTTCTACTGGTAGAACTCCCACTCTGCCCTGATTTCTGCCCTTGACACTTAACTAAGAGACATTTGTCAGTCCACTGGAAAATATTAGTAAAGCCTACGTTCTTTCTTAATTTTAGATAAATATGCAAATAAAGCATTTGTTTTCCCCTACACCCATGGGGATTGTCTTGACAAATCCTGGTGTGAACACGAGCATGCTACTTTGGAGACCCCTGGCCCCCATGCATAATGGCAGGTGAATACAGCTCTTTGGGCTGCCTCTGTGCAAATAGCATCTTCAGTTTGCAAACTGTTTTCTAAACAAAGGCACAATTAAACGCCCGTGACGTACTTAGTCTGGGCTAAAGTAAGCATGGTGCATTGAGCACGTGGGCTGAGCAGGGCTCAGATGACCGGCTCCGTAATAATACAGGGGAGGACAAGGGAAGATGGCCGTCATTGCTTGGCTGGATTCACGCCTGCATGCTGTGTGCTTCTCCACTGCTGCGCTTCGTTCCGTTCCTTCTTTGGGTTTCCCGAGCATTTATATAGTCCAGTAAAGTCTATACTTGCTGGATTCCCAAGGTACATGACATCTCAAAGTTTAAAGGCACCTAGAATATATCTAATCTAACTCCTCCCCAAGGCATTAAATCCTCTTTCTACAAAGGCCTTAGAGGTGGAAGTCCAGCTTCTGGGTTTCCAGTTGTAGAACGGACTGATTATTTCCTCCGTAGGTCAGATGTAACAGCTCCCATAATAGCTCCTATACGTTTTAAGGTCAAACATCCACAGACCTTCAGCTCTAATAAACACAACAAAGAACTTTCAACATACTGACGAATTCTGTCTAGGATCCTATGGGTTAGTTTGCCAGTCTTTCTCTAAACTATGAAATATATGTGCAATAAATATGAAACAGCCATTCAGAATACTCCAGGCGCTTTGGTGCAGCTAAAAGTGGTTCTGTTAAGTCCTCTGGTTTGGCCCTTGCTCTCTTCATGTCATACAGTCACTTTTTGCAGCAGATAAAATTTGATGATTCTTCATAATGCACCAAACAGACCTACCATTTTTAAAAATTTTTGGTAAGCATTTCTGCTAAGAGCCATCTCTCATCATCTTTTTTTTTTTTTTTTGAGAATCTGACCTTTGAAAAGAATGAAATCCAAAAAAAAAAAAACGAAGAAGAATGAAATCCTAGTCTTTTTTTTCCCTGCTTGTCTGTTTGTGTTCCTAATAATAACTCTATCGGTATGTTTTGATTTTGTGTCTCTGGTTATCTGATGAATTAGCGCTAAGTTTTGTATCATCTGTATTACTTTGCCGCCACACCCTGCTCCACTGATCTGACTTGAGTTTTTTCACAGATTTAGAACCTAAACTATGCATCATTTTATTTACCAAGGCATGTGATATACTTTTTATAATATCAGATGTTTGATTGGATTGGATTCCCTGGTGGCTCAGATGGTAAAGAGTCCGTCTGCGACGTGAGAGACCTGGCTTTGATCCTTGGGTCAGGAAGATCCCCTGGAGAAAGGAAGGGCAACCCACTCCAGGACTCTTGCCTGGAGAATCCCACGGACAGAGGAGCCTGGCGGGCTGCAGTCCATGGCGTCGCAAAGAGTCGGACATGGCTGAGCAACAAACACACTTGATTTGATTGTCAAAGTAATTAAAAATTGTGTTGCAGAGCTATTGTGTTTTCTGTTTTTGTTTATTCATTTATTTCTTGGCTTCGCTGGGTCTTGTTGCTGTGTGCAGGCTTCTCTAGGTGCAGGGAGCGGGCGCCCTTCTCTAGGTGTGGCGTGCGGCTCCTCGTTGCGGCGGCGTCTCTTGTCGCCAGGCACAGGCTTGGGGCTCGAGGGCTTCCGTAGCTGTGGCTCTTGGGCTCCAGAACACAGGCTTACTGCCTCGTGGGATCCTCCCGGATCTGGGATTGAACGCACATGCCTTGCACTGGCAGCTGGACTCTTAACCACTGGGCCCCCAGGGAAGCCCTGAGACCATGTGTTTTTTTTTAAATAAGTTGGAACGAAGTGAGGCTAGGAATGCATTACTAATCAAAGAAGGAATAGGTGTTGAAAGACGGGGAGCAGGCGAAGAAATGCAGGGTGGCAGCACAGAAATGTGCAGAATTAGCGTCCAGGCTGTAGGGAGAAGCCCAGTCACGAGCAGCTGGTTTCCGAGGCCTGGCATGTTCTGGCTTCCTGGTTGGGAAGGACTTCTCTGCATGAGCCTTGTGTGCTGAGTCACTCCGTCGTGTCCGACTCTTTGCGACCCCGTGGACTGCAGCCCGCCAGGCTCCTCTGTCCGCGGGATTCTCCAGGCAAGAACACTGGAGCGGGTTGCCACGCCCTCCTCCAGGGGATCTTCCCGACCCAGGGATGGAACCCGAGCCTTCTGTCTCCTTTGTTGCAGGTGGATTCTTTTCCTGCTGAGCCATGAACCTTAGAGATTATTTGAATATTAGGATGAATATTAGCATCTCCAACCCCAAGATGAATTTGTGCAGGTACCACTTATCATGTTCATAATTAAGATGAGGACAGTCCCCCGACTCTTCTGCGCCATATATATGCACAACTCGTCCCCGCCCCCATTGACATCTGTCACGCGTATGCCACTCCATGGGCCTGATGACAAAACGGGCTTCATTGGCAGCTTCTCCCTTAGAGTGAATGAAGTCATTCAATCCTTTTCTGAAGCAGGTTTTCATCTGCATGTCTCTGATTTTCCATGAGGAAAGGATACGATGCAGGACCTTGAGGCCCCTATAAAACAGATCTTATGAAACTAACCTTTATGTCTGGAGCTATCCTGCCTATAAGAGCTTCCAGACTTTCAGTTAGGACCCCTGGTTGATTCCTGCCTGCCCCTGTTTCAGAAAGAGCCTTGATGATTTAAAACAGTGGAAATTGGCAAACTGTATCAGAAATAGGGACATAAATCTTTCCCGAATGCTTCAAATAATCTGAAACGTAAGATAACGAAAAAAAAGCAACATTGCTCTGCTAAAGGGACAGCTTTCAGAAAGGTGGATTAGCTTTGCACCTTCCTGTCTGCCTGTCCTGTCAGGAGACTCTGGGTGGTGGGGAACTGTGGAGGTCAGGGGCCACGTGGGCTACTTAGGGATTTGCTATTGGGAGATCAGATCAAATAATGTAAGGGGAGGAATTGGGAATTCGGTCTATCAGATCACAGCAGAGGGCAGTCAGGACTTGCGGGTGCTCCACCTTTTTGTCACTGCTGGATTTTGATAGGCAGCCTTGGGCTGCTGCTGCTGCTGCTAGGAAACCTGCCTTGTGGCTTAGAATCTCAAAAATTTGCCGATTTTCTCTTTGGAGGCAATTTTAACACTCCAGATTTGGTCAGTAAGGATTTTTCCCATGATTTCATATTTATTTAATGTGCTTAGGCATGTTGTTGTTTAGTAGCTAAGTCATATCCGACTCTTTTGTTGACCCCATGGACCACAGCCCACCAGGCTCCTCTGGCCATGGGACTTCCCAGGCAAGAACCGGAGTGGGTTGCCATCCCTCCTCCAGGGGATCTTCCCGACCCAGGGATCAAACCCACGTTGCCTGCTTGGCAGGTGGATTCTTCACTGCTGAACCACCAGGGAAGCCAGAGTAGGTGCGTTGGGGACAGTTGTGAAAGAAGTTGAGGTCACATGGTAGGACTCATCCATCTCCTTCAAGGCTTAGCTTAAGCCCCGTTCCTTTGGATGGTTATGACGCCACTCTCTGATTTATGTCATGACCCTTACAGTATACAGCACCGTTCTTAAAAGGTGTAGTATTTGTTGAACTCTTACCAAATGTCAAGCATTATTCTGACACTAGTAATATAGATTGTTTCATCTAACACCTTCACGGAGCCCGTGAGGTAGGCGGTAGTCTTGTCTTTATTATCATCATCACCATTATTCTCACTCTCTGAAGCTGTTTCAGTCCAGTGGTGTCCCCACTCCTCCAACCTCTTAGATCATGCGGCAGAGCCAAGAAAGAGCCGAGTCTCCTGAGCCCACACTGTGTTTGCCATTGTGTTTCTGAGAAGTGGTTTATAGGGATTAGCTGGGGGGGGAATCATACTATAAATATATTTTCTTCTAAAATGCGTTTCAAAAATTAGTTTGTCTTGATTGTTGTCAGACCACCACAATTACCCATCTGCCTTTAAGAAATGGTGTGGCTTCCCCACCTCCTAGTCCCAAGTCCCAGGAAGAGGTTTGGGAGTTCAGCGTGTTGAGGATAAGTCAGGGATGTTAGGTTTGACACTGAGAATCCATGCAGAGGCTGTGTTTACTGTATAATCTTAGAGATGATGTATTCCTATACTGATAATACTTCTCAATGTTCTGTATATTGTCCTATGAATTAATACTTGGGTCTTTTAAATTAAGCTGTTTCCTCTGTCTACTCTCATAAACTCTTTTTATTTTTTTTAATTAATTTATTTATTTTAATTGGAGGCTAATTACTTTACAATATTATAGTGGTTTTGCCATACATTGACATGAATCCGCCATGGGTGCACATGTGTTCCCCATCCCGATCCCCCCCTCCCACCTCCCTCTCCATCCCATCCCTCTGGGTCTTCCCAGTGCACCAGCCCCGAGCACTTGTCTCATGCATCGAACCTGGACTGGTGATCTGTTTCACCTGTGATAATATACATGTTTCAATGCTATTCTCTCAAATCATCCCACCCTCGCCTTCTCCCAGAGAGTCCGAAAGACTGTTCTTTACATCTGTGTCTCTCTTGCTGTCTCGCATACAGGGTTATCGCTACCATCTTTCTAAATTCCATATATATACGTTAGTATACTGTATTGGTGTTTTTCTTTCTGACTTACTTCACTCTGTATAATAGGCTCCAGTTTCATCCACCTCATTAGAACTGATTCAAATGCATTCTTTTTAATGGCTGAGTAATATTCCATTGTGTATATGTACCACAGCTTTCTTATCCATTTGTCTGACGATGGACATCTAGGTTGCTTCCATGTCCTGGCTATTATAAACAGTGCTGCGATGAACATTGGGGTACATGTGTCTCTTTCAATTCTGGCTTCCTCAGGGTGTATGCCCAGCAGTGGGATTGCTGGGTCGTATGGCAGTTCTATTTCATTTTTTAAGGAATCTCTACCAACAGTGTAAGAGGGTTCCCTTTTCTCCACACCCTCTCCAGCATTTATTTTTTGTAGAATTTTTGATAGCAGCCATTCTGACCAGCATTAGATGGTACCTCATTGTGGTTTTGATTTTCATTTCTCTGATAATGAGTGATGTTGAGCATCTTTTCATGTGTTTGTTAGCCATCTGTATGTCTTCTTTGGAGAAATATCTGTTTAGTTCTTTGGCCCATTTTTTGATTGGGTCATTTATTTTTCTGGAATTGAGCTGTAAGAGCTGCTTGTATATTTTTGAGATTAACTCTTTGTCAGTTGCTTCATTTGCTATTATTTTGTCCCATTCTGAAGGCTGTCTTTTCATCTTGCTTATAGTTTCCTTCATTGTGCAAAAGCTTTTAAGTTTAATTAGGTCCCATTTGTTTATTTTTGCTTTTATTTCCATTACTCTGGGAGGTGGGTCATAGAGGATCCTGCTGTGATTTATGTCAGAGAGTGTTTTGCATATGTTTTCCTCTAGGAGTTTTATAGTTTCTGGTCTTAGGTTTAGATCTTTAATCCATTTTGAGTTTATTTTTGTGTATGGTGTTTGAAAGTGTTCCAGTTTCATTCTTTTACAAGTGGTTGACCAGTTTTCCCAGCACCACTTGTTAAAGAGATTGTCTTTTCTCCATTGTATGTATATTCTTGCCTCCTTTGTCAAAGAAGGTGTCCATAGGTGCGTCGATTTATCTCTGGGCTTTCTATTTTGTTCCATTAAACTCTTTTTGGATCAGCATACTGAAATTTTTTACCATGCACTGTGCAGTCAAATTGGGTGCTTGCCAGGTGGCTCAGTGGTAAAGAATCCACAGGCCAATGCAGGCGATGCAGGAGATGTGGGTTTGATCCCTGGGTCTGGAAGATCCCCTAGAGGAGGAAGTGGCAACCCACTCCAGTATTCTTGCCTGGAAGATTCCATAGACAGAGGAGTCTGGTGAGCTACAGTCCATGGGGTCACAAAGGAGTTATATATGCCTTAGCGACTGAGCGCCTACACAATATGTAGTCATAGTTACACTGAGCATAGATGCTCAGGCTGGAAGATTCCCTTTGCTGGGAGCTGCAAAAACTGTCCTCCACCAGTCTTTTACCCATATACTTTTCTTCCTTCTTTTAGTGTAAGAAAGGTATCTTCTGCTGATTTATTATATATTCCCTACCAATGGAGAGTGCAGTGTTAGGGATACAGAGAATGTTCATAAATATATTCATCCTAACAAAGAGCAAAGATAAACAGAAACTGATCCATCAGCTTTTTAAAATTTCCAATCATTTATTCAGCTTGGCTATACGAGGAAGTTTTCAGCCACTTTGCAGCGTTTTTAATTAAAGCTGTGCTCACTCCAGCCAGGTTGCTAGTTCTGCCTAAACTGACTGATCCCAGCTAATAACGGGGAGCCACAGTGGGTGGCATTTTAATTCAGAATTATTTTCTAGAATTTGAATGACGTCTCACCACGACTCATAGACCAACTACTTAACACTTTTTGCTGCTACCATGCCTCTTTCCACAGCAGATAATGGGGATTTTAAAAATAAACTACCTGCAGTTTGCTTTTTACATTGCTGATTATGCCCCAGGTCATTTTCAGTACTGAGGAATTCCATAGAGTGGTTTTCACTCTTTCTTGTCAAACGATATATTACTACAGCTTTATGACCCCTTCTTAAAGTCTCAGGGTGCCACGCTGTAGTGATAAAAGAGACTAATAGTAAGAGTGAACATTTGAGGGCTGGAGAGAACAGAGCTGGCTTCCAGAACAGTTCCAAGCGAGTCACTGGCATAGGCTTCCTGTTATTTAATTGACCTCCCTAACACAGAGACCAGAAAAACAGGGCTTGTGGAGTAAAAGAACCCAGGTCTCCGGCATCACGGGCGGATTCTTTACCAGCTGAGCTAGAAGGGAATTAGACTCAGGGAGAGATGGTTGAGTCTCAAACAGGGCAGGGCCAACAGGGACCAGTGTCCCTAGCACCATTTTGATTTGCCAGGTCTCCTTTCTATGCATCTTCCTATGATGATTTGGTTCTTTTAAGCAAGCTTTTCCAGCTGGTGGTGGAAATGTCCAGGATCAGGCTGATCAGCTTTTAACTTTGGGATAAGAGAGGGAAAGGACTGTCTTTGCCCAGCTCAGATTCAGAGACTCCTAGAGAGAAAGTCTCTTTGGTTTGGCTGGGATCATGTGATCCTTCATTATAAAGAGGTCTTGGAGGGTTAGTTCAGTTGGTCAAGAATCTGCCTGCAATGCAGGAGATCCTAGTTTGACTCCTGGCTCGGAAAGATCCCCTGGAGAAGGGATAGGCTACCCACTCCAGTATTCTTGGGCTTCCCTTGTGGCTCAGCTGGTAAAGAATCCGCCTACAATGTGGATGACCTGGATTCGATCCCTGGGTTGGGAAGATCCCTTGGAAAAGGGAAAGGCTACTCACTCCAGTATTCTGGCTGAGAGAATTCCATGGACTTTATAGTCACAAAGAGTCAGACACGATTGGGCAACTTTCACTTTCACTTTAGAGGTTTGTGGCCAAAAGTCCACTCTGAAGGCGGACTGCCTGCTTCCTCTGGGATCCTGGCAAGGTTACTTAGCCACCCTGTGTCTCAATATCTTCATCTGTAGAATGGGGATGATCATAAGCTTTTAAAACGGGGGTTGCCCTATATGCGAGACAGCAAAAGAGACACAGATGTATAGAACAGTCTTTTGGACTCTGTGGGAGAAGGCGAGGGTGGGATGATTTGGGAGAACAGCATTGAAACATTTATATTATCATATGTGAAACAGATCGCCAGTCCAGGTTGGATGCATGAGACAGGGTGCTCAGGGCTGGTGCACTGGGATGACCCTGAGGGATGGGATGGGGAGGGAGGTGGGAGGAGTTTCAGGATGGGGAACACATGTGCACCCATGGTGGATTCATGTCAATGTATGGCAAAAACCACTACAATATTGTAAAGTAATCCAATTAAAATAAATAAATTTATATTAATAAATAACACAGGGGTTGCCTATAGACCTGGACAGGAGAGACTCTCAGCTGGGTCCCACACTGAAGAGGGCTGTTATAGGCTGAACTATGTCCCCTTTGAACTCATATATTCAAGCCCCAACCCCATTTTCAAAGTGCTACTGTGTTTGAAGATAGTGTCTTTAAAGAAGTGACCAAGTTGAATGAGGTGGTTAGGGTAGGCCCTAATCCAGTTTATCGGTGTCCTTACGTGTGTGAGAGTGTTCAGTCCTGTCCGACTCTTCCGTGACCCCATGGACTGTAGCCCACCAGGCTCCTCTGTCCATGGAATTCTCCAGGGAAGAGTCCTGGGGTGGGATGCCATTTCCTCCTCGAGGGGATCTTCCTGACCCAGGGATTGAACCCACGTCACCTGTGTCTCCTGGGCAGTGGCAGGCGGATTCTTCACCACTGAGCCACCTGGGAAGCCCCTGGTGTCCTTATGAGAGGAGGAAAATAGGACACCCGGGGAGATATCGCGGTGAGGTGCACAGAGGAGAACCAGGCTAGGACACAGGGAGAGTGTGGGATTCACAGGCCAAAGACAGAGGCCTCAGAGGAAAATAACCTTGCTGACAGCTCCATCTCAGATTTCTAGCCTTCAAAACTTCAAGAAAATAAATTTCTATATTTCAGCCCTGTGTGTGTGTGTGAGAATCACTCAGTCGTGTCTGACTCTTGCGACTCCATGGACTGTAGCCCCCCAGGTTCCTCAGTTCTTGGAATTCTCCAGGCAAGAATTCTGGAGTGGGTCTCCACTTCCTTCTCCAGGGGCTCTTCCCCACCCAGGGATCGAACCCGGATCTCCCGCACTGCAGGCAGGCTCCTTACCATCTGAGCCCGCAGGGAAGCCCTTAGCCCTCCAGTCTGTGGTCTTCTGTCCTGGCCGCCCTAAGACAAGGGCTTTGTATGCACCCAACATGTCAAGATTTTTTCTTCTTTCCAGTCTCCTTTGGGAGTTTTGAAACACCAGGAACCAACTAGGCGACTGGGAATTCTGGAAGAAGACTCACCAGGGGCAGCGGGCCGAGCGCTGTGTGAAGTCGGGGGCATCCGCAGCCTGTTCCTCCTCAGCTGTAGATGCCCCCAGGGGTGGCCGGGTGTACGGGGGCCCTCCCCACCGTGACAGGGCGGTCTGCCCCTGCCCTTCCGCTGTGGTGATACAGGTACGAGAGACTCTGAGTGGTCTAGAAATCCCAAGTGGGAAATGAGAGGGATGAGCGGAAAGTCCACGTGCACGCCTGTCCCCTGGGGACCCGTCCAGCCCCTCACCTGGTATCAGTCCTTTCACCTCAGGCATAGGCTTTGTTTATAGCCTTAAAATTAATCATAAAAATGCAGCCTCCATTTTTGCTCTTGCCTGAGAACCTCACAGAACATTGGGGATAATATAAGTTAATACATGAGTGTGAACATCTTCATTAGAAAAATAAGATCGCAGATATTTCCTTTACTCCCTAAACATTTTTCCCTAAAGTAAGGCGTTTGCATGTGTCCTCGTTTCAATGTATAGGCATGATTTTATCTTGGCTTTCTCCCCATCTCATACAGAATTACTAATGATAAACATCCTAAGGTAATGGATGGCCTCAAAATTTAAACACCATGATACACATTATACATGAAACCAAAACACTGAGATGTGAGGGATGATAAGGTAAAATAAATTACCCAATTTACTGTAACTACCCCCTCATTTTCACAAAACAATTTCAAGTGTTTTTAAATGGAAAGAAATGTCCCATAATCTAAGTTGAGTTCTCTGAAGGACCTTTACCACCTCCAACTTCTGGGGAAGAAAATGAAAGAGAAACAGTTTTAGAGAAAGGAGAACAAAACTGTTCTTCCTACTTGAAATAACAGGAATATAGAAGTTTTTATCATTAACATGACACTCACATCTGCCCTACATTGCTGACTGAAATTCCAAAACATGCATGCACTTGAGCTTGATCACTGAGGAACATGTTGAGTGAGTATAGGAGGCCTGGATGAAATTTCACTTTAGTCTGCATGATCTAAGACATTAAAAATAGATAATAAAACTATAGATTGGACTTGGTAATCCAAGAGATCTTTAATTTTATGCCAGAAGGAAGTATTTCTTCTTGTCACCTCTGTCAAAATCACTCTACAAAAGATCTAAGTTTAACCTGAGATTTTATCCTTCAAGAGTATTTTTGAAACTGACTCAACTTTAAATAGTTTTAAATCAATCACCTGTATAAGCAGGTTCAGTGATACCTGTTCTTTCATCTTAACTATAGGAGTGAAGGGCAAGAACACTCCAGAGATGATGACTTTTCGAGTCATATAATTGAAAATTGAGTGTATCTGTAAAAATTCTAGCCTTAGTAATTCATGGATTTATATCATCTCTGAAAGTAGAATTTTAAGGCTATGTTTTATTTCATTACAAAGCTCTAGGAAGAGCTTATAGGAAAAATTAAAAAATAATATTAATGACAATAAGATTATAATATAAAATTTGTTTTATCTCAATTTTATAATAGTTGTATTAAGGACACTAATTCTTCCATTTAAAAATACTTATGGAGCCCCCAGGATCCACTCTTTGATAGCCTCTGTAGTAGTTGATAATCCAAACCAGGCTTGATCTCTGCCTTCTTAGTGTTGATGGCCTTGTGAGAGAAAAAGTATGAAGTTTGAATGATTCTTGTGACACTTGTTACCAAGAAGAGGTTCGTGTTAACATTAGTGCCTCTGCTGTGGGAGCCAGACGTAGAGAGATGGCCACAGCAAAGTTTCCCTGAGAAGGTAATGCTGGCTCTGAGATCTGAAGGGTGAGAAGGAGTTAACTAAACAAAGAGAAAAGCAAAGAGCTTCCAAGGCACAAGGAACAGCATGCAGCCCTGAAAGCAGGTCAGGGGCCGAGACAATAAAGGGAGTCACGAGGTCATCTGAGGCTGAAAGTGGGTAAAGAGTTTGGGAGCAAAAAGGCTCCTTATGAAGTGATGCAATTTGCTGCGCCGACAGTTGTAAGCCAAGTGCGTAAAAGAATATGAGGAATTAGATGCGCTGATTTTTTACCTGGCTCTGTCTCTGCCAATCAGTCACATTAAGTGTTCGCACTGATGTCTGCAAGATCTGTCTGATTCACTGAGCCAAATGATGGATGTGTTTGGTCCTGAAGCACATGGATGGCTTTTCCCATGTGTTGGTATGAGATGTCCATTGAGGGCCATAGAACGTTAGCTATTAGAAGAGATTATAGGGGTCCCACAGGTCAGTCTTAACTTCCTCAAATAGAGAAACAGAGGCCAAGAAAAACGGGCATTTTCTATGACTTCATAGCAACCTAGTTACAGAGGTGATATGAAAATATTAATTGATTTATTTCTATTCTATCACTTTTATGTGTCATAGGCAAGATGTTGTGCCAATATTACCTATTTTGGATTACTCATAGAAGTAGTATTTTCCACTTCTATACAGCTTCAAAAAGAACACCACAGGTTTGAAAGCAGTTTAACACACTGTGGTTCTGTTAATGATGTTGATGACCAGCTGTTGTGATATTAACAACACTGAATATTATCATGGCAGAGATCCAAATGAACAGAAGAGATTTTGTATATAGATTGCTGAATTATAGATTAAATACTTCTTACAAATGAAAATCCTTTAAAACTAGACTTACAAGCAGCATGAATTGGTTTCTTGCTGCCAGCTGGTGCGAGTAGGCAGGTGTGATGAAAAGGTACAGAAAATGAATCATCTCCATGAAAACAGAGCTTTGAATCCACTTTTCTTTTTCTTGAAGATTATCTTCTTGCTTTGTACTCACACATAATGTCCACTCTCACAAACACACAAAAGTATTTTTCATCAGGCTTCTTTCAAATCGGTGGCATGATACAGCTTTTGGGAAGTTCAACTTGAAAACTACTCGGCCATATATCACAAGTCAATTTTTTTAAATTTTCTTAAATATTTATTTCCTTTGGAAAAAATGGAATAGCTAAAAGGAAAGCAGAAGGTATTTCTTTACAATTGTGCTTCAGTTCTATTTTTGTTGTTGTTCAGTCACTATGTTCGACTCTTTGCGACCCCATGGACTGCAGCCCGCCAGGCCTCCCTGTCCATCACCAGCTCCCAGAGTTTACTCAAACTCATGTCCATCGAGTCAGTGATGCCATCCAGCCATCTCATCCTCTGTCGTCCCCTTCTCCCGCCGCCTTCAGTCTTTCCCAGCATCAGGGTCTTTTCAGTTCTATAGTCATTCTTTTTTTCATTTATTGAAGTGTAGTTGATGTATTAGGGAAGTTACAGGTGTATAATAAATTTAAACATTATATTCCACTTACAGTTATTTTAATATATTGTCTGTTTCTCCATGTTATACAGTATATGCTTGTAGCTTATTTTATACAACAGTTTGTACCTCTTAATTCCCTACCCTTATGTTGCCCCTCCTACCTTCCCTCTCCCCACTGATAACCACTAGTTTGTTCTATGAGTCTGCTTCATTTTTGTTATACTCACTAGTTTGTTATATTTTTTTAGATTCTACATATAAGTGGTATCTTATGGTTTTGTCATTCTCTTTCTGACTTGCTTCACTTAGTATGATAATCTCTAAGTCCATCCATATTGCTGCAAATGGCATTGTTTCATTCTTTTTATGGCTATATAGTATTCCTTAGATAGAGAGATGCACACCTTTATCCATTTATCTGTTGATGGATACAAGTCACTTCTGTATCTTGGCAGTTGTAAATAATGCTGCTGTGAATATTGGGGTGTATGTATCTTTTTAATTAGTGTTTTGGGGATTTTTGGATACATACCCAGGAATGGAATTTCTGGAATGTATGGGAGTTCTATTTTTAGTTTGTTGAGAACCCGCCATACTGTTTTCTACACTGATTATGCCTCTTTATATTCCCAGCAACAGTGCAGGAGGCTTCTTTTCTCCTTGTTCTTGCCAGCATTTGCTAGTTTTGTTCTTTTTGACAATGGCCATTCTGATGGATATCTCACTGTCATTTCAATTTGCATTTCCCTGATGATGGTGATCTGGAGAAGGAAATGGCACCCCACTCCAGTACTCTTGCCTGGAAAATTCCATGGACGGAGGAGACTGGTAGGCTACAGGCCATGGGGTCACAAAAAGTCAGACACGACTGAGCGACTTCACTTTCGATGGTGATGTTGAACATCTTTTCCTGTGCCTATTCACCATCTGCGTTTCCTTTTTGGGAAAATGTCTATTCAGTTTCTCTGCCAATTTTTTAATTGGGGGTTGTGTCTGAATTCTCCATGTTTGTTTTGGTTTTTTTGGGTTTTTTTGATGTGTGTTTTTTTTATGTTGAGTTGTATGAGCTATTTATATGTGTTGTATATTAACCCCTTATCTGTCATATCATTTACAAGTATTTTCTCCCATTCAGTAGATTCTGTTCACTTTGTTGACGGTTTCCTTTTCTGTGCAAAAGCTTTTAAGTTTAATTGGTCCCATTTGTTTATTTTTTGCTTTCACTTCCTCTGTTTAGGAGATGGATCCAAAAACATATTGCTCTAATTTATGTCAAAGAGTGTTCTACTTATGTTTTCCTCAGAGTTTTCTGGTATCCAACCTTACATTTAGGTCTTTAATCCATTGTGAGTTTATTTTTGTATGTGGTGTTAGCGAACAATCTATTTTCATTTTTCACGTGCAGCTGGCCAGTTCTCCCAGCAGCACTTGTTGAAGAGACTGTCTTTTCTCCATTGTATGTGCTTGCCGTCTTTGTTGCCCATTAATTGGCATCAATGCTGGGTTTACTTCTGGACTTTCTATTCTGTCCCATTTGATAGTGTTGTGCTCAGTAAAATGAGAGTTCCCGTGTTTCATTGTTACAGGTTCGTTATTCGTTATTACAGGTTAGAAATTATTTCAGTGCTGGCTTTGTTTTGTTGAGGGGAGGGGTGCATCTCAAATACTGAAACTAAAAGTGATGAGAGACTTAAGGACCTTATTCCTGATGTTCAGGTTAATAAAAATTGTTTGCATGTCTGACTGCTTCATTTCGACTCCTTTGTCTTTTCTTGTATAGTACATGCTTACGTGGTGTTTCCTTATCTAATTCTTTTCAGTAGAATTCACGATGTAAACGTTTATTATTATCTAAGCTTTTTTAATGACTATTAAAATTCTGGAAAATAGTAAAATCACCTAAAAAAATGACGGGAGAAGCCAGTGAGGATTTAACCGGTGTGACAGCCATTTGCGTGAAGGAAGCGCTCGGGTGTCTTCCTGCAATGCTCTTCGTTGCAAAGTCAGCATTTTGGTGAGCTTCTCTTACTGCATGGCTCCCCCCAGCCGGGTCGAGAGGCCCCTCCGTGCGACCTTCCCTCTCCTTCCGAGTCCCTCGGAGGACGCTGACTGCCGCAGAGCTGAGCTGGGGCTTGAAGGGGACCCATTGAACTGTAAGGCCAGCGGCCAGTGTTAAGCTGTGCTCTGTGTGTTTCATGCCCCGGATGCATGAAGAAGCTTTCTTCCTTTCCCAGTTTGTATTCCTCCTGATACTATTTATAAATATTTGTCTTTTTTAGCACATGATGAGAATATATCATCATCTCCCTGCAGAGCAGACACTCTGCCTCATCTATGCCAACTTACCACGTTGATTTCAAAAAGAACGCATGATCTAACCACAAAAAGCTGACCTAAAAATAGGCTTTGAGAACAAACCATTTCTAAGTCAAGGGCCTCTAAGGAATGTGTATGTGCACACACGTACGCTCACCTACATGGCATCACGTAGTATGGGCAGTTTGCATTCCATATAAATACAAGTGTGCATATTTGACTTTTATAAATGTATTATTTCTAAAACATCTATATTCATGTGGTGTGTGTGGGCAAAGATACGAAGAAGACATTTAACCGGTGCTTTGTAGTTAGTTCCACTTGAATTTGCTATTTTGATTTTTTTACTTTACCATTCATCCTCTTCATTTTCCTGAGCTCCTTTAAGACATATATGTATTCTTTCATCTGTCGTGTGTTGACCTGAGACAGACTGCCAGATGTTTCTCCAACAAAGATGCGTTTACTCAGGATCAGCAGAGAATTGTAACTTGGGGTCTGTAACCATGGCAAGCTTTATGCCATGCAGGTCCTGAGATGACAGAGAAAGGGGAACGCTTTCATAGAGGGGAATGGAAGTGGGGAGGCCTGTGATAAGTAAAGAGTCCACGGCTTTTCCCGGGCTGAGGTCTTGCCAGGAAAGAAGAGGACTCTCTCCTTCCTGTTGGGCTCAGCCTTGTCCCAGGGTGTGAGGGCTCCCCCTGCTGGTCTCCTAGCTCTATTTAGTTGAGTTTTCCATTTATTAATTTTTTACAAGAAACACAAAGGAAATAAAGCTTTAGAGCACTGATAAGAGTTCTGATTAGAGTGAAGAGCTACTGATCGGAAAAGCCCCTGACGCTGGGAAGGATGGAAGGCGGGAGGAGAAGGGGACCACAGAGGATGAGATGGCTGGATGGCATCACCGACTCGATGGACATGAGTTTGAGTGAACTCCGGGAGTTGGTGATGGAGAGGGAGGCCTGCTGTTCCGTAGTCCATGGGATCGCAAAGAGTCGGATACAGCTGAGCGACTGAACTGAACTGAAGAGGACGTTTGGCTCAGAGTAAGTGTAAGTGAAATGTAGATAGACGCTCTCCTAATGATAGCTTAGTTTCCTGTTATTCAGAGTTGATTTCACTTGCTGACAGATTTGAAGGGATGTGTAACTGTGATTTGGGGGCTCTAAGAAGGTGGTGCTAGGATTTGTAGTTTTCACTAGAACTTGACTTTAGGAACCAAGTTATCAGTGGTTCCCTTGTCCTGGAAACAGCTATGTAACAGATTGTACTCATGTGTTTCCTGACGTTTATCTTAAATAGAATTTCCTACATTAAAGGAATGTGGATATGCCTTCAGTAGTTACTTCATTCAGACTTTTACTGAGGACCAACTTTATCCAAACACTGTCTCAGACTCTGAGAACACAGGATGAATTGACTGTAGTTCCTTCTCTCAAGAAACTGTCTTTGCTGAAGAGCCTGTTCCTACAGGTTAAGCTGCAGGTGCTTCTTGACACGGTTGTGGGCATGCATGCCTGTGTTCTACCTGCCTTATTTAATTATGAGTATTCTGGTAGCATTTTTCAACGCAAATAGATCCTAGGGAAAAAGATTTCTGAAGTGAAGAGCCCCAGTACTACTCCAAGGAACCATAAGGAGGCAGTCTTGGAGAACAGAAAGTACGTGGTCATTAAAGCTGTTCAGACCTCGGCTGAAACCTCCAGTCTAGCATGTTTCAAGTCTCAAGCCCTGGGCTTTGCCAGTGACCTGAAGATGATCAAAACCGCCTCTCAGTTGTGTGCTAAAGATCTGAGATCATTTGGGTAAAGTGTCTGGTTCCTGGTCAGCACTTAAAACTTGCCTAGGTTCATTTGAATATGGTCATAAATTAATATTATCAACAGTTTAGTATGGGACAGCCAGCCTGCCATTGTGTTCAAGAGCCCTCTTCTGGAGCCCACCTGCCTGGGTTCTGCTTCTGGTCCTGCTATACTCTAGTTTATTTGACTGTGGGGAATCTCTTGGGGCCACTGCTTTCCCACTGGCATTTTAAATAAAGAATCGGTTCAGTTCAGTCGCTCAGTCATGTCCAACTCTTTGCGATCCCATGGACTGCAGCACGCCAGGCTTCCCTGTCTGTCACCAACTCCTGGAGCTTACTCAAATTCATGTCCATAGAGTCAGTGATGCCATCCAACCATCGCATCCTCTGTTGTCCCCTTCTCCTCCTGCCTTCAATCTTTCCCAGCATCAGGGTCTTTTCCAATAAGCCAGCTCTTCACATCAGGTGGCCAAAGTATTAGAGCTTCAGCTTCAGCATCAGTCCTTCCAGTGAATATTCAGGACTGATCTCCTTTAGGATGGACTGGTTGGATCTCCTTTCAGTCCAAGGGACTCTCAAGAATCTTCTACAACACCACTGTTCAAAAGCATCATTTCTTCAGCGCTCAACTTTCTTTATAGTCCAACTCTCACATCCATACATGTCTACTGGAAAAATCATAGCTTTGACTAGATGAACCCTTGTTGGCAAAGTAATGTCTCTGCTTTTTAATATGCTGTATATGTTGGTCATAACTTTTCGTCCAAGGAGCAAGCATCTTTTAATTTCATGGCTGCAATCACCATCTGCAGTGATTTTGGAGCCCAAAAAAAATAAAGTCTGACACTGTTGCCACTGTTTCCCCATCTATTTGCCAAGAAGTGATGGGACCAGATGTCATTATCTTAGTTTTCTGAATGTTGAGTTTTAAGCCAACTTTTTCACTCTCCTCTTTCACTTTCAACAAGAGACTCTACTTCTTCATCACTTTCTGCCATAAGGGTGGTGTCATCTGCATATCTGAGGTTATTGATATTTCTCCTGGAAATCTTGATTCCAGTTTGTGCTTCATCCAGCCCAGCATTCTCATGATGTACTCTGCATATAAGTTAAATAAGCAGGGTGACAATATACAGCCTTGACATACTCCTTTCCCTATTTGGAACCAGTCTGTTGTTCCATGTCCAGTTCTAACTATTGCTTCCTGACCTGAATTCAGATTTCCAAGGAGGTATATCAGGTGGTCTGGTATTCCCATCTCTTGAAGAATTTTCCACAGTTTGTTGTAATGAACACAGTCAAAGGCTTTGGCATATTCAATAAAGCAGAAGTAAATGTTTTTCTGGTATTCTCTTGCTTTTTCATTGCCAACAGATGTTGGCAATTTGATCTCTGGTTCCTCTGCCTTTTCTAAAACCAGCTTGAACATCTGGAAGTTCTCGGTTCATGTATTGCTGAAGCCTGGCTTGGAGAATTTGGAGCATTACTTTGCTAGTGTGTGAGATGAGTGCAATTGTGCAGTAGTTTAAGCATTCTTTGGCATTGCCTTTCTTTGGGATTGGAATGAAAACTCACCTTTTCCAGTCCTGTGGCCACTGCTGAGTTTTCCACATTTGCTGACATATTGAGTGCAGCACTTTCACAGCATCCTCTTGTAGGATCTGAAATAGCTCAACTGGAACTCCATCACCTCCGCTAGCTTTGTTCGTAGTGATGCTTCCTAAGGCCCACTGGACTTCACATTCCAGGATGTCTGGCTCTAGGTGAGTGATCACCCCATCGTGATTATCTGGGTCACGAAGATCTTTTTGTCTAGTTCTTCTGTGTATTCTTGCCACCTCTTCTTAATATCTTCTGCTTCTGTTACGTCCATACTATTTCTGTCTTTATTTAAATAAAGAGTAAGTTAGTGTTAATAATAGAATGTTAAGAATAGTTCCTGGTACATACTAATTACTATATGAGTTTTGTTAAAATTAGATACACTCGCTTTGATTCTATGGAATCTGCACTTATTAAGTTAGACAAAAACTTTCAAGATTTGGGAGGCATTTTTATCCATTTTTCAATAATGAGACAACAGTGATAATATCAAAGCAAACGACTAACTAGATCATCTCTAGCCGTGTGTTGATGTGTCTTAGTAGTAAGATCATTAAGTGGACTAAGAAGATTTTGTAGAAATAATTTTACTTTCATTCCTGTTTTGGATACTGTTCTTTGTTTATCTTTTGTTGCTACATATCTTTAAGCTTGCATTTACATTGTATGTGTGCTTAATCGCTCAGTCGTGTCTGACTCTTTGCAACCCCATGTACCATAGCCCACCAGGCTCCTCTGTCCATGGGATTCTCCAGGCCTCTCTTTAGCATCCCCGTATCTTTCATGTACCCATACCAGAGCATGTATCAGTGTGTTATCATTTGTCTTTACATCTCTCATATCCTAACCTATGAGAGTAGGGGTCTGTTTTCTTCAGTCTCGAGTCACCAGCATCTAGCTCTGTGCCTGAGAGATCAAGGCAGGTTACTCATGAATAATGAAGGCTCTTTGGCGCCCAGCCTGCAACCTGCTGCTGAGCTCCAGAGAAACGGACATCCAAGGCACCTTAGGTGGTCCATAGGCTCTTCCAGTTTGACGTATCCAAAACGTGATTTGTCATTTTTTTGTGAGGTCTGATCCTGTCCCTCCAGGCTCTGCCCTGGTCAGCGGCAGCACCGGTCAAGCCATCAGCCAAGCGACGACCCTGGAAGTCCTGCGAGGTGTGCCCCTTGCTATTCCTGCTTCCTTCGTGTGTTCACTGTGTAAGATCTTACAGGTTCTCCTCTAAGATGTCTCGTACTCAGCCCTCCTCTCCAACCTCACTGTGAAATAATGGGGAAGAACAGCAGCCTCAAAGACCAAGTGGAACTGAAATCCAGAAATAACAAATTATTCTGAACATAAGCATTCTAACTTCAGTATCTATATATAGTTCTAAAACAAACCGCCCCCAAATCTGATGCCCAGTTTCAAAAGAGAATAACCTCTTACAGGGCTTCCCCAGTGGCTTAGCAGTAAAGAATCCACCGGCAGTGCAAGAGATGGGGATTGAATCCCTGGGTCGGGAAGATCCCCTGGAGGAGGAAATGGCAACTCTCTCCAGTTTTCTTGCCTTGAGAATCCCATGGACAGAGGAGCCTGGCGGGCTACAGTCCATGGGGGTGCAAAAGAGTCAGACACAACTGAGCAATTAAACAACAAATTCATTACATCAAAAATAGTAGAATTTTTGGTTAAAGTCTAAAATACTCTATAGAGGAATATAATTCTATTTATAGAAAGTGATTGTACCTACAGAGTAACCTGATATAAGTGATCTGACTCTTGTCATGTTTTCATAAGTATTTTGAGTAGTCACTGTCCTCAGACAGGATCATGGAACTTGTTCTCAGCCACACAGGTAGTGGCAGGGTCTGGCACGGCAGGGTCTTCTACAGCCTAAGCTAGTGCTTTTCCAAATATGTGCCTGACATTGCCCTTTTTTTTTTTGTTTTGTTTTTTGTAATTCTGAGTTTGTTTACTGTTCCACAAATGACCTTGTTAAGAAGGAGATTATCATCTCTACTTTTAAAATCAGTTTTATAATCACATAATCTTAAATACACACACACAATGTCTCCTCTAATGTCGTCTGAAAAATGCCATAAGAGAAACCATTTGTCTACGTTTTTTTCTGCTTATTAGCTAGCTGTCTCCCAGGAAGAAGAGTATGGGATTTAGAATGAAGAAGAATGGAATTCATACTCCAGTTTGGCTCCTTTCTGGCTGTTTGCCATTACATAACTCATCTGACCTAATGCTCAGTTTACTCTTAATGTGGGAGAATAAGACCTCCTTCTTCTGCCTACTCTGTGCCCAGCAATGTTGGTTTAGCTTCCTTTTTGTTGTTGTTGTTGCTTAGTAGCTAAGTCATGTCTGACTGTTTGCAACCCGTGGACTGTAGCCCACCAGGCTCCTCCGTCCATGGGATTCTCCAGGCAAGAACACTGGGGTGGGTTGCCATGCCCTCCTCCAGGGGATCTTTCCGACTCAGGGATCAAGCCACTGTCTCCTCCATTGGCAGTTGAATTCTTTACAACTGAACCACCTGGGAAGCCCACCTTCCTTTCACCATCCTTTAAATGTTAGATGAGTTACTCCCGTGAATGAAACTACTTTTTTCTCTCTGTTTAGCCTAAGTTATTTAATATTCGAATTATCTTTTTAAAATGTGAATGGTCACTGCTGGGCTTCCCAAGTAGCTTAGCTGGTAAAGAATCCATCTGCAATGCAGGAGAGAGACCTGGGTTCAATCCCTGGGTCAGGAAGATCCCCTGGAGAAGGAAATGGCAACCCACTCTAGTCTTCTTGCCTGGAGAATCCCATGGACAGAGGAGCCTGGCGGGCTACAGTCCACGGGCTCTCAGAGTCAGACACGACTGAGCCGCTAAACACAGCACAGTGCCTGGTCACTGCTCTGGTTATTTTGAACTCAGACCCCTGGGCTCAACAACAGAGGCCCTGAAACATTCACCTGTGAACGTTTTACTGCTCTTTAAGTGTAGTATAGGTTTAAAAATGTTGTTTTAGTGAGTCAACTGAATGTATCATCACATTACATTATGCTCGTGTGTTTCCTGAAAAAGTTGTGCAGATCTATGCTCTGTACTCATCGCGGGCTAGGAAGGCACCCTGGGTTTGAATAATTACCTTCATGCCCAGAATTAATTGTTCTTTTTTCTTATATGCTAGGTCTTTGCAAATTAAGATTCTGTGTGTCAGAAGCTTTGTGAAGTGCCAGTATGTTGATTCTCTTCATCTGGGAAAAGAAATGCCTCAAAAGAGAAGCGCTTCCACATCAGTATTTTTTTTTCTGGGAAATTAAACCTTCTGTAACATTTGCATTTCTGTAATTATGAGTGAAGGTAGGAATCTTTTCTAAAATTACTATGATGAATTCAGTACATACAGAGAAGGTTTTAAATACATCACAGGGAGCACTTTGTACTACGCAGCTCCAGAAATGAAATGTTACTAATGACCTAAGGCTCTGTGTGTCCCCCTCCTCCGTCACGCCCCTCTGCCCTCTCACAGCCCGGAATCTGGCATTTATTATGCCGTATGTTCTTTCTCGGGCTTCCCAGGGGGCGCTAGTGGTAAAGAGCCTGCCTGCCCATGCAGGAGACCCAGGAGACTCGGGTTCAATCCCTGGGCCGGGAAGATCCCCTGGAGGAGGGCATGGCAACCCACTCCAGTGTTCTTGCCTGGAGTGTCCCATGGACAGAGGAGCCTGGTGGGCTAGAGTCCGTGGGGTCACAGAGAGTCAGACATGACTCAGTGACTCAGCACGCACACACACACATGTTCTTTCTTAGGCAGATTTTTACTATATGGGTTTGCATTCCTAAGTGATTCATGCCGCTTGGATTTGCATGTTTTTAAACTTTATACAAATAATATAATATTTTGCTTCTTATGCTCCTTCTCTTCCTACTCAGTTTAGTGAGATCTGTCTGTGCTGACACATGAATCTCAGTTCACTTACTTTCACTAGTATTATAGGTTTGTCATTATTCACTTGATGGATAATTAGGTTGTTTGGGGATTTGTTTTCTCAATCCCAGAAATGACTGCCTTGAACACACCTTGTTTATCTCTTTGCACACAGGTGTGAATTGTGTTTGTGTACATACAAGTGGAACTTCTGGGGCATGGAGTCTCCAACTTCCATGACACATTGCAAAACTCCTCACCAGTGCCAGTTTACACTGGCCAGCAGAGGAGAAGAAGCCCCACATCCTCTCCAGTCCATGATTTTATATGGCTTTTGAGTGTGTAGTAGGATCATCTACTGGCTTTATTTGCATTTCTTAGATTCTTTACCATCTGAGCCACCAGGGAAGCCCTCTTCGATTACTAATGACTTTAAAATATTTTACTTGTGTGTATCAGTCATTTGTAATTTCTCTTCTCTGAATGGCTATTTTCCCCCCAAATTACTCTTTGTGATGCCTGATTTTATGTCGGTTTGTCTGGGCTCAGGGGTGCCCAGATAACTGATAAACATTATTTCTGGCCGCGCCTGTAAGTGCGTTTGTGGAGGAGAATAGCGTTTGATTTGGTGAGCTCAGTAAAGCAGATGGCCTCCCCAGGGTGGGTGGGCATCATCGCGTTTATTGAGGGTCCAGATGGAGCAAAAAGGCAGAGAAGAGCAGGTTCACCCCGCTTGAGCTGAGAACTCATCTTCTGCACCCTCAGGCATCCGTGGAGAGGCTTTAGACTCTGGGACTCGGCGGGGGGGACTTTCAACATCAGGCCTGATTCTCAGGCCTGTGGGGTTTGACCGAATTAACACCACTGGTTTTCCTGGTTTTTTAGTCTCCTGATGGCACATAGACTCCTTGGCCTCCATAACTGAGTCAAGTCCTGTACTAAGTCTAAATCTAGTAATATAGCCGCCTATCTATGTACCTACCTATGTACCTACCCACCTACTCACCCACCCTGTTGGTTTATTTCTCTGGAGAACCCTGACTAGCACACTTCTCTATTGTTTTTGTTTTTTTTTATTAATTCATAGGAGTCCTTATATCGCCTGGGTTTATATCTCTATTTATCATCTGTCTACCTACTACTTACCTATGTGTCCAAATTGTTGTTGATTTTATGCACAGAAAGTTGAATTTTATAGTTACATTTATTAAAGCTTTTTAGGAATTATGCTTTTCTTGAAAAATGACTACTGGCTAACAAAGTATTTTTGTGTTTTTTTTTAAATTGACATATAGTTCATTTACAGTGTTTCAGATATACAGCAAAGTGATTCAATTATATATATTCTTTTTCCGATTTTTTCCATTACAGGTTATTGAATGTAGTTCCCTGTGCTATAGAGCGGGTCCTGATTATTTTTGTAATGTATCAGTTCAGTTCAGTTGCTCAGTCGTGTCTGACTCTTTGCGACCCCATGAATCACATCACACCAGGCCCCCTGTCCATCACAAACTCCCGAAGTTTACTCAAACTCATGCCCATCAAGTCGGTGATACCATCCAGCCATCTCATCCTCTGTCATCCCCTTCTCCTCCTGCCCCCAATCCCTCCCAGCATCAGGGTCTTTTCCAATGAATCAACTCTTCGCATGACGTGGCCAAAGTACTGGAGTTTCAGCTTCATCAGTCCTTCCAATGAACACCCAGGACTGATCTCCTTTAGGATGGACTGGTTTGGATCTCCTTGCAGTCCAAGGGACTCTTAAGAGTCCTCTCCAACACCATAGTTCAAAAGCATCAATTTTTCGGCGCTCAGCTTTCTTCATAGTCCAATTCTCACATCCATACATGACCACTGGAAAAACCATAGCCTTGACCCGATGGACCTTTGTTGACAAAATAATGTCTCTGCTTTTTAATATGCTATCTAGGTTGGTCATAACTTTCCTTCCAAGGAGTAAGCGTCTTTTAATTTCATGGCTGCAATCACCACCTGCAGTGATTTTGGAGCCCAAAAAAATAAAGTCTGACACTGTTTCCACTGTCTCCCCATCTATTTCCCATGAGGTGATGGGACCGGATGCCATGATCTTAGTTTTTCTGAATGTTAAGCTTTAAGCCAACTTTTTCACTCTCCTCTTTCACTTTCATCAAGAAGCTTTTTAGTTCCTCTTCACTTTCTGCCATATAGTACTGTGTATTTGTTAATCCCCAATTTATAAGTTATCCCTCCCCCCTTTCCCCTTTGGTAACCAATAATTTGTTTTCTATGAGAGTATATTTCTGTTTTGTAAACATGTGTATCATGTGTATCATTGTCTATATTCCATGTGTAAGCGATATGCTGTTTGTCTTTGTCTTTCTGACCAACTTCACTCAGTATGCTAAAGTCTAGGTCCGTCCATGTTGCTGCAGATGGCATTATTTAACTCTTTCTGGTGGCTGAGTAACATTCCACTGTATATATGGACCACATCTTTATCCATTCCTCTGCTGATGGACACTTAGGTTGGTTCCATGTCTTGGCTGATGTGAATAGGACTGCTATGAACATCAGGGTGCGTGTACTTTTTCAAATTAGAGTTTTCATCTTTCCCAGATATGTGCCCTGGAAAGAGATTGCTGGATCACATGGTAGCTCTATTTTTAGTTTGTTAAGGAACCTCCATACTGTTCTCCATAGTGACTGTACCAATTCACATTCCCACGAACCGTGTAGGATCCACCTGACCAGATCACAGGAATTCTCTTAGCCTCTGAGTCCATGCCACGTGTCATCTCTCTTAGCCATTGGTATAAGCTGAAGTGTTCAAATGTTGACATCCTAACCCTGAGTGCCTCAGAAAAGAAAGTGAAAGTCACTCAGTCGTGTCCGACTCTTTGCAACCCCATGGACTATACAGTCCATTGAATTCTCCAGGCCAGAATACTGGAGTGGGTAGCCTTTCCCTTCTCCAGGGGATCTTCCCAACCCAGGGATCAAACCCAGGTCTCCCGCATTGCAGGAAGATTCTTTACTAGCTTAGCCACAAGGGACTCAGCATATGACTGAATTTGGACAGAAGGTCTTTAAAGAGGTAACTCAGTTAAAATTAGGTCATTGCAGTGGGCCCTAATCCAGCTGATTGGTATCCTTGTAAGAAGAGAAAGCTTGGACACATGGACAGATACCGGGGGTGGACGCTCACAGAGACGGTGCCAGGATGCAGTGAGAAGGGGCACTTGCACGCCAAGGAGAGAGACCTCAGAAGGAACCAGTCCTCCTGACACTTTGATCTTGGACTTCTAGCCTCCAAACTGGGAGGAATAAGTTTCTGCTGTCTGCCCTGGTCTGTTACAGTTCCTTACGGCCAGCCCCAGCACACTGAGAGAGTCATGAAGGGTGTTTGTAATGACAGACACTTGTTACGACCCATGGTGGGACAAGCGGATCCCATTCCTAGGAATTTGAAAATATCCTTAGAGTTGCATTGAAAGAACAAGCAGTTTGGAGGTGACTCATTTGGTAGGGAGGTTGAGAAAAAAAGTCCTTCATGTTGTTTTCTGAAAGTCATGAGCGTCCTGGGTTTCCGTCCTTGCCCTGGGTTAGTTTTCCGGCTACTGTGTGAACAGGTGCGCTAAAAATGTCGTTCCACTAGAAGCCCTTTGCTCACTGGGGAGTCAGAATCCCTTTCTTCCAGCTGAGCTGAAGAAAGACACTGAAGACGCCCAAGCGGAGTTTATTTAAAGATGATATGCGTGGGGAAACGTTTTGTTAAGTAACTCTTCTTGAGTTAGACTTGAATTCAAAAATTTTCAAGTGGGAGTGTTTAATAACAAGGATGTCATCAAAATCCTCCCTCTTTCTGAACAAGAAATAATTTCTGGCTATGTGGGTTTTAATTTGAATCCTCTTTTGTTGTTTAGACGCTCAGTCGTGTCCAGCTCTTTGTGACCCTGTGGACTGTAGCACGCCAGGCTCCCCTTCCTTCACTATCTCCCAGAGTTTGCTCACATGTATGTCCATTGATTTGGTGATGCTATCTAATCATCTCATCCTCTGTGGCCACCTTCTCATTTTGCCTTCAATCTTTCCAACATCACCGCCTTTTCTAATGAGGCAGCTCTTCATATCAGGTGGCCATAATGCTGGAGCTTCAGCTTCAGCATCAGTTCTTCCAATGAACACCCAGGACTGATCTCCTTTTGGATAGACTGGTTGGATCTCCTTGCAGGCCAAGGGACTCTCAAGAGTCTTCTCCAACACCACAGTCCCAAAGCATCAATTCTTCAGCGCTCAGCCTTCTTTCATGGTCCAACTCTCACACCCATACGAGACTACTGAAAAAACCATAGCTTTGACTAGACAGACCTTTGTCAGCAAAGTGATGTCTCTGCTTTTTTATACTCTTTCCAAGTTTGCCTTTAGCAGGGCTTTCTTTGTCACTAGGCCTTGCATGGCATGACAGCCGTTAGTGATTCAACAGGTAGCTTCTTTGGAGAGTGCAGGGAAAGATGATAGTCCATGAGAATTGTCACCTGTGATCCCTATGAGTCCTACACTTTCCTTCCTCCGTTTCTCTGTTTGGAATATTGATAAGTACATGAACTTGACCTAGGAACCGTAAATTCATGTGCTTCTGCAATGAGAAGAAAGCTGGATGAGGAGTTAGACTAAGGTTTGCACTACTGTTTTAATTCACTTGAAATAGAATCCTTCCTTGGCTTATATATCTCTTGTATTGTTCAGAGCAACTGTAACTGAGTTTCAGAGATGTATTATATATAAAAGACTGTGCTTTCTCCAAAAAAACATAATTTTTTTGGTTGACTTATGTGGACAGTTAGATAGGTATTTCTAGACTGAGTCATTTTTACTTATAATACCAGGCATCATTCATAAAACTGGGACAAAAACTGATTATCCCATCCCTTTGGTTGTGCTTAGATTTTCTTCCTTTACAAGATCCACAGTTAATTATCAATTTTCCTTAAAAAGTGATCTATGTAAGTATTACTTTAGAATTAGATTTTTTTAGTAAGACTCATGGGGGAGATTTTAACAAAGAGCAAAGATTTATTTTAAATAAACATATACACCTTGGCTAAGGTGTATTTTTAAAATTGCCCTTTGCTATCAGCTGACCAAGATAGCCTCAATGCTCCCCTCCTTTGACAAAATTAGCCAAGTTTCTTCTTGACTATAGGCACCCACCCTCTCTTTTCTTAGAGCATTTATTTAGGAAACATGTAGTCATAAATTCTTTCTCTACTCCATTTGAAATTAATAAATATTAAAAAAAAAAAAAAAAAAACCTCTTGCTAAGGAATGTCTTTCTTAGGCACCTGAACAATTCTTTTGAAATGTAATCCTGCCATGCTTCTCATTATAAAACCATGAAGACAGGGGAACGTTTACTTTTCTTTTGTTGCCTGATTCTCTCACCTTTTCTCCAATCATCTTCTCCTTCACTTGAACAGTCCACTCCCATAGCCACACCTTGGATCTCATCATCACAAATAATGTTCCACTTTCAAAATCAGTGATTCAATCAGCTTTCCCCCTGACCACATCTCTTCTCTCTTTTTCTGTCTCATTCCAGCTGCTTGCCCCAATAACTCCCTTGTAATCATCCTCCACTGTCTCTGAGCCATCAGGCCACTGACCCATTTCTTACCAATTCCTCTGTTACCAACTTCCATCATTTCTCACCTGATCTAATCAGAAGCCATGACCTACAGTTGCAGCATCACTCCTGTTGAAATCCTAAGTCTTTCTGTCTTCTTCTCATCCAGTCCTCGGTGAACTAGCTCTTCATTTTCTTTCGTGCCTGAGCACAGTTGTCATTTTCTGAACACTTCTGGAGAAAGTCACATGAAAAGGAATATTAGTTCCACTATATTCAGGTTTCACTGGTTTCTAATGGACTTTTCACTCTCTTGATAACCCAGCTGAAGTACTATTTAATGTATCCTCCAATCTCCAAAATGACTGTTTCTAACTTTCTTTATTCTCTGGAACATTCCAAACTCCATAATCCATCCTACTCCGTATTCCTAGCAGTTTTATCTAACTCTACTTTTCAGAAAAAAATAGAAGGCATCAGATAGAAACTCCTTTATTCTCCACATCAAATATACATACCTACTTAGACCTGATTTCACCCTCTCATTCCCTTCTACTGCAATATGTGAGTTAAAGTATGCAAATAATACCCTTGAACATTTTCAAGCAGCTTTATTACATACAAAAAGCCAGAATATTTATACAATTTAAGTTTAACCTATGCATCCACCCATGAAACTATCACCACAATCTAGGTGATAAACATTTCTATCACCTCCAAAGGTATCCTTGTGCCATGTTGTATATGTGTGTTGTAATAACACAACATGAGATCTACACTCCTCACAAATTTGTTAAGTGCCCCATGCAGTATTGTTGGCTATAGGTACTGTGTCACACATTAGATCTCTAGAAATTGTCCATCTTGCATAACTGAAGCGTCATAGCCGTTGAACAGCAACTCTGCGCCTCCTCCTCCCCCCAGTCCCTGGCAACCACCATTCTCGTCTTTGTGTCCGTGAGTCTGATTATTCTAGATACTTCATATAAGTGGAATCATGCAGAATTTTTTCTGTGGATGGCTTATTTCACTTGGCATAATGCTCTCCAGGCTCACCCCGGTTGTTACATATGGCAGGAGTCCCTTCTTTCTGGAAGCTGGATCATTTCCACTGTGGACATTTCTCCACCCATTCATCTCCTAGGCCTCTTTTCCACACCCGTTCTCCTCCTCGGCCTCTCTGCCCACTTCACTGGCTGCCTCCTGTTTCTTAAACGCAGCCCAGGCGTGCTCACAGCTGCGCACCTCAGCGTTCTCAGACCCATCTTCCTGGAGCGTTCTTCCCCCCGTCTGTTTGCATGGTCCGCTGCCTTGCTTCCTTGGGGTCTGCGCTCAGGGGGCACCTCAGCGAAGTCTTCCCTGGCTGTCTCATTTAAAATTGCACCCCCTTCATCAGACACACCGTATCCCCCACTTCACTTTACTTTCCTCTGGCAAACTACATATTCTGGCAATTTCTTTATTTACTATTTACCTTTTTGAATGAGAAAGGTAGCCCAGTGAAGGTAGAGGGTATTTTTGTTCACTGCTGCTACCTCTAGCACATAAAGTGGGCTCAGTGAGAATCTAGCTATTAAGTGAATGAATCACTCCTGGCAGTTTCTTCTTATGTAAAAAAAATGAAATCAAAGGAGTCACATGACTGAGAAGAAAGTGAGGAAACACAGATATCAAATGCAGAACACTCCTTGTTCAGAAATGATGCTTTAGCCAGCACTTTATTCAAATCTAAGTTGGCTTATAGATAAAACCTATAACTTTTGTAGGTAACTTAATAATCTAGCCTAAGAATCTATTAACTTGTAGATAGTGCAAACATTAAAAAAGAAATCTCAGCACTGTACACTCACTTATTTATCCCTAAGGCAGCCCTGACACAGTGAGTGATTCTGAAGATTTTTATGAATATTTCAAGTGATAAAATAGTCAGAAATGCTTAGAGACTAAATGCAGTTTCATGGATCCTGATTCCTTAAAAACTAGCAATCCACATAGGGTTTGTAATACAAATCTGAGTAAGTCAGAAAATTTGGTCCACCAGAGCTTGATGCATGCATTCAGAATTATCTACCAAGTGCCTACTAAATGCCAAACTCTTAGGGAAAGGCTGTGATACAGAGGTGGTGGGCATGGTCTCTGCCTGGGAGGGGTGCGTGCCTGCGTGTGTGCTCAGTCGTGTCTGACTCTTTGCGACCCCATGGACGGTAGCCTGCCAGGTCCCTCTGTCCATGGGGATTATTCAGGCAAGAAAACTGGAGTGGGTTGCAATTTCCTTCTCCAGGGAATCTTCCTGACCCAGGGATTGAACCCATGTCTCTTGTGTCTCCTGCTCTGGCAGGTAGATTTCTTTTACCACTGCGCCACTTGGAAGCCCTGTGAGGGCTGAGCCATCTGTAAGTAAGTTTACTGTGTTTTACTTCTTATCTCATCCTCTGTGTTGGAGATTGATACCCTCGAGTACCTGTCAAACAGACATATTTATGAAAAGCACATATTTTCTCTCTCTCAAGAGCACTACTTTCTAGTAGAGAATATTCTCAAGTAAAAAGTGACTATTTCTAAATATGCAGTGTTGAGACAAGTGCTCAGGGCTGGTGCACTGGGAAGACCCAGAGGGATGGGATGGGGAGGGAGGTGGAGGGGGGAATCAGGAGGGGGAACACATGGAAATCCATGGCTGATTCATGTCAGTGTATGGCAAAAACCACTACAATGTTGTAAAGTAATTAGCCTCCAACTAATAAAAATAAATTAAATAAATAAATATGCAGTGTTGTTATTTAGTGCCTCAG
Source organism: Cervus canadensis (assembly GCF_019320065.1). Taxonomy (NCBI): domain Eukaryota; kingdom Metazoa; phylum Chordata; class Mammalia; order Artiodactyla; family Cervidae; genus Cervus; species Cervus canadensis. The sequence continues at coordinate 14,147,775 of NC_057408.1, read as the reverse complement.
TCGTGTCTGACTCCTTGCGACCCCATGGACTGTAGCCCGCCAGGATCCTCTGTCCATGGGATTCTCCAGACAAGACTACTGGAGTGGGATATTCCTGACCATGTCCTTCTCCAGGGGATATTCCTGACCCAGGGATCGAACTCTTGTCTCCTGAATTGTAGCAGATTCTTTACCACTGAACCACTGGGGAAGCTGGAAATATGCAATATCCTCTGCTTATTCACAAGTGGCCTCTGCAACTATGGCTTTTCATCTTTTATATCCACCTTCTTCCTGTATCCAACATTATTTCTTCTTTTTAAAAAATACAGCAATAATATTTCTTTGCTGTGTAACAGTGGCCCTAATTGGCATAGGTCATGTTGCTTAGAGCATCTAACTAGAGGGTTGATGAGATAATTTATCTGACAGATTTCTTCCCAATCTGGGGTTTATCTTATCAACATAATTACATTCATTTCCTTTGTTAAGTCAATCTCAGTTTACATTTCCCCTTACTTCTTTATTATCGGCTTCTGGAGATATTGATTTCATTTGTAATACAATACAATGAAAAATTGAGGCTAACATTCTTGCTTTGGCTAAAGACAGTGTTTTAAAATGTGTGGTTTCTTCTTATATGTGTAAATAATAAATCATGTCAAACCCTACTGAGTTTGGAATATAAAAAATTATCTGTTAGACCTCACCCAATAGATTAATTCTTTCAGACTACAAGTGTGCCTGTCCACAGTCTCTGCTTACCTCCCAGAATTATCAAACTGCTAGAAGTAACAGGTGAACACTTGATTTCTTTAAAAGTATAATTAATTCCAATTTCTGAGTGATCAGATTAAGTATTAGGCATGATCTTTTATGCAGGGGACTCTATAAACCTGGGGATTATTATAGACACAAGAGAGGCATATTGAGATACTAGCAAGAGGTCTGGATTAGGAATTGGGAGATAAAACTCAGTAAGTGGTTTTGTAGTCTCCAGCCAATATTTTAATCTTTATAACTTTGTTTTCTCTTTTGAAAAATGGATCTGTCACTTGCCCAGTTTATCTTGTAAGGAGCTTGAGATAATATAACGAGTTGTTGTTGTTCAGTTGCTAAGTCATGTCTGACTCTTTGTGACCCCGTGGACTGCAGCATGCCAGGCTTTCCTGTCCCTCACCATCTCCTGGAGCTTGCCCAAGCTCATGTCCATTGAGTCAGTGATGCCATCCAAGGGATCTCATTCTCTGTTGTCCCCTTCTCCTCCTGCCTTCAGTCTTTCCCAGCAGCAGGGTCTTTTTCAATGAGTCAGCCTTCAAGCAGCCTAAAAACCATATCTATGCAAATACTTTAAAAATTGTTAAAGGTGATATTTTGCAAATGTAAGACATTTCTTATTGTATTTATGTTTTTGTTACTTGTAACATTAGAAGGACCTTTAAAATTTTGTAGATTAATAAAAAGGCAATATCTGCTATAATCATGAGTCAGTTAAACAAGATATTTGTAGTTAAACAGTCTAGGGGTACCTACTCAGTCATCTCTGCCTCTTTGTCACCCTTTGGACTGCAGCCTGCCAGGCAACGCTGTCCTTGGCATTCTTTGGGCAAGAATACTGGAGGGTTACCATTTCATCCTCTAGAGGATCTTCCCAACACAGGGATCAAACCTGCATCTCCTGCCTTGCAGGTGGATTCTTTACTCCTGAGGCATCGAGGAAGCCCCAAACAGTCTATAAATGATGCTCACGAATGATGAATTTTTATGGGACTAAAATGTGCTAGCTCATTTCTGGTTGCTAATTAGGAACTGAAAATAATTGTTCCTGTTTTCATTCTCAAGCAGAAGCCTCTCTGGCCGCGTGCCTGTGAAGCCTCAGTGCACTTTGTTCTGATCTGTTCAGGAGGTCCCCAGCTTGTAAATGGATTAGGTTCCAAAAGTACATTTTAAGTAAGTTTTTTGGAACAGAGAGAAACCTTTTCTTCTTCCAATTAAAAAAGAAGAAACATCTCACACTTGGGGATTTTCCACCTTCTTGCCTTTGCTCATACTTTCCTACCTGCCTGAACAAGTTTGAATTCTACTCATTCATCAAAACCCAGAACTGTGAGTTCTTTGAGAGCAGAGAATATATATCATATTCATTTATGGGAACTGAAGTGTTCCTGGTTTTCCAGGTCATTGGCCCATCCTTTCCTTTAATGTGCAAATACAATAGCAAGACTCCCCCATTGCCTCTAGCAAGACCCCGAGGTCAGTGATGCTCTGTTACCCAGAGCATCCCAGGGAAGCGCCCTTGGTCCAGGTTGCTGCTTGTCCTTCTCTGGTCTGCCACTCCAGATCACTGTGCAAATTTCCCCTCAACACTGGCCGACCGCTTCCAGTTACCCAACAAGAGGCTGCAGAGACTGAGTAAGTGTTAGAGACTCTAACACTGCGGCACGCTCGTGGTAAAGAACCCGCCGGCCAGTGCAGGAGGCGGAAGAGATGCGGGTTGGATCCCTGGGTCAGGAAGATCCCCTGGAGGAGGAAATGGCAACCCACTCCAGTGTTCTTCCCGCCGGGAGAATCCCAGGGACCGAGGAGCCTGGCGGGCTACAGTCTAAAGTGTCGCAGAGAGTCAGACACGACTGAGCACTCATAACACTGCAGAAGAGGATACTGAAATTGGGGTCAGAGAACGTGCTCCTAGAGGCCCCGTGCCGTGTCTGTGGTGCGGTGTTCCCCGCAGTCTCTTCATGTCTGTCTGCAACTGCCTCTCCTCTCTGTGACCACTTTTCCTTTCCCACCTGGAATCCCCATCAATCCTGCCCTCACTTCTCAAAGCACAAGGCCATTATTCCCCCCTTTGTCCTTTTCCGAGCACCCTGATAGATAAACCAACAGGAAAAAAAAAAAAAAATCCGTTGACATAATCTGTCAGAAATCTGCCATCTCCACGCCCACTGATTGACACCGTGAAGAGAACCTTTACAGAATATGGTTAGCCTGTCCATCAGAAGCTTTGGCTTATTTTTACCAGTGTTTAGGGCTGCCTTAAAACTGCAGAAAAAGGACTCATAGCTACAAAACTGCAAGCGCTCACTAAAGTGGTTCCTGAGAGCAAAGAGGAAATTGGCTTTTCTTTTTTTTTTCCCATCATTCAGCTTTATTTTGAAATTGACTTTTCCAATCTTAGAAGTCACAAGAAATAAATTGCCTTCTAGCCACTTAGAAATAGTAATTTTGTCTTGTTTTTAACAATCATGGGCTCAGAAGTTTGCTGCATTTGATCTCCAGCATATACCCAGTTGATACTGTGCAGTGGATTCATGTTTGTTGATGAATAATTGAGTGAAGAAGCAGTAGGTGGCATCAAGCCTTTCCTAATTGTCCTTGTTGGAAGTAGCTTCAATCTGACAGTTAGCATTTTACATATACCTTTCTAATTTATTTTATCACTTTCTAACTTCTGTTATGATTCTGTGTGTCCATTTCATGTTCCCTACTCTAAGTGCATTAAAAAGATGAAGCATATATTTTCGTTATTGTATATTTCATCCTATTTTATAGGTTTGCACATATCCTATATGTTTCAGTGATTATGTTCCCAGGGAGACCTGTTTGTCCATCCTCCTTTGCATCCATCCATTTCTTAGAGTAGCATAACAAGTGAGACATTCTGGCGTGTTGCTTAAGGATGCAAGCATTGGAACATCGCTTCCCCGATAGATAAAATAATAAATATACCTGTATCATGCGGTTCTTGTTCAGAGCTGAATGAGTGGATGCATGCAACATGCTTAGCTCAGAGCTGGATCTGTAGTCAACCCTAAGAGAGCTTTAGAGAAGGTGTCTACTTGTCAGGACCTGTTGGGTGTTGGGGACAGAAAAGGGTTCATCTTTGGCCTAAAGGGGTGTACTGTCTGATGGGAGAGACAGATAAGTACAGTCAAATACAGAGTGAATAGCACAGAGGTGCGGCTTTCAACCCAGCCTGGGGAGACAAGGCTGGGTCAGAAAGCTTTCTTTGATTCCTGAGGTGTACAGTCACATTGAAGCTAAAATGTAGTTACCTAAAATAATCACTGGAAAAGTACTTCTTTGGTATGAATAACTGAGCAAAACAGGGGAAAAAATGCTGAAACTGAATCAACAGTCATCTTTCAAAGCGGACTTAAAGTTGGCCGAGGAGGAGGTGATAATTATATAGAGCATTCCTGGTGTTTTGTATCATTCAGCCAAAAACTTGGGGTTCCAGGGAAATGCAGACCCCCAGGTGTGGCACAGCCCAGAGGTGGCATCTGAGGTGAGTAAGGTGCTCGGTCAGGTTTGGTCAGAATCCACACTCAGCATGCTCGTTCGTGGCCGGACCCACCCCCGCTTCACGGAGAGGGGACTACAAACCAGTTGCTTGACGCCAGCCCGCGGTGGAGAGGGCTCAGTGTGGAGACCCTGGCTTTAGTGCACTGGGTTCCTCTATTCAGGGGATGGAGGGACTCCTGGTACAAAGAAATACTCTATACATCGACAAGCCCTGGCAGACCCCAGCCTGCAGGTGACAAGATTTTATAACTGAGAGAAGGACAGCAAAGATGGGCGCCTTGGGTCAGTAATTCCTGATTCAGCTGGTATGCAAAGAATGAAAGGTAAAGAAAGATGCTTCTGCAAATGCTCTGTGTTTACCATGTACAGAATTAAATTCATCTTCTTCCTTTTCCTTAATCAGCCCTTCTTCCTGCCATCTTTAACTTGACTTTGTCTATCTATACATTTGTGATGTGAAAGTCGCTCAGTCGTGTCCGACTCTTTGCGACCCCATGGACTATACAGTCCATGGAATTCTCCAGTCCACAATACTAGAGTGGGTAGCCTTTCCCTTCTCCAGGGGATCTTCCCAACCCAGGGATCGAACCCAGGTCTCCCTCACTGCAGGCGGATTCTTTACCAGCTGGGCCACAAGGGAAATACGCATTTGTGATCCATGCAGTATCTATCTATGCATCCTTTGTCACCATTGAGTCAGCTCTTTCCCTCATCGCTTTGATCAGTCCATCAGGAAAGCTTGATGACACGGCTGCTTAGCAGCTTCTCAAGTACATGTGCCCCCCAGCCCACCGTGCTGCTTGCCCTGTTACAGGCTCCAGTTACCGTAAGCATCTCAAGGACTTTCTTACAGCACTCTTCCTGATTTCGGTCTCTCCGCTGCCTCAGGTCAGCCTTCACCCTTTTGTAGAAGGCCGGATGACAGATCTCTTAGGCTTTGTGGCTAGTACAGTCCCTGTTGTAACTACTCAGCCCTGCAGTGGAACCGTACGTGGACACAGGGGCATGGCTGTGGTCCAGTCAGCCTTTCATTGGAGGCACTGGGATTACATTTCACGTGACATAAAATATCACTCTTCTTCCCGTTTTAAAAACCCCTTTAAAGGCATGTAAACTATTCCTAGCTCCCAGCTTGCAGGGAAACAGGTGGTGGGCCGGACCTGACCTGCAGACTGAGGTATTCGGTTTTGTACCGTCATGAATGAGCTTTCCAACAAATGCAGGAAGAATCAGCTCCGAGCTGCCGGTCAGAGACCCTGGCCGCGTCCCTGAGTGCCTGCCCGCAGCCTGTGTTTCCGCTCTCCTCGCCATCCTTCCTCCCTGACCCGGAGGCTCCCGTGTTCCCCTCATACTATTCCTACACTGTCGTTCATGATTCTAGAAATATATCAAGGACTTTAATGCCTGTGTGCCCTTTCACGTGTTACTCTGTCAGAAAAACCCTTTTTAACCCGTCTAATCGGCAGATATCACAGGACACACATCAGCTGTCATATCTTTATTATCATTTTCTCTGAATCTGCAATTCAGCAGAATTCATTTCTCTTTTATTTGTATTCCTGTTGTACTTCATACACATATTTTTTTTTCCATAGAGATTGCCATGTGGTTAAAGTTTCTTTTTTAAAAAATTACTTAGCTTTATTCATCATGGTCAATAGAGTCACTTTTTAAAGTTTTTTTTCACCTTAAATTTGCCTTTTATTTTTTTAAGGGTGATTTGATTTTTTAAATTTTATTGGGTATATTTGGTTTACAATGTTGTTAGTTTTAAGTGTACAGCCAAGTGATTCAGTTATGTGTGTGTATATATATGTATACACATACACAGAGAGAGACATATATTCAGGTCATGGACTTCTTAGGAAAGTGTCCAATAAGTCTCTGTTAAGCAAATGGATATGTACTCCTATATAATAGCCAGTGGGAATTTGCTGACTCAGGGAATGAATGCAACGGTTCCTAAAAATGCCCTTTGGTCCATATTCCTTGATTCTTTCAGGATACTGTATATCTTACTGACTATACTTGCAGTGTCTGGAGTCAGACTGTCTGGATTACTAGCTCTGGCACTTACCAGCTTTATGATCATGGCTGAGTTTCCTATCCTGTCTCTACCTCATTTTATTCATCCATAAAATACAATAATAATAGTATGTCATAGGGTTATTTCAAGGACTAATAAAAGTACTTAAAACAGTACCTGGTAATAGGAAAAACTCAAATTGTGATTATTATTTATTTGTGCTTATTATCTTCTCCTTAGCAAGCTTTTTCAGTAAGTTACTACACATAACATCCAACCAACTGGTCAAAAGTGTAAAAAGTATGTAAAGACATTTATTTGATATTGTAGAAATAAAAATCTCCTATTTGTTTTACTGCAGTTCTAAATTTTCAACTTGTTTTTCTGAGCCATAGGGTATGTTTATTTCTAGATCATGACTTCTGCCTTGGGTTTTCTGTTTAAATTTTTTCTTCTTATATTTCCAAATCCATTTAAATTTCTATATTATTGCCTATCAACAGGCTTATACTTTATTTGCATGTATTCCATAATCATAGCTCGTCTTGAATTAATGGGGCTTAAGCAGGAGAAAGAACATCATGAAAATGTTATGACTGAAACAGGCTGAGGCTAACTTCAAAAGAAACAAATGCAATTGGAATAATCTGTTTAAATCAGCTATTTGTCATGTAAGGGAAAAGAAAACAGTTCTGGTTATTTTCTCCTTTGGTATAAAAAGTGTAGGCACATAAATTTAAAGTCACTGTGGAACCAAACTGTGAAAGTTTTTAGATGTTATTTCTTTGAATATTTTTCAGCCAAATCTTTCTCCCCACTTTCTACATTTCCAGTGACGTGAATGTTAGATGTTTCTTAGAGTCCATCAAGTCCCTAGTGTTCTGTTCATTCACTTTTTCTATGTGTTTTCTGTTTTTCAGATGGGCTATATCCTTCATTCACTTTTTCTATGTGTTTTCTGTTTTTCAGATGGGCTATATCCTTCTGTCCTTCATGGTCATTAATTCTTTTTGTCTTATTCTACTCTTGAGCCCACCCAATGTGTTTGTAAATTTTCAGTTATATTTTTCATTTCTCAAATGTCCCATGTGGTTCTTCTTTATATTTCCAAATTCTCTGCTGTTTTTCACCTGTTCCCAGTGTGTTTGTAGTTGTTTTTTGAAGCACTTTTATCACACTTGCTTGCAGTTTTTATCGAAGAACTCTGAGCTCTGCTTCGTCTTGGCATTGCCACTTGTTGACTGTCTCCTGCTCGTTTAAGTTGTGAGTTTCCTGGTGCTCTGCAAGGGTGTTATGTATGGAACTCCAGGTCTTATTTTACCTTCTCTTTGATCTGGCTTCCTGTGACACCCCTCCGTCAGGGGGCTGGGGGAGGAAGGGGAGGGTTTACTGCCCGTGAGGATGGCGGCCCAGATTCTCTGCTTGGCCTCCATGGCCCAAGGGGCTTTGGAGGGATGGAAAGAGGGCTGAGAGCTCTGGCTCCTCACTAGATCTCAGCCGATACCTGGCCAAGGGTGCTTTTTCTTTCTTTCTTTTTTTTCCCTAGGGTTGAGGTGGAGGGGTACTGGAGAGGGACTGGCTTTGTTAGCTCTGGGCCATGGTGTAATTCCTGTTTCTCCATGAGGCTTTCTTGACAACATCCAGCGGTGGGGAAGAGGAGGGCTCTTTTTATCACTCATTACAGCTGGGTGCTATGGAGGTAGGAAGGGCAATTGCTTGTAAGTTCTCTCTCTTGCTAGGCTGCCCCTTTCGTGGTTATTGGCTTGAGAGAGCAGGCTTTTGTTGGAACTTTTCAAATATCTCATCTCATTCATGTTTCTGAGTTGCTTCTCCAGCTCCAGATCTAGGTTACACAAGGCCAAAACCCCAAGAAGCTAACCACTGTGTCATTTCTTGGGACCCAAGACTCCTAGGTGGTCAGACTTCTGTCCACCTCTCAAGGTCTTCTTGTGCTTGTTAAACAAAATGTCTAGAGTTTGTAGTTGTCCTTTGGGGGAAGAATAGGAGAAGGCACTTCTGTTACCACTTTCCAAATGTAGAAGTCCGGCATCTCAGATTTCTAACTAACGTGAAACACTTCTTAACCTTTGAGGTTGTGCATGTTTCCAGAGAAACAGACCAAGTCGCTCCAATAAATTTAGTAGAACTCTTTTTCTTCCAGCCTGTAGTAAACATCCATTATATGACAGAGGTAAGAAAATGTCTCCCAAATTTCTCATCTAGAGAATTGACACTATCTTAAGAATAATTTTTATAATTCTATCATCACATCTTATAAAACACTTTCAATGTTTTATTTCCCAGATGGATATAAAGTATACCTTGGAGATAGTCTATATAATCAGTGGGGCTGACTCAGCTATACTAAAGTGAATTTAAATTTCAGTGGCTACATTGTGTAATACCAAAGGAGAAAATAACCAGGTAGGCTATTTTATCCTTCCACCATAGCCCAAGAATAAACACAGCAAAGTTTGCATAAAAAATGAATGAGCAAAACACAACATGTAAACTAGAGTGAAGAGTGGGCATGACAGGTTTTCTGCAGATTTCACATCATAGTACTTTTTTATCTTAAATTCAGACATGGGCACCACAAGCTAGCTACTAAATATTTACCAAGCAATCACAAATTGCCTACAACCCTATTGGAACTTGTTCAATAACAGGTAAGCATTTGTCATATCTACTCTATTCAGCCTTTGGGTCATCCTTTTAATGGGTCTGTGGCATGTCGGGGTTTGGGACGCTGTCTGTAGCTGTGGAATAATTTTTTGAGTTAGAGTGCTAAATGATCCAGCCTCCCATTTGGGTGAAGTGTTAAAACACCACTGTCTAAAAGTAAAGCACATTGTTCTCTAGAGCAGGTCTTGAGGCCTCACGCAAGCATGCCTCTGGGAGGTTTTGATGATATGAAGTAGTTACACCAAATTGCTCATGGCCACAGCTCTCTTGGGCACTCTGGTGAGAATGTTAGAAATTAATTCAGTGGATCAAACTGAATTGCTGTTTATGAGTCTCAGAATGTGAAAGAAAAAGAACTAAGAAAGAAAAAGATAATACCTTCCTGGGTAAATTCCCTTAGAGCCTTGTCAACAAGGTGTTGAATTTTTTTTTTTTTTTTTAGTTAGTCCCTCATCAACTCTATAGATGTGCTCCATGAGTTTCAGAAGAGATGTTTTCATGTCTTCTTTTAAAAGCAAAATAAAGTTAGTCCCTTTGGCCACTGTTAACTTCCACTGAGAGGCTATAAAAGCACAAGCAACCACCGACACTTTGTTAATGTGTACCGACTGAAACCCCAAGGAACAGCAAGTACTGATTTTATGAGGCTCTTGCTGATGCTGTGTACCCTGCAAATGAACAGGAGGCCTTTGCTTGGTGTAGATTCATTGCAAATCTGTACTGGGGGGAATAAAAAGATACCATTTGAAAATGCATTGAGGAAGTCACCTGAGAATAATATAATCACATTTATGGTTTCTCTTTTCATTACTATTCAGCATACAGACGCATATTGTTCATGTCGTAGAAGAGTGGATTGGTAAAGGGAATGAATTAAAAGACATTTATATAGGTCTCCTATTTTATCCTTGGTAGATTATCTGTTTAAAATCATATGATTTCAAGAAACAGATTGCTTTTTTTAGGCTCCTTTTTTGTTATTTTTGAGATATAATTGACATATATAACATTGTATTCATTTTAGGTGTACAACTTAATGATTTGATGTAAATATATATTGAAAAATGATTATCATTGCAAAATAGGTTCCATTTGTGTCTGTGCATACATGCTAAGTCTCTCATCATGTCCAACCCTTTGCAACCCCATGGACTGTATGTAGCCCACCACCACACAGTAAGTGACAAATTGTTTTTTCTTGGGATAAGATCTGTTAAGATGTACTCCTTTAGCAATAACTCTGCTTAAAAACAAGCATATCAAAAAAAAAACCAAGTGTATCAAATTGGTATTGTTTCCTATGAAAAGAGTGCTTGAAGATGCTGTCATTACAGAAATACTTGGGGACTTTCTGGTTCCTAACAGCTTTTATAATAAATGTACATTAAAATAAACATCATCTGTTGCAAATCTTCAGGTTTTGAAGGTAGGTTACTAGGTCACCTGAAATAGAGTCTTTTTTAATTAAGTAGGTACAATAATTGAAAATCAAATAGTTTAAATTAATCTAGGAGCTGGAATACTGTCTTATCATGGAAGTCAACCATTAAGCTAGTGTCCTACCTGTGTGTTGCATTATGTAAAAGTTATTCAGTTTTCTACATGAGGAAATTGATTTTTTGTGATGAGTTAAGGATCAGCCCTTCCACCTCAGGTGTGCAGAATGTCCTCTAGAACTCCTTCTCTTATTTTCTTGGAAACACTTGCTGCGTCATGTCTGATGCTTTGTGACCCCATAGAACTCTGCTGGCTTCCTTGTCCTTCACTATTTCCCTGGGTTGCTCAAACTCATGTCCGTTGAGCCGGTGACACCATCCAACCATCTCATCCTCTGTCGCCCCCTTCTCCTCCTGCCCTCAGTCTTCCCAGCTTCAAGGTCTTTTCCAATGTGTCAACTCTTCACATCAGGTGATAAAAATATTGCTCTCTTGGTCTGGGAAGAAATGTAATTTCTACTGATGGTGGGGACCCATATCCCCATCTCAGCACTACTCACTGCCTTCCTCAAGAATTTACTCTTTTATGATTTTTTCTTTTCTTTTTTAGTTTTCAGCAATCAGAAATTCAAGTCCCAGTCTTTATGAACAATGTTCTAGTTTGTCATCTTAAAGAGTTTGTCTTGAGCCATCATTTTAAACATAATTATGGACTTTGAAAGTACCAAATCTCTGACCTTTTCAAGTTTTCCCTCTGTCATCTGAGTAAGATTGTGATCATGTATATACTTTTTTTTAGCCAAACACTCTGGCCCCTGACATTATTTGATGTTTTGTAATTTTATTTCTATTATTCTAAATTCACTGCTTGTATATCTTGCAAGTTTTCTCCTGTAAATAATAGTGGATTTTGTATCACTATACAAAAAAGAAGTTGATAATATTATGCCTCAAATGTTGCAATAATTTTCATTTTCTTCAAATAAAATAATTTGAGGCACACTTACCAAGTGCCCCAGTAAAAATGAGAATTTTATAAAGGGATAGACAAGAGTTAATATCTCTGTACTCATGATATGAAGTCACATGAATAGCTTTGATATTATTTAGGGGAAGCAGTAAAAGAGAACTGAACAGTGCAGTGGAGGTCAAAAGAGGGACTGAGTCACCCTGTCCCCCGAGGTTGGGAAGTGTCATAGGGACGATGCCATTTAAAGTGACTTCCCCAACAGTGAGAAAATGGGGGAGAAAGAGACATTCTAAGAAACAGGTGCAAAATCAGAGCAGACCGAAAGTAAGTAATTTTTGCAAAATGAAAAAGTATCCTAAAGAGGATAAACTATGGAGTGGGTGTGTGTGTTATGGAACCAGCATACAGCTCATGGCTGATGAGGTTAAATTGACAGGAGATACAGCAAACAGAAGCTGATGATCTACTTTTTTCCACGCAAAAAAATTTGGCATTACAGCAAATTAAATGGAATCACATGCACAGAGTTTACATCAGAATGGGCATTACACCTTGAAGTCCCCTACCTGGCTCCGCTGACTGCATTTCCCTTCCTGTAGCCCAGAGTTGACCAGAATGCTAAATACTTTGTTCATCTCCCAAGTGCATACCCCTAATCTTCTGTGTTGCTTTTGCCCATTTGTGAAGTTCTATAAATGGAATTATTCTATGTGGAGTCTTTTGTGACTTACCTTAATTGATGATATTTTTGAAATTCCCTTGTAAGGATATACTCTGAGTAGAATGCTCCTGTAAGGATATACTGTTTTTAGTTTCATAATTTTACAGTTAATTACATTTGACTTATTTCCATTTTTATGAATAATGCTTCTGTGCATGGCCTTCTCATGTATGTACAAGAGCATCGAGTGTGTGTGGAGCGGCTGGAGGAGGGAGGTTATGCACACCTTCAGTTTTGCTAGGAAATTTGTTTTCTAAGTGGTTAAGTCAATTTACACTCCCACCAGCAGGAGTGAGTACTTTTGTTGTTTCTTATGCAAATGGTACTTGGCACTAATTAACCTAAATTGTCTACTAATATGGTAAGTGTGAAATGGAATCTCTGTGGTTTGTCCCCCTAACTACCCATGAGATTGAATGTCTTTTCATGCAATTATTGGTCATTGATGGTCTTCTCAGAAATTTCTGGCCAATTCTTTTATTTTTTTCTGTGAAGTGACTTTTTTCTTGTGGATGTATGGTCCTTTGTGTCACACAAATTTTCTGACATTGTGGTTTACTTGTTTCACCTTCTACGTGGTGATGTTTTAAAATCTAAGATCCTTTTTACAATTTCAACTTTATTCTGATGCTAGATGTGGAACCATCCAGAGAAACTAAACATAGAGATGGGACACAGTTAAAAAGCAATTGGAAAAAATGCAGATTATGAAGGCTTAAAAGTAAACAGTTGCAATAGAATATAATCCCTTAATGGGAGGAATCAGGCTGGAGTATTATTTTGGAGGTAACTGACAGCCATTAATGTCAGTTTGTAGGGATGAGGATGAGAACAGAATGTAGGAGACTGCTTCCTTTAACCACAGGCACTATTAGAGTAGATATGAAAAATATGTTAATTTTGAGACAGTTGAATTAGAGGATTTTCCAAGCACGTAAAAGAATGGCTCTAGCTCTCAATAGTGGTTTGTGCAAGACTTGATATGTCAATCTAGGAATTATTAACTCATAGAAAATAGCTAAAGCTATGGGAAATCACTTAGGAAGGGGTCAGAGTCTGAGAAGGTCTCATTTCCACAAGAATTGGGACAATGGTCTTGTTGCCGATATCCAGGAAAATGGATGATACACTGTAGGTGCTTAATAAATACCTGTTGAACTAAGGGATACTTTGGGCCATGATTTAAGAGCATGAGAGAGAGAGAGAAGGCAGCCAAGGAACAAACGAACAAGTCAGGAGAACCAGCAGAAAAGGGTGTGGAGACGAGAATGAAGAGAACCTTCAACAGCATTCAGTGACCCAGTGGGAGTAGCTTCCGTCTCCCAGTTGGAGCCGAAGTCAAGTCAGTGAGCTGAGGAGTGATGGGATGAGGAAGCAGACATTGCAGAGAGTTTAGGGGACGTGGTGATGCAGGAGGAAGGCTGGGGTACCAGGTTCCCTCAGTGAGGGCCCTCTTGTACGTTAGGTCAGCTCTGCCAGGGTTAGTACCCATTAAAAAGAGTAATTGCTACATATAAACATTGTCCAAAAGAATGAATTAGAGAGCGGCTGGGAAAATATTGATACAACAGAAGGGGTGTGTGTGTGTTAATCCCTCAGTCATGTCCAGTTCTTTGGGACCCCATGGACTATAGCCAGGCTCCTCTGTCCATGGAATTCTCCAGGTAAGAATACTGGAGTGAGTAGTCATTCCCTTTCCAGGGGATCTTCCCTATCAGGGATGGAATCCAGGTCCACCCGCTTTATGGGCAGATTCTTTACCTTCTGAGCCACCAGGGGATGGAAGGGAGCTGGGTACTGAAAAGGCAGGAAACCAAGCAGTGAAAATCTGAGTTGCATTCCGTGAGTTGGCCTGGAGAGGGCTTCTCTATACAGAAACTGGAGACAGCTGTTTGTGTGTGTGATGAGCAAAGTTCTAGTGAACACTTCGCAAACAGATGCATGGTCTTAAGGGGCCTCTACAGAACTTCTAAGTGCATGCTTAAAGTACCTGTTCTATGAGCCCCCGACTCTGTCTGCTTAAGGTAGATGCTGGGTTAGAGGAAAGCTGTTTCTGAGTTAGAAGACATTCAAGTATAAGGACTGTCCATGATGAATGATTTTGGCAAAGATTAAAATGCACCATTTAGAACTAGTGTATAACTTTTTTCAAGGGAAAAAAAAGTCTTCCAGTAGCATTCTCTGAATTTAACTCAGTTTGGGAGGTATGAGTTACCAGGTCTCACGGGGAGCCCTAGGGTTCAAAAAATTTCAATTAGTTGCTCCAGCGTTTCTTACGCTGGGGAGGAACAGTCACCCACAGATCACTGGGGATTTGCTTTGCCACTTACCTAAGACTTAGCAAGGAAATGCCCCAGAAGTGACCTTAATGATTAGTTTTAACAGTTAAACTAGGGTTAACTTTTGTAATTATTATGTAAAGAATTTTTTTAATAAAGAGATTGAAGAAAGCTTTCTACAGTCATTTCCTGAACCAGTACTTTTCTTAACTATAAGCACTGTCTCATTCTCTGTCCAGACTGCATTGTTTAGCTTTCTGTGGCCCCTTCCCAAACTAGAGTTAGATAAACAAGATTCACAATTGTTCAAATACTGCAAAAAAAAAAAAAAAAAAAACTATCTCAGATTTTCTCAATCATCTGTCAATATCTGGGATCACTCTTTTTAGACACTGTACTGGGTTTTTGTTCTTATTGGAATCTCAGAATATTTGGGAATAAGGTTATTGAAATGTAACTAGTTAAGATGAGACCATGCTAGAATACGGAGGCCCCTTGGTGCAATGTGACTGGTGTCCTTATGAGAAGAGGAGGAGACGTGGAGGGAGACATACAGCGACACAGAGAGGCAGAGAGAGCTGTGTCTACAAGTGAGGGAACGCCAAAGACTGCGGCAGCGCTGGAAGCAAGGAGGAGGCAGAGACGGGTTCTCCCCGGGGCCGTCAGAGAGGGCACAGCCCTGCTGACACCTCGATTTCAGACTGCTAGCCGAGAAAACTGAGAGAGAGTGGATTTCTGTTGTGTTAAGCCAGCCAGTTTGCAGTACTCTGTTACAGCAGCTCTAGAAAACTACAGCTGCCCTTGACTTCTTCAGACAGTTTGGAGTGAAAAGCTCCCTGATCCACGGCAGATGTCTTTAGACATTCAAGAGAGAAGTAAAAACAGAACTGGGAAGGGTGGTGTTCGAGCTGCAGGAGAACGTAACCACAGCCTGCTCCTGCTAAGATGGCCATTTTAGGTTGCTGCCCCCCAGATTGGAGTCAAATAAATCCGTGTTCTCACCCATCCTTCAGTGTGTTGGCTGTGGGAGGTGGACTCCAGAGGGTTGACTTGGTCTGCCAAAATGTGGCCATTTGTATCCTGCCGTAGGATTATGTGGACTTGGAGACTCGGCCAAGGAAACTGTCGAGGCTGAGCAGTTCTAGAAGGATCTGAGGTGGAGTTTGGATGAGCACTTGACTCTGGTGCAAGAGTTGGCAGTTTCCTAAATGGGATACTGAATTAGTTCCCCAGAGCGGCTGTAGAAAAAAAATACCACAGTCAGAATGGCTAAGACCACAGAAATGTATTTTTCTCACAAATATGGAGGCAATCAAAGAGACAGGAAGTTAAAGATGAAGGTACCGTCAGGATTGGTTCCCCCTGAGGTGTCTCTCCTTGACTCACAGATGGACGTCCTCTTCCTGCCTGTTCTCACAGTCTTCCTTCTATGCCCGTGGGCCCCTGGTGTCGCTCCGTATGTCTAAATTCCCTCAGCTTACAAGGACATGAGCCAGAATGGACTTGGACCCACCCTCGTGGCCTCATCTCAACTTAATCACCTTGTTAAACGTCTTATCTCCGAAGACTGTCCCTTTCTGAGGTACTGGTGGTTATGGCTTCAACATACGAATTTTGGGGAGGGGGAGGCAGTTAAGTTCACAAGCATCGAGGCAGAGTAAATGAGCAAGAGAGCTGAGAAGCATTTCTGGGTCCATAATTGGGAACAATGGAAGTTGGAAGAGGAGTGCTCACAGAATGGAAAACATGGATGACTACCGAGGGTGTCAACTACACACACCCCAGGGTCGGAGCAGCATTCCTGAGCTGATACAGAGAATGGAAAAGCCTACCGTTGGATTATCCAAGGGTAATTTTGTCAGGCATTCCCTTATACATGAGACAGCAGAACAATAATTAAAGGTTTGAAATGAAATCAGAGCCACTGACATTTACCTCAGAAAGAATTTCATTTCTTTCTTAGCTTTGCTCCTTTCTCTGATTTCTCATCAGATTTGTTTTGTTCATCTGTACAAATGCTCAGTAAGAACAATGTAGACCTTATGTTTCTCATCCCTATCTGGAAATATAAAAGCAGGGCACAATGTCTGCCAATAAAGAACAAACACTAGTAAAACTTCTGAGAAGCAGAACAATTTAGATAAAGTGCCAGCCCAAGGGTTGTGAAATGTGGACTCTACTATTTTCTTCATTATATGCATGTGGTGAAACTGATCCCTGACTCTCTTGTTTCCCATTGCTGAAAAACAGAAAGACTACCTTATAAATAAGATTTAGCATTATAGTAAATATATTCCCTTATTTTTCGGCCCATCAAGTTTAGGCCATAAAAAGTCATTAAAAGGGGTACTCTTTTGCCCCCTTCTGATGCTTATGTCAGAAGCTTTCTCTATCTCCTTTATACTTTAATAAGACTTTATTACACAAAAGCTCTGAGCGATCCAGCCTGTCTCTGGCCCCGGATTGAATTCATCTCCTCCGGAGGCCAAGAATCCCGCGTCTTATCATTCAGCAACAACCTTTCATCTTGGGGGCTCGTCTGGGATCCTTCAGGACAAGATGGGAGTTAACAATTCCAGCCTCACTCCTTTGAAATGTATCCTGAAAAACTGGGATAGATTTGATCCCCAGGGCTTAAAGAAGACACACCTGGTCTTCCTGTGTGATACTGCATGGCCGCGGTACCCACTGGAGGAAGGCGAACGGTGGCCAGTTGGAGGGTCTCTTAAGTATAATACTGTTTTACAATTAGACCGGTTCTGTAAAAAGCAAGGGAAATGGGTAGAAGTAGCGTATGTGTTGCCCTTTTTCTCTCTGCGAAATATGCCAGACTTATGTCCTAAGGGTGTAGATTTGGGTGTGAAACCTTCCGCTCCCCCTGTCCTCCTACTTTGCCCCTGTATCCGGGGCTCCAAGCTGAGGTTCAAACTACTCTGGTTTCAGTAGAAACTCAGATCATCGAAGTAAGAGATGAGATGGAGGACAGGAGGCAAAGAGATAAAGAAAAGCAGGTTTTTCCAATCTATCCCTGGGATATGTCCAGAGTAGCCAGAGAGACTGAGGGACAGCCACTCATGCTGTTGCCTCTTCATGAAGTACCCACCGGGAGAAATTATCAGTCTATGAGAGTTAATAAGCCTTTTTCTTATCAAGAGATACAAAGAATTAAAGAGGACCTGGGAGACTATTTAGAGGACCCAGAAAAATATATTAGAGCTTTTAAAGGTGTTACTCTGCATTATGACCTCACTTGGAAGGATGTGATGTATATCTTGGGACAAACGCTGACTCCCGACTCAAAGGCTCGAGTTTTGGGGAAAGCGGTTGCTTATGGTGATGAGTGGCTTGGTAATGAATCAGTGGGAAAGAGGGAGGACGAGATAACTGCCCTCCCCACTGGGAGTCAGGCGGTCCCAGCTACAGAACCAGACTGGGACTATAACACTGCTAAAGGAAGATGGGATCAGAGTCATTTTGTCAGATGTATTCTTGAAGGACTCAGACAGGTGCGTTCTAAGCCTTTAAACTACAGCAAACTGGCAGACATAGAACAGGAGGAGAAGGAAGCTCCAGGTAAATTCCTAGACAGACTGAGAGAAGCCCTTCGCAGATTCACTGAGATTGATCCTGAAAGTGAGGAGGGAAAAGTGATCTTAAAAGATAGATTTCTCACTCAG
Source organism: Cervus canadensis (assembly GCF_019320065.1). NCBI lineage: Eukaryota > Metazoa > Chordata > Mammalia > Artiodactyla > Cervidae > Cervus > Cervus canadensis. Next base: position 14,129,697 of record NC_057408.1, on the reverse strand, counting down.
TCGGCTCCAGATATTCACCGTAAGTTATCAAAACGGGCGTGTGGACCAAATCAGTCTTTAGATAATCTGTTACAACTGGCTCAGACAGTCTATTATGGAAGGGAATATGAGGAAAAGAAAGAAAGGCAGAGAAAAACGAAGGAAAAGGCGGAAGCCCTCACAATGGCTATGAAAACCGTTCTTAAACAGCCTGAGAAAAATGCCCAGAGGGACCCAGGTGAAGAGGGATGGGCTTGCTATTGCTGTGGAAAGGAGGGGCATCTCAAGCGGGATTGCCCTCAGGCATCTAAGCCGCCCCCGGCTCCATGTCCAGTCTGCAAGGGACCACACTGGAGGAGAGACTGCCCCCAGAGGCGTAGGTCTCAGGGGTCTGACTCTCAAGACAATCAGGACTGAAGGTGCCCGGGGGTCCCCACACAAGCTCCCGTCCTAATTACACCTGAGGAGTCCCGGGTATTGATAACGGTGGGAGGCCAATCCGTCAACTTCCTTTTAGAAATTAGGGCAACATATTCCGTGCTTACTGAAGCCCCTGGCCCACTTTCTTCCCAATCCGCTTCCGTAATGGGACTGTCTGGATGAGCCAAAAGGTATTACTTCAGTTATTCTCTATCGTGCAACTGGGATTCTGTGCTATTTTCACACAAGTTTCTTATCGTGCCAGAATCACCCTCACCCCTTTTGGGGAGGGATACACTGAGCAAGGTCCATGCCTCTGTTTTCATGAATATGGAGCCCTCCCTTTCTCTCCCGTTAGTTGAACAAAATCCTAGAGTATGGGCGGATGGAAAATCTGTGGGTCGAGCAGAAAATGCTATTCCTGTAGTGGTCAAGCTCAAAGACCCGCTCCTATTCCCACATAAGAAGCAGTATCCACTGAAACCTGAGGTTAAGGAAGGGTTAAAACCCATCACTGAGAATTTAAAGGAGCAGGGGCTGTTAGTTCCCTGTAACAGTCCATGCAACACTCCCATTTTGGGTGTAAAGAAATCAAATGGTAGGTGGAGACTAGTTCAAGATTTACAAATAATAAATGAGGCTGTGGTTCCTTTACACCCCGTGGTGCCTAATCCCTATACTCTATTGTCTGAAATTCCTGAACGAGCCAAATATTTTTCAGTAATTGATTTAAAAGATGCCTTCTATTCAGTGCCTATGGCGGAGGAAAGTCAGTTTCTATTTGCCTTTGAAGAACCTACGCAGCCAGCTTCTCAGTTAACCTGGACAGTTTTGCCCCAGGGATTTCGTGACAGTCCTCACTTATTTGGACAAAGTTTGTCACGGGATCAACAAAACTTTAATAGCTCTGAAGCGGTAGTATTACAATATGTAGATGATATTTTGCTCTGTGCTGAGACAGAGGAAGCTTGTTCACGAGCCTCAGAAGAATCTGTTAGATATCTGGGCCTAATCATATCAGAAGGGACTAGGGCCATAGGCCCTGAGAGAATTAAACCTATACTAAACCATCACCTATGACTTTAAGACAATTGAGTGGATTTTTGGGAATCACAGGCTACTGTCCTATTTGGATTCCAGGCTATGGGGAACTTGCCCGGCCTTTATGTAAACTTATAGCTGAAACTCAGCAGGCCCAAACTGGTTTGGTCTCCAGATACTCAAAAGGCTTTTAAGGTTCTTCAGACTGCTCTCCTGCAAGCTCCGGCTTTGAGTTTGCCCACAGGGTCAGAATTTAACTTGTTTGTCACTGAAAGAAAAGGTATGGCCTTGGGAGTTTTGACACAACCCCCAGGGCCTCACCAGCAACCTATTGCGTATCTAAGCAGAGAATTAGATGTAATTGCACTTGGGTGGCCCCACTGCCTAAGAGTAATTGGGGCAGCGGCTTTATTAGCACCTGAAGCTTTAAAAATAATTAATGGACGAAACCTTACTATACTGACTTCTCATGATGTGAGTGGAATCTTGAATTCTAAGGTTAATATTTGGATGACAGACAGTAGGCTTCTTAAATATCAGTCACTGTTGTTAGAAGGACCAGTAACTAAGCTTAAAGTTTGTGGAAATTTAAATCCTGCTACTTTCCTTCCTGAGAAGGAAGATGAAACACCTGATCACGATTGTTCCCAATTTCTAACTTTAAACTATGCAGCTCGGGAGGATCTAATGGATACCCCATTAGACAATCCTGACATGGAAATATTTACAGATGCAGTTCTTTTGTTCGGGATGGAAAGCAGAAAGCAGGTTATGCTGTGGTGACTGCTGAACAGGTTTTAGAAGCAAAATCTCTCCCCCAGGGAACCAGTGCCCAGTTAGCGGAGCTTGTGGCTCTGACCCGAGCTCTAGAGTTAAGCAAAGGGCAACGGGTGAATATTTACACTGATTCTAAGTATGCTTATTTGACTTTACATGCTCATGCTGCAATATGGAAAGAAAAACAGTTTAAAACAGCAACAGGAGAACCTATTAAGCATTTCAGAGAGATCGAGAGACTTTTAACTGCTACCCATTGTCCTAAAGAAGTAGCGGTTATGCATTGCAAAGGGCACAGCAGGGATGGGAGTAAAGTAGCTGCCGGTAACTGTTAGCTGACTCTCAAGCCAAAAAAGCGGCACTTTACGAAACCCCCTCCCTACAGACGACTTTGATCTGGACAGGTCCTGTGGGACAGGAAAAACCACAATATACTGAGGAAGAATTAGAAAGATATGAGAAAAGAGGAGCAAAGATTACTGATAAAGGATGGTTACAGTCCGAGGATGGACGATTAATAATTCCTGAAAATGCTCAGTGGAAAATTCTTAAGGGTTTACATCAGAGTTTTCATTTGGGTGTAGAAAGTACTTACCAGATGGCTTCTCATTTGTTTTGAAGGTAAAAATGTAATGAAAACTTTAAAGAACATTATCAAACGGTGTGAGGTATGTCAGAAAAATAACCCAAAGACTGAAAAGCTAGCAAAATCTGGATTACAACGAAAGGGAAAGTATCCTGGAGAGGACTGGGAAATTGATTTTACTCATATGCCAAAAGCTAATGGATATTCTTGCTTACAAGTTTGGGTGGATACTTTTACTGGATGGATTGAGGCATTCCCCTGTCGTAGTGAACAAGCTAAGGAGGTTATAAAGATTTTAATCCATGAAATTATCCCCAGGTTTGGGCTGCCACGGAGCCTTCAGAGTGACAATGGCCCTGCCTTTAAAGCTGCTGTAACTCAGGGGGTGTCTAAAGCTCTAGGAATAGAGTATCACTTACACTGTTCCTGGAGACCCCAATCCTCAAGGAAGGTTGAAAAAGCTAATGACATTATCAAAAGACCTCTGCACAAATTAATTCAAGAAACGCAGGACAACTGGGCTAAAGTCCTACCCATAGCTTTAATGAGGGCTCGAACTGCCCCAAAAAAGGAGGGACTGTCCCCCTTTGAATGTATTTATGGAAGGCCTTTCTTACGCACAGACATTGTTATAGATCCTGAAGCCTTGGACTTTACTAATTATGTAACTCAGCTCTCAGATTTTCAACAGGCATTAACAGAACTCTGGGAGTTGACTCCTGACCCAGCTTGAGTCAAGCAAGCCTCTATTTGAGCCAGGAACCTGAAAGGTCGGGCATGTTGAGGCATGCCCCAGAAAAGTGCCGCAGGCAAGTTCCAGAGGCTGGCTAAACTTCCAGGGGCCGGCCCCCTGCAGCCTGGTCCAATCAGGTGCCGACACGGAGCCCTTGGACACCAACCTCCGCTGTAGCCCGCGCTTTCTTCCTTATATGGGAAGACCTGGCTTGGACGTGGCCCTGGCTATAAAACCTCTCCCCACCCCTCATACCTCGCAGACTCCCTTTGTCTCCTCACTCACCCGCCCCCAGGAGTTCTGCCCAATAAAGGCCTTCGTCAACAGTCCTTAGAGGTGGCTCTTTCTTCCCGCGGCATTTTCTAACAGAACCGAGGTCCTCATAAAAACACTGGGGTCTGGGGGCCCATCCCTTGACCCCCTCTGGGAAGGCCCTTACCAGGTTATTCTTTCTTCTCCCACAGCTGTCAAAGTGACAGGAATTGATTTGTGGGTACATCACACTCGAGTTAAGAAGTGGCACCCTGACCAGAACTAAGTGATGTCATTTTATGTCTTTACTTTCTATGCTCTGACTTTGTATGTTTCAGATCGGCCCGATAATCTATGTGAGCCTACTTCTGCTGACTCCAGAAATCTTGAGTCTGCCGTTTGATCCTCAAGACAATGCCTTCTTGTCCTGGGCTCACTCCTATGCTACATTCCACAATCGGGTCTAACTGCTGGGTCTGCGGAGCACTCCCCTCTTCATCAGTGGAAGGCTTCCCGTGGTGGACATCTCCACTTCAAGGAAAGGACTTTCTCCAAGTCTGCAAATACCTTCAACAATCACATGTGATGCCTCTTCTTAAACTGATGACATCTAACAACCTTAAGATGGACTGATGTAACTATGGACATAATGTGACTTTTCATTTTGATTTTAACTTGGTTTAATGACTATTTTGCCTTACATCTGTAACTGTATAATGGGGTTTTCTAACCGTCTAAAAGCTTTTAATTTACAAATAGTTGTCCGAGCTCCTATGAATGCCATAGCCTCCTCCAACTATTACTTGGAGCCCCTGGATCAGACATCCTCACTATAAGGATTAGGAGAATATGTTGCCTCACCAATTTAGGGACAACGCCCCTTGTCAGCTCGGAAGCAGTTACGGAATGAGAACGACGCCCCTTTTCCCTAGGCAACATAATTCTCCTAAAAGAAAAGGGGGGAATGAGAGAGTCATTTCCTAGGCAGGTTGATAAGAAGTCTAGGGGTCCCCAAGGAGAGAGAGGTCTGGGATATTCAAGGAGGAAGAAAGGACAAACTTTTTTACTTTTTTTCCTCTACATTCCTTAGGATTATATAACAATAATATATCCTGCCTGAGGACAGTCTTTGGATTAAACCCTCTGGCTAATTCTGTTATCTTAAAACATAAATTATGGGAGTAGGTCTGGTCTTTACAAGGATGTATCCTGCCTGAGGACAATCTTTGGATTAAACCTTCTAGCCAACTCTGTTATCTTAAAATGTAAATTATGGGAGTGGGTCTGGTGAGGTCTTTGCAACCTCCAGACATTCTTTGGATTCATTGGAGAGTATATAACTCCATCGCTAACACTAGCAAAGGGGTACTCTTTTGCCCCCTTCTGATGCCTATGTCAGAAGCTTTCTCTATCTCCTTTATACTTTAATAAGACTTTATTACACAAAAGCTCTGAGCAATTCAGCCTCGTCTCTGGCCCCGGATTGAATTCATCTCCTCTGGAGGACAAGAATCCCGCGTCTCATCGTTCAGTAACAACCTTTCAATGTGATCACTGGATAACTGCCAGTTATTATCCCACAGAGGGGCTAGACTTATAACCTTGGTCCAATCATCATGTACTTAAACTCAAAGTAGATTACTTAAAGCTTACTAATAAATTTTAGAAAATTTAAAAAAAAAAAAAAAGTCATTAAAAAAAGATTAAGTCATCATAGAATAAATGTCACCTGAGGGTTTCAGCAGCAACATGGCAGGAGTAATAGGGCCAGAGAGGAAGTGATCAAATTTTGGCTTGGTAGAGAGATGCCTGAAAGATGTTACCAGTCTAGAAAATAGGAGACCTTTTCCAGAAGAGTGATACTAGCTCATTTTTATGGAGTGTGACAGACATTGCTTTAAGTTCTTTATAAGCATGGACCTTGTAAGGTGGATCCCTCTTATTTTTCTGACAGAAAGGAATAATAAGGAAATGGAATCAGAAGAGTCAAGTAAATTGCCCAAATCACACACCTAGTAAATGATAAAGCTGGAATTTAAACACAAGCAATCTAAGTCTGCCCTCCCAATCACCATGCGATACCACCTCACATAAAAACAAGGCTAAAAGGCTCTTGTCACCAGTGTGAAATAGATCAAGGGAGCATCAAGTCCAAAGACAAGGAAAGAAGAATCAAGAGATCTCAAGTTACAATAATACAATGACTTTGAAAGCTGGATGATCTTCAATAATGTGTTATTAACTTCAAAAAATCAAGCCAACAGGTACAGAGAACTCTCCATAGTAAGGAGGCTTGGAAAGGAATGTTCTCCTGGCTTCTCATCAGTGACGGAACATATTCTCAGTTTGTGGAAGAGCTGAAATCTGAATATCACTCAATCTACCTGATCAAATGCTAACTTCAACTAGAAACACCCTCATAGTGTTTGTACTGGATTAAGTGTGTGGGCATCCCACAACCTAGTCAAATAAGCACGTAAAATTAACCATCTGCTGCTCATAACAGCAATAGTTAAGACACAAACTAAATGTCCATCAACAGATGAATGGATAAAAAAAGATGGGGTATATGTATACAATGGACACTACTCAGCTGTAAAATGATGAAATAACGCCATTTGTAGCAACGTGGATGGACCTAGAGATTATCATACTAATCTCTAGAAAGACAAATACCATATGATATCACTTATATGGAATATAAAATATAACACAAATGAATTCAGCTACCAGACGGACCCACAGACATGAAGGATGGACAGGTGGTTGCCAAGGTGGAGGGGAGTGGAAGTTTGGGATTAGCAGATGCAAACTATTGTGTAGGGAATGGATAAACAGCAAGGTCCTACTGTACAGCCCAGGGAACTACATTCAATATCCTGTGATAAGCTGTAATGGAAGAGAATATTAAAAAGAATGTACATATTGTAACACCTGAATCCCTTTGCTGTGGAGCAGAAATTAGCACAAAGTTGTATATCTATACTTCAATAAAAATTATCATAAAAAATGTTTAAGACTCTTGAGAGTCCCTTGGACTGCAAGGAGATCCAACCAGTCCATCCTAAAGGAGATCAGTCCTGAATATTCATTGGAAGAACTAATGCTGAAGCTGAAACTCCAATACTTTGGCCACCTGATGCAACGAACTGACCCACTGGAAAAGACCCTGATGCTGGGAAAGATTGAAGGCAAGAGAAGAAGGGAATGACAGAGGATGAGATGGTTAGATGGCATCACTGACTCGATGGACATGAGTTTAAGCAAGCTCCGAGAGTTGGTGATGGACAGAGAAGCCTGGCGTGCTTCAGTCCATAGGGTCCCAAAGAGCCGGAGTCGGACATGACTGAGCAACTGAACTGAACTGAATCACAAGGGATAGGACTCAATGAAATTAGAATTTAAAAAAATTACAACAGACACCACAGAAATACAAAGGATCATAAGAGACTACTTCATCTCTACACCAATAAAATCGTAAGCTTAGAAAAAAATGGAGAAATTCTCTTAGAAGAAACAAACATGCAAGACTGAACCAGATAAACAGGAAATATGAACAGATCAACCATAAATACTAAAATTGAAACTGTGATTAAAAAATTTCCAACAAACAGAAGTCCAGGACCAGATGGCTTCACAGGCAAATTCTATCAAACATTTAGAGAAGAGTTAATACCTATCCTGCTGAAACTCTTCCAAAAAATTGCAGAAGACACAAAATTCTCAAGCTCATTCTATGAGGCAATCAACACCCTGATACCAAAACCAGACAAAGATATTACAAAACCAAAGAGAAAATTACAGTCCAATATCACTGAGGAACATAGACACAAAAATCCTCAACAAGGAAGCAAAGAGACCTATACTCAGAAAATTATAATATACTGTTGAAAGAAATCAAAGATGACACAAACAGATGGAGAGATATATACCATGTTCTTGGACTGGAAAAATAAATGTTGTTAAAGTGGCTCTGCTACCGAAAGCAATCCACAGATTGCTTTACCAATGGCATTTTTCACAGAATTAGAACAAAAAATTTTATAATTTGTATGTAAATACAAAAGACCATGAAAAGTCAAAGCAATTGTGAGAAAGAAAAGCAGAGCTGGAGGAATCAGGCTCCCTGACTCAGAGTATACTACAAACCTACTGTCATTAAAAAGTATGGTACTAGCACACAGTCAGAAATATCGGTCAACAGAACTGGAAAGAAAGCCCAGAGATAAACCCCTTGCACCTATGGTCACCTAATCTATGATAAAGAAGCAAGAATATATGATGTAGAAAAGACAGCCTCTTCAATAAGTGGTACTAGGGAAACTGGACGTGTAAAAGAGTGAAATTAGAACACTCCCTAACATCATACAGAAAAATAAACTCAAAATGGATTACAGACCTAAATGTAGGTCAGACACTATAAAACTCAGAGGAAAACATTTATGCAACAATATTTTTTTAACCTACCTCCTGGGTGTTAGACACTCGGTTGTGTCTGACTCTTTGTGACCCCATGGACTGTAGCCCACCAGGCTCCTCTGTCCATGGAATTCTCCAGGCAAGAATACTGGAGTGGGTTGCCATTTCCTTCTCCATCTACCTCCTAGAATAATGAAAATAAACCCCAAAATACATGAGATTTAATTAAACTTAGAAGCTTTTGTATAGCAAAAAAAAAAAAAAAAAGCAAGAAGACAACCCTTAGAATGGGAGAAATATTTGCAGAAGGAGAAATATTTGCAGAAGAAGCAACTGACAAGGGGTTAATCTTCAAAATATACAAACAGCTCATGCAGTTCAATATCAGAAAAACAACCCAATCAAAAAACAAGCAGATCTAAACAGACATATTTCCAAAGAAGACATACAGATGGCCAAAAGACACGTGAAGAGATGTTCAACATCACTAATTATTAGATGAATGCAAATCAAAACTACAGTGAGTATTACCTTACACTAGCCAAAATGACCATTGTCAAAAAGTCTACAAACAATAAATGCTGGAGAGGATGTGGGGAAAACGGAACCCTCTTGTCCAGTTGGTGGGAATGTAAAGTGGTACAGCCACTATGGAGAACAGTCTAGAGATTTCTTTAAAAATTAAAAATAGACCTACCATGTGATCCTGGAATCCCACTCCTGGGCAAATATATACATATCTCCAGAGAAACGATAGATGCACCTCGGTGTTCACTGCAGCATTGTTTATAACAGGACGTGGAAGCAGTCTAGGAATCTAGAAAGATGTAGTACATGGACACAGTGGAACATTATCCAAATAAAAGAACAAAAGAATGCCATTTGCAGTGACATAGATGGACCTAGAGATTCTCATAATGAGTGAGGTCAAACAAAGACAAATGTCATATGGTATCACTTATATATATGGAATCTGAAAAATGGTACAAATGAGCTTATTTACCAGACAGTCACAGATGCGGAAAACAAAATCATGGTTACCCCGGGGAAAGTGGGGTGGGGGAGGGAATAGGTCTGGAGACTGGGGTCGACGTGGGCAGACTGCCACGTGCAACGATAAGGACCTGCTGTGCTTCACAGCACAGGGAAATCCGCTCAATACTCTGCAATGACCTCTGTGGGAAAATAAAGAGTGGGTGTGTGTAGAACGGATACTTTGCCGTAGAGCAGAAACTAATGCAATACTGTAAATCACCTATACTCTAATAAATGTTTTTAGAAAATAAGAATAGTACAATTTTGAAAAAAATTAATCAGAAGGGCTCAGAGAGGAATTGACACAGTGACCCTGATCTGACACCATAGGCCCTACCTAGAGGATCAAAACTGGGCCCTATTAGCTTTATCAAAATACGTGGGGTCTTTTGTATTAAAGAACAGAGAACAAATTATGAGTGACATCGTAGCTTGTCCATTTTCATACAGTTCTTTCCTAATTTTAACACTAAAAAGCATCGCGAGTTTCAAAGCTTGGATCGAGAAGTGACAGTGAAGGCCATCAGCAGGCTGACGGGCTTGGAGTCCCTTATCTGAATCCCAGAGCAGCACTGCGGGGTCCTCGGACTTGCACGGACTTCGTGCCCTGGGGGGAGGTACTCCAGCTCAAACGCTGTCTTTGTGTAGGAAATTCCTTTATGCAAAGCAAAAGGCACTCACGTGGATCAGCGTCTGTGGCTCAGTTCCAAAACAACAACAAATTAGCAAACCTATTTCTATGTGCATTCTTCCAAAGTTTAGTTTATGTAATGGGAACAAATCGTTACCGAAAAGTAAAATGTACTCCGGTAAGCAAACGACAATGACAAAGTATAGTAGTCCAGGTTCCGTGAGCTTTATTGGCATCTCCACTGTCTTGTATATCCTGCTCACTTCACTGTAAATCTTGAGCTTTTTTTTAATAGAAAAATGGCAGTGATGAACCTAGTTGCAGAGCGGGAATAGAGAGGCTCAGATGTGGAGAATGGACTTGTGGACGCAGCAGGGGAAGGAGAGGGTGGGATGACTGCAGAGCGTCACAGTGACATACATACCGTGTGTAAAATAGATCACTAGTGGGAAGTGCCGTGAGACACAGGGATCTCAGCCCCATGCCCTGTGATGACCTCGAGCATGGGATGGAGGGGGAGGCGGGAGGGAGACTCAAGAGGACGGGATACATGCATACTTACAGCTGGTTCACCTTGTGCAGCAGAAACTAACAACATTGTAATTATCCTCCCGTTAAAAATTAAAAATTGTAGAACTAAAATGGAAAGTATACGACACAGAGAGATAAGCCAATAAAGTGCATGTTTTAGCCAGCTTTTGCTTTCATCTCTTTTTTTTTCATCTCTTATTTTCTTGTGTTGTACTGTCTCCTATCAAAGAAGTGAATATGACTTTCAGTTCTTGCCAGGTGATGGGAAGAAAATAATTTCCTTTCAATAAAGAAATATGAATACCCAGAAAATTGGAGATTTTTTAATAACCAAAATGATAGCAGACAGCCCAGAAAATTCATTTAGCTTGTATTCTTGGGAATACAACCAAAAAATGAACTTCTCCTCCCCTTACCAGTTGGAAAGAGCAACAGCTTGATGCAAAATGAAACAGCGTGTTTTGTAAAGAATCATAATAGCCATTGTTTTTCAGAGCCTCCTTCACATGAGGTACTGTGCAATTTCTTTAAATAGTCATTTAATCTTCACTGTGCAAAGTGTGTATGTATTATTATCTCTACACATAGAAAGGAAAGTAAAAGAAATTAAGATTTTTAGCTCATAAAGCTAGTAAGTGGCAAAGCTAAGGTTTAAACCCTGATCTATTTGCAACCAAACTTGGTGTTTGCATCACCCCACTACATGAATATTTGTTATACATTTATCAGTACTTTAGGCTTCATTCTAAAATCACATCTAAAACCTCAAAAATAAAATTGCAAAGGTAGAAAATTCAATATGAAGGGAACTTTGCATTAATAAATATTTGAAAAGAACCTATCATGGGTAAGGACATTTTCTCTAGACACTGGAGGAAATATAAAGATTTATAAGAGTCCTCAACTCAGCTCAGTGCTCTGTGATGGCCTGGAGGCTGGAGTGAGGGGGTGGAACAAACGCTTGAGAGGGAGGGGATATCGGTATACACACAGCTGATTCACACATAGGGACCAGCACAACATTGTATGACAACCATCCTCCAAGTAAAAATTTAAAAATAAGTGTCCCAATATTCAAGGAGAGAATTAAGGCAAACACTGGATTTATTATGAATGGGAGAAGGCAATAGTAGTAATAAGTCCTACCAAACATAAAGTGGCAAAAATGCATGAGGAAGAATTCATATGGTCTAAACGGACTGAGACATAGAGCAGAAGGGGGACTTGTCTGTGACTTGAGCCATATAGTGGACGGAAGTCAAATCCAGAGTCTTAACCAAGCGGCCGTGGGGATCAGGCAAACTTGAAGGAGCATAGAAAGACCCTGAGACTGTATGTGAGTACTGGGTGCATCTGAACATGTTTCTAGGGGGGAGCCCGCGGTCTTCAGCAGACCTTCAGCTCTGTCCATGACTCAGAAGGGGGTAAGAATCACCGTGGTAGGAAGGAAATAGAGGGGTGGGGAAAGTGAAGTCAGAGTGTTAGTCGCTCAGTCGTGTCTGACTCTTGTGACCCCGCAGACTGTAGCCCGCCAGGCTCCACTGTCCGTGGGATCATGGACAAGAATACTGGAGTGGGTTGCCATCCCCTTCTCCAGGGGATCTTCCCAAGCCAGTGATAGAACCCGGGTCTCCTGCATGGCAGGCAGATCTCTACCATGTGAGGCCCCAGGGAAGCCCCACGGGTGAGGGAGGGGAGCGATAAACGAGGAGTTTGAAGTTAACGTCTACACACTCCGAGGTAAAAACAGGTGGACAACAAGGACCTAGCGGACGGCACAGGGAACTGTACTCAACATCCTGTAATAACCTAGATGGAAAAGAATCTGAAAAGTAGACAGATATATAACAATCACTTTGCTGTACACTTAAAACTAACACAGCCTTGGAAAGTAACTAAACTTCAGTTTTTAAAAAGAGGAAGAAGATACCTGCAGTAAGAAAGGAAACATGGAAGGGAGATGTCTAGCTGTGGCAAGGTGAAAGCAAAAGGTGTGTTACGGAACAGCCCACCAGCCTGGCCAGGGTCGGGGGATCCCGCCTGCAGAAAAATAAATGGAGGTAGATGGAGTCCAAGTCTTAGCAGAACCCACATTCCAGATCAAGGACTTTGGAAATGATACTTAGGCCAGGTTTTTGAGGAAGTTCATTCCATGAGATCTGTGCTCAGGAACAATTCATTTTCTAGTGATTTCCAAGAAAAGGAGAGATGATGGGCTTCATAATCTACTTCAATGGGAAGTCTCCAAGCATAATTGTGTTTAAGTGTTTCAAATGTTCTGAGTTTAAACAGCAACAACAAGTGACATGCATGTTTACATTTCTGTTAGATACTTCTCATTTGGTCATTGGAACAATCTTGTTTTACAAGTAGAGCAAACATTCTGATTTTTTTGCTGAAGCAAGTAAAAGATAATCCAATTTAAAGCAGCAGTTCCATTCAGTCCAGTCAGTCAGTTGTGTCAAACTCTTTGAGACCCGATGGACTGCATAGTACTGTGTTTACCCGATGGACTGCATAGTACTGTGTTTAAAACAAAGCCAAAGAGAAAAGCTTAGCATGTAAAAGATGTAGTTGAGTATGTGCGTGTGTGATGAGTCACTTCAGTCACGTCCGATTCTTTGCTGCCCTATGGACTGTAGCTAGCCCACCAGGCTCCTCTGTCCATGGGATTCTCCAGACAAGAATACTGGAGTGGGTTGCCATGCCCTCCCCCAGAGGATCTTCCTGACCCACAGATCAAACCAGAATCTCTTCTGTCTCCTGCATTGGCAGGTGGGTATTTTACCACAGTACACCACCTGGGAAATCCTAAAGTTGAGTATAAACGGCATTAATCTTCTGTGAAGCAATATTTAACTTTGGATCATACAATAAATGTTCTTTGGAGAAAAGAATTATTAGTAAATAAGAATATAGAAATTATCCGTAATCCTGTGACTCAAAGGTAACCACTCTCTGCCTTTTGACATATTCCTTTCCATATTTATTTTTAAGTGTCTTTGTATACATAGGGGCTTCCCTGGTGGCTCAGCTGGTAAAGAATCCACCTGCAATGTGGGAGACCTGTGTTCGATCCCTGGGTTGGGAAGATCCCCAGGAGAAGGGAACAGCTACCCACTTCAGTATTCTGGCCTGGAGAATTCCATGGACTGTATAGTCCATGGGGTCAGAAAAAGTCAGACACAACTGAGCAACTTTCACTTCACTTGTATACATGTATATTTTAAAAGAAATATTATATGCTCTTTGATAACTTGCCTTTCGCAAAGATATATCATTTCCATAACATGAAACATTGAATACATCTCTCTACCTGATTTTAACAATTACCTACTGCAGAGAGAAACTATCCTTCCTTAAAGTCTACTGTTTTGATTGTTCCTGACCTCATCAATGGTATATAAAGTGATCATTGTGTGAGAGCCACCGAAAAGGAATCTTGGTGATAAAAATAAGTAGGTGCTGGAGAAAAAAAAAAATTGCAGAAAACTCTTGACTGTTCTCAAATTCATATGTATTCCTTTCCTACAGCCACCATAACAAATTACCTCAGACTGTGCAGCTTGAAGCAGCAGAAGCATCTTCTCTCCCAGTCTTGGAGGTAGATGTCTGAGGTCACGGTCCTGGCAAACCTGTGTTCTCTCTGAGGCTCTAGAAAAGGAGCCTTGCCTATCTCCTCACTTCAATGGGTGCCAGCAATCCTCGGCAGACAGCCCCCTCACTCCTTTCTCTGACACTTCTCTTCCCCCAGGAGGATTTCACTCACACACCTCGAGGTTTTATATGGAAGCTAGACCCAGAAAATGCACAGGGTTGCTGGGAGAACCAGCATCTTGATGGTCCAAGCCTATGATTTTGCACTCAGTTAGCACATAGGAGAGAAAACCCTGAGCATATCAGCTGTATCTGCTAGCCTGCCCACACGGGTACCCCAGACACCTGCCTTCCCTGTGAATGAACAGGCCGGCTGAGGTGCCCCGAGCCTCGAATATAGCCCAGATTGTTAGTGGAGACCTGCCTAAACTAATTTACAGCTACCATTGACTCCAGACCCATGCCTTTCAGTTAACAAGGGCATTAATTCACAGTGCTTGGAAGAGCTACATTGCTTTTTTTAACAGCAATTATAAGAGTGTTAACAAAAAGCTGGGGATTTGGAGCATCAAGGAAGGTACTGCTTTTACTCGGAATCATTGTGTGTGATTTTCCTCACTGAATTCTGACTTTATGCCATGAATGCAAAAAATTGCTTCCTTCTAGAGCACTGAGTAAGAAAGATATAACTTTACAAATTCTGTGTTTTCTTTAAAGAAAGATCACTTTCATCTTTCTATTGAATGAACATAAACAGGGAATAATTAAAGGGAACAGTTTGCTATAGGTAGCATATAAAAGACATATTGCTTATAATTAAGTAAACACTGAGGGGAAGTCATAAGAAGGACAAATTTGCCTAGAAAAAGGACACATCGTCTTCCAAGTACACATACGATTGACAGAGGATATTTTGGAATAGGAGCATGAAGTCACCTGTTTTTATTTCAACTGAAATCTTCAGCTCATACTGTCCTTGATTTGAGGTTCTATTGTTCAAATTACATCTGAAATAGATCTCCATTTAGTATCACCTATAACTGTACTCAGGTCCAATCCCTGGGTTGGGAAGATCCCCAGGAGATCTTGTGGCTCTCCAGTATTCTTGCCTGGAGAATCCCATGGACAGAGGAGCCTGGCGGACTGCAGTTGTAGCGAGTTGGCTATGACTGAGTGACTGACACATTCACTGTCACTGTTTTCATGACTGTACTACATAAATTGCCAATTAGGGTTGTTCTTGTGCAGTGAACAGTTGACACACATAAAGAAGTTCCCTCGGAAAGCTGGGTGGCAGCATGTAAATCAACAACATTAGAACACACCCTCACGCCATAAACAAAAATACACTCAAGATGACTCAGAGGCTTAAAAGTAAGACATGACACCATAAAACTCCTTGAGCACAACAGAGGCAAATCATTCTCTGACAGCTGTCTTACCAATGCTTTCTTAGGTCAGTCTATCAAGGCAATAAAAATAAAAGCAAAAATAAGCCTAATGGACTTAATCAGACATAAGATCTTGCAGAGCAAAGGAAACTATAAACAAAATGAAAACGCAACAGGGAGACTGAAAGTATCTGCAATTGAGGCGACCAACAAGGACTTAATTTCCAATATATACAAACAGCTCATACAACTCGATAACAAAAAAAAACCAATAAAAAAATGTCCAGAAGACCTAAAGAGACATTTCTCCAAAGATGGCTCAAAGACACATGAAAAGATGCTCAACATCACTAATTATTAGAGAAATGCAAATCAAAACTATAATGAGGTGCCATCTTTACCAGTCAGAATGGCTGTCACCAAAAAGTCTACAGGTAGTAAATGCTGGAGAGGGTGGGGAGAACAGTGAACCTGGCTACATTGTTGGTCGGGACATAAGTTGGTGCAGCCACTATGGAAAACAGCAAGGAGGTTCCTCATAAAACTAAAAGTAGAGTTGCCATGCGTGCATGCTCAGTCGTGTCTGGCTCTCTGCAACCCCACATACCCACCCCACCCACTGCCCTACCTGGTTCCTCTCTGCATGGAATTTCCCCAGCAAGAATACTGGAGTGGGTTGCCATTTCCTCCTCCAGGGGATCTTCCCCACCCAGGGATCAAACCAGTGTCTCTTGCATCTTCCGCACTGGCAGGTGGATTCTTTACCACTGTGCCACCTGGGAGACCCACACGATCCCGCATTCTCATCCTGGGCATCCGTCCAGACAAAATTCTAATTAAGATATGTCACACCAATATCCGTAGCAGCACTTTTTACAAAAGCCAAGACTTGGAAGCAACCTTGATGTCCATAGACAGATATATATGGAACTTCCAGATATACAAACTGGATTTAGAAAAGGCAGAGGAAACAGAGATCAAGTTGCCAACATCCGCTCAGTTCAGTCACTCAGTCTTGTCTGACTCTTTGCAACCCCATGGACTGCAGCACGCCAGTCCTCCCTGTCTATCACCAACTCCCAGAGCTTGCTCAAACTCATGTCCATTGAGTTGGTGATGCCATCCAACCATCTCATCCTCTGTCATCCCCTTCTCCTCCCGCCTTCAATCCTTCCCAGCATCAGGGTCTTTTCAAATGAGTCAGTTCTTCCCATCAGGTGGCCAAAGTATTGGAGCTTCAGCTTCAGCATCAGTCCTTCCAATGAATATTCAAGATTGATTTCCTGAATGGACTGATTTTTAGAATGGACTGGTTGTATCTCCTTGCAGTCCAAGGGACTCTCAAGACTCTTCTCCAACACCACAGTTCAAAAGCATCAATTCTTCAGCACTCAGCTTTCTTTATAGTCCAACTCTCACATCCATACATGACTACTGGAAAAACCATAGCTTTGACTAGATGAACCTCTGTTGGCAAAGTAATGTCTCAGATTTTCAATATGCTATCTAGGTTGGTCATAACTTTTCTTCCAAGGGGCAAACGTCTTTTAATTTCATGGCTGCAGTCATCTGCAGTGATTTAATTTCATCTGCAGTGATTTTGGAGCCAAAAAAAGAGTCTCTCACTGTTTCCATTGTTTCCCCATCTACTCCTGTAAGTCCCTTAATCTATAACCTTTGTAATGATTCTGTTTCCCTAACTGACAGATACACTGGCCTGGGCAGGATTAGCAATCCTAAGCACACGTCCAGGTAAGTTCCGGTATAGTGGCTGAGTTAAGAATCAGAGGAGGAACACCTAGTGAATGGAGAAACAAGGAGACAGGAGAGAACCAGGAACAGAGGATTGGCCGACCAGCAGGAAGGCCGCGTGGGAGGGAAGCTGCTTTTAAGGGCAAGTGGGAAACCAGCGGACCACAGACACAGCTCCAACGCATGCTGGCACCGTGGCCTGGACCCGCGTTGAATAATGCTGCCAAAAGTCAGCTTGAAGCACACACAGTTCTCATATAAACACTTGATTCAGGCTGAAAGCATCCTATTTTATCATAGTTTGAGTACTTCAGAGACTTCAGTAATTTAGTCTAAGATGTCGATTTCTGGTGATCTAATTTAATATTGAGTTTGAGCTCAGAAAATCCAGGTTCATGGTTGTGCTCCTTTTGGTATTCACTGACCCATATAGAGTGATCTTGATAACAATAATCAAATATTTAATGGATTCTTACTCTGCGCCGTGCCCTGTGCTAAGAGCTTTACATGTATCATTGCATTTAAGCCTCACAGCACCATATGAAAAACAAGTATTACTATGCTCATTCCATACATTTAAAAAATTGAGGCCTGATGAAGTTAAGTGAACCGTGCAGATGACACAACCAGTGACGTCTGATCCAGCAGTCCCACCCCGGCGCAGATCTGAACCAGGCAAAATTCAGAGAGATGCGTGCAGCCCCATGGTCACAGCAGCGATGTTCGCAGCAGCCAAGACTTAAAAACAAGTTAAATGTCCATCAGCGGGTGAATGGATAAAAAACCATGTGGCACATGTATCCACTCAGCCATAAAAAAGAATGAGATAATGTTATTGCAGCAACATGGATGGTTACCATACCAGGTGAAGTCAGTCAGAAAAAAGACAAATACCACGTGACCTCACTTACATGTGGCATCTAAAATAGGACACGAAGGAATGAATTTATGAAACAGAGACAGACGGACATAGAGGGCAGACTTGTGGTTGCCAAGTAAGGGGGCTGGGAGAGGGAAGGATCGGGAGTCGAGGCTCAGTAGATGCAAAGGATTCAGTGCAGAATGGAGAAACAGCAAGGTACTTCTGTATCGCACAGGGAACTGTGTCCAGTATCTTGTGATCAACCATAATGAAAAAGAATGTATTGTATCATAACTGTGTGTGGATGTGAATGTGTGTGAACTGTGTGTGGATGTGAGTATGTGTGAGCTGTGTGTGTGCGTATGTGTGAGCTGTGTGTGTGCGTATGTGTGAGCTGTGTGTGTGCGTATGTGTGAGCTGTGTATGTGAGTATGTGTGAGCTGTGTGTGGATGTGAATATGTGTGAACTGTGTGTGTATGTGAGTATGTGTGAACTGTATGTGTATGTATGTGTGAACTGTATGTATGAGCTGTGTGCGTGTGTGAGTATGTGTGAGCTGTGTATGTGAGTATGTGTGAGCTGTGTATGTGAATATGTGTGAACTGTGTGTGTGTGAATAGGTGTGAACTGTGTGTATGTGTGAGCTGTGTGTGGATGTGAATATGTGTGAACTGTGTGTGTGTGTGAGTATGTGTGAACTGTATGTGTGCGTATGTGTGAGCTGTGTGCGTGCGTATGTGTGAGCTGTGTATGTGAGTATGTGTGAGCTGTGTATGTGAATATGTGTGAACTGTGTGTATGTGAATACGTGTGAGCTGTGTATGTGAGTATGTGTGAGCTGTGTGTGGATGTGAATATGTGTGAACTGTGTGTGTGTGTGAACTGTATGTGCACGTATGTGTGAACTGTGTGTGTGCGTATGTGTGAGCTGTGTGCATGTGTGAGTATGTGTGAGCTGTGTATGTGAGTATGTGTGAGATGTGTATGTGAATATGTGTGAACTGTGTGTGTGTGAATAGGTGTGAACTGTGTGTGTGTGTGTGAGCTGTGTGTGGATGTGAATATGTGTGAACTGTGTGTGTGTGTGAGTATGTGTGAACTGTATGTGTGCGTATGTGTGAACTGTATGTGTGCGTATGTGTGAGCTGTGTGCGTGCGTATGTGTGAGCTGTGTATGTGAGTATGTGTGAGCTGTGTATGTGAATATGTGTGAACTGTGTGTATGTGAATACGTGTGAGCTGTGTATGTGAGTATGTGTGAGCTGTGTGTGGATGTGAATATGTGTGAACTGTGTGTGTGTGAACTGTGTATGTGCACATATGTGTGAACTGTGTGTGTGCGTATGTGTGAGCTGTGTGCATGTGTGAGTATGTGTGAGCTGTGTATGTGAGTATGTGTGAGATGTGTATGTGAATATGTGTGAACTGTGTGTGTGTGAATAGGTGTGAACTGTGTGTGTGTGTGTGAGCTGTGTGTGGATGTGAATATGTGTGAACTGTGTGTGTATGTATGTGTGAACTGTATGTGCATGTATGTGTGAGCTGTGTGCGTGTGTGAGCACACCAACATGTGCGTGTGAGTCACTTTGATGTGCAGCAGAAATTAACACAACATTGTACAGCAGCTTCCACACTGAGAGGCAGATGTCGATTTCACCTCCTCTGTAAAGAGCTCTCCCTTGAACTTGGGCGCTGTGACTAATGGAATGCAAGTCCATGAGACCTTCTCAGCCCCGGCCCTACGAAGACGGGCAGCGTCCCACGTAACAACCTCTTGGAATGTAACCACGCCGCAAGGAGAGCAGCATGGTACTCCCAGCTGATACTGTCAACTTCCAGCACCAGCTTGCTGTCGTGTGAGGGACCCACCTTAGGATTCCAGCCCAGGATGCCCCTGAGAGGTCCCAGTGCCAGATAACACATCACTTAGAGAAGGACCACCACCACGGCGCCCAGCCCATGTGCAAGAGTCAGGAAATAATTCAATGGTGATTGTTTTAAGATGCTAAGCTAGTAGAGAAGCTCAATTTGAGAAGAAAAAAAAAAAGGTACCTGAAAGAGATTAAAGGTTGGCACTTTACTGTCGGTGCTACTGATTAGGAATAAATCCATATACATTATGCAACCCACCAGACATCTAACTGGCAATGCTCATGTGTCAGCCACTCAGTCATGTCAGACTCTTTGTGACCCCAGGGACTGAACCCGCCATGCTCCTCTGTCGATGGAATTCTCCAGGCAAGGGTGTGGATAGCCATTCCCTTTTCCAGGGTATCTTCCCAACCCAGGGATCAAACCTGGGTATCTCGCATTGCAGGCAGATTCTTTACTGTCTTAGCCACCAGGCAACATTCATGTGTGGCTATAAAACCAAATAATGTGAGTTGTTGTTTTGTTTAAAATGAAAGGCCACTTCATTTGTGAATTAAGATGGAATGCTGGAGAAATAGAGACACAGGCGTAGAGAACAAATATGTGGATTCCAAGGGGGCAAGGATGGGTGGCATGAACCGGGAGATTGGGATTGACACATATGCGCCGTATCAAGTAGGTGACTGACAGAGCCTCCTGTGTAGCACAGGGAACTCTACCCAGGGCTCTGTGGCGACCTAGCTGGGACGGAAACCCGAAAAGGCGGCGGTGCATCATGTGTATGTGGAGCTGATTTACTTTGCTGCAAGCTGAAATGAGCACAGCATTGTAAAGCAACTATACATCAATAAAAATTAATTTTAAAAAAAGATGAACTGCTGGAGAACGTCATAACAACATGCTGCTTTAAATCTTTTCCACCAAAGTATGTACTTTAAAGAAATAAACATTTGTCGTAATATGGCAAGGAACATACATTTGGTTCTTCTGAAAACTGGCCTGAGTTGTGAAAACAAAAATGTTAAATAAGGAGATCTAAGATACAGCCCTGTTTATAACACTTAGTTCTGGGGTTTTATCTTTGAGGCTCTGTTCCTTGTCATCCTGCCTGTCATGGGAGTTTGACAAAAAAGCTTCTCTGGAGCACAGTCACCCTGGGATACAAACCAGGGTCATCAGGACAGGCACAGAAGCCTCTATCTAAACCATCAAAGACCAGTAAATTCCAAGGAATGAAAGATTAAAAAAAATGCTAAATTTATTTCAATAAGAAATGTCTGAGTCAATGATCAAAGTCTACAATTAGTCTTAAAAATGGACTTTTCTCAATTAAGTGAAACAGAAATTAAAAACTGTAACAGCAAAATATCTACCCAAATCAGCTTGGTCTTCATCTCAGATATTAGATTGGGAGTCCCAGAGCTGCCGTTTATTGAGAGTAAAACCAGACCACAGCTGTGAGAGGACATGCAGGAGACTGATAAGTCTGTGATTTGGAAGCGAGACCATCGTTTATTCCTTTAATTTCACCTTTAGTATGCTTCTATTAAAGCACATCAGATTTCTACATTCAAAATTACTCTGTGTTCCATGACACCACAGAAATGGATAAGACATCTAAAATAAAGATTAAGTGGCTGAGAAAAACCATTCTGGAAATCAAAAATTGTCCTAGTTGTTGACCATACTCAAATTTGGATAATCAACCATTCGTGAAATTTCTTCACTATCTCTTCATTTGTTTAACCAACAGACACTGAGCCATGATACAGAGTGAGGTTTCAGAAATAAGAGGTTCTCCTGAAGCAGATCTGAATTTGGCATGACTAAGGATTTATAGAGAAAGACCCACAGATGTGGCAAAAGGGTGGCAGTGGGCAGATCAGGCGGGGAAGCCTTCATGGGGGAATAAATTTTTTTTTGGTTCACTTTTACAGCCTAGGACTTACAATGTTTCAACTTAGGATTTTTCAATTTTACAATGGTGTGAAAGCAACGTGCAACCAGAAGTCATACTTCAAATTCTGAATTTTGATCTCTTCCTGGGCTCTCTCGTGAAGCTCCTAGTCAGCCACGTGGACATGAGGGTAAACAACTGGTACGTTTACAACCATCCTACAACCATATGGCCATTCTGGTGTTTACTTCCTGTGCAAAATTTAAGAAGCTGCATGAGACAGTCATCGCTTTGTTATAAAATAGGCTTTGAGTTAAATGATCTTGCCCGGCTGCAGGCTGATGGAGGTGTTCGGGCACATTTGAGGGAGGCAGGGCTAAGTGATGATGCTCAGGAGGCTTGGTGTATTCAGTACATAAATGTCAGCTTGTGATATTTAGAATTTACAGTGGGTTTACTGGAACATAATCCTATCACAAGTTGAAGAAGATCTGTATTCTTAAAGGATAAATAGCTTGGTCTTGAAAAGCTAAGACATTCTGAGGAAAGAGAACACCACACACAAGGAAAATCACCTATGGTAGCATGGGAGATGGAAGATGAACGCAAAAGGGAGTGGACTCGAGGTAGGAAGGGAAGAGGGAAACTGAGGCAGACAGAGAAACAGAGGGCAGGCGGTAGGTGGAGAAGGAGAGAGCGTGAGTACGTGTTTTCCAGCACTAACTAGTGGAATCCTTGGAAGAATGGCTCTTCGTTGACGGGTTATCTACCCCAGATTGTCCTTACTCCAGTTCAGTTCAGTCGCTCAGTCGTGTCCGACTCATTGTGACCCCATGGACTGCAGCACTCCAGGCCTCCCTGTCCATCACCAACTCCCAGAGTTCACCCAAACCCATGTCCATCGAGTCAGTGATGCCATCCAACCATCTCATCCTCTGTCATACCCTTCTCCTCCCACCTTCAATCTTTCCCAGCATCAGGGTCTTTTCAAATGAGTCAGCTCTTCTCATCAGGTGGCCAAAGTATTGGAGTTTCAGCTTCAGTATCAGTCCTTCCAATGAATATTCAGGACTGATTTCCTTTAGGATGGACTGATTGGATCTCCTTGCAGCCCAAGGGACTCTCAAGAGTCTCTTCAACACCACAGTTCCAAAGCATCAATTCTTCGGCAGTCAGCTTTCATTATAGTCCAACTCTCACATCCATACATGACTATTGGAAAAACCATAGCTTTGACTAGACAGACCTTTGTTGGCAAAGTAATGTCTCTGTTTTTTAATATGCTGTCTAGGTTGGTCATAACTTTTCTTCCAAGGAGCAAGTGTCTTTTAATTTCATGGCTGCAGTCACCATTTGCAGTGATTTTGGAGCCCAGAAAAATTAAGTTTCTGTTTCCCCATCTATTTGCCATGAAGTGATGGAACCAGATGCCATGATCTTAGTTTTCTGAATGTTGAGCTTTAAGCCAACTTTTTCACTCTGCTCTTTTACTTTCATCAAGAGGCTCTTTAGTTCTTCTTCACTTTCTGCCATAAGGGTGGTGTTATCTGCATATCTGAGGTTATTGATATTTCTCCTGGAAACCTTGATTCCAGTTTGAGCTTCATCCAGTCCAGCATTTCTCATGATATACTCTGCATATAACTCAAATAAGCAGGGTGACAATATACAGCCTTGACGTACTGCTTTCCCGATTTGGAACCAGTCTGTTTCTCCATGTCCAGTTCTAACTGTTGCTTCTTGACCTGCATACAGATTTCTCAGTTAGAAATCTGCATACAGATTTCTCTAGTTAGAAGATTCAAAAACAAGATTTGGTTAAGGTTTGCTGAGACAATGGTGAACAGTTTTGCTAAAGACCCAAAGCCTTTAGCCAGACTAGTTCAGTTGCAAAAAGAGAAAATACAAATTTAAGGAGATAGGGAAGAAATACACACCAAGACTTCTAATTAAATAGGAAAGACAAATTAATGACATTTAAATATATTCTTGCAATATAGGGTTAGTACCGATGCCACAATCTTAAATCTGAGACTATGCCACTGTTTCCTTTTGCAAACTCCTTAAAATAAGAAATCGCATTAGAATACCTCCCTTAGAAGTGCTACAAGATAAACCAGAACTTCATATTATTAGTTACTATATCATTTGAAAACCCATGGCACAGAGAGACAGACTTTCCTCCGGAAAGTAGATCACATTTATTTGTTTTTTGTCTGTTTTAATGTGCAACAGAGATCGGGAATTGGAGAGTTTTTTTCCCCAGCAGTCGTTAAGTGTTCATGGATCGCCTCAACACTCTGAAAAGGATGACATCCAATAAAGTGTGGCAGGTAATAACCTTCTTTCTTTTCATGTTTTGGAAAGTACAAGATAATTCCAATGGCATAAATTAAAAAGTAATATTGAAACAGAGACAAATCATAAAACGTGTTCAATCAAAAGGCCTGACTAGAGCAACAGAAAGAGTACCTCGCACGGCTTGTCAGTTGTGCTGAGCTAGGACGGGGGACCAGGGTGTAAACGAGGCCGGAGGACGTGCGGAGGACGGCTGAACAGAGAGACGTGAAGATGGGACCGCGGTGGCTGGCGTGGTCGTTCGGAAAACGTGAATTAAGGGAGAAGGAAGAGCCCAAGGCCATTGCCAGAATTCCATCTGGATGACCAAAGAGAACTCACTTAAACTTCAAGTCGGATCTTATTCCTTTGTTTCTCCAGTACCACGCTTCTGCTGCCGCTAAGTCGCTTCAGCCGTGTCCGACTCTATGCAACTCCATAGACGGCAGCCCACCAGGCTCCCCCGTCCCTGGGATTCTCCAGGCAAGGACACTGGAGTGGGTTGCCATTTCCTTCTCCAATGCATGAAAGTGAGAAGTGAAAGTGAAGTCACTCAGTCGTGGCCGACTCAGCGACCCCATGGACTGCAGCCTACCAGGCTCCAACGTCCATGGGATTCTCCAGGCGAGAGTACTGGAGTGGGGAGCCATTGCCATCTCCACAGTACCACGCTACCGTTCCTCAATTCTGACCCCATCTCCTGATACTGCCCCCGGCACCCACTCTGCACCAGCCCACCAGCCTGCTTGCTATTCCTAACACACTCCAAACATCCCTCGGGGTTTGATCCTGGCTGTTCTCCTTGCCTGGAATGGCCCTTCCTCTAATATCTGCTTGACTAGCTCCCTTCCCTCCTCCAGGTCTCTGCTTACATGTTGACTCCTCAGGATGATCTATATTCGCTACTTTTTAAAATGGTATTAATAACTACTCCCTTCCCCAGTATTTTCAATCACCCTTTCCCTGATTTATTTTTCATAGCCCTTATTTTATAATATTTCATTCACTCTTCTGTATTATACTTATTTTCTACTGTCTTTCTGAGAATAGAAAAGCAGAGATTTGGGAGAGAAGATAAACAGGTCATTTTTAAATCAAATTGTGGTGTCCACAGGCATTTAGATAGAAATATTCAGTGTGCAGGTGGGTATACTGATCTGGAATGGAGGTCGGTAGAGATTTATGGAGCTATAAGTTAAGAGTCATCAACATACGTGCAGTAGTTTAAGCCATGGGTATAGATAAAGTCAGGACTTCCCAGACGGCTCGGCGGTAAAGAATCTGCCTGCCAGTGCAGGAGACATGGGTTTGATCCCTGGGGTCAGGAAGATCCCCTGGAGGAGGAAATGGCAACCCACTCCAGTATTCTTGCCAAGATTACCCTACGGACAGAGGAGCCTGGTGGGCTACAGTCCCTGGGGTTGCAAAGAGCTGGACACGACTGAGCATGCACACACGTATAGAAAAGATCACTCACAAGAGCTCGTGTTCCTCCAGTCAGAGTTCCTGAGTGTGAGCAAAGACACATTCAGTTACCTTAACACAAAAGGACTCTGCTTCCAGCAAGGACTCACAAACTTGTCCGCACTCCTCCTCCTTTATACCACTTGGTCAAAGACCAGAATTAAACAGTCTGCTAAGAGTCTGCCACTCATCTGTCCTGTCCATCAGCGTGTAACGAAGGCAGCATCCTCTTTACCCAGATCGTCCCTCATCCCTCATGGCATGGGGACGTCCCCAAGCAAGAAGGAGGTTTGAAGGTGGAAAGGCCACATGAGCCCCACCCTTGTCCATCCCAAAGCATAGCATGAAGAGAGAAAAAACATGGAAGGCCAAGGATGAAAAGCTGGCGCTCTCTACATTGTAAAATATGGATAGAAGCATAAAAGGCTATGATGAAATCTGAGGGCAATCCAAAGAACAGAAACTGAACAGGGAAAAGCAGTTCACAGAAAGCAAGAGGAACAACTAAGCAGTATCAGAGAGCCAACAAACACGAGAAAATGCTCAACATCACCAACGATTAGAGAAGTGCAAATCAAAGCTACAGTTAGGCCTCCTCTCACACTGGTCAGAAAGGCCATTATCAAAAAATCTACAAACAATAAATGCTGGAGAGGGTGTGGAGAAACGGGAACCCTCCTGTACTATTGGGGGAAATGCAAATTGGTGCAGCCACTATAGAGAGAAGTATAGAGGTTCCTCTAAAAGCTAAAAATAGAGCCACCATATGACCCAGCAGTACCACCCCAGGTATAGATCCTGAGAAAATGGGAATTCGAAAGGATGCATGCACCTCGGTGTTCGCGGCAGCACTGTCTACAAAAGCTAGGACGTGGAGGCAGCCTAAACGTCCATCAACAGCAGAATGGATGAAGAAGATGCAGTCCATATACACAGTGGAATATTACTCAGCCGTGAAAGGGCACGAAACAGTGCCATTTGCAGAGGTGTATAGACCTAGAGATTGTTACACAGAGTGAGGTAATTCAGAAAGAGAAAAATAAATGTATTAATAATATCACTTACATGTAGAATCTAGAAAAATGGTACGGATGAACTTATTTGCAAAGCAGAAATAGAGTCACAGACGTAGAGAACAAACTTCAGATACCAAAGGGGGAAGGGAGCGTGGAATGAACTGGGGTGCCGGGATTGATGTGTACACATTAGTGTATATAAAATAGGTAACTAACGAGAACCTATGCCCAGCCTGGGGAGCCCTACACAGCGCCCTGTGAGACCTAAATGGGAAGGAAACCTAAAAAGAGGGGATATAGGTGTGTGTGTAACTGGTTCGCTTTGCTGCAGAGCAGAAACTAATATTGTATAGCAGCAACTATACTCCAATAAACATCAATAAAATATAGGATGAACATCAAGGGCAGCCTTGAAAAGTTGCCCCAGAGACTCCCAAGGTTAAATGGCGGAATGAAGCCAGAACCCAGCCCCTTGCCCACTTCACACCTAACCAAATGGACGGCAGACTGGTGTTAGGACCAGCTCAGAGGAAGGAACACAGCTTCAAGGCTACGCTGGAAATAGTGACTGGACAAAGAGAAATAGAAGATTCTGGGAACTGGGGTATGCGTCTTCCACCTGCAGGCTCTCTCACCCCCACACACCCCACCCCCCACATCCAGGAACCGATGGGACAGCAGTGAGATGACAGAGTCCTGGGGAAGGTTCACTAATGTCTTCAATGAGGCAAGAGGTGAATGGACAGGGTGAAATAGCAGCCAGAGAAATATCCAGGGACCCCTTGATACAAGAATCTTCTTCACCATAAGTTCACCGTTTTCTTCTTTCTAGCCAAAAGAGAGCAAGCAAATGAGGATTCTACTCAAAATATATAAATGGTATCAAAAAAACTTTTTAAGACAATAAATAATCCAATAGGAAAATGTGTAATGTTCACAAACAAATGTCTCGAAAGAGAGGAAACAAAAATTATAAATACATAAAAGATGCTAAACTTCATTAGTAATCAGTAAAATGCATTAACACCATAGTGAGAGGTTATTTTACACCCAACAAACTGGTAAACACTAAAACCTGTGGCATATGCAGTACCTAAAGAGAAGAGATACAAACGAGTTTATTTATAAAACAGAAGCAGACCCACGGATTGAAGGAATTGATGGCTACTGGGGAGTGAAGGGGTAGGTAGGGAGTTTGGGATCAAGACATGCACACACTGTTACATTTAAAATGGAAAACCAATAAGATCCTACTGTAGACCACAGGGAACTCTGCTCTCTGTCATGTGGCAGCCTGGATGGGAGAGAGGCTGGGGGAGAAGGGATCCACGTGAATGGATGGCTCAGTCCCTTTGCTGTCCACCAGAGACTATCACCACATTACTCATCGCCTACACTCCAGTATAAAATAAAATGCTTTTTAAAATGCAGTAATAAGCATGGGTAAGGATATGAAGGAATGGGGGTTTCATAAACTGCCAGTGGGAGCAGAAATTATAAGCCCTGGAAGGCAATTCAGCTCTGTTGTGGATTGGAGGAACTAACCCCACATTTGGGTGTGCTGCTCTGACCCTTTTACCAAATAATACTTAGGCTACCAGTTTTGATGGGGGCCCAGAATGAAAGAATTCTCTGCGCAGCCACTATGGAAAAACAGTGCGGAGTTTCATCAAAAACAAAACTACTATATGATCCAGTAATTCCGTTTCTGGATATTTATCCAGAGAAAACAAAATACTCTAAAAGATTTGTGCAACCCCATGTTCATCGCAGCATTATGCACAACAGCCAAGATACAGAAGCAACCTAAGTGCGTAGAGTACATGAGTAGATAAAGAAGATGTGAGCTATGTATGTGTATACACAAAGATTATTCAGCCATAGACAAAGAATGAAATCTTGTTGACGACAACGTGAATGAACTTTGAGTGCTAAGTGAAATGTCAAACAGAAAAACACAAATACTTCATGATCTCATTTATATGTGGACTCTAAAAATCAAGACAAAAGCAAAAACGAACTCACAGATAGAAGCAGGTGGTTGTCAGAGGCAGGGGGAATTGGAGGCAAAAGTTGCAAACTTTCAGTTTTAAGATAGTCTTGGAGTGTAGTGACAGGATGGTGACTACAGTTAAATAAAAGGAAAAAGCATTTAAAAAAAATAGTAGTCAGCAATTCAATTCCAAACGTCACAGTTAGTTCAAGTAAGATAAAAATGAGGACATAATTATTGTCTTAGAAAAGATACAGTGAAATAAACTCAGAGATCAAAATTCAGTGGTCCAAGAAATAAAAAGGACATAAAGTGCAAACTGTGAATACAGGCAAATCAAGAATCATTGGTCTGAGGTCATAATTACATGCCTTAGCATTTCTACTTCTTGAAACAGATGCAAAGTAAATAAACTTGTATGCATGCGAAGAGCTAGCCACCTGAATTACATTTTATATGCTGTTTATATTAGCTAAAAATATAATAATGTGACATATATTCAAAGTTAGGGGATTGATTATACATATTAAGTAAGTGGAATATTGCACAACCATTTAAATAATGGGTAAGAATCAACTTATTCATGCAGAAATCTGTCCCTGATTCATTCTTGGATTGATAAGGCCTGAAATATTATGTATGTCAGGATTTGGGTTTTAGAAAAAATTAATTTATTAAAAGAAAGAGATATAGATACATAGACTGTATTTGTCTAACATTTAAGGTGCTTTGGGCTATGAATAAAAGAATAACAAATTCATAGAGGATTAAATACAACCATTTCTTATCCATATGGAGAGAGTCTTTCAATTGGGCAATAGCAAGCCACTCAATGGTTAATTCTGTTGCTCAGAAACAGTGTCAAGGAGGTTTCTAGCTGTCACCTTGATCTTGAAGCTCATTATGGTCAATTACAGCTTAAAATCTATCGACCCTTCTCTCTTCAAGGGTATTTCTGAAAGAAGAAGGGTTTTGTCCACACTATGTCAAACAAGCATCTCTCATGTCTCTAACTCCACAGACACAGTGACTCTTGCCCTTAGATATGTGAGAGGAGACACTCTTCTCAGAAGAGACGAGCGGCCCCGCTCTAGAGCATGGGTACCTTGGGATGGACCGAATGTCTGAGTCCTCCCAGACGTCTCCTGTTGAAGCCCTCAGCATGCCCTCCATGTGATAGGAGCGTGTTTAAGAGGTAGTCAGGTTTAGATGAGGTCATGAGAAGGGGGCCCCATGGTGGGATTAGTGTCCCTGTAAGAAGGAAAAAGAGTCCTCTGTCTCTCTCCCCACTTCCCATGCCCACCATCCTCCAGGCTAGGCATACCAGGAAGGCTGCCGTCTGCAAGCCACAGAGAGCGCCTCTACCAGGCCCTGACTCTGCCAGCACGTTCCTCGTGGACTTTTCATGGTTCTCACGGCCTCTAGAACTGTGAGAGATCAACGTTTATTGTTTAAACCACCCAGTCTATGTATTTTGTTTTGGTAGCCTGAGATGACTAAAGACCTATCTAAATTAACAACTCTTTAATTATATGTCAGAATGTCACAAATTTCAGGAAATAGAGTGTGTAAAAACATGCAATAATATATTTCAATAATATAAAAACTTTAAAGTTTTCTTTACCTTGTTGCCTTCTCTACATTAAACTCTAAATGAATGACTCGTTTCTTATAGCATGTCTCATTTTTATAAACCAAGAATTATTAGCATAATTTTGCATTAATTTATTTTTTGCTTTTATTTGACCAATAAAAATGCAAATTAATGCTCAAAATGTTCTTGGCTATCTAGAGAAACTAATTTATGTACATCTTAAATTACAAAGCAGCAGTGAATTAAAGGATCAAAAGAAAAAAAAATGGTGATAACATTTTCATGCAAAAGTTGAATACCCAAAGTCAAGTTGGAAAAATTAAAATATTGTATTTTATATTTATTTCCTTATTATGGACTAGGTTATCATTATTTAAAAATACAACCTGTATATAAGAAATAAGTAATACTGAGCATACACTTGCATATTTGTTGCTTACATTTCTCTTAACTCCCCAAAAAGCTTGACGACAACTATTAAAGAAGAACATTAAAATAATTTAGAAAAACAAGAGCCACTGATGAAAAGGTGGAGATAATGCTACTGAAAAAATTTCATTAAGGATAGTTTTTGAGACTGAGCAATAAGTGAAGCTCTGAGCTTCAACCAGGACACAACAGACTCCTATGAATTAAGACACTCTCTTTATCTCAGGCACTAAGTGTGTGTGGCAAGATTGCGTAGAATTGAGTATTGTTGTCATGGAAAGAAAATGTTCTCTTGTCTGGGAGCAGCCCCCAGTTGGATAATTATGTTTAATGCCAATTTTTCAACAAACCAGGCAACCCGGATGACACTGCAGATCTTAGGGTATCTTTTTTCTCCAACTCCCTTTTGAACATCTTCATGAACTCAGGACTTGGTCCTCTCGAGTTAAAAGTTTAATAAAGTTCTGCACGTAATATGGTGGCTTTCAAACTGATTGAGGGATTCATATGGGGACCTCTGACAGTTCAGTTCTTTTAATATGTATTTATTATTTATTTGGCTGCACCAGGTCTTGCTTGCAACATGCACGATCTTTTAGTTGCAGCATGTGGGATCTAGTTCCCTGACCAGGGATCGAACCTGGGCCCCTGCATTAGGAGCACAGAGTCTAAGCCACTGAACCACCAGTCCTGACAGCTCAGTTTTTGATGGCAGCTATGCCACATGGCTGTGAACTTAGCTAGTAAGTTCACTTAGCTAATAAGCTCTCTTATCCTTTAGAGATATCTTCACTCAGCAGGGCAACCCTGGAGCATCTGATATCTAAGGAAAATATATTTTAGCATTTTTTTCTAATTATTCAAAAGCATATACCTATTTTAGAAAAGAAAATGCATTAAAAAAAAAAAAACTTTAGACCCCATAGTTAATCCCACCACACAGAATTAACCCCTGTCAACATCAGATGTCTTTCCTTTCATAATTTTTTCTGGACATGCATGAGAAAAGGGTAGGATTTAACATATACATTTACAAAATTGAGATAGTGCTTTTTTCTACATGTGTGTGCATGCGTGCTCAGTCGTGTCCGACTCTTTGCAACCCCATGGACTGTAGTCTGCCAGGGACAATCTTTCTGTACCCATCTCACCATTCTATTCTTCCCTTTCACTGCAGCATTCAATAAGTTACGTGAGATCTTCAACACCTTATTATAAAACAGGTTTTGTACTAGATCTTGTCCAACTACAGGTTTAAGGGAGTGTTCTGAGCTTGTTTAAGGTGGGCGAGGCTAAACTATGATGATCGGTAGGTCAGGTGTATTAAATGCATTTTGACTTAATGAAATTTTCAATTTATACTAGTGGGTTTACAACTCATCCTTAAGTCAAGGAATACCTATATATGAATATGCTACACAATTTTATCTTTGCTGAAACTAGTATTATTGAAATTTGGTTTGCTTTGGGGGAAGGGGGATTTGTGTTTGTTTGGTAGAACAAGGAAGTCTTAAAAGGTTGGAGAAGGTGACCTATGTATGAAAAAATAGATCAAGATAAGCCTGCCCATCACAGAGGTCTTAATGGAGGTATGTGTGTTAGTCACTCAGTTGTGTCCAACTCTCTGTGACCCCATGGACTCTAGCCCACCAGGCTCCTCTGTCCATGGGATCCAGGCAAGAAGACTGGAGTGGGTTGCCATTTCCTTCTCCCTAATGTAGGTAAATGGGGAACACTTGATCCACTGTTGCCCGCTCATCTCTTGGCATCCCAGCCCTCCTTTGAGGCACTCAGTCTCCAAAAGTCAGACTGAGCCACAGCATAAAGGAGAACAAAGGTGGCTCTGGGAGCTAGCAAGGCACATTTCCTAATCATTTCTTCCTTTTCTAAACTTGCATGTGGTTTTTGAGTAGTTAGAAAAGATTATGTTAAAATATTTGGGTTTTCCCTCAGATATTAGATGCTCCAGAGCTGCCCTGCTGAGTGAAGATATTCACCAAAGGACAAGACAGCCCGTTAGCTAAGTGTCAGCGCTTCACAGCCCGGGGGTGGTTACACCGAGCTTGGTCTCTGTTGGGGGCCGTTTTTATGATTCTCCACGGAGATGCCATGAGATGAGTGGTGAGTAGCATTTCTGCACTTTTATAAACATTCACTGACTAATGCTTTAGTGAGCTGTGCGGCGTGTGCTCAGTCGTGTCCAACTCTGCGAGCCTTTGGACTGTAAAGAGGTGGCACCTGGCTCCTCTGTCCACGGGAGGTTTTTGGGCAAGAAACTGGCGTGGGATACTGTATCCTTCTCCAGGGGATCTTCCCATCCCAGGGATGGAAGCATGTCTCCTGCATCTCCCGCATTGCAGGCAGATTCTTTATCACTGAGCCATCAGGGAAGCCCTGCTTTGGTGAGATACTTCCAAAAGCGTGAGCCAGTGACTTTTGAAAACAAACTTATAATTAAATGTTTAAGTGTCAATAAGCTGGGCATAAGCTGAGGGCTGAAGTTGAGAGCTTTTGTTTCCTATGCAGAAAGGAAATTTTGAGGTTGGGCCGCACCTCGGATGACCTTGACAGGGAGCTTGGTTAGGGGAACCTTGACCGAGAAAGTTGGGAGGGCGGCCAGGAAATGCATCCACGGCAGGGGCACCAGCCTTGTCAGCGTGACTCGGAGCTCTCGGGTCAGTCAGAGACTCTGAATTACAGGCTGGCATTTCCTCCACGCTGCATTATTACAATATTTGCTTTCCCAAAACAAGGAAACCGAGTTAAAACATCGAGGAAAGAAAATTGCAAACAAATTTTTCTAATCCCTTGGAAACAATCCATTGAATACCACCTGGGCTAAACTGATCTTCAATAACAAGAAAAAAACAAAGATAGAAGATTTTCCTAGATAATATAAAAGTTATATTTGAGTTTACAGGGAAGTCAAACCACAGCTCTGTAACAACCTAGAGTGACGGGAAGGGGTGGGAGGTGGGAGGGAGCTTCAAGATGGAGAGGGCATAGGTATGTTTGAGTCTTTGCAACGCGATGGACTGCAGTCTGCCAGGCTCCTCTGCCCATGGGATTTTCCAGGCACAAATACCGGAGTGGGCTGTCATACCCTCCTCCAGGGGAATCTTCCCAACCTAGGGGTCCAACCTGCGTCTTCTGCCGGGCAGGCGGATTCTTTACCACTATCACCACCTGGGAATCGTAGACCTCTGGCTGATTCGTGTTGATGTATGGCGAAACCAACACAATATTGTAAAACAATTACCCTTCAGTTACAAGTAGTTTTTTTTTAAGTCATCAAGTTTGAACCAATGAAAGGAATCAGGGCAAGGTGACATCAAACGAGGATGACGGTGGGCCGCTCCAGGAATGAGGGGGGCAGGTAACAGAGGTGGGGGACTCAGCAGGGGTGTGACTAGAGGGGGAGGCTGAGGACAGCTCCAGCGTTCCTCTTACAGGGCACAGTCAGCGTTAAACGCGAAGGTCCTGTCCATGCAGCTAGACCAAGCGGTCGTTACGGAATCTTAGCTGCAGTGCCCAACCAATAGTGGCTGCAAGTCCCTCCACCTCAGTTCCGTGGGGCTGACTCAATCGTGTGCTGTCCTCTGCTCAGTCATAAATCAACATACATTAAGCTCCTGTGATGAACCCAGCTCTCTCCACCCACTCACTATTTATTCCTTTATGTGTATGATTGATACGAATACATGGGAAAGCAGCTCATTCCTTACCTTTCTTAAATTTGCCAATGAATTACATCATGGAGCTAGGGAAATGGGATAAAGGCTTTCTGAAAGCAGTTCTTTTTAAACTAAAGCAGCACCAGCTGAAAAAAATTAATAAATGATGAGATAAGTCTAACTAGGAGGAAAGGAGAACAGCATTCTAGGCTGGAAAATTAGGATGAATAAATTAACTTAGTCTAGAATAAACTTTCTTATGAGCCAGGGACATTGAGCATAATCATGACGATTGAAAGAAAGGCTCTGCAGGGAGATATGGAAAACTGGTAGAAAATAAGTAACAGACACCATACACTTTAGGAACAGGAAGATTGAAATGTACCTTAAAGGCAGTAAAGCGCTTTCGTGCTTTGTTGAGCAACAGTGAGGTTATGCAGACAGTATTTTAGCCTAGGAAGTGTGTATAGAAGATTTGGAGAATCATCAGGAACCTTCCCAGTGCAGCTGGGAACGGATATTGGTGTTATTTGGAAAGCTGGCAGTGGGAAGATAGAAAAGAGAAAACATCGTAAGTTACTTCAAAGTAGGAAAAGATAAGACTTTGATTACCTATCCAAAATCAAGATGCAAACCCAATTACTCCCACGTTTCTAACCTAGGATGTGACTAACGTG
The DNA here is from genome assembly GCF_019320065.1 of Cervus canadensis. Lineage (NCBI taxonomy): Eukaryota > Metazoa > Chordata > Mammalia > Artiodactyla > Cervidae > Cervus > Cervus canadensis. The sequence continues at coordinate 14,094,737 of NC_057408.1, read as the reverse complement.
CTAACTGCCAGCAAGTGTGGGAAAACTGTCTTCCCATCACATACAACACAAAGTCTAACTTTTTCGGCCCAAATCCAACAGATTCCCTCACGGGGTGTTATTTCAAAGATTCAGCTGACACAGTACGTATTTAGCTGTCACTCTGTTCTCAGCCTGTGCTCAGCACAAGTCTATAATGCGGATTTAGACTTGGTTTCGGTCTCAAATGTCCTACTCCTTGGTATTTGGTGTCCCGATTTATATACCAAGAGACAGCATATATTATTGTCACTGGTTTTTACCCCAACATATGTTCATCTTCCTCTGTCCATTCATAGAAAATCCATCAATATGCACTCTTTGAGCCCCCATAGACTGTAGCCCAACAGGCTCCTCTGTCCATGGAATTCTCCAGGCAAGAACACTGGAGTGGGTAGCCTTTCCCTTCTCCAGGGGATCTTCCCGACCCCGGGATCAAACCCAGGTCTGCATTGCACGCAGATTCTTTACCATCTGAGCTGCCAGGGAAGCCCTAATATGCATAAAGTGAAAGTGAAGTGTCTCTCAGTCGTGTCCAACTCTTTGTGACCCCATGCACTATAGAGTCCATTGAATTCTCCAGGCCAGAATACTGGAGTGGGTAGCCTTTCCCTTCTCCAGGGGATCTTCCCAACTCAGGGATCAAACCCAGGTCTCCTGCATTACAGGCGTATGCTTTATGAGCTGAGCTATAAGGGAAGCCCAATACGCACAAATCCCATCAACATTATGAAGGACACCTTGAATGCTTTAGCTCTCTGTCTCTTTCCTTTCTTATCCACACCATATCTGCTTTTCTCATCCTAGCACACTAATATTTACATTGTCCCGTAATATTTTAGTGTTAATACTCTTATCCTCCTCTTTTAAATGAATTGAGATGCCATTGAAGACAGAACTCTACATTCTCTTTTGAGACAATCAGTACTGGAAAACTAGATATACTACCTACTATTGATAAATTATTAGGGGAAACTCATAGCCAAAAATAATTCCAAAATTTGCTTTACTTTATTCTCTCATATGATGAAGAATGAGTGTTTGCAATATAATTGCAAAATTAAAACAGCAAAATACCAAAACCAAAAAAAAAAAATATGTTTGGGATTTTTCTAGTCTGGAAAGACAATAATCTTCTTAATCCTCTTTTAGAGTTTTCTTTAAATCCATTAAATCTACAAAAGGCTAAATCATTTTAAAAGGATAAACTTTAATTAACACTGAAGCTTCCTGGAGTCAGCGGCATGGTGGAAGGAGTTGTTCCCTTTGTCCCCTTCAGTCTACAACTAGTAAAGCACCCACAATTCAGGAAAGGCGGCTTTGCCCAGAACAGCAGGATGCTGGCGAATGTCACGCACCTAAAGTCAGGCGGACCGAGCAGAGAGACGCGGCGGAGGCCCCGCCTGCCGAGTCCAGCCTTCCAGCCGCGGGAGCCCCCAGCCCAGAGACCCTCCGAGAGCCGGGGAGCAGTCCTCCTTGCCGCAGCGGTCCCCCTTGCTAACTGGGCCGCGGAGGCAGTGGGGCCTGGGGCTCCGTCCTCCAGATGCTGAGGTGCTGGTGACTCTAGCCCCTGGTCCCCCACCCCAGCCCTCAGGGGCAGAGCCATGGACCTTACAACGAGGGTCACAAAAGTTGTTTCATTTGAAGTCTTACTGACTTACAGAGTAACTGTGTCTTGCAAAGAAAGTGTTAGTCACTCAGTCCTGTCTGACTCTTTGCAACCCCATGGACTGTAGCCCGCCAGGCTCCCCTGTCCATAGAATTCTCCAGCAAGAATACTGAAGTGGGTTGCCATTTCCTTTTCCAGGGGATCTTCCCCACCCAGGGGTTGAACCCACACCTCCTGGGTTTCCTGCTTTGCAGGTGGATTATTTTCCACTGAGACACTGGGAAGGCCCTTCCACGAATGGGATTAGCATCTTTACAAAAGAAACCTCGGAGAGGTCTCTCACCCGTTCCACCTTAAGACCTACTGACCTGAAGCAAACAGACTGCAGATGCTTTTCTAACAAGGCCGTGTCTGTTCAGGATCAGTAGAGGATTGTTAGTCCGGGGCTGCAACCACGCGTATGCACACATGACCACGCAGGGAAGGAGGCGCTTCTACAGGGAGGGAAGGGAGGCTGGGGGGCTATAGTAGAGACAGTCCATGGCTTTTCACCAGCGAGGCCTTTCCAGGCAGGAAGAGGGCTCTGTCCTCACCTCGGCACTGCTGTTCTGAAGTCCTCACTGGCTGTGAAAATGCCTCCTCCTGGCCTCTCAACTCTTCTCAACTGAGATGTGTTTGTATATATATATATATATACACACACACATAATATATTATATATATACACACACATAATATATATATAGCATATATAAACATATATATTTGCATTATATATATATATAATAAATGCATGCACGCACACATATACATACACACACACACACACATATATTTTTACAGATTACAGGGAAAAGACAGCCAGAAAGCCCTCTCCAGACACCAAACCTGTTGGCCCGTGATCTTGCTTGGATTTTCCGTTCTCCAGGACTAAGAGAAATAAGCGTCTTGTTTATCCACCACCCAGTGTCTGGTGCTCTGTTAGCAGTCCAGACCAAGACAGTCTCTTTCCATCGCGTGCCCTTTAGAAGGAAGTTGCTTTGCACGTCCTACACTGAAGCAGTGGGGGACTTATGCTCCGCCTTCATGAAGAAGAGCGTCTATATAAATTCTCTGGAAATCTGCACCATTTTTTCCAAGACATGCCCATGAGAATTCAGTGTCCTCCTGGGGCTCAATGTGTTTGCATTTCACTCTCTTTCTTTCTACTTCACGGTTGATATCCTCGGTTTTTCCTCAGTCTCCTACAGAATATGGCATCCACTTTGTAGCTGGTGTTAAGTTGTGGGTCTCAGACAGACATTATCAATGTAACTTGAGGATTTGTTTGAAATGCAAATTCCCAGTCTCTACTCTACTTTAGAATCAGAAACTTGGGGCAGAGCCCGATAATCTGTGTTTTAACAAACCTCCCAGGTCATCCATGTGTGTCGTGCTGTTAGAAGTCAGGATAAATGCATCCTTTTTTCATGCCCAGGCTTCATGCCTCATCTCACAGCCAAAACCCCCACTCCCTCCTCCTCTGACTGGTTGCAAGTCTCAGCTTCAATGTTGCTTTAACTGACCACCTAGCATTGAGACCTTAACCTTAGAACTCTTTGGAAATTCAGATATTACATCCTCTCATTTCACTACTGGGCTTCCCTGGTGTCTCAGATGGTAAAGAATCTGCCTGCAATGCAGGAGACCTAGGTTCGATCCCTGGGTTGGGAAGATGCCCTGGAGGAGGGCATGGCAACCCACTCCAGTATTCTTGCCTGGAGAATCTCATGGACAGAGGAGCCTGGTGGGCTACAGTCCAGGGGGTCACAAAGAATCGGACACGACTGAGCGACTAAGCAGACAGCACACATTTCATTACTAACACACTCCATCTTGTAGCTTCCATCAAGCTTGTTCCTGTTCTTCCCGATCTGAATTTCTCACTGAACTCCTGAAAGGAATTTATTTTTGATTGACACCCTCCTGTCTCCACTCTGTCCTTAAGCAGCAGCCGCAGGTTTCTCTGTAGACACGAATGCCTGTGTGGGAGAGATGAGACTTGCCATGCCCTTCCTTGAGCCGGATCCCTGAGAGTTAATCCTCTCCCTGAGAACCCTGCCAGCGGCCTTGATTGTTGTGGGTTTCTAGCTGCTTCCTGCTTCTCCTCTCTTTCCTGGGCCTCCATCTGGTACCTGGAAGCCTGTCCAGCCTCCTGCGGGAGCCAGCGCTGACACTCTACAAAGTTTTTCAATTACCACGCTTGTGCCAAGCTTCATTTACACAGCGTACTAAACCACAAATGCCTTGAGGCGTTTTAAGAGCCGTTCAGCCGCTGTAGGGCAGTTCTTAAAAACGGAGGAGTAAAACAAAGTGGTTCTGGTCCCCCCACCATCCATTTTAACTTCAGTCTATTATAAAGCTGCTACACATAAAACCCTCTGAGCTGTAAAATACTCATCTCCTTATTCATCGGTACTGATATACTTTATGAGGAGGCCTATTTATATCACAGTGGTTTCGTGGAAACTGCTTATGAGAGGATAACTTTTGGAAGAAATGCTAAATGTTCATTTGCATTGAAATATCATAAGTTCAATCCATGAGGAGTTCACTGAAACCATGATTCAGCCAGAACCTATTCTCTGATGTAGTGACTGACTCATTTGAAAAATATTTCCTGGCGTATCACAGTACCTAACAACCTCTGTACTGTCCTTCACTGTAATTACATTGACACCTCTTTCTGCTTTTATGATTTTTATAATTTTCCTCAATGGACATGTATCACTGTCATAAAAATTGGAAGAAAAGCATTTTAAAAAGACAATTTCATTGCAAGTATACGTTCCTCAAAATTCCACCATAAATTCAGTCAATAAAATAGTGAAATATCAATAGTCAATTTTTAAAACATTTGGTATAACTTATATGTTCACTTAAAAAGATGAAATGACCTTTCTTTTGTATTCTTTGTCCATGTTTCAGATATAATCATTAGAATATATTTTTCCACTGGAATGACTGGCTTAAAGGGTATGAAAAAAGACTTAATAGACATTGCCAAAATTCATTGACTTTAATTCTTAAACATATGCACACATATTGACTTCTTTTGCAATCATTGAAGTAATATAAATTTAGTATCAAGTATAAGGAAAACGGGCTTCCCAGGTGATGCTGAAGTAAAGAATCCATCTGCCAACGCAGGAGATGCAGGTTCAATCCCTGGGTGGGGAAGATCCCCTAGAGGAGGAAATGACAACCCACTCCAGTATTCTTGCCTGGAGAATCCCATGGACAGAGGAGCCTGGTGGGCTACAGTTCACGGGGACTCAAAGAGTTGGAAACGACTGAGCAACTGAGCATGCACACACGCATAATGAAAATGCAGCAGGTTTTAAAGGAGGCCAAGAAATCACCTAATCTCAGGCCTAGAAAAAACTATGGGGTGGCTCCACTTCAGTCTTTTCTCTGTGAGGGAGTGACTGAGGGAGTGAGTGAAGGTCACTCAGTCGTGTCCGACTCTTTGCGACCCCATGGACTATACAGTCCATGGGATTCTCCAGGCCAGAATACTGGAGTGGGTAGCCTTTCCCTTCTCCAGGGGATCTTCCCAACCCAGGGATCAAACCCAGGTCTCCCACATTACAGGCGGATTCTTTACCAGCTGAGCCACCAGGGAAGCCCCTTTTCTCTGTTATTTTGTCTTTTTTTTTAACACACTGGTTTAGAAGATAGTCATTCCATTTTCTTATTTTATGAATATTTATATTTTGAAATTCTAGAGGCTTTTTTCCCAAATCACATCAAGAAAAATTAACTTTCATCTTATAAAATTATAAGTTAGCATATTTTTATTTCCCTAGCACTTCCCTTTCCACAACTTCCTGCTCTCCACTTAAATAATTTGAAGATTCTTAAATTATCATTTAACAAGTAATAGTTACTTTCTAATTTTTGCATTATTTTATAACTATAATTGCAATGATAGTTTAGACCCAACTCTAAATTTGTTTCAGTTCTTACTGTCACTGCATTCATAAAATTTCCTCTTTCTTGAATAAGCTGGACAATTAAATCCTTGTGAATCTGAAGCACAAGATGGCATAAACTTTTCAGAACAAGTATATAGGTGGCACACATTCTAAGTCTTCGCATATTTATTAAAAACTTCCACTTTATTCAACTTTTTGTCTTCAATAAATATATTTGAATTCATGCTGTTTAAAAAAAAAAACAAACAACCCTTCCTGCATGCTTGCATAGAAGACATAGATGGGAGATAGAAATCAAGATGGTAATGAGAGAGATGGTAGAAATCAATAGATAAATGGAAAGTTACCAGTGTAACCAGGAAATGTCTGAGGCATTGTTTCACTAAAATAAGTTCTGTGCAACATTATTAGAACACTTGTTGAACATATTACCCTCACCCAAAAGTGGTCATATAAATTAGAGACATACTGGGTTAAAATAAATTGGCCTTCTATTTGTTTTTTCTGATTACTTCATTTAACTAGCAAATATACAATGTGAGTCTTTCAGAAGCCATTATATCATGCAAAATCTCCCACACTTTTCAGGCCATGAAACCATTCTCCAAATGAGCACATAAGAAAATTAATGAAGAGAAATCTCAGTTAAGCAGAGTTGGGAGACCAGCAGGGGGAGCCCTGACACCCTACAGCACCGGCCAAGCCCAACAGGAACAGGAAGACTCCTCTTCTTTCCTGGCAAGGACTCAGCCAATGAAAAGCCATGGACTCTTTGTTTCCGACAGCCCTCCTAATTTTCTTTTCTTCTGTATGCAAAAGGGACGGGGTCTCCTTCCCTTCCTGCATCGGGCTTGCCTTGGCTGCAGATCCTAAATTCCAGTTCTCAATAAACTCATCTTTGCTGAAGAAATATCTGGCCGTCTATTAGTTTCAGGTCAACAAACATCAGATGGAAGTATCGTTCTGTGGGACACACTTTAAGAAACACAGTTAACGGTTTTGGTTCAGACGTGTCAATTTTGTTGGACACTTGGTGAGCATTTTTATTAGTAGATTAGCATGTGTTTCAGGTCAGTCTCTCTTATTTCTAAGACTTTCTACTCAATTTTTCCTTCTGGGATTCTGATTATAATTTAGATTGAAATCTCTAAACATGATTTTTCTCTCTGTCCTCTTTTCTTTCAACTTTCTAATGTTTTTATTCTTTTCTCCTAAGTCCCGTTAGTTTTCCATCAGAATCCAATTTACCACTGTAACATTTTTGTTTATAATATGAAAGGTATATAGTTGGCCTTCAATATTGTTTCTGCCACAGAGCTTAAGACCCTCAACATTTCCTGACAGGTATCTTTCATTATTCATAATAAGCCCCTTTTGAACACACCTGAGTTTGTCAATAAAGTATTAATAACCTCCAGAAAACCCCTAAGGATGGAGGCTATTTGCCAAAGGCATCCACCCTGTGATGAGAGGTTTGGACTTTCAGCCCCATCCCTCTCCCAACCGACTTCCTCCCTCTGGGGAGGTTTAACTAATCCTTGCTGACCAGTGACTTAACCAACCACGGCTGCGTCACGGAGTCTCCATGAACATTCACAAGGTCAGAGTCCAGAGAGCTTCCAGGCTGGTGGCCAGTCAGAGATGCGAGGAGCCTGCGACCTGGAGCAGCCAGGCCCTCCTCCCCACCCCTCGCCTCGTGCGTCTCTCCCGTCGGCCTGCTCCTGAGTTGCATTCTTTTTAATAACCTGGTTTTCTAGGGAGCAAAATGTTCTTCTGAGCGCTGTGAGCTACGCCAGCACGTTAGTCAAACCAGAGGAGGGGGATGTGGGAACCTTCAGTCTATAGTGGTTTTCAGGAGCACAGGTGACAACCTGGACTTAAGACTGGCATCTGGAGTGCGGGGTTGGGGGGCGGGCAGACTGTGGCACTGAGCCCCTACCTCTAGGATCTGGTGCTATTTCCAAGGAGATATTGTCAGAACTGAGTTAAATTGTAGGGTCCCCGGCTGGTGTCCCAGAATTGCCTGATGTAGGAAAGTCCATACACATTTATTTGGAGTACAGAGGATCTCTGAGTAGTAAGAGTACAGAAAAACAGAAGAGGTGTTTTTGCTTTATAGCCATTCACCACTTCCGTCCTGATTTTACATTTGGAAGATTATATCTTCCATCACCTCACTGTATTTCCTGACCACAGATTCCTGGTCACAGTCTAATGTTATTCCACAGATACAGATATTTTTCTCTGTTGACTCAGAGAATGAGAATTCCTGAGCAGAGATTCATGATCAAACTTATGAAAAACCTATGAGACCTTGCCTGAATCAACCAAGCATCGGAAATGTATGTATGTCGTGCAAACACCGCATAGATTCAGATTTAGCAGCCTAAGTAAATCAGGGAATAATTAGAACAATGAAGAGTTTTATCAGTAGATCATGTTTTTCTATCGTTCTATCTAGCAATGTCTAGGACATCTTACACACACACACACACACCCATGAATGGAAGATCCATCAGTACAAGCTCTGGGTCCTGTTCACCACTTTTCCTCCCGGATCTAACTAGAACAGAGTCTGACTCATCATACGTTTACTTACCAGCTGTCTGTTTGTTGCAAGAGACAGGAACCCAAGAGAAGCCAGATTAAGAATCAAGGGGAGGATGTCTCTGGAGGGACAGTGGATAAGAATCTGCCTGCTAATGCAGGGGACACAGGTTTGATCCCTGGCCCAGGAAGATTCCCTTGCCTTGGGGCAACTAAGCCTGTGTGCCTCAACTACCAGAGCCCATGCCCTCGAGCCCTGCTCTGAAACTGGTGAAGTCGCAGCAATGAGAAGCCTGTGCGCCGCAGCAGAGAAGAGCAGAGAGGAGACCAACGCAGCGACGAAGACCCAGCACAACCAAAACCAAGTAAATTACCTCTTCAAAAAAGCTAGCTTAAAAGACAAAACCAAGAGGAAAGTCTGGTCAGAATATCTAGGAAATACAGAACAGCATCTGGCTCCAGAGATGAGTGAATCCAGGCTCTGAAATCACATTGGCAGGGCTCAGAGTCTGCTACCCGTCTCCAAGTGAAGTCCCTTAAATGGAGTTCTCATAGATACAAATTTAGGGTCCTTTCCTACCTCTAAGTCAAAAATCTATGTTTTGAGGGCTAGAGTAAACTTTAGGGGGAGTCTGCTACACATAGCCAACTCTGTTAACAAATTTGGAGGGAGGGGCACCATGATACACAGCCCCAGGGGTCAGCAAGGAGGGGAGAAGGGCGTCTGACCGGAAGGGGTGGGGCGGCCTTAGCGGTCACAGGAGGGAAGGATTCTGAGATCCGCTGCGCCACAAAGCAGATGCTCAAGGAATATATATTGACTCGAAGAAGGAATGCGTCTCTCACAAATGTCCCCAAGTCCCTCTCCGGCTCCATTCTTATTTCCCTTTCAGCGTTGAACTCAGTGACGGTTTTAACCAGGTACAGCTGGAGAAGCCCAGTGAAAGCGTTAGTCACTCAGCCACGTCTGACTCTTTGCGACGCCATGGACTGTAGCCCACCAGGCTCCTCTGACCATGGAATTCTCCAGGCAAGAACATGTGTGTCCCTATGGCTGATTCTTGTTGATGTATGACAGAAAACCATAAAATTCTGGAAAGCAATTATCCTTCAATTAAAAAAAAATTTTTTTTAAAGAATACTAGAGTGGGTTGCCATTTCCTTCTCCAGGGAATCTTCCTGACCCAGGGATCGAACTCATGTCTCCTGCATTGCAGGTGGATGCCTTACTGTCTGAGCTACTAGGGAAGCCCAGGGGTACAGCTGAGGGCAAGCCAAATGGGGTGCTTTGTCCTGGATCCTTCCTTCTTATTTTGGGGGGAAGGCTATGAATGACCTTCCCTAAAATTGTGCTACAGTGTAAAAGCTGTCTCATAAACATTACTAGTGATCACTTCAGTTCAGTCGCTCAGTTGTGTCTGACTCTTCATGACCCCATGAACTACAGCACGCCAGGCCTCCCTATCCATCACCAACTCCCGGAGTCCACTCAAACTCATGTCCATCGAGTTGGTGATGCCATCCAGCCATCTCATCCTCTGTCGTCCCCTTCTCCTCCTGCCCCCGCAATCCCTCCCAGCATCAGGGTCTTTTCCAATGAGTCAACTCTTCACATGAGGTGGCCGAAGTACTGGAGTTTCAGCTTCAGCATCAGTCCTTCCAATGAACACCCAGGCCTGATCTCTTTTTACCAACCTTTATATTCACATTTAGCTAATTCAGTGATTTTAGCCACCTAAAACACTGAGGATTAGTCCCAAACATGTATTGGATTTGCTAAGATTTTCTGTAAGCCCAGCACAGCGGTTGACATGGATTAGTGTAAGGTCGGTTGCAATGTGCAGCCCTTCTGGTACCTTGCACCTAACAGCAGGCGCCAGTTCAGATGAGACAGAGGAATTAACTCCAGCGACTGGCAAACTATATTCAGCTTATAGTTTCAACAGTGACCTTTTAACTTCTTTAAAAAGACATACCAGGTTAACCCTACCCATATTCTGTCAATGGTGATTCCTTCTGCCAAAATAAAATGTTCATATGCTGGGCCCCAAGCCTACCAATGATAAGAAATTGTGCTGAAACCTACCAGAGAGGTATACAAAGTTCAATGAAGAAAAGTAATCTTCTCAGAAGGAAGACATAGTTCCTAAAATTTCTCTATGTGTTATGTAACTGTGAATGGAAGTTCTGAGAAATCTTCCCGTGATGGTGTTTTACTTGGAATCTGAAATAGATTTTGGTCAGCTTTCCTAGTATTTTTACTAAGAAGTGATTAACTTTCTAACTAAAAAGCCACATGTGTTAGGCAGTCGTCATCATCCTGAACTCTTATATTTGTAGAGAGTTTTAGAGTTTAAGTAGTACTTCCATTTATATATTTCTTGTGAGCCCTGTAAACCACACTTACTCATAATATCGACCCTGATGCTGGGAAAGATTAAGGGCAGGAGGAGAAGGGGGCAACAGAGGATAAGATGGTTGGATGGCATCATCGACTCAATGGACATGAGTTTGAGCAAACTCTGGGAGACAGTGATGGACAGGGAAGGCTGGCGTGCTGCAGTCCACGGGGTCACAAAGAGTCGGATGTGACTGAGTGACTGAAAAACAACAACAAAAGCTGTTCTAGACTAAACTGTACCTAAAGTTTGTCTCTTAAAACCAGGAGACCCCTGCACTTACACTCAATTAACCTAAACAAAGGAGGCAAGAATATGTGATGGGGCAAAGACAGTCTCTTCAATAAATGGTGCTGAGGAAGCTGGACAGCTACATGTAAAAGAATGAAATAAGAATACAGTCTAACATCATATACAAAAATAAACTCAAAGTGGATTAAAGGCCATTTAATGTAAGACCAGATACTGTCAAACTCCCAGGGAGAAATGAGCAGAACACTTGTTAACATAAATCGCAGCAATATTTTTTGGATCCATCTCCTAGAGTAACGAAAACAAAAATAAACAAATAAAACCTAAGCAAACTTATAAGCTTTTGGATAGCAAAGGAAACCATAAACAGAACAAAAAGACAACCTGTAGAATGGGAGAAAAATATTTTCAGGAGATGACACCGACAAGGCATTTCCAAAATATACAAACAGCTCATACAGTCAGTATCAAAAAGAGTTAGTTTCTTTTTTGAACCAAACTGAAACCAATCAAAACATGGGCAGAAGACGTAAATAAACATTTCTCCAGAGAAGTCATACAGGTGGGCAACAGGCACATGAAAAAGTGCTTAACATGGTTAATTATCAGAGAAGTGCAAATCCAAACTACAATGAGATAATCAACCACCCCACACCAGTCAAAACAACCATCATTAAAAATTCTACAAATGATAAATGCTGGAGAGGGTGTGGAGAAGAAGGAATCCCCAGTCAGTGGGCGTGTATACTGGTGCAGCCCTATGGGGAACGGCAGGGAGGGTCCTTAAAAACTGAAGGTAAAGTTACCATACGATCAGCAACCCCACTCCTGGGCTCATATCCTGAAAAGACGAAACTCTAGTTTGAAAAGAGGCATGAACCCCAGTGTTCACGAGGCACCATTTACAACAGCCAAGACATGGAAGCAACCTAAATGTCCATCAACAGATGAACGGATAAAGAAGACGTACTGCTGCTGCTGCTACGTCACGTCAGTCGTGTCCGACTCTGCGCGACCCCATAGACGGCAGCCCACCAGGCTCCGCCGTCCCTGGGATTCTCCAGGCAAGAACACTGGAGGGGGCTGCCATTTCCAAGAAGAGGTACTGCATACCTTAAAACAGAATGAAATAATGTCATTTGCAGCAAACGTGGATGGACCTGGAGATTATCATACAAAGTGAAAAGGCAGACGGAGAAAGACAAGTATCATGATATCATTTATATGAGCAATGTAAAAAGAATTATTCCAATGAACTTACTTACAAAACAGAGAGTCACAAACAGAAAATAAACTTATGTCTACCAAAAGGGAAAGGGGCTGGTGGAGGTATAAATTAGGAATTTGGGATTAACCAATACATACTACATAAAATAAATAAACAAGGACCTACTGTATAGCACAGGGAACTATAGTCAATATCTTATAATAACCCATAATGGAGAAGAATCTGAAAAACAGTGTGTGCGTATATATATATATCAGTTCAGTCACTCAGTCATGTCCAACTCTTTGCGACCCCATGAATCGCAGCACGCCAGGCCTCCCTGTCCATCACCAGCTCCTGGAGATTACTCAAACCCATGTGCATTGAGTTGGTGATGCCATCCAGCAATCTTACTCTCTGTCGTCCCCTTCTCCTCCTGCCCCCAATCCCTCCCAGCATCAGGGTCTTTTCCAATGAGTCAGCTCTTTGCATCAGGTGGCCAAAGTACTGGAGTTTCAGCTTCAGCATCAGTCCTTCCAATGAACACCCAGGACTGATCTCCTTTAGGATGGACTGGTTGGATCTCCTTGCAGTCCAAGGGACTCTCAAGAGTCTTCTCCAACACCACAGTTCAAAAGCATCAATTCCTCAGCACTCAGCTTTCTTCACAGTCCAACTCTCACATCCATACATGACTGCTGGAAAAACCATAGCCTTGACTAGACGGACCTCTGTTGGCAAAGTAATGTCTCTGCTTTTTAATATGCTATCTGGGTTGGTCATAACTTTCCTTCCAAGGAATAAGCATCTTATAATTGCACGGCTGCAATCACCATCTGCAGTGATTTTGGAGCCCCCAAAAATTATATATGTATACATATATATATATATATATATACACACACACACACACATATATACATACATATATATCTGACTTACTTTGCTGCGTACCGGAAACATCGTAAATCAACTGTACTTCAATAAAAAACAGAAGAAAATAATTAAGAAAATTACCATGTGTACATAATTACAAGGCAATATTGTAATAGTTTTTAAGTCTCCACATCACTGGCAAGAAAGCAGCACTTTATCAGACTAATCAATTGCATTAATTTAACATCACTGAAAGTCATTTTCGTGTGGGTGGATTATGCCATCACCAAATACTGCCACTGTGGAATATACCTGCCTCAATTATTGCCATAGAATTTTATAAAATCAGTGATGATTGTTTGAAAAAGAGGTCTTTTATAAAAATTCTAATGTTTGGATGTTTGAAGCCTTTTGACTCCCACTTAAGTGATGTTTTTTCTAATATATTTGTAACTTTGGGAAGTAAAATTTCTATTGAAATGAGAGGAACCAGAGATCAAGTTGCCAACATCCAATGGATCATCAAGAAAGCAAGAGAGTGCCAGAAAAACATCTACTTCTGCTTTATTGCCTATGCCAAAGTCTTTGACTGTGTGGATCACAACAAACATGGAAAATTCTTCAAGAGATGGGAATACCAGACCACCTTACCTGCCTCCTGAGAAATCTGTATGCAGGTTAATGAAGCAACAGTTAGAACTGGACATGGAACAACAGAGTGGTTCTAAATTGGGAAAGGAGTTTGTCAAGGCTGTATATTGTCACTTTGCTTATTTAACTTATATGCAGAGTACATCACGAGAAACGCTGGGCTGGATGAAGCACAAGCTGGTATCAGGATTGCCAGGAGAAATATCAATAACCTCAGATATGCAGATGACACCACACTTATGGCAGAAAGGGAAGAAGAACTAAACAGCCTCTTGATGAAAGTGAAACAGGAGAGTGTAAAAGTTGGCTTAAAACTCAACATTCAGAAAACAAAGATCATGGCATCCGGTCCCATCACTTCATGGCAAATAGATGGGGAAACAGTGGAAACTGTGAGAGACTTTGTTTTTTGGGGCTCCAAAATCACTGCTGATGGTGACTGCAGCCATGAAATTAAAAGACGCTTCCTCCTTGGAAGAAAAGCTATGACAAAGCAGAGACATTACTTTGCCAACAAAGGTCCGTCTAGTCAAGGCTATGGTTTTTCCAATAGTCATGTATGGATGTGAGAGTTGGACAATAAAGAAAGCTGAGCGCTGAAGAATTGATGCTTTTGAACTGTGGTGTCGGAGAAGACTCTTGAGAGTCCCTTGGACTGCAAGGAGATCAAATCAATCAATTCTAAAGGAAATCAGTCCTGAATATTCATTGGAAGGACTGATGCTGAGGCTGAAGCTCCAATACTTTGGCCATCTGATGCAAAGAGCTGACTCATTTGAAAAGACCCTGATGCTGGGAAAGACTGAGGGCAGGAGAAGAAAGGGATGACAGAGGATGAGATGGTTGGATGGCATCACCAACTCGATGGACATGAGTTTGAGCAAGCTCCAGGATTTGGTGATAGACAGGGAGGCCTGGCGTGCTGCAAAGAATTGGACATGACTGAGTGACCAAACTGACTGACCATTTTAAAACATCACCCATCCTCACTCATTTCACACACAATTCAGATGATTTTTATTGCCTTCTGGCTTCTGATCAGGATGTAAAAGGATGGAAAGAATGTAACTTTTCCTAAAAAAAAAAAGGAAAAGAAAAAAGGGATAATTTGGCAAGATCACAACTGTTAAAACCTCATCAAAAAGCTGATGACGGGACAACTCACTCACCCAAATCCAAAGAAAGGTGGGTATGTCCAATAAAACGCATGTGTGTATGTGGGACGTGTACTGGAAAGCATTCAAGCTGGTAGGAAGTACTCAGCTGGAGTTTTTGACGGGTCATACTGTCCCACTGTGGAACAGCAGGAGTGCACAGAACCGCTGATGGCCACAGACGGACCAACACCACGACGGGGGCTCTTTCCGGGACCTCTCCCTGGGCCAGAGCTTCTCATGCTCGCTAAGGTCTGCAAGGGGATGTGAATTCTCCTGTGTCATAGCTCTCAGAGGTTCTGTCCTCTCCTGTTGTTGGAGAGTGATAAGCAGGCATAGGACCAGGTTTTTGACATTAGCCATTAGGGAAATGCAAGTTAAAACGGCAGTGTGATGTCCTTACCCATCTACTGGAATGACTACACTGACCCTACCAAGTGTTGATGACCACGTAGAGTCCCCGGAAATCTCCTTCTCCGATGGTCGGAATGCAAACATGGCAAGCCACTGGAGTACAGTCTGATGGCTTCTTTAGAAGTTAAGTCTGCCCACCATGTCACCTAGCCACTCCACAGCTCCCCTGTATTTACAGAGGAGGGAGGGAGCGGCCGGGAGAGGAGGCGGCGGGCGGGGGAGGAAGAGGAAGAAGAAATTCTATTGCCCAGTGTTCCTAGCAGTATTATTTCTAATCAGCTAAAACTGGAGACAGCCCAAATGTCCGTCAGCTGGTGAACAGGGCAACATCCCAGCAATGGAACACTATGCAGCACTAAAAAGAAATGAAGTGCTATTGCAAGCAACCGCATGGCTTAATCTCATGTCGTTAAATCAAATAGAAAATCAGGTGATGGGTACGATTCCATTTGTACGAAATTCTAGAAAATGAACACTAATCGACAGAGAAAAAGCAAATAACTTGTGATTGACTAGAATTGGAGGGGAGTGGGGGGAACAACAGAAAAGAGATTGCAAGGGAGCACAAAGGCATTGTGGTGATGGTTTCAAGGGCATATGAGTGTGTTAGAACCTAAACCAAACTGTATTATTTCAATATATGCCATTTGTAGTATGTCAGTGATGCTTCATTAAAGCTCTCAAAAGTGACAATTATAGCCACTCTTTAAAGTTGATCTAAAATATGAAGGTGCATCTAATCTTTCTTTTCTTTAGGTGCTTTCCCCTCAGACCATCCTCTTTTCTGAGTCGGTAATTCTTGTGCATTTTCGTTTGCAAATTCATTCTAACTCAAGGCCCTTCCTTGAACATTTGCTGTCTGCATTTCACAGCACTGTGTGTAAAAGCAGACTGTGGGGCTTATAACTGATTCCCTGCCTGAGAGGCTCTTTTCGGGCAGGAATGCAGAGCACTGTGGCCTGACATTTGCTCCCCTGACCTGGGGAGCTCGCTTCCCCCAACCCCAGGCCCCAGCTCACTTTCTAATCAAGAGTACAGTTTATGCAGTTTGAGTTAATCGGTGTCTCCTCCCTGAGGACGCGTCCGTTTTGTATGTTAGTGTTTTCTAATTTTTTATAATTATGAAAATATGATAACACATTTTAAAAAAGACTTGCAAAATACAGAACAAAATTATACATAGTTCCATATATACCACGATTTTTTTTTTAATAATCTGTTTTTGTTTTGGTAGCCTACTATTTCTTCTATCTCAACCTATCAGTAAACAATCTGATGAAAAACTAACCATCAGGACCGTTTTATTAAACATTTGATCTAACATGATGAACTTCATCATGCTTCTTTTCTTTTCCATTATTGAGAGTTCGGGTGTGCCAAAGGGCTGGTGCTACTACATGTATATATCTTTCGACACCAAACTTCACACAGTGTCAGAACATTTTTATCTCTACTTTGGCCTTTTATTTCGAATTAATTTTTAACCAGTATTCCTCCTCCACATTGTTTGTAAAGCTGAAATTTGAAACACAACATGTCCATTATTAGAGGAAACACTAAAGAAATTGCCCCATGGAAATAACTAGGAAAACAACAATGAAAATAGCAAAAGCAAGCAGCCTATTTTGTGGTTACTTTCCTAGAACAGATTGTTTAGTTCATTATTTTTTCTTTCTTAACTAACAATAAAGTCAAACATTTAAAATGTGAATTTTTTCTGATTTTTCTGCTTTGTCCAGAATTTGTGTAATTTTACATGACTTTCATATCCAAATATAATCTGAATTTCAAATAATTTAATTTTTTAATAAGTATTCATCTAAACTTTAATCCAAAATTGATTCAGTTTAATTAACCATTTGAGATCAGTTTTTACACTTCATTTCATATGGAAAAAGAATGATGTCTATTTGAATTCAGTTTTGACATTTATTGAGATTTCCTCTGGGCTTAATATATAAACGGTTTTGTACATATTACATTGAAATGGAAAAGGACAGCCTTTGAGAAAGGTAAAAAGTTCAATATCAAATTTATTCTAATATTTGAATCCTCCTTATTTGTCCTAAATTTTTATTTGAAAAATTCCAAACCTATAATAAAAGAATATCCCATATACCCTTTACCTGAATTCACCAACTATTAGCATTTTACCATATTTGTATACATATAGGTACAAATGTGTGTAGTTTTATGTTCTTAATAGAGAGATAGATACTATTTTTTGTAGAATTTAAGTTTTAGAAATAGAAATTTTGACATACATCTCCTAAACACTATTCTTATGCATAAACATAATTCTATTACCAAAATGAAGAAATTTGTGTTCAAATACACAGTCCACATTCAAATTTCCTCAATTGTCCCAATATTGTCCTTAATAGCTTTATTTCTACCAAAATGATAGAATAAATAAGAGAAATTATATGCAGAATATGCATTTTATCAACATCCTTTCATGATTAAAAAAAATCCTTTTCAGCAAATCTAGAAATCTAGAAGGGACTATCCTTCTAATAAAAGTTATTTATAAAAAAGACTATTGCTAATATCACAGGTAGTGGAAAATTATTGAAAATTTTCTTCTTGAGATGAGAAACACCACCTGGATGTTCACCACAACCACTTCTAAGTATATTATAGAGATGATCCTAGCCAACTCAATTAGGCAAAAAATAAATACATAGTATAATGGAAAGAGAAGGAAGTAATTCTGTCATTCACAGATGGCATGATTGCACACCTAGGAACCCAAATTATCCAAATTAAAAGGAGAATTTACCAAAGTCGCTGGTTATAAACTCACTATAGTATATTTACTCATATTAAGAATTTTAAAAAAAGAATTAAAAAGCTATTGGAGAATAAATATCAATACCATATACAATTCTCTAAAAAATATCAAATGCATAGGAATAAGCTATTGATACAAAGAAAACTTGAAAACATTGCTAAAAGATATTAGAAAATGATTAAATAATAGAGGAATGGGAAGACTCAAATTATGTCAGTTCTCCCAAATCTATCTACATATAGTCAATGTAATTCTGGTTATCCAGCAAATATGTTGTGAAAATAGGTAAGCTGGTTTTAAATTTGTATGGAGAGGCAAAGAACCTGGCCAAATTTAAAGAGCAAAGTTGGAGTTTCTACAGACCAGATAGCAAGATTTATTACAAAGTGACAGTGTGGTGGCGATGCAATGATGAACAAACAGACCTAGGAAACAGTGGCTCTTTTAACAGCGGAAGGAAACTGATGCAACTTATGCTCCCCCGGGCTGGCCGCAAAGCCGATCCCTGCCGGCTATAAACATTCTACCCTCTGCATCCCACACTTGCTCACACGTTCCATCACTGTCTCTGCTAAAGCTGTTTGGACTGTTTCTTCAGTACAGCCTCAACACTAAACTGCCTTTGTCTGTATCTAGATGGCTGTTAGCTCATCTATCAGGTATCTGTTTAATTTCAGTGATTGAAGTCATTTCTAGGACTTCATTTTCTAATGTCTTGTGTTCTTTTTGCATCACCTTTTGTTTCATTTGAAATCTGTTTATTATTTGAAGTCTATTTTTGTTCAATTGTTCCAATATTTCCAATTCTTAGGGAGTCAACACTCATGTTTATGTCATTGTTTTCCGCCTTTAATTTACTGGTTTTTATTCACGTTTGTCCTCAGCTGTTGACTAATTTATGCTATGAGTGTCTCCTGTACCTGGAGTTATGAGAAAAGTTTCATGTTTACATCTGAGAGGAAACCAGAATCTTCTTGGATGATTTTTCCTCCATCCCAAACTCTGGACAAGGGTCCGCTTCCTGGCTTCACTCAGGAACAGCACGTGGAATGTTCCCAGTTCCTTAAACCAGGGCAGTGGGGTGTGGCTCCAGAATTAATGCAGGACATCCAGTCCTGACTTCTTCAATTCACATACACCTGTGTCAATATTTGACCATTAGAAACCCAGCCCCCAACTACTGTGGGCTTGCTTAATTCCTCTTTACTATTATCATTTTTATTTCCATTTTTGTTTTGAGTACTGGTGATCATGGTCTTTTGAGCTCATCTATGTAAGTATTTTTGAGAGAGCCCACTCACCTAAGCTCAGATTATCACAGTGCTGGAAGCTCGAATATCTGTCTTTTTAAAAGGGTGGGGGGGGTGGTGCCTGGTCTATGTACTTTCAGTTTGAAATGATGTAGTTAGTCTTATTTATGTTGAGTGTGATGATTTGTTTTTTTTTTTACCTCCTTGCAATTTCTTTTGCTTTTTCTATATCCTCCTTGATATTCAATTTTATATCAGAATATGTTAAAAAGTTACTGTAAGCCCTAAAATCTTTAATTCAGCCATTATAAAATATTAATTTAAAACATATGTTATATATTTTCACTACCATGTGTAAAATAACTAGCTAGTGGGAACGTGCTGGTATAGACAGGGAACTCAGCTCAGTACTCCATAATGACCTTGAGGAGTGGGAGGGGGGAGAGGGAAGCTCAAGGGGATATATTATAAATTCAGCTGATTCACATTATTGTACAGGAGAAACTCTTGCTCCTTGGAAGAAAAGCTATGACACAGCTAGCCAGCATATTAAAAAGCAGAGACATTATTTTGCCAACAAAGGTCCATCTAGTCAAAGCTATGGTTTTTCCAGTGGTCATGTATGGATGTGAGAGTTGGTGTATAAAGAAAACTGAGTGCCAAAGAATTGATGCTTTTGAACTGTGGCATTGGAGAAGACTCTTGAGAGTCCCTTGGACTGCAAGGAGATCCAACCAGTCCATCCTAAAGGAGGTCAGTTCTGGGTGTTCATTGGAAGGACTGATGCTGAAGCTGAAGCTCCAATACGTTGGTCACCTGATGCGAAGAGCTGACTCCTTGGAAAAGACCCTGATGCTGGGAGGGATTGGGGGCAGGAGGAGAAGGGGACGACAGAGGGTGAGATGGTTGGATGGCATCACCAACTCAATGGACATGAGTTTGAGCAAGCTCCGGGAGTTGGTGAAGGACAGGGAGGCCTGGTGTGCTGCGATTCATGGGGTCACAAAGAGTCGGACACGACTGAGCGACTGAACAACAACAAAAGCAGCAGAGACAAGATTTTAAGGCAACTATACTCCAGTTTTTAAAGAATAAAATAAAATGTATGTTAAATTTTATTTAATTTTAAGGAAAGAAGCTAGTGATACACATCACATGCTTTTGATGCTACAAACACTAGGTTAGCCTTTAACACGACTGAGCGACTTCACTTTCACTTTTCACTTTCATGCATTGGAGAAGGAAATGGCAACCCACTCCAGTGTTCTTGCCTGGAGAATCCCAGGGACGGGGGAGCCTGGTGGGCTGCCGTCTATGGGGTTGCACAGAGTCGGACACGACTGAAGTGACTTAGCAGCAGCAGCCTTTAATTAGGAAAAAATGAAGTATTTGAATGACAGTTTTCACAAAGTTTATTTTAAACCCATGTTTATTATGAAACTTGTCCTCATAAAGTTAGATTTCTGAGTCTATCAATTTGCTAAGAAGGTCAGTGATCTTCCCTGTATTATTCAAAGATCTGTTTTAATAATTCTGAGGACTATTGACTTATAATAATGAAAATATAATTATTTGACTCAGAAAATTACAATTAGAGGACAGTGTTTCTTTACTTAATGTTGAAAACTATCTCAGAGGAGGTTAATTTACTTTCTCAGCCTACAAGGCTCTGTCTGTGTGACCTCTGCCTTGTTCCCTGACCCGATTTCACTTCTTTCCACTTCCTCGTATTCCCTTCTCCAGCCACACTGGCCTCTCAGCTCTTCCTAGAACACTTCAGACACACTCTACAAGTCTGGCTTGATCCTTCCGTCTGGAACACTCTGTTCTTATATTGGCATGGTTAATTCCTTCACCTCCCTCAAATCTTTGCTTACTGGTCACTCTCTCAAGAAGACCTACTTTCTCTGACCACCTGATTTAAATTGTAACCTGCCCACCACCCCCAGTCCTTCCCATCCCCCTTGCCCTTACCTTCTTTTTCTCCCCTATTGCTTATCACTGTCAGCTACCACTTTTCACCATCTAAAATACGGGTTTTACTCATGTACCTCATGTCCATTATGTTCACTATTTCTTTGCACACACACTCTGCCCTGGCTGATTTTTGTGGCTCACTGTGGTTGTCCTTCTGTTATTGACACTCAATACATCAAGGGCAGAGAATAGCATGGAGAACGTAGTTAAGTGGTCACAAAGGGCTGGACACGACTGAGCGACTAACACTTTGAGCTTTTTGGCTTCCCTGGTGGCTCAGTCAGTAAAGAATCCGCCGCAATACAGGAGACCTGGGTTCAATCCCTGGGTCAGGAAGATCCCCTGGAAAAGGGAATGGCTACCCACTCCAGTATTCTTGCCTGGAGAATTCCATGGACAGAGGAGCCCAGCAGGCTACAGTCCATGGGTTGCAAAGAGTTGGGCACAACTGAGTGACTAACACGCGAAGTGCTCAATAAATGGTTGCTGAATCTTTTGAAGTTTTTCTGCCACTGACTCTGGCTTCACTAATATTACAATAAATTTTTCAGTGTAAGAGTGTTGAAGACTCTCTTAAAGCTAAGAAAAGCATTTTTAAGCTTCTCCTCTCAGCATTCATTGTATGAAAAAAGTAAGTTAAGAGTGGCAGTTCAGTTCAGTCGCTCAGTCATGTCCGGCTCTTTGCGACCCCATGGACTGCAGCACGCCAGGCCTCCCTGTCCATTACCAACTCCAGGAGGATGCTCAAACTCATGTCCATCGAGTCAGTGGCAGATGCCATCTAACCATCTCATCCTCTATCATCCCCTTCTCCTCCCACCTTCAATATTTCCCAGCATCAGGGTCTTTTCAAATGAGTCAGTTCTTCACATCAGATGGTCAAAGTATTGGAGTTTCAGCTTCAGCATCTATCCTTCCAATGAACACCCAGGACTGATCTTCATTAGGATGAACTGGTTGGATCTCCTTGTAGTCCAAGGGACTCTCAAGAGTCTTCTCCAACACTACAGTTCAAAAGCATCGATTCTTCAGTGCTCAGCTTTCTTGATAGTCCAACTCTCATATCCATATATGACTACTGGGAAAACCATAGCTTTGACTAGATGGACGTTTGTTGGCAAAGTAAAGTCTCTGCTTTTTAATATGCTGTCTAGGTTGGTCGTAACTTTTCTTCCAAGGAGCAAGCGTCTTTTAATTTCATGGCTGCAGTCACCATCAGCAGTGATTTTGGAGCCCAAAAAAATAAAGTCTCTCACTGTTTCCCCATCTATTTGCCATGAAGTGATGGGACCAGATGCCATGATCTTAGTTTTCTGAATGTTGAGTTTTAAGCCAACTTTCTCACTCTCAAGAGGCTGTTTAGTTCTTCTTCCCATTCTGCCATAAGGGTGGTGCCATCTGCATATCTGAGGTTATTGATATTTCTCCTGGCAATCTTGATTCCAGCTTGTGCTTCATCCAGCCCAGCATTTCTCATGATGTACTCTGCATATAAGTTAAATAAGCAAGGTGACAGTATACAGACTTGACGTACTCCTTTCCCAATTTGGAACCAGTCTGTTGTTCCATGTCCAGTTCTAATTGTTGCTTCCTGACCTGCATACAGATTTTTCAGGAGGCAGGTCAGGTGGTCTGGTATTCCCATCTCTTGAAGAATTTTCCAGTTAGTTGTGATCCACACAGTCAAAGGTTTTGGCATAGTGCAGGCACCATTTAAAATGATGCAGGTGCTTGGCTTTATGAAGATTAAGATCTATCAGGAAAATTGTATTGAGGAGGTATTTAATTAAATAATTATAAGAGTGTGACTTTCTACAAAGATATTATTAGGATTAAATTTGTAACACCTGGGCCCTAAGAACGAGGCTGTGAACCCTGCATTCTAAGTCTAGGAAAGTAGACCTGACTGAAAGGAAATCACTTAGTCACTTTGAGCAGATGGAGTAGCGTATGCAAGCCTTATATACTCTTGGCAGTTATTTCTAAAATCCCCCAAATTTGTATATTTGGGGGAATATTACAGAAGAAATGTTCATAGTTTGAGGAATTTTCAGGATTTATTGTACACGCTTTTTCTGGACATCCACATTGGCCAATGGGGAAGACAGTCCAGAATTACCCCACACTACAAGTGAAAAAATTAAACAAAAACAGAAACAGTTTTCAGACATCAGACAGCTCCAAGCTGTGACTCCTGAGAAGAGGGATGCAGCCCAGGAGGTGCACCCCATTGCCTGTGCCCCCTGCCTGGAGGGAGGCCCCCCAAGAAAGCACATGGACCCCACAGACACCCTCCAACGCAGCACCAGCCACGCCGTCCTGTGAGTGCCTGCTTGTCTATCTCCTTAGACTATGAAGGGCTTCCCTGGTGGCTCAGACGGTAGACAGTCTGCCTGCGAGGCAGGAGACCCCGGCTTGATCATGGGTTGGGAAGATCCCCTGGAGAAGGGAAGGGCAACCCACGCCACTATTCTGGCCTGGAGAATTCCGCAGAAAGAGGAGCCTGGCAGGCTCCAGTCCATGCGGTCTCAAAGAGTCAGACCCGACTAAATGACTAACACTTTCATTTTACACTATGAAGTCCTCCTGAAGAAGGAACACTTATCTGTCTCTATATTCCTGAAACATACCACAGGAAGGATCTAAGTAAACATTTGCCAAATGAAATAGACCCTGGAATGGAGGAATGGGCATGTATGGACTGAAAAAGCATCCGCTAGCAGACACTTCTGTATTTCCCCGTTGAACACCCACAGCAACCTTCTTGGAGACACGCTAACTCTCACGTTGGGAAACTGGCTTAACAGACCACAGCCGCAGAGCTGGTTAGCTCCAAAGCAGGTGCTCTTTCTGCCCCCTCTTGCTTCCTCCTTCTTGAAACAGGTTACCCCCCATAGAGTCTACATCCTATAAAAGCCTCAGTCATAAAAGCATAATCTCTACAGCAAGGATTTTTAAAGTATTCTTGCCTTCTCTAAGTGGGCAAAGTCACGTGAAAAGATGAAATAATTTTCTGAGAGAATATTTAAATAAAGGAGAAAGCAGTGTACCCAGGAGATTATTCACTCAATTGAGAATACAGCTTCTAAAAGGAATTTAAAATAAAATATAATGAGCATCCATTTTAAAGTAGAGGGTGGGCTGAAGAAGAAATTAGTTTTGGGCAATAAGAGACTGTTTCATAAATAATGAAGGCAACTGTCTAGGTGTGGTCCTCTTCCCTGGCATCAAGACAGAGAAGTCAAGTATATTTAATTATTCATGTTCAGTATGTATTACTTTTCAACTACTGTTTCTTATGGCATATTTCTTTGGGCTACATAACTACAAGTTTTTCCTGTAGAGCAATGAAGCAAATCCATCAGAAATATCTATCATTCAAGATTGCTTTTTTGCAAAAAGCTACTTTGTTTTCAATTTTCAAGTTTTCTGTAAAATTGAAGCCATTTTGAGTGTGCCAGATTCCTTTAAATGCTCTTTAGTATTCTAACAAAGTCCTTATCTAGAAAGAGAAAGGAAGAGAGGGAAAGAGAGAAAGATTTAAAGAGTTTGCGCGAGCTTGAGAAAGAGTCTGAGAGAGAGTCTGAGAAAGAGGAGTCTGAAAGAGAAAGAGTTTGAAAGAGAACTTGAGGTTGAAAGAGAAAGAGAAAAACACGCCCCGTGGAGCCCTCGATTCCTAGCTAGTCGAGGACGTTTTGAAGGTGGGCGCCTACCGTCCCAGGGACGCGTCTCTCCCGGCACGCTGCAAGCATCTCCAGCCTGGTCTCTGCGTCTCGCTCCTCAAAAGGCAGAGGGGAGCTCTGCTTCCCAAAGGACCGCCCCCTTTATTGCTCTCACCACCACGTGCTGACCCCACCGCCCCACGTCAGCATCACCTGGGAACGTTTTAGAACTGCAAATTCTCCAGCTGCCCCAGACCCACTGAATCAGATCCTGGGGCAGGGTTTAACAAGCCGTTTGGGTAATTGAGATCCAACTGATTTGCAGCGGCCGTTTCAAACTTGGCTGCGCTTTGGGCTCCTCTGAGGAGTTTAAAACTACACTCTCGGGGTCCTGCCCTCAGACATTATGATGTGGTCACTCTGGGGAGGGCCCTGGGCAGCAAGAGTCTACACAGCTCAGCAGAGTCCCTCCTCTGACCGTCTGGTGGTTAAGACTCCACTTCCCAACACAGAGGCCCTGGGTTTGTTCCCTGCTCGAGGATCTAAGCTCTCAAAGCTGCATGGTGTGGGGCCGAGATAGGAAAACTCAGCCGATAACCCTAATGTGCAGTGACATTGGAGACCCCTTGCTTTAGAGCTTGCTTTATTTCTTACCCATGAGAACAAGTCTGCCTGGAAAGAGGTGCCAGCTCAGTAGCCAAGACCCAGTTCTAAGGACACCGATTGAAGGTACCCTTCCTGGAGAGACCTTGTTCATATGTCAGCCCAGATGCCAGGCATCCAGGGTTCCCCTGGGCCGTCTGAACCC
Source organism: Cervus canadensis (assembly GCF_019320065.1). NCBI lineage: Eukaryota > Metazoa > Chordata > Mammalia > Artiodactyla > Cervidae > Cervus > Cervus canadensis. The sequence goes on along the minus strand of NC_057408.1, from coordinate 14,069,142 downwards.
CAGTCTTCTCCTGAGCACCCAGGGGTTCCACCTTGTACCCAGAGCTCAATCTCAATTGAGCTCACCTCATACAGTAACTAGGCGAAGATTGGTGGGAAATGATGAAGTGAAGCATGATTCTTATATTTGATGACGCTTAGTTCCAGAATTGAGGGTAATGCTTTCTTTTTTTGGCATCTAAATTTGTGTGTTGTAAACACAAGCATCACTTAAGATACACAGCATATGTTCCTTTCTGTTCTGCCGAGCAGCCTTGGTTGGACCTTCCCTGGGCCCCCATAGTAGCTTTATTTCAGCACGTCTGAGGCTGTCCTCCAGGTAATTGCTCTGTGTCTCTCGCGGCTTGTAGGCTGCGAGCAGAGAATGCATTTTATACATCTCTGCATCTCCAGAGCCAGGGCTCAGCAGGCATGCTTTAGGATTTTGAATGAGTCAGCAACGGAACCATGAAAGCTTCTCTCAATCTCTAAGCAAGAATTTGTAGTCTGTCAGTGGCCTCAGAAAAAAGAGGGCAGATTCATGGCTTTCAGCAAGACAGAGGCTATAAAACTAGGGTGGACACAAAGAACACAGACTGTCTCCCTTTTCTCCATTTTCCCTTCTCAACAAAGTCACTGATCTTCAGAAAAGCAGAAGGTTGAAAAACACAAACCAAAAGGTTGAAATTTGCTTAAATGTCTGACCTTTTTGGGAAAAGGAGAGTGGGATGCATTTAAATCCCTTCAAAAATCAATGCAATAACAGGACAAGATATTCTTCAGAGACGCTGCCTCTGCCGTATGTGTCGTTACCTGGCTCTGTCCACGCAGGTTACTCTGGCACGTGGGCTGGGGCAACAGTGAGATCCAAGTATGTTTCTGCACACAGTCAAGCCCTGTGTGTGTATTTGTCACTCAGCCATGTCTGACGCTGTGCCTGCCAGGCTCTTCTGTCCAGGAGATTCTCCAGGCAAGAACACTGGAGTGGGTTGCTATTTTTTCCTTCAAGGGCTTTTCCCAACCCAGGGATTAAGCCCATATCTCCTATGTCTCCTTTATTGGCAGGCAGATTCTTTACCACTGAGCCACCTGGGAAGCCCTATGGATGGATCTAGAAGTTATCATACTAAGTGAAGTCAAACGAAGACAAACATTATATGATATCACTTACTCATTTACAAAACAGAAACAGACTCACAGACACAGAAGAAAACTTATGTACCCAAGAGGAAAGAGGCAGGGGACAGATAAACGAGTAGGAGTTTAATAGATTCGCACGACTATATATAAAGTAGATAGACAACAAGGTCTTACTGTATTGCACAAGGAACTATATTCAATACCTTGTACTAACCTGTAACAGAAAAGAATCTGAAGCTGTATGCCTGAAACTAACGCAATACTGTACATCACCTTTAAATATGTATTTTTGTAAAAGGAGTTGATGCACCTTTTTTGGAAGGAGCCAGACCCTAAATATTCAAGCTCTGTGAGCCACGGGGTCTCTGGTGGCAACACTCCGTGCTGTCCTTACACCAGCCAGCGTGCATGCTCAGTCATGCCCGACCCCAAGGACTGCGGCCCGCCTGGCCCCTCTGTCCGTGGGGTTTCCCAGGCAAGAACACTGGAGAGGGTTGCCATGCCCTCCTCCAGGCGACACTCCTGACCCAGGGACCGAACCCTGGTCTCCTGCATCTCCTGCATGGGCAGGCGGATTCTTCACGACTGAGCCACCTGGGAAGCCGCACAGAAGCGCTCTCTACTGGTAGCTGAAGGAATGCGCAAGACTGTGCTCTGATAACATTTAATTTGCGAGACAAGGCAGTGGGCTGGATTTGGCCCATTTGATCCTGACAGGCCTTCCTGGCTTTCCCCAGTCAATAGAAACTGACTAAAGGCCAGACATGAAACTCAGTCCAGGCTTTCCTGGGGCCCCTGGGCCGGCTGCCGGCGGGCGTGAAACCAAGCATCGGGCTCGCGTGCTTGCTCCTGGAAGTGGGGGGAGGACCTTGTCCCCTCCACTGGGTGGGAGGAGGGGTGCCCAGGGGTCGGGCTGGAGGGGGGCTGGGCAGCTTGCCCACCCTGTGTGCCCCGAGTGCGTGGGGCGCGTGCGGTCCCTGCTTTCTTTCCCAACACCCACTTCTTTGCTCCAGCTCTTCAGAAATGGCAGGTTTTCTTCTCTGCACTTTTTGGTGCAGGGTTTCCCCAACCATGCCCACACACAGTTATGTTTAGTTCCGTGGAGCTGCTTTGTATCCTGTAGCTGAAGGAGAGGTGTGTCCAGGTGCAAGCTTTGCAGCGAAGGGTCCCAGGTCCCAGACAGATCTCACGTTGGCTGTGTTCTGCCCACCTCTGATCTAAATCAATACCTGTATTTGGGCTACTTCCCTTTCCTCTATGTTATGTTTAAAAACAGTCTGGATTTTTCAGCCTCCAGTTCAATAAGGGCTCCAAAAGAGATATTTCTAACCTGGCCTGTCCATAGCACCCTGCAACAGCAATCATTAAATTCAGAACACAAAGCCAAGCGAAGCATGCCTTTTCAATCCTTGACCCTCAATCCCTTCATTCTTGTTTCATTTCTCACCTTCCCTTTGTATTCATGTTGCAAATGCTAATGAAACATAGGAATTCACAGTCCCTCCATCGTCCTTCTGAAGCTGAATCCCTGCATGGACAGCCCAAGAATCGTGTTTGAATAAGCACCCAGGCAGCTGTGATCCTGCTGAAGTTTGGGAACCCTTGCCCCCTGCCACCCTCTCTCCCAGCACCATCCCACCTTGAATAATGCCACTTCCACAGAACCAGTGGCTTGGGGACCTTCTCACTGGAGATGGGAACAGATTTCCCAGCACCCCCTTCCTTATGTTCTAGTGTTGCTCTGATGTTAGTGTTTATGATGGTATCTATGGTTCCTGGCTGAGTTTAGAACAGACTAATGGTACCCCTGACAAATGGTCCCGCAGAGAAAGTCCTCCAGCTTCGCAGACAAGCTCTGCCTGAGGCACCTCTACCCCGCCGACACATTATTGAACCTCTCTGGGTCTCTCTGGGTTTTCAATTTTCTCAACTTTAAAATAAGGATAGATTTTATTTTCTTAGTCTCCAAAATCATCAAGGATGGTGACTGCAGCCATGAAATTAAAAGACTCTTCCTCCTTGGAAGGAAAGCTGTGACAAACCTAGACAGCGCATTAAAAAGTAGAGAGATTACTTTGCCGACAAAGTCCACATAGTTAATGCTACGGTTTTTCCAAGGTCACATCAAGCCTGGTATATTTTCTCAGAATTCTTGGAACTACCTAAAAGATTAAAGCAAGTTGGCAGAAACTACCTCCCTTTCTCTAAAGAAAAAAAAAGAACTGTATATAGTGAGTAAGCCAGTCGAGGCTTGAGCCCAGGCTCTGCCGTTTATGACCTTAGTCTGGTTAATGGACACCTGGAAACGGGGAAGCTTGAGTTCTAGTCCCGGCTCTGACACCAGAGCTGCATGTAATCCCATAATATCGCTGCCAGGCTGCACCAGGCAAGGAAGCATCCTACAGATGGTGTCTAGGCTTCAGTCTAAACCACTGTATGACCTGAGGCCTAAAATTGAAAATTTTGTATATAGTCGTGAACGTATTGATTTAGGGAGTGTGGGAGGCAGGGAGAGCAGAGAAAGTCAGACAGCTGGGCACGTCTAGTCGAAGCCAAGGACAGTTAGAGCAGCCACAAGCTAGTCTCATAAAATGGAAGACTCCCACTCCCTCTTCAGAGAGTTTCACGGAGGAGCTCCAAGCTCCAGAAGGCCGTCGCAGACGCAGCCCTTTAGACCTTGAGAGACGTGCTGCCTCTCTCCTGACCAAGAGATGACCCGGCATCGCGGGGGAATGCAGCTCACCAAGAGGAGCTTCTCCTTCGCTTTCCAGCCAGAGGCTTGGGTTTACCTACTGCAGACCCGGGGATGGGGGAGAGCGTGGCCCCTGGGAAGAGTCCTGGAGTGGGTTGCCGTTTCCTCCTGCAGGGGGTCTTCCCGACCCAGGGACTGACCCCCGTCTCCTGCATCTCCTGCATCGGCAGGTGGACTTTTTACCACTGAGCCATCTGGGAAGCGCTTAGCATCACGGGAAGCATCAGAGAAATGCAACCTTCTGTGTTTAACCTAAATAATGTGCATACATTGTGAAAATCCTCACAAGGACAAGGGCCAAGTGCCTGAAATGAATGTGTAGCTAAATCTGGGAACAGAGACACTCCCGTCTCGCATCGTCATTTAGTGGCAAAGCACGTAACACTTTACCACCACCACCACCACCCCCAGCCCCGGGGAATTGACAGGGACATTGGGCGGTCAAAGATTGGCTGATCATGGCAAAATATACACACTTGACTGTAAGCCTTCTATCGCGTTATTTCTTTCATAAAATAAGCAGTGCTGGAGGATCCGGCTTCCAGCTCTGAACCTCTATGTGCCGAGGGATGTAAAATTGCTGTGTTTGGAATATTTACAGCACAGAAATTGGCAAAGGATACAACTTAGGGCTTTTTTTTTTTTTTGAGAGCTAGCTTACCAGCATGTGGCTGAATATGAACCATTTAACCACATACTGGGGGTGTGCAGGGCACAGTGTCAGAGGCTATAAGGAGGTATTTCTCAACCAAACACATGGTCACCTTCCAAGGTGGCATCAGAAATACGAGGATACGTTTCCGTTTGTCAAAATAACAGACGGGCACTGCAGGCATTTAACGAGCAGACGCTTGTTATGATAAATATCCCACAATGTGTACGATCGTTTCTCCAAATGAAGAAACACCATGTCTAAAATGTCAAGTGCGACCCCATTGAGAAGCAGTACACGCAGAACAAATACATTCTAACACCCATTTGGGGCCCCTTCTTTGAACCTGTATAGAAGATCACATTTGTATAAAATTATTGTCCATAGAAGGAGCACGGGACTCACGGTGGCCCAAAGGTCAGGACATTGCCTTCCGAGGCAGAGGGTGAGGACTCGATCCCTGGTCAGGCAGCTAAAACCCCGCAGCCCTCTCGGCCAAAAAACCAAAACAAACAGAAGCAGTATTGTAACAAATTCAAGACTTTAAAAATGGTCCACATAAAAAAAATATCCTAGGAAAAAAAAAAGAGCAAACAAAAGCAGATGGACTCCACCCCAGATAAAACCTGCTGATGATTTATTCCTTAACTTCCTAAGTCCAGTCTCCAAGGGTCATTTGTCCTTTCTCCTTGATCGCTCTCTTCTTCTTATTGCCGTCTCCACTCTAAACCATCAATGAAAATTTTCTTTTAGCCTAGGTCTATTGAGACACTGAATAAGGAAGGGGTTTTTATAATGGAAAAGAACATATATACACACACACACACACACACATATATAACTGAGTCACTTTGCCGTACAGTAGAGATTAACCCAACATTGTCAATTAACAGAGTAGGAGGAAGTGGCATGTTGGGCTGCAAGGGACAGAAAACCCAACGAGTAGCAGTTTGAGCTTGTGATGATTTTTTTTTTCTCATACTTATATCAGGAGGCAGACACTTATTAGTTTCTTTTCAGCAGAAAACCTCTCCTAATGGTTTCAAGCTGCTTAGCAGGCTCTGCCAACCAAGACCATTTCCCCAGGAGAAGATGAGGAACCAGCTCAGAAAAGGGAGTCACCTGTATCCAAAAGCAAAGGCTTTCCTAGAGGTCCCAGTAGTCTGTGGCTTAACTCCCAAGGCCGGGCTTGATCGATGGTCCTGTATACACACCCTAACTGCCAGGGAGCGTAAAGTGGATTTTAGCTTCCTATACTCCATCATAAGAGGAAAGTAGATCAAAATGACAGATGAGACAGCCAACCGCAGTGCGTGTCACCGGCAGAAACGTTCCTGCAGACCTTCAGGGAATATCGCAGTTACATATCGGCACATTAAAGGTATAGAAATAGGCCTACTCAGAACAGGTTCTTGTGTGTGTGCGTGTGTGTGTGTGTGTGTGTGTGTGTGTGTGTGTGTGTATGTTGGTTGCTCAGTCGTGTCCTACTCTTTGTGACCCCATCCAATAACAATGGATTGATTCTTCTTGTAAAACAAATACAACACAGCCCCGGGGGAGCTGGCACATTCCAGGGCCCTCATCCAGAATTGCTTTCTTCCACCTAGATTCATTCTGAAGAACCCTGTCAACATTCACTCTTTGGAGTCCATAAACAATGCATGTCAAATCATCACACTGTACACGTTAAATATCTTACAGCTTGTTGTCCATTACAAATCGATTTTTAAAAGCCGTGGACGCATCAACAAAAGAAGAGATAAAAAGCAGAAAATACTAACAGCGTGCCCCTGGGGGCTCACCAGGAGAATTCTTCCCCATGGATTCTGCAGTCTCTTTCCCCCGGCTTCTGTCTCCACTGTGAAGAGATGAGTCAGCCATGTCAGCCATGAATCACTCTTTAAAGTCCCCTTGATTCACAGTAAACATCCTGGGGAAATGACTTCATTTCTCTAGAACCTTGGGTCAAGGGGATTTGGAATGTGAGAGGCTCAAGGCTCACAGTCGTGATAATCACACAGCACTCAGCAGAAGGACCACGTAAATCACAGTTGATTGGGCCCTGCCCAGAGAAGCTGATCCAGTAGGCCTGCGGAACGTGGGTGCTCAGTGGATAAGTCATGTCCAGCTCTTTGCGACCCCATGAACTATAGCCCACCAGGTTCTTCTGTCCACGGGATTCTCCAGGCAGGAACACTGGAGTGGGTTGCCATTTCCTCCTCCAGGGGATCTTCCCCACTCAGGGATCGAACTCACATCTCCTGCCTTAGAAGGCAGGTTCTTTCCTACTGAGCCACCAGGGAAGCAGGTCTGTGGTGAAGCTCCAGAATTTACACGTTTAGCAAGGTTCCGGGTGATCCTGGTCGGGGACTGTGCTTCAAGAAACAACGCTTTCAATGAAAGGATGTAGAAGGTCAATTTAAAGGTGGCAGGGTGCTGAGAGCAATAACACCTAGTACTTCCCCTGTGAAGGAAGAGGCAGGTTATCTGGAAAGGGGGATGGAGAGAGGAAGTCTTGAGGACAGCATATCAGATGTAAAATAGCCACAACAGGGAACCGTCAGCATCCGCTCAGGGCTAACGCCCTAACCAAAGGAGTTATGATACCAGTTTTCATTGAGCAGTGTCTCTGAGCTAAGGACTGTGCTAAGAATTCTGTGTGCATTTACCCCTCCTCAAACACTATGTATTAGTAATTTTATAAACCCCATTTAACAAGGAGACAGCAAGTTCATGGGTCTAGTAAGTGCAGAATCTAGGATTTAAATTCACAAATTGCAGAGTTTATGGTATCAGCAGCCCGGCTGCGTGTGTGTTAGTCGCTCAGTCGTGTCCGACTCTTTGTGACCCATGGACTGCAGCCCGCCAGACTCCTCTGTCCATGGGATTCTCCAGGCAGGAATACTGGAGTGGGTTGCCGTTCCCTCCTCCAGGGGATCTTCCCGACCCAGGGATCGAACTGGGGTCTCCTGCATTGCAGGCAGCTTCTTTACCTTCAGAGCCCCCAGGGAAGCCCAGCACCCTGCTATTCTGAGTTAAAAGCATTCGTTAAGCTATTTTGAAATGAATCTCACCCTAAACAACCCACCTGACTTCTTTCTGTGGTCAGTGTTGAGAATTTCTCACAATGCACCCTGTAGATTTCCTCAATCTCTGCGGACGGCAGTAGCAAAGCAAGAGAGAGAGGTGTGACAGGACTTCCCCGGCGCTCCGGTGGTCTAGACTCCGCACTTCCGACACAGGGGGCGGGAATTAAGATCCCACAGACCTCGGCCACAGAGAAGAGAGAGAGAGATGTCGGGTGTAGCGGGACGGGGTAAGCTGGTGTCTCTGGAAGGGCCTCACAGCTTGGAGAGTTTGCGGTAACGGAGCGGACCCTCAGTCTTCCAGACTGGTCGCTAAACTCTCATGACCCCAGGGGACTAAATGCCACTTCATTCATCTGTAACAAAGAGGGAATGCCTCCTTTCAGTGGTAACCAGAATACTTACATTATCCCCGGAGCAAGTTCTTCTGACAAAACCAAAGTATGTGGGACTCAGATTAATATTCAGAGTGCCATTTGGTGAGTCAGACCATTTACAGGAAGTAAATTAAGATGCTGAAATTCAGCTAGTAGACCATGGCATGGTTAGGCAGGTATTTTCAGCCAGCATGCATTCTGATATCTGTATCTATGCTATACTGATTATTAAATAATTTTTGTAGTTAGATTACCTAGATGATAAAACACACAAAACCATAAATCACAGGCACTCCATAGGAGTGTTAATTTAGAAGCAAGCAGCAAATAAGATGGTGACTGATATTATAAAGTGGAGCATCTCATCAAAGGAAGATATTATAAATATTTAGTACATTTTGAAAGTAGGAAATACCTAAGAAGGTTTCAAATGGCATAGGTTTTTTTTTATGTTTACATATTTGGTTAAAAAATAAGTTTATTTTGCTGGAAAATTCAGCTATATATTAAAGTGAATTTCCATATGATTTAGATGAGAATATATACTAAGAAACAAATAACTAACTATAACCCCCTTGGAAATGGCTCACCTGTGGAATACTAAATACACAGGGTAACAACATGACTACCTATCTAAAGAGAAGTAAAGAACAGCTACTTGTAACGCAAATATTCCAGTAGATCTTACAAAAGTCAACTGTCAGTCAAATGGCCACGTATGAAGGCAGAATAATTTATTACTTTTGTTATTTTAACTTCTCCCAATGTAAATATTAATATATCCTTAATATATATAGTGATGCTCACAATATAAAGTCACACATTTTTAAAGATGCTCAAAACCACACTTTCCAAAAATATTCATACAAAAGCCCCAAGCACTGTTCAATTATGTACAAACTGGAAAGTGTTGATAAGGTTCATTATCCACACTGACATGCTGAACTGTTAACTCGGGTTAGTTACTAGAACAGTTCTATTCAATTGCCAAAGGATGGCATGTACTTCACTCCCCACCTGGAGTTATTGCTACAAAAAGAAACCACCACCTCGGAAGCAAGTCACTGTCTCGTCACTCCATCGGCATGAGGCCCAGAAGCATAGCCCTCAGCGAGCAGTGAATTCAGAGCTCATGGGAACAGTGAAAGGTGAAAACTTTTTTAAGCACCTAAAAGAATCCGCCTCACAGAGAATTATACTCAATGTTTTATAATAACTTATAAGGGAAAAAAACCTGAAAAAATATATATGTATGTATAACTGAATCTCTTTGCTGTACCCTTGAAACTAACACAGCCTTGTAAATCAACTAGACCTCAATTTTAAAAAAAATCATCCTCATCCATACACAGATCACAAGCGATGTTGTACTGTTATCATTCAAAAAGTATTTCAAAACTCTATAGTGCATACATTTTTTCTTGAACGCTTAAGTACCTCTAAAGAGTACTTTTATTTATAGACTTTCCACAAGTATTAAAACCTTTTTAAAAATGCCCTCAAAAATAACAACCCCTTCAGTGTGTGGAATTCTAAAGCGCAAAGCTTTGGACTATATGACAGTTGAACAAAAAAATGTGAACTAACAATTTGCTCCTCCTCAGAGAAATAGGATGCTGCCAGATGTATGAAATGCCTTCACAGTGGCCAAAGGGGCTGGTTGGTAACGTGGGATCTGGCGCCATCTACTGGTCAGCCATAGTAACTCGTCCCTACTTGCTTCTGCTTAAAGTGTGGGATTTATTATTTAATCTGTCAAATAGGTACTCCTGTGAAAGTGAGTGGAAAGGAATTTGCTAATATAAAAATACTTATCCAAAAAAAAAAAAAAATACTTATTGTGTTTAGAGTGGGGATTTGTTCCTTTTGAATGGCCATATAAGTTTCCAAAAAAAAAAAAGGTTGTTTTAAATATTTACAGAAAAAAAAAAAATAAATAAATAAATAAATAAATAAATAAATAAATATTTACAGAACACAAGAAATACAGGAACTTGAAAGACTTGGGCAAAATGAGAAAATGAACAGAATCAGGACACAGAATGACACTCTTGGGACTTCTCTGGGCCCAGTGGCTAGGACGCCACACTTACTGTTGTGGGCCGGGGGTCAGTCCCTGGGGAGGAAACTAAGATCCCATGAGCTCCACAGGGCAGAAGAAAAAAAAAAAAGAAAAACCTCTAGGTCACTCAGCAAAAGAAGGTGGGCATTGGAGACGGTCACAAATCTGGTGCTGGCAACCAAGAGTCATTTGACCCATCAAAACCAAAGACCTACTTTTCTCTTACTGTTTACAATTAAAGCTGGTTATCTAGCATGACATAAATCAAGACCTCTCCTGAATTAGCATTATGAGAAATTTATTCCCATAGATTTACAAGAAGAAACTCAGAAAGCATTCTTTGAAATGTCAAACAAAAATAAATTTGTGGTTTAGCTTGACTAGAAGTTCCAGAATAAACCGTGTTTAGCATGCGAAGTTCTGGGGCTTTGCCTGGGCCATAGAAACTACAATCTCATAGGAGACAAGGTACTGAAAGACGCAGTGTGCAGGTAACTTGCTCGGTTGCCAAGAAATAATTTCTCCTTTCTCACATGTTTTTATACTGTCCATCAAGGACATACTGTCAATTTCTTTATAGACACTTTTTCCTCCATAGATCTGAAGGAAACTGTAATTCCAGATCCCTGTGTTTGTTCCTTGGTTTCACAAAGGTCTCCAAGGGGACCAACATCAGACCGTATTCTGTTCCCACTTTACACATATTTTCTAGCACAATGGCTGATACGCCGGCACATACACGTTTCTCATACAGTGAAGTGTTAGTTGCTCAGACGTGTCCCACTCTTTGCGACCCCATGGCTGCAGCCCGCCGGCTCCTCTGTCCATGGGGCTCTCCAGCAAGAAGCCTGCAGGGGGTTGCCGCGCCCTTCTCATCCCAGGGATGGAACCCAGGGGCTCCTGCCTTGCAGGCAGATTCTGCAGCATCTGAGCCACCACGGAAGCCCCCACTCATAGAGTAGGCACTCAATAAGTGTTTTAATTAGGTAATTAAAATGTAAACCCAGGGCAGAGGTGGGGGGGAGGGGGGAATAGGAACACAAGAAAAGAATGATGAAGGAAAAGAAGCAAGTAAACTCAAGGGGTCCCTTTACCGGCCCTCACAGCAGGGCCAGAAATCGCTCTGGCACTAATATCTGAGCAATATCTGTTTCAAGTGTGACCATGTTTCTTTTTTTCAAACTCCAATTGATATTTGATAGAAAAACACAATTTTCTTGGCAGGAAGATTCATTACAAATGGCTGAAAGCTGAAACACTACCATACCTGGCGTCAAAGTTTAATCAGAGAAAAGCAGCCAGTAGGAGTGATGTATGTAAGAAGGGATTTGTCCTAAAGATTTGACCTCATGGAATTGTGGGAGCTGGTTAAACAGTCTACGGGAGGCATTTACTTCGAGTGCCGGGGCCTGGAGTGAGTAGGGCTGGCCCTCAGGAGGGAAAGATGGATGCAAGCGGAAAAGAGCAAGGAGAAACTGGGGCCTGCAGAAAGAGGCGGCATGTATGCGCGGGCGAAGTCTCTTCAGTCCTGTCTGAGGGGAGAGGGGGCTGGATTAGAACACAGGAACATTCGTAGTGATGGAAGTGGTCTTGATTTTGGTGGTAGTCCACAGGGGTATATGAAGGTCTTGATTTTGGTGGTAGTCCACAGGGGTATATGAAGTTTTCAAAAATAACTGAAGTGTGTGTTTTTAATGGGCACGTTTTATCGGACATAAACTATACCAGAATATGGAGCTGATTTAAGATGAGACGGGAGTGAGTCCCGTTCTTCCCCTGTCAGCTGTGGCATTCTTTTGATCTTCCTTTAAAATGTGCTGCTGGTTGGAGGGTCATTGCTTCAGGGCTGCATTGCTGGCCGCGCGCAGCGGCCTGAGTCAGCGCAAAGTCGTCGCAGAGCAGCCGGCTGAGCGCCCGACCTCACACCAGCTGTGGGATTTCTCTTCACTTCATCTCCTCTCTGTGCTAAATATGAGGATTAGGTTTTCTGACTTACTGAGGAATTGTTTGCTGAAAACTGAAAACCTGGTCAGGTCAAAGAGTCCTAGAAAATGTAAAAACTCAACCAAGAACAAGGGAGATGATTCAGCACGGTGAACGACGGGAAGCAATCATGTACGAAAGCGCTCTAGACTGATCGTCACCACTGGGACGAGGCCCAAGAAGAAAGACCACATGTTTTGACATTTTAATACTAACATTAGTTCACCATTGACCAAGAGCGCACTTATTTGCATTATATCAGGGCAACCTCAGCCAGCATACTTAAGGTCACGGCTACCTCTTGAGTCTTTCTATTTTTTATTATACTGTGCCAAAATTTCCACCAGAAGAAGCTGACAGGGAGAAAAAGAGAAGAGAAGGTCAACACCCACAGAAAATTAGACTTTCTTCCTGCTTTCAGCAGTCAGAGTGACTTTTATCACAGACAGAAAAGTTGCTATATTTGGATTTCACACATATAAAATATGCAAGGAACATCTGCTATAAAAAGCTTTTTCACTGTCCTGGACCCTAAAGGGCAGGTACCTTTCACTTATTTACTCAAGCATGTTCATTAAGACTTCCCAAAATAAAGGACAGAATGGGTCATCGTAACAAAAGCAGAGTGGAAACCCAGAAAACGCTTTTTATAAAATGTGAGTTTTCTTTGTCCAGATGCAGAGAGTTCATCATCTTCAAGTGTCTCATGGCAGGTGCTATGTCGAACTGTACAAGTATGACTTCATTCTGAGAAAAAAGAGCCTTTTTCACTCTTCTTTTAGAAGAAACCTATTTAAAACCATTACAACAGAAAATGATATGTTGTACTTAAAACATATGATCAGGAATTTCTTTATGTGATGCGTTGACAGTCATGAGCAAGTGTAAGTGTGCTTGCAACTGGTTAAAATAAAAGCAAGAGCATCCAAATAGTTGTGACTTTGTAAGTTAAAAGGTTAAAAACTGTTTTGAAGGTTGGAATTTGTCCTCGTAAAGATGGGAAAGCACTTTCATAAATTTCATTTTTACCAGCAGAGAATCAAAATGCCTTTTGCTCATGAAGATGGGAAGAAAGAGACTATGCATTCTAAATATCAAAACATCTTCACTGACTTTGGCTTTTAAAACGGAAGCAGGGTTATCCTCTTATTATTTATTATTCTTTCAGGAACAATAAAACCAAGCAAAATCTGAGTGCGTGACAGTTTTAACTTTCATGTTACATAATGGAAATGGGAATCTTTATGAACTTTGACAAATTCATTAAATTAACATTTGTCGAGCATATGTATGAGATACTGTTCTAAGCCCAAGAGAAGAATTTGCCTCTTTCTGGGACTTCCCTGTGGTCCAGTGGTTAAAACTCCACTTTGCAATGCAGGGGACGTAGGTTCCATCCCTGGTCAGGGACCTAAGATCCCACATCCTGTGGAGCAACCAAGCCAGAGCCTGCACCCCCCAGCCTGCACCCCCGAGCCTGCACCCCCGAGCCTGCACCCCCCAGCCTGCACCCCCGAGCCTGCACCCCCCAGCCTGCACCCCCCAGCATGCACCCCCCAGCATGCACCCCTCAGCCTGCACCCCCCAGCCTGCACCCCCGAGCCTGCACCCCCCAGCCTGCACCCCCAAGCAGCTGCACCCCCCAGCCTGCACCCCCAGCATGCAACCACCCCCAGCATGCACCCCCAGCATGCACCCCCCACTGCACCCCCGAGCCTGCACCCCCCAGCCTGCACCGCCCGAGCCTGCACCCCCCAGCATGCACCCCCCAGCATGCACCCCCCAGCCTGCACCCCCGAGCCTCATCCCCCCAGCCTGCAACCCCCGAGCCTGCCCCCCCAGCATGCACCCCCCGAGCCTGCACCCCCCAGCCTGCACCCCCCGAGCCTGTGGCCACAGTGAGAGTCAGCACCGCAGTGAACGATCCCGCAGGCCACAGCTAACACCTGATGACAAAGCTAAACTAATTAATTAATTGATTGATTTTTTCTTTTAAGAATTTGCTTTTTTCCTCTGGCCGGGGGGTTGGGGGGGCGGGGTGGGGAATGCCATTAATCTCAAAAAATAATTGGAAAGAAAGAACACCATTGCCTTAAGGGTACAGGCTTTCAGCGTCTTTCACTCGCCCAGTGAACTGAGATGAAGACCAGGTTTCCCTCCAGCACTCGGACATCGTGCTTCGGCCTCTCTGTTCAAGGGTAGTGTCCTGAGTCTCTGCGTTTAACCTTGTCCTTCAGGCTCCTCTCCACCTAAGGATCCCTTCCAGCCCCAACTCCTCTCTGTCCCACGCCTCCCCAGCCCCCGGACCCCACATGGCTTGTCTGGGATCTTCAGTATGAGATGTGCCCGCAGAGGGTCTCTCCCCGCTTTGTAGCTCCATTCAGCACAGAGCTCCTGGGTAGAGGAGGAATGCGTGAAGGAATGCCTTCTTCCAGAAGTTGTACTGCAGAGATGCACTGGAGAGGTGTGAGTGTGCTCAGCTGTGTCTGACTCTCTGTGACCCCGTGGACTGTAGCCCACCAGGCTCCTCTGCCCATGAGATTCTCCAGGCAAGACTGGGTTGGCATTTCCTCCTCCAGGTATCTTCCCGTCCCAGGGATCAGAACCTACGTCTCCTTGTCTCTTGCATTGGCAGGTGGGATTCTTTACCACTGAGCCACCTGGGAAGCCCCAGGTGGGGGCTTTCAAGACATGAAAAAAAATATCTACTCAGCTTAAAGTATTTCCCAGGAATAAACTGCAAATCAGAGACTGATTTATGATGACAGTTTCAGTTAATAATTGCAAACACACATTTGTAAGGTTAATCCCACTAGTCACTCACAGTAGGTCAATGTCAGTTAAGCTTAAGTGTAGCTTTGTTTGAAAAGAGAAGCCGAGGTGACCTGGTCTGTCTGGGCAGGTCTGTGTGAGCTTGCACACCACAGCTGATGAGACTGGCATGCACGAGACCCTCGATAAACAACCAAGATCATGGCATCCAGTCCCATCACTTCGTGGCAAATAGATGGGGAAATGTGCAAACAGCGTCAGATTTCATTTTCTTGGGCTCCAAAATCACTGCAGATGGTGACTGCAGCCACGAAATTAAAAGACTCTTGCTTCTTGGAAGAATAGCTATGATCAACCTAGACAGTGTGTTAGAAAACAGAGACATTACTTTGCTGACAAAAGTCCATACAGTCAAAGTTATGGTTTTTCCAGTAGTCATGTATGGATGTGAGAGTTGGACCATAATGAAGGCTGAGCGCCAAAGAACTGATGCTCTCAAACTGTGGTGCTGGAGAAGACTCTTGAGAGTCCCTTGGACATCACAGAGATCAAACCAGTCAATCCTAAGGGGAATCAGTCCTGAATATTCATTGGAAGGACTGATGCTGAAGCTGAAACGCCAATACTTTGGCCACCTGATGTGAAGAGTCCACTGTTTGGAAAAGACCCTGATGCTGGGAAAGATTGAAGGCGGGCAGAGAAGGGGATGACAGAGGATGAGATGGGTGGATGGCATCACCGACTCGATGGGCGTGAGTTTGAGCAAACTCAGGGAGATGGTGAAGGACAGGGAAGCCTGGCGTTCTGGAGTTCATGGGGTCGCAAAGAGTCAGACACAACTTAGCAACTGAACAACGACAACAATGTGGTCATCAGAGCTCTGATAAAACCCTACCGTCCACCACGTAAATTTCACCTGGTGAAACAAAACAAAGCCGAAGACTCTCCAGCTGCTCTCGACACTCTATAATGGAATTTAAGAATGAATATAGTAATTTTGTCTTAATTCCCTGGCTGTTATCAATTGTCTTGGTTCGGGGATACTTTAAGGCACAAAAGATTATCACTTGTATACATGTCTAACTTTCATTGTACAATATGTAAGGCACTTCTCTTTGTGAAATATTTTTACCCAATTTAATGCTATTTTTAAATGGCTCTCCCGGAAAATCACCTTTGGGTTATTATAACTGACTTTCTAGAAATGTAACAATTATCAAGATTTAAATTTAAACATTCTTTGGAAAATTATTCTGAATATTGTATTTATCATACTATAGTGAAATTATAACTTTTCATAGATTTTAAGCCCCAAAGAAAATCATAAAAGACCAATGGACTCAAGTACTTAAACTGGCATTTCTGGAATAATGTAGTAAAAATAAGAAAAGATAGAACTGTATTTTAAGCAAATAAAACAAATGGCTAATAAAAAAAGAAAGAAAGAAAGGAAAAGAGAAAGAACTAAAAGACAAATGGTCTTATTTGCACGTTCATCTCAAGTTGGAAGCAAGGACAGAAACTAAGGAAGCTGCCAATTAGATAAACCATGGTTGGGAATACCCACTGTAATAAACATGTCAATTCTCTCTAGATTAATCTAGGAACCCAGTAAAATCCATTATAAATTGTATTAAAGCTTTATATGGAACGTGGCAAGCCAGTGTTAAACTTTATTTGGAAGAGCAAAGGGCCAAGAAATCAAACCTTTTTACTAGAAAGATAGGGGATGTCCTTGCTCTAAGAAATACCGTTATAAAGTCTAATGATTAAGACTTTCAGATTTTGACACAGTAGAGACAAAAAGGTAGCTAACACATTTTATAAAGCAAATATAGAAACACAAAATATCACTGAATATTGCAAATCATTGGGAAAGAATGAACTATTCAAATACTTTTGGATCAATTGTTTATCTGTAATTTTTTTTAAGTGTAATTTAGATCCCTTAGTTCACAACATATATAAAAGTCTATTTTATGGAAACTAAAAACCTAAATGTGATAAGCAAAATATTTTAAATTCCAGAAGAAAATGTAGGAGAATAACCTTTACGAATTGTGTTCAGTAAGGAAAACTTGCATTAAGATACAAAAAGCATAAATGGTAAAGGGGGGGTGAAGCTCACTGAGTTAACATCAATCCCTGAAAACTCTGTATGAAAAAAGACACTATTAAAAAGTGAAAATAAGTAAAACTACTAAAGTGTATGCTTTTTAAAGAGTTATTTGTATGGTACGTAAGTTATATCTCAATAAAACTGATATTAAGAAAGTGAAAAGTTCTATATATAAAATAGAAGAACAGTAAGGACCTGCTGTATGGCACAGGGAACTATATTCAATATCTTGTAATAAAATCTATAATGAAAAAGAATCTGATAAAAAATACATATAGATAACTTAATCACTTTGCTATACACCCGAAATTAACACAACATCATAAGTCAATTACACTTCAATATTAAGTTGCTTTGAAAAAAAGAAAAAGAAAGACAGTGAAAAGATGGAAAACAATGATCTCTGGCTTTGAATTCATAAAATCGACCAAAATTTAAAGACTGACAGTACCAAGAGTGTGCAAAGGTGTAGAGGACACAGATAAATAAGCTGCTGGTGAGAGCGGGAATTTTTGCAACCTCTGTGAAGAGCAGACACTGGACCACCTAGGACCTAGAGGACATATATACATGTTTACAGCAGCAGCTTCTCCAGAATCATCTAAGTAATCACCAAGAGGGAAACATTTAAATTTGGAATATTCATAAATGAAATGTGATACGGCAGCCAAGATGAGTGAACAGGGCTATATGAATCATCATGGTAATAATAACAGCTAGTTACTGCAGTGGGGCGGGGGAGGGGGGGACGGGGGAGGGGAAGAGGGGAGAGGAGGGGGAGGGGAGGAGGGAGGTCGAGGTGGGGGGAGGGGGGGAGGTAGAAGAGGGGAGGGAGAGGGGGATGTAGAGAAGGGGGGAGGGGAGGGAGGGGAGGGGAGGAGGGGAGAGGAGGGGGAGGTAGAGGAGGGGGAGGGGCGGGTGAGTGACTCTGAAGGAGGCACAAAGGGACACAGAGAACTTTGACTCAACCTGTGAAATGCTTTGTTTTCTGTTTCCAAGATCTGAGGCAAATATAACAAAAATGTTAATTTGTAAGATCTGGGTAGTAGCACATGTGTGTTTATCTTGTTTTCCTATTTGATATATTCAGAATAATTTCATAGGAAATAAAATGCCTTTGGTGTTTAATAAACATGCCTGGTTCTGAAATTAGAGTAAATAATACGTTTGGTATGAAAGCAACGGTTCTAACCACACACTATTATCAAAAATGTTTAAATCAAAGGGATCATACTCCTTCAGTTATGCAAGACGAGTAAGCTCCGCAGTACAACACAATGCCTGTGGTTAACAGTGCTGTGTTGTGGATTTTTTAACTTGTCAAGAGGATCGATCTCATCTTGTGTCTTACAACAAAATTAAATAGATGAGAGATAGGAATAGTGACACAGAATTACAGAATACCTTAAAAATGAGTCCTATAAAATGTTCTCTGCATTCTTACTCAAACACACATGTAAGGGAGACAAGCAGAATTCGTGTAATTTTTTCTTTGGAAAATAAAGGTTGTTATTCATTTTTACTGGAGCGTAGTTGCTTTGCAATGTTGTGCTAGCTTCTGCTGCAGAGACAGATGAGTCAGCCGTGTGTGTGTCTGTGCTGGGCTTGGTCGCTCGGTCGTGTCCGACTCCTTGCGCCCCCACGGACTGTAGCCCACCGGGCTCCTCTGTCCATGGGATTCTCCAGGCAAGAGTACTGGCGTGGGTAGCCTTTCCCTCCTCCAGGGGATCTTCCCGACCCGGGGGTTGAACCCAGGTCTCCCGCCTTGAGGGCGGATTCTTTGCCATCTGAGCCGCCAGGGAAGCCCTGTTTACATCTATCCTCTGTTTTGGATTCCCTTCCTCAGTCACCACAGAGCACTGAGGAGAGTCCCCTGTGCTTTTAGCAGGTTCTCATTAGTTACCCACTTTAAACATAGTATCAGTAGAGTAAGAGAATTCCTTTTGTTTAAACCAATCTATTCCTCCCCATTTTTACATGGAACTCATCATGTACTGATCTATTACTGACAGATCATTTCTTTTATTCTTTAGACCAGATCATGCCACTTCTATATCTTGTCTAATACATCATAATAAGGTAATAGCCCAACTAAAAGCCAGTTTTTTTTTTCCCACTAGCGTGTCTCTTTGCCTCCTTTCTCGTTCCATTTTTGGGTGGCACCAGCTGCCGTATCTTTCGCCTGTGAAGAGACAGGACCAAATAAGAGAAGAAAGGCGTTGGGATTAAAGAGAGGTGTGACAAGGCAGGGAGCAAGAAATGCCTGGCTCCCTTCCATCCTTCATGGAAAACTGAGGAAGAGGAGTGCATACATAATGCAGACCCATGCTCACAAGCTGGGACTCTGGCCAAATTTTACACTGAAAACATTAAAAAGATCAAATATAAAATTCTTTAATTGGATGCAAAAGTCCCCATGCCAGATACACAGCATAAGGCCTGAAAGAACTAGCAAGCAGCCCTGTGTTAATTTCTTTTTTTAATTGTATCACTGACCAGATACTCATTGAAAGTAAACAGTGAATTACTGCTGAGAAAAGAAAAAATGCTACTACAGTCTTAGAATCTGGGGAGGAAGAAAGTGCGTCCCAGCCAGGTCCAGGGTGTATTGTGTCAACATCAGGCCCGGACACTGTGTTTTAAGAGTTGCTTGAACACACTTAAAGAGCAGTACAAAGGGTGGGGAGACCCATGACTATTTTATGAGCAGGAGCGGAAGAAACATGAAGAGCTGACCTCCTGCGCACATAAGCAAGGAGTGAAATCAAAGAGCAAACTAAATCCTGCTGGACGCAGAAAACATCTGTGGCAATTACACGGCGCTGTTGGAGATCTGGTGGGCCCAGCATAGGAAGAATTTCTTACACTGGTATTACAGAGAGCCACTGATCCATCTTTCTAAAGGGCAAAATAAACGCTCAAGATGCACCATTAATGTGGATCAAGTGCCTAAGAATAAAGAAAAATAAATAATTTCCTTTAAAAGATTAAATGTACAAAGGGGATAGCATGATAGGATTTGGGGGGCTGATGGAATTGCTCTGGGTCTTGACAGTGTAAGTGGTTATACGACTCTACACATATGTCAAAATTCGTAAGTCCGTCCACCCAACACAAATAAATTTTACTGTTGTAAACTGCAAAATAAATGAGCCAAGACATTTTAGGATACAACAAAGCCAATTTTATCCATAGAAAGAAAGTCGCTCGATCGTGTCCGACTCTTTGCGACCCCATGGACCGTAACCCTCCAGGCTCCTCTGTCCATGGGGATTCTCCAGGCAAGAATACTGGAGTGCCATGCCCTCCTCCGGGGGATCTTCCCACCCCAGGGATTGAACCTGGGTCTCCTGCACTGCAGGCAGATTCTTTACTGTCTGAGCCAGCAGGGAAGCCCAAGGAGCCTAGAGTGGGTGCCTGCCTCTTTCCAGGGGATTTTCCGACCCAGGGATGGAACTGGGGTCTCAGGCATTGCAGGCGGACTCCTCTTTATCTTACAGGTCACACTGATTCCAGAGTAGAAAAAAGACACTAACGAGGGTCCCCGGCATTCAACCTTGTTGATGCTCTGAGTGGACGCGTTCACGGGGGCCTGTTCCAGTCTTCCCAGAGCAGGGGAGGGGTCCTGGAGAAGCGAGGCCGGCCTCCCCGCTTAGAGAAGAGGGAGGCGCCGGGAAGACGAGACGCAGGAGCACCGCGTGAGGACCGCGCCCGCGCCGTCTGCGCTGGGCTCAGCAGCCCGGAGCGCCGGGGTTCCAGCGCCCACCCGAAGCCCGAGAGAGGCCCCAAGGACCCTCTCTGGGGTCTCCAGGGAACGTGCAGCCTGCTGCCAGCTTGATCTTAGACCCTGGCCCCCAGACTGCGGGGCGATCAATTCCTGTTATTTTAAGCTACTTAGTTTGTGGTGATTTGCGAGGAAGCCCTAGAAAACTCACACACCCACTGAACGCAAGTCACGTTGGTCTCGGTTCCCCAAACACAGCGAACGCACCCCAGACCCGGGGCTTGGTCTGACTGTTCTCTCTGCGCGGCGCGCTCTTCCTTCTGTCTTCGTGCGCCCGTCGCCTCCGCGTCGCTCAGCTCTCGGTTCCAATGTCACCTGCTCCACCGTCCTGCACTGAACCCGAAAGAGCCGCCAGGTGACTTCCGGTTCCGTTCAGTGCGGTGCATTAGCCTAGCTGGTACCTGCGCGGCTTCCGGCGGCCTGGGGCGCCCCACGGCGGCGTCTTCGGCCGCTTGCCCCGCGCCTCACACGCACTCACGGACGGGACCCGGTCTCCCTCCTGCTGCGCCCCGAGCGCCCAGGCAGCTTCCTGCTTAGTGAGCAGGGGCCCAGTTGGTCCCGGTTTACCCAAGACTGTCCTGGTTTTAAACCTGCTTTAAACCAAAAGAAGCTACTGTCCCCGGACAGCCTTGGGACGGCAGGGGTGGCTTACCCCACTACTGGTGGGCCTTGTCAGTCCAGTTACCGGCACCCCCAGCAGCTGCATGAACAAGGCTTTTAAAGAAGGAAAGGCCTTCCTCGCTGAGATCCAACATAATGTAGCTGAGCGTTTCGGTCACAAGGTGGCACTACACCACTAGATTTATTAACACCAGCCAAGTCAACCACGCGAGGTAACAATATTCAAAACTGTTGAGGTATTCAGCGATCTTCATATAGTACTATTAGAGTCTTCTTTAAGACTGAAGTATAGGATTATATACCTTTGAGGAACTTTTATTTCAGGTGCCTATTTCTGCCGATCATTAAACTTTTGCATATAGGAAAAAAATGAATTTATAAATACTATGACTAATTTGCATTTTAATTCTGTTAAGACTTGTGATACATTAGCTTGAAAAACCTACAGTTGGACATCTGTAACTGTGACTACAATAACATCTTGTATCCGAGGATTTAAAATATACAAAGTATTTATGTGTTCACCGTTTGACCACTTGAAGGTGTTGATAGCTGCAGAAAAACAATCAACTTGACAGAAAAAAAAACGAACATCAGAAATATCCCAGAGCAAGCTTCCCTCAACTTCACAGATCTTCAGTAACAGATAATCCCCACCTGGTTTTCTTTTCTAGCAGAAACTTGTAAAATTATCATGGCAAAAGAGTTCACCTCCAGAATTCATGCCTGGAGTAGAGATTGACTACTCTGACGAGTCCAGAAGTTAACATTTGCTCCAGAGAACAGTTGGGCGTTCGTTTCATGTTTTTAGTTTAAATCTCCTAGCACTAGATTTTTAATTGAAGTATATTTCATCTACAACGTTGTGTTAGTTTCAACTGCACAGCAAAATAGTTTGGCTTTCTTTTG
Source organism: Cervus canadensis (assembly GCF_019320065.1). Taxonomy (NCBI): domain Eukaryota; kingdom Metazoa; phylum Chordata; class Mammalia; order Artiodactyla; family Cervidae; genus Cervus; species Cervus canadensis. Next base: position 14,046,907 of record NC_057408.1, on the reverse strand, counting down.
ATTCTTTTTAAGATTCTTTTCCATTATAGGTTCTTACAAAGCAGTAAGTATATTTCCCTGTGCTATACAGTAGGTCCTTGTGTACCTATTTGATGTATTCCAGGGAAATGTTTCTAAAACAGAGGTCATAATTCAAGGAAATGTTATCCTCTCTTATCTCCAAAGACTAAGGTAGTTCGGTCTTGTCTTGGCAAGACATAATGCTATGTTTGTATCAAGCAAGCAATAGTATATGTTATTTACAAAGAATATATGTTTATAGCTGAAGTAAAAAAATGGGCTGACAGATACAATGATGAAATACTCATGGTGGTGACTTTCAGGGAGAAATTAAGGGAAATTGAATCAGGAAGGAGGTCAAGGATACTACAGCTTAATCAGTATTATTTACTTTTTGAAAGAAATTATAAGTTTGATATTTTCTTGTGAGTGCTAATGTTGGCTATATTGTATTCTGTTGTTTTCTTTCTTTCTAACTTTTCCAATTAAAAGAAGAAAGAAAGAAGTATTGTCCCCAAGGGTCAGTTGACTTTCCTGTAACAAGTCTGTCAATTCAAGGAAAAAACAGAATATGTTCAAAGTGAAGCAGCCTTTGACCTCCTCAAGGGAAACTTTCATGAAGACATAAGAACCCAGGATGGGTTATTCCGATCGGAAATTGGTTTTTGTTTGATATTTAACATTTTTCTTCCAGTTTTATTGAGATATAATTGACATATAGCACTGTACAAATTTTAGGTGTGTATATTATCACCATAAGTTTATTGAACATCTGTCTCATATAGATACAAAAGAAAAAGGAAAAACGTTTTCCCTTGTGATAAGAACTCTTAGGATTTACTCTCTTAACGGCTTTCATATATAACATTCAGTAGAATTGATTATATTAATCATGTTGTATATTACATCCCTAGTATTAATTATTACTGGAAATTTGTATCTTTTGACTGTCTTCATCCAATTCCCGTCTCCCCCAACCCCTGCCTCCAGTAATCACGAACCTGACCTCTTTTCTATGGGTTTGTTTCTTCTGAAGCACAGTTGACCTTAAGGACTGTGTTAGCTCCTGGTGCGCGCATAGTGATTGAATATTTCTAGACGTTACAAAATGATCACCATGACAAGTTTAGTTCCCATCTATCACCATACAAAGATACTGCATCATTATTCCCTCTATTCCCCATACTGTTGGTTTCGTATCCATGACTCATTTATTTCGTAACTGAAAGTTTATAACTCTGAATCTCCCTCACCTAGTTCTCTGATTCCCAACTGCCCACCCCTCCCCCATTAGAATCTCCAGCGGATCAGAGCATAGGTGGATTTCTTTCTCTTTAAGCGTGCTACTAGAAAAGGGTGTTTTGCAAAATGCTGTTCTAATGAGAGCATTGTATAAGTCATTACTTATACACTAGAAAGATAGAGGAAGAGATGGGAGGGTTGGAAAATGAGTCAGTGCAATTGGGAACCGTTTACAGTTGAAGATGACAGACTCCCAGGGAAATCTCTGGCATGTTCAAAATGGCAGTGTTTTGGTTTACACAGCGGCAGCATAATGCGGGCCAGAGACCCTAGGTTACGGGTGGGGAACGTGTGTGCGAGGCTCCCGGCGTCGTTCCCCGCTCTCAGGGCTCCCGTCCTTTACCTCTTTATTTGGCGGCGCGGGGTCTTCGCTGCGGCGTGCAGCCCTTCCCCGGGGCGTGGACTCTCAGCCCCCACGCACGGGCTCAGCGCTCCAAGGCGCCGGGGACCGTGCTTCCCTGACATTGGATCGAACCCGTGTCCCCGGCCCTGCCAGGCAGATTCTTAACCACTGGGCCACCAAGGAAGTTCCTCCCTGCTTTCAGGATTTTTCAAGTGAGCTTCAAAGGCACTGAAGTAGCTACTTTTTTGGGGGGTGGGGGGAGGGGGGGAAGGAATATTTTTAAATATATCTTTATATCGTGAGATGTTTTTCTTTAATATTCTTCAATATATCATTTGGTGTGGATCAGTTCAGATTCGATGGAAAAAAAAAATACTGTCTTATTATCAATGAGGCTCTAGTCCCCACTCCTAATTCCTTTTCAGGAAATTAAAGCACAAACAGGTAAATAAAATGAAGAAACAAGGCATTGATCCAAAATCTTGTGAAAAGTAAACAGAGATGAATAGAGGAAGCTTCCATAGAATTCAAGTCTCTTACAGACATACCATAACTTTGTATTTGAGCACTTTGAATAAAATGCTTTCTAAAATTTATTTTATACTTACTCTTTTATAGTACAAAACCCAACTTAACCTTTTCTTCACATTCAAAATGCTACTTGTTTCTATATATAAAGGACTTATTATATAGCATAGTGAACTCTAGTCAGTACTCTGTAATTATCTATATGGGAAAAGAACCTGTATATGTATAATTCAATTATTTTGCTATACACCTGAAATTAACACAACATTGTAAATCAACTCTACTCCTATATAATTTTTTTTTTTTAAATGCTGGTTGTTTTCCGTACTAATGAGTAGAGAGGCATTCTTGAAACACACTAAATGCTGTTTGTTTATTTGTTTAAGGATCTTACCTGCTTTCCATGAGGGCTATCTTATTATTTGAACAGAGGTGGGAGTAGTGATACTTGTTGATCTGTTGTTCATTTAGGGATACCTTTTTGTATATTTCTTTGTTTCTCAGATGTGTTTTTGAATCCTCGTGACTAAGAGGCTTGGAGAAAGTGTTTAGGGCAGGAACCAACAGAGATAGGTGGGAGGCAGAAAGTTAAAGATACACAGAGCTCTGTACAGATACCTGTAATTAATTAAACCCCCTCTCTGTTAGGAACAACGCCAAAAAAAAAACACCCTTTAAAACGCATTTTTCAAAATATGTTGATGCAGAGCCTTATTATAAAATAAATAGTTTTCTGTTTTGATCAGAGAGGCAGCAAGTATAGCAGTTAGAAGAAGACTCAACCAGAAATTTACTTGAATTCCTATACCTCTATTTCCTCATCTATAAAATGGCTTTTATAGTACCTACCTCACAGAGTTTCAAGAAGAAAAACATGAGTCAGTATTTGCAAAGCACTTAAAACTGTGTCTGGCACATAGATATACAACTGTTGTATTCATATAAGCTACACTATGGTAAAAAAAAAAAGAAAAGGCAATTTCGTTTGTTGTTCATGTTCTGTAATGGGTTATATGTTCCTGTTTTCTACATGATTCTGAGAAAAAATGTGTGTCTGGTATATAACCCTGCCCGGGGCTGGCTTCACGCCCATCTCAGAAGGGCTCCATGCTGGATGTAATGCTTCTGTCTTAAAATTCTCCCTGCTTTTTGAATGAGCTGTCTCGATTTGATTTCGCCCCGGGCCCTGCACATGATGCCCTGATGTTGATGCTGACCACGCAAGGTCCTCCTTTGTTCTCCTGGGTTCTGTTAAGCCCAGAGGTCCTGAGCTGGTGGCAGCACCCTCTCTCTGCCCACAGGTGTGGGGTGGGTTGCTTCAGAGGACAGAAAACAATTGAAAGCTCCCAGGCACCGTGCTGGGTCTTTGCCTGCAGCCCCCAGCAGACAGCGAGGGGGGGTGGGGGGGCGGACTTTGCTCCCTTCCCCTGCCCCACTCAGACTTGCGGAGGGAGTGCATCTATAAACATGCTTTTATAGCGAGAAGAAGAGGTTTTCCTTCTTGCACACACAACTTACACAAAACTATGCTTTATTGCGGGCCATGTCCCCACGGGTGTTGAATGGTCAAGTCCTTCCATTTGGGCCCTCTCTTCCTCGGGCAGGGGCAGCAGAAGGAAAAGGAGAGTCTATCTTTCTGGCGGTGCCACCTCTGACGGCAGATCAGCCAAGCGCCCTCTCTCTAACTTGGCAATTGTATTCAAGGGAGGACAACCTTAGTTGCCGGATCCCGGGACCGCAGGACATCAAAAGAAGATTCCGTTGACAAAACCTGTTATCTCGAAGGAGGTCCCTTCCAGTGCCATTTCAGTAGTCACAGCCTGAAATAATCCCCTCTGCTCTCTTTCCTCGGGGGATTGAGGAGCCGAGTCACAGAGTAGCTGACTTCATCTTCCCAGTGGAAACTCTGAGCGCTGGACACGGTGACCCCATCCAAGTTTCCCAGCAAAGCGTAAACAGAGGTTGCTGCCGTTGTTGTTCACGCGCTAGTCAGTTCAGCTCAGTCGTGTCCAACTCGTTACAGCCTCGCGGCCCGCAGCACGCCAGGCCTCCCTGTCCATCACCAGCTCCTGAAGCCCACCCAAACTCATGCCCATCGAGTCGGTGATGCCATCCAACCATCTCAGCCTCTGTCGTCCCCTTCTCCTCCTGCCCTCAATCTTTCCCAGCATCAGGGTCTTTTCCAATGAGTCAGCTCTTCACATCAGGTGGCCAAAGTATCGGAGCTTCAGCTTCAGCACCAGTCCTTCCAATGAATATTCAGGGTTGATTTCCTTTAGGATTGATTGGCTTGATCTCCTTGCGGTCCAACAAAGGTACACACATGAAATAAATAATCACTGATCATGCATCTTCTTTGAGTGAGTTACAGAATAAGAAACATGCGTTTTCCTCAAAGTGCTCACACTGTATGCAGGAGTGACCATCAAGGGGTAAACAGTTCTCATATCAGATCATGGCTATTTTAATGAAGGAAAATGTAGACAGTGCTGAAGCTTGATCTGTTTTCCCAGAGAGCCTTGATGAAGGCTTCGAAGGGAAGGCTGGAGGGAGTTCATCATTCATACAGGGAGGAGGTTGCACTGGTTGGAGCAGAGACCCAAAGTGGGAAGGTGCGTGGCCCCAGAATCTGTCCACACAGGACATCTGTGTCAGGAAATGGAGACAAGGGGACTAAAATAGGAGGATGGATGAGGACTTCTCTCTGTAGATCAACCACTGACAAGTCTTCATGGGTTTTTTAATACAGGATGTTGTGATCAGAATTGCTTAAGAAAGCATTGCTGAGACTTTGCGAGTGATTCAGTGCTTAGGACTCTGTGCTTCCATTACAGGGGCAGAGGTTCAACCCCTGGTTGGGGAGCTAAGACCCCACCAGCAGTGCAGAGTGGCCAAGAAAGGAAGAAAGTCATCCTGGACATGTCATAAATCACGCCTTGACGTGAAGAAGTCAAGGAGGCAAGGGAATTTAGTAATGAAGACACTATTCCCAAGTGTCCATCAACTGGTGAATGGATAAACAGATGGGGTCCATCCACACAGGGAATATTATTTGGCCATAGAAAGGAAAAAAGTACCAATACATATGGATATATATCTATATGGATATGGATAAACCTTGAAAACATGATGCTAAGTGAAAGAAGCCAGTCAAGAAAGATCATACACTGTATGATTACATCCATATGAAATACCCAGAATACAATGATCTATACAGAGAGAAAGTAGATTATTGGTTGCCAGGAGTTTAGGGAAGAGAAGATTGAGGAATGATGTAGCAACAGGGTGCAAGATTGTTTTTTGGGGTGATGAAATGTTCTGGAATTAGATAGCAGTGATGGTGCCCAGCTCTAACTATACTAACAGCCACTGAATTGGACAACTTAAAATTATACAAATCAAAATTTTAAAGAATGTATTGCCATTGCAGCTAGACAAACACAGGACTGAACAGAAGTAGAACCAAAGAAAATAAAGAAATAGGGTGGACTCCAAAATATTTAGAAGATTCATTTTCAAGAAGTTGCATTTTAAGAAATATGACAGTAAAAAAAGAGAGAGAAAGAGAGCTTTCAATCAGTCTTCCAACTACAGGCGGGATGGGGCTGAGGCAGAGGACAGACAAAGAGGAAATATTCTTGCACGTACAGGCCCAGGTTTCAGGCGTGGCAGGGCAGGCGGTGTTACCCAAGGTCACACGAAGTTACTGCAGTTTATAGAGGTGGAGGTCGTTAGCAGGCAGAAATGAACAAGCCATTTTTTTGTGGACTTTTTAAGGAGGCTACATTTAGCGGGGGCGGGGGGATGTATTTTGAATTATTACTTTCCTCTTGTTTCAGAAGGAATTGTGAAGCCATTTGTAAAAATGCGCAGTATACAAATGCTGAAGGATAAGTAGAGAGTGTGATTAAGGCAGAGGGATATTAGTAATAAGAATGGCCAGAGGAAGCCGGGGGATAAGTACCGTATAGCAAGGCATATCGAAAGATCTCTTGTACTTTCCGAAAGTGGGTGCACGCTGAGCTCTGAGGTTTGGGGTTTGCTTTTTTTTTTTTTAACAGCAGGAACATGAAGTACAAGTATTTGAGACGCCTGATCAGTTGGTCACAGAGTCACTGGTTAATGAGGGGTTTGGATTCTCAGCTTCCTGTTCACTGAGGTTTTGCTATATAAGGCTTTCCTGTTTTGCAGATAAAACCGCCACGGCTGTTGTGTCCAGGTGTGTGTGTTTAGCAGCGGGCTCTGCCCCCCACGCACCGGGGCTGGGAACCCCGCTGATGGGCTCCCAGAGCACCGGGACCTCCAGGCAGGCTCTCCTCTGAAGGAAAGAGCCTGGCTGGGCAGACCCGCTGCTATTCCTTCCCAGCATTCAGCCGCCCCTGCATTTGATCCTGGGCCCCTGTGTGCCCTCTGCAAAACCAGGCCTCTGCAAAGCTTACTAGAAGTGTCTTGAGCAGCAGAGTGTGAACATAAACTCTATCCGTTCTCAGGAGACGCCTACTGTCTCCTCCTTCCCCATCCCACCCGCCCTCCACACCCTGAAATACAGCAGCAGCTAAACTGCCTGAGGAGCCAGCTGGGTGCTGAGGATTAAAACACACTGGACACCACCATGGACGGCCCTTGAGTAGCGGCGGGGGTGGCTGAGTGACGGGACTGAGGCTGACCATGTCTGTGTCAGCTCCTCATAGCTGCACATTCATTTTCTTCCCAAACGTGGAAAAGTGTAAGCTATGCAATGGGGCATTTAGCTGTTTCATGGGTGTCAACCAGGAGCAAAGCTTAGATAGTCCTAGAGGTCCACTTTGAATAAGAATTCTTGGTAAATAACAAGGTCCTACTGTATAGCACAGGAGTTGTAGTCAATATCCTATGACAAATCATAATGGAAAAGAGAAGGAAAAAGAATATATATACACACACACCTGAGTCACTTTGCTGTACAGAAGAAATTAACACACATTGTAAATAAGCTATGAGCATAAAAGTGAAAGTGTGAGTCGCTCAGATGTGTCCAACTCTGAGCCCCCGTGTGTGTGTGTGTGTGTGTGTGTGTGTGTGTGTAACTGAATCACTTTGTTCTACAGAAGAAATTGACACAGATTGCAAAGAAACTATGAAAGTGTTACTGGCTCACTCATGTCCACTTCTCTGCGACCCCAGGGACTGCAGCCCGCCAGGCTCCTCTGTCCATGGGATTCTCCAGGCAGGAATACTGAAGAGGATTGCCATGCCCTTCTCCAGGGGATCTTCCCGACCCAGGGATATTCTGCTGTCAAAGGGCAGCCTGAGGAACTCAAGGATGGGAAAAGAAGGGAGAAGAGAAGGCAAATAGGATGCAGTGAAGAAAGAAATGCTTCCAAAAATAAATAATCTACAGGCTATATTGTACAATGCAGTGAAAAAGCCAATATTTTATAACTATAAATGGAATATAACCTTTAAAAATCATGAATTACAGTGGTGTACACCTGAAACAATATTATGCCTCAACTACACCTTCATAAAAAATAAATTTAAAAGAATTTTTGAAAAGAAGTTCTAACAAAGTAGTTGCAACATTAGTAAACACCTTGAAATAGCAAGTCATTTATCTCTTTTTAGAAAAGTCATGATACCTCATCTGCCATCTTGTCCTTCAACTTACTGTTTTAGGTCTTAGTATTCAAAAGAGTTTTGGTATTTAAGCCTTTGGATGTACAGTAGGTTCTAAGAAAATACACACTATCTTGTAGGAAGGCACGAGGGTCTTCTGGCCTTGGGAGGCCCCAGTTCTGGCTCTGACTCTGCGATTAACCTGCCCGGCGGGCACAGGGCAGAGCCTCAGAGCGCTGATCTGTAAAACGAGGTGTTTGACCAAACTGCTCCCACTGCCCTTCCTTCCTGAACTCTGATAACCTAAGGCGGTGTAGTGACCTAGAATAAAGGAACCAGCCTTAGACAATGCCTGCCTTGAATCATGGTCTCGCTACTTATGTGGCAACTGTGCTAAGCCTCAGTTTCCTCAAGTACAATGATAATGAATATATTGCCTACTTCATAGAACACTTACAAACACTAAGGATGTGTGTAAAATACCTACGCAGGCACTGGCATGTACTAAGCTTTAAAGAAAACAAGTTGCTTACTGTTATTAGTAACAGAAATCACCTGCAAGAAATAGCCAGGCTCTAATACAGAAAGCACAGGTCACTTTACACTTAACAAGAAGGATGAAATGAATCTTTTTTTTTTTTTTTTTCTGTTTTGGCTGTGCTGGTGGTTGTGGCAGGCAAACTCTTAGCTGCAGAATGTGGGATTTAGTTCCCTGATCAGGGGTTGAACCAGGGCCCCCTGCATTGGGAGCTCAGAGTCTTAGCCACTTGACCACCAGGGAAGTCCTAAAAAAGAATCTTTTAATTAACCGTTTTCTCATTTCAAAGAGAATAGCTCATTCTAAGACTTTTAGAAAATATTTTTAAAGCATTAGTTCTTCTGAGGAAAGATACCCAGAAAGTGAGGCAGAATTCTTTCTACAACACAAAACTTTGGAAAGAAAATGACCCAGTGATTTTAAACTGTAGTATTACCGAATCCAAGTCTTTCAAACTTCAAAAGTTATCCATCCATTAAGTCGCAGAATGCACTGTTCTAAAATCCCCCATCCAATTACTGTAACTTGTGTTCTCTCTTTTTGGAGGCTCCGTCATTTTAAAGATTGTTTCTTTTCAAGGAGGGAAGCTGTAGAAACCATTACCAAGACATTTCTGCTCGACCCTCTGCTTGTGATGGCCGTTTCCGGTCAGCCAGCCGCAGCTGCTTTGATATCCAGTTGCCATCTTCCTCTGCACCTGCCCACTCAGCCCGGCAGAGAGAATTCGTGGCAAGCATGGTCTCAGAGTCAGGAGCCTGGCAGCCTGCCAGGGTCTTGATACACAGCTGGGAACAGGGTCTTGCCTTACCATATCAACTCACTATGGCTTATAAGTGCTGCTCATGAAAGAGCTCAAAGAGTATTTATGAAGATCGATTTTTGCTGGCAACTGTGGGAGACAGACATGGGGCCATGAAGAGGGAAATAGAAAGCATCACCAGGGTTTTTTCCTTGTGCCCCAGTACCTACACTCTGACTGTCACAATAAAGTTATATGATGCTGAAAGCCTGCCCAAAATATCAGCAGCCATAAAAAGGAAATTTAGGTATATGCTACAACATGGATGGACCTTGAAACCATTGTGCTAAGTGAAATAAACCAGACACAGAAGAATAAATATTGTACGATTCCATTTATGTGCAGTCCCTAGCAGAGGCAAATTCATGGAGCCCGAAAGCAGAATTGGGTTGTCCCAGGTTGAGGGGAGGGGAGGGGAGAAAAGGGAGTTGTTGTCTAATGAGTACCGAGTTTATGTTGAGGACAAAAAAGTTTTAGAAATGGATAGCGCTGATGGTTACACAACCTTGTATGTAGATATAACGTCACTGAATTATACACTTACATAGGTTAAAATGATGAATACTGTTTTGTATGTGCTGTACTTAAGTGCTCAGTCATGTCTGACTGACTCTTTGTGACCCCATGGACTGTAGCCCACCAGGCTCCATGGAGATTCTCCAGGCAAGAATACTGGAGTGGGTTGCCATGCCCTCCTTCAGGGGATCTTCCCAACCCAGGGATCGAACCCAGGTCTCCTGCATTGCAGGTGGATTCTTTACTATCTGAGCCACCAGGGAAACCCAAGAACACTGGAGTGGGTAGCCTATTCCTTCTCCAGGGGATCATCCCAACCCACGAGTTGAACTGGGGTCTCCTGCATTGCAGGCAGATTCTTTACCAGTTGAGCTACCAGGGAAGTCCTCATGTTTTGTATATTTTACCACAATTGAATAAAACAAAATAATCAAGGCAGGGGAGAGGGCTTTCCCTGTTCATTTCTCAGAGAAACAAGCAACTTCAGATCCAACTTAAATAGTAATCATTTGAACAACTTGCTTGGGTATCACACAGATCAGCTTCAAGAGACTGGTCATCTTTGGAAGGATGGAAAGGATACAATGACCAGTGGAGAGTTACTTTGACTATCTCTTGAACTCTCTGTTTAAAAAAAAATCTGAACAAACTATGGCAAAATAGTATCTGTTTGATCTGCGGTTTATAAGTGTCTCTTACACAGTACTCTGGTACTAAATAGATAAACTTTCACACCTTCGGCTTCTATCCTCTAATCTCCAACAGCCCCTCCCCATCCTCACTTTCTGCTGACCTTGCTTCCACTTCCCAGAGAACAAGGACCCCAGGAAACCTCCTAAGCCTCCTTGATGACACCCACCCCACCCCCAGCAATGGCTAAATGCACACATCCTGCTTTCTTGCTCACCACCACAAAGGGACTATCTAAATCCAGTTCTTCTTGTGCCCTGTCCTCTATTCAAGGCTATCTCTGCAGTAATTCTCTATTGCCGGTCTCTCCTGCTAGAACATATTCTCCGTAAAGGCAGGGATCTTGTCTATAGGGTTCTGTGATGTATCCTAAGCTGGAGTTCAGTTGTTGGCATGTAGCAGACTTGCAAAAGTCTACTTTTATAATGGGATATTACTCGGCCATAAAAAGGAGTGAAATAATGTTATTTGTAGCAAGATGGATGGACTTAGAGATTACCGTACTAAGAGAAGTCAGACAGAGCAAGACAAATATCATATGATATCACTTACCTGTAGAATCTTAAAAAAGAATACAAATGAACTTATTTACAAAACAAAAATAGAGTCACAGACATAGAAACAAATTTATGGTCACCAAAGAGGAAAGGGGGTGAGGAAGGATAAATTAGGAGTTTGGGATTAACAAATACATGCTACTGTATATAAAATGTAAAAACAGCAAGCTACTGTGTAGCACAGAGAACTGTGTTCAATGTCTTATAATAACCTATAATGGGAAATAACCTAAAAGAGGAAATAAGCCATATAAATATATGTAATTGAATCACCTTGCTATGCACCTGAAACTAACACAATTGTTAGTTTCAACCATACTTCAGGTTAAAATTTTGTCTTTTAATTTAAAAAAAATTTAAAGAAAGAAAATGTCCCAGAGGTACCAATATTTCAACATCCAACTCACACCTCCCAGAAGTCACACACAAAAGACTCTGTCATCCACATGTCCAATATTCTTCTGGAAACAGGGCTGTCTCCCATTCCATGGCATAGCGTCTCTGCACATTGGACACCAAGGAATTTATGCAGCTCTCAGCACTTAAGAAATGTGAAAGTCCCTTCAGTACAGACAAAATCAGAGCCATCAGAATAGGAGTGGTTAAGAGCCGAATGCACTTTTTAGACAACAGAAAGTGCAAAGGTTTCTGCTACTCTGTGACTATACCTTTAGTCTGAACTCCATTCCGTGTGCCCTGTTTCTCAAAACACTGAGTGAAGTGAGGCTCACAGCACAAAAGTGGTTGTTCTTTCTTGGCCTCTATGCTTCCTGTCATCAAAGCACAGCATGAAGATCATCATTAAAGGATTTTTTTTCTTCTGACCTACTTGTGAACACTCTGAAATTACCAGTCGTAAAACATTCTGGAAACTTGAAAATGTGGCTTCAACAGTGACCAAGGGGGGATGTGGGGGGGGAGATGAACAAATGTGTATCTTGAGGGAGGTCTCTTCCAGCAGAATTGTGTAGATATTTTTTTGTTTTAAAAATTTTCACTCTGGTAAGTGACCTGATTAAAGTTGGAGGTTTGGGACAGTCTTTTATGATCTATTCTAAATTACAATTAAGAACAGGGTAACAGTTTTTTAGCTTGAATATAAGTTCACAAAAATTTAAATTTACCCCTACATCCTGCATGTTTCATTTCTACAGCTAGCTATTCCATTGCACCTTAAATCCAGTACGCTTAGTACTGGGGGAAGATTTTAAAGATGCTTTCTCTTGAACACATGGTACTTGGATGTAGCACTGAGTAGATCTGGGGAGTGGAGATTAAGCTTTAAACAATAAAATTTCTCTTCTAGACAAAATTATGCTCCATGACTTAATTTACGGGAAAACCAGACCCAAGGATCAGAACAGCTTGTTAAGACTCAAGAATTCTGAGTGGAGTAAGTAAGACAGAGGAGAAATATCGCATGACATCCCTTATATGTGGAATCTAAAAGGAAATGATACAAATGAACTTACTGACAAAAGAGACTCACAGACTTAGAAAATGAACTTACAGTTGCCGGGGGGAAGGGAAAGTCAGGGACTTTGGGATGGACGTGTACACGCGGCTGTATTTAAACTGGATCACCAACAAGGACCTCCTGTCGTGTGGCAGCCGGGATGGGAGGGGGCTTGGGGGAGAAGGGACACGTGTATGTGCACGGCTGAGTCCCTTCGCTATTCACCTGAAACCATCACAACACTGTTAATCTGCTATACCCTAATACAAAACAAAAGTCTAAGATGAAATGTATCTTTTAACAACAACAACAACAAAAGATTCAAGAACTCTAGTCATTTCTCTGGGCTTGTCCTTCGTCCAAAGTGTTGATGACGGCTTTTACTTCTCAGCAGCTCAGAGTCTACATCTAATCTGGTGATAAAAGCGCCGCCCCGAGTTTGTTAGGTTGGCGATTCCGTGTCCACTCTGGTGTCTCCTTGGCGGCTCAGCCCCACACGAGCAGTCAGGACTCACATGCTCAGAAGCTGAAGTCTGTCGTTGTCAGCGCTACCGAATCTGCGTTCAAGAACTTGCTTGTTCTTAGCATAAGAGCGCGTGCATACGTGCTTGGTCACTTCAGCCATGTCCAGCTCTCTGCAGCCCTAGGGACCCGCCAGGCTCCTCTGACCATGGCATTCTCAGCACGGATACCGGAGTGGGGTGCCATGCCCTCCTCCAGGGGATCTTCCAGATCAGGAATCGAACCCACGTCTCTTACGTCTCCTGCATTGGCAGGCGGGTTCTTTACCACTAGCACCACCTGGGAAGCATAAGAATAAGTAACTGTTTTCTATTTTTCTTTTATTAGAACAAGAAAATATTTACAAAGGAGCTCCAAATATGGTATTCATTACAGTCTAAAGTCAAGATACAGAGTGAAAGCTAATTACGTTAAAGGATATCGACTACCTTCAAATTTAATCAGGTACTCATCTGTATAAATCCAACTCAAATCAAGGGGTCCTAGTAAGGCACTTAAAGGTTAGTTGTCTTAACAGACTCACAGACTTAGAGAATGAGCTTATGGTGGCTGGAAGGGAAGGATGGAGGGAAGAGGTATTTAGGGAGCCTGGGATCAACATGTGTACACTGCTGTATTTAAAATGGATAACCAGGGACTTCCCTGGGAGCCCAGTGGTTAAGAATCCACCTTCCAATGCAGGGGACATGAGTTGGATCCCTGGTCAGGGGACTAAGATTTCACATGCCACAGGGCAACAAAGGCATCACGCCGCAACTACTGAGCCGCAACTAGACAGGAGCCCTTGGGCCACAGCTAAGACCCGACCCAGCCAAAAATAAGTGAATAAATATTTTAAAATAAAATGGATTGCCAACAAGGATCTACTGTAGCACAGGGAACTCTGCTCACTGTTATGTGGCCGCCTGGGTGGGAGGGGGGATTGGGGAAGAAAGGACACGTGGATATGTATGGCTGAGTCCCTCTGGTGTCCACCTGTCCACAACATTGGTAATCAGCTCTACCCCAATCCAAGATAAAAAATTCTATTAAAAATGATTAGTTGTCTTTGTCAAGTATTATCAAAATGGGGGAAAAATGCATATTTTCACTGATAGAGATGAGCTTATTTTAATATACAGTTGATATCAAAGTACTATAGTTTAGCAAATGAATATCAACTGTTATATTATATATATATATATATATATATATCTTCATGTTTAATGTTTCATGATGAAGCCACTAAAAGATTTACAATTCATGTGTATACTTTGTGTTTACAACGACATTTCCTAAAGAATGCTTTTATAAAGTCATTCAAATACTCTTTTGAGATTAAGACCTTTGTTAATTTGTGTCCCATCTTGACAGAGATCATGTCTTATTCATGATATTCTAATAATTCGCTGGTGGCTCAGCTTCCCTAGAACGACTGCCCACTCCAGTATTCTGGCCTGGAGAATTCCATGGACTGTTTAGTCCAAGGGGTCGCAAACAGTCGGACAGGACTGACCGGCTTTCACTCGCTCTAATAATTAACAGGATCCTGGGACTGTATTTGACAATAATAAACATTTGCTGAGTAAAAATGCAGGCACACACTGACGTTAGCGAGTCATATTTAGAAATCTGTCTCCCTCTTTAGGACGAGTTTTCGACATGCATAACTGAGCACCAATTTGATTTAGAAAACTTGGCCCTTAATGTATTTAAGGCTGGTTTGTAGTTTATCTCATTGCTTCTACTGAAGGTCACCAGTAGATTTAGGTTTTCTTACCTTTTCCCTCTTTCCTGCAAGTGTTCCTCAGGGACCATTCCCTAGGAGATGCCCTTCCGTCTGCATTGGCTTATCCCATCTACAGAGCGGCCCCCAAAGTCTTCCACAGACAGCAGCTGCACAACGATGACGGAACAAGGGAAGCCAGGCCCACGCTTCTACCAACAGGAACTATCTTCCATCCCCGAGGGGAAGGGCTGACCCCCTAAGGAAGAGGATGGAGTCGTGGACACCATCTGAAACCTGGAGGACATCAGCAGCTTTTTACAGTTCAGGAATGTGCGACCGTGCAGGGAAAATGAGCATGTAACTTCCCAAGTTCACGGCCACGGCTTACAAGGAGCACCGCGCAGACCGGTCATCCTCAAACCCAGCTTCTCCTGTCACACTGTTCGGGGGTAAAACTGATTGCTTAACACACTTCTCTAAATCTCCGTAGAAGTAGGTGCCTTTATAATATACCACATCTCACTCATAAGAGAAGTATCTAGAGGGGACTGTTACAGACAATTTTAATGAAAAGAAACCACAATGTGGGAAACTTGGGCTTGGAAAAATGTCAGGTTTTTATTCACTCCTGTTTTAAAATGAGTAAGAATTAAGGGCAAAGTTTCTGATTAGAAACAGAAGACTAAGCTTAGGTCAATTTCGCCAACCTCGTAACTTGCTAGGAGTTTCAGAAGCAGATTTTGGACTTACCTTAAAAAACGCTCAAAAGGCATACACCGCCTTGGTACCATTTCTGAGTTCTGAGGTTCCACCCATGTTAGTTTTTAATGAGCATAATAACACATAACTCTCAATAACTAAAATAATTCCAGCATCTCTCTCCCACCTTTATCTACAGAGCAAAACATACTCTATGGATTCAGAAGAAAGGACATTTTGCTCTTCCCTTGAGGTACCCATCTAATACAGACACTGCAGCTGGATCCTCCCCATGTCTTTTATCATTTAGCCATGGCTTTGGTATCTGGGGACTCTTAGGCCCAGCCGTTTTCAATGGCCTTCCAGAAAACAGTGTGGGTTAAGACCCTGTGCTTCATTAACAGGCTAGACTTCAGCTTTAATAAAGGAAAAGCAAGCTCATTAAGACAGACCTGTTTGTAAAAAGAGTACTTAAAATTAACATCCTGGGGAAATGAACAGAAGTTTCTGTTATCTGATTTCTTTCCACATATGGTTCAATGCTCTGCTAATGGTTTCCATTTGAAAAAGCAAATTCATTTAGAAAGAAAGATGTTTCGTCATGTATATAAAATTTCATGGTCTTCAGAATATACCAGTTCTTTAGAATTTGAGTGATTCAATCCAAGAATTGATGGTCTTCAGTTTTAAACATAATTAACCAGTACTTTATCGTACTTAGAGTTGCAAGCGTGATTGGTTTACAGTTGACATACACAACCTCCTAGTGAACTCTCTCACTAAAGAGATCTGTGAGCCCTGATAACTGTGTGGGATCAACATCCTTTCCTCAAACATCTGCCTAAGAACCATCCCACCTATTCCCACACATTCCCATGATCACATCCTCTGCTGCAGTGTCTTCTTCCATGCTGCAAAGGAGCCTAGCTTCTACTCTTGTGCACTGTTCCAAGTACCAAAAGTCTCTGTGAAAATGATGGGTGTTGAGGAAGCCATTTAATGAGAAATCAATCCGCTATAAATCTGCTTCACTACATGTATTTCAATTAAGACCCAAGTATGATCTTAGCATCAGAGTGTTTTGACTGAGGTCAGCCTCCTCTGAAATGAGATAGATGGTAGAGTAGAATGGCTTTCCCTTTTTCACACTCTGTTCTTAAACAATACCGATCTCTTTCTGGAGAGAACCTTGGGAGCAAAAGCAAAGCAAAGTTCAAACTGAAAACAGCTTTCCCAGTGTATGTAAATGCAATCTGATAAGAGATACACTCAAAAGTACTATGAAATATGAGTTCTGTCCATGGACCTGATTTGTTAAGAGTCAACATATACCTTGATCTCTCTGTGCTTTTGAGCCAGTTTCTTTAGGTGGTTTTGGCATATGAATAATTAGATTGTAAACCAATTTACAAGCCAATTGTAAACCAAACAAGGGGCTTCCCTGATAGCTCAGTTGGTAAAGAATCTGCCTGCAATGTAGGAGACTCCGGTTCAATTCCTGGGTCAGGAAGATCCCCTGGAGAAGGGAAAGGCTACCCACTCCAGTATTCTGGCCTGGAGAATTCATGGACCGTATAGTCCATGGGGTCGCAAAGAGTCAGACACGACTGAGAGGCTTTCACTCACTCAAACCAATTTCAAGTCTAAGGTTCTACCTCCTTACACTGTTGGCGGGACTGTAAATTGGTACAGTCACAATGGAAAACACTGTGGAGGTTCCTCAAAAAACTAAAAACAGAGTTGCCATATGATCTAGCAAACCCTCTCCTAGGCATATATCTGGACAAAACTATAATTCAAAACGATACACACACGTCTCTGTTCACAATAACTGAAGACATGGGAACAAGCTACATGTCCATGAATGTCCATGTCCATGACAGACAAGCCCATCAGGAGATGTGGTCTGTACATACTCACTGCTGCTCTTGCTCCTGCTCAGCCACCCAGTCCTGGCCGACTCTTTGTACCCCCGTGGACTGCAGCATGCCAGGCCTCCCTGTCCCTCACCATCTCTCGAAGTTTGCCCAAGTTCAAGTCCACTGCATCAGTGATGCCATCCAGCCGTCTCATCCTTTGACGCCCTCTTCTCCTGCCCTCAATCTTTCCCAGCATCAGAGACTTTTCCAATGAATGACCCAGCTCTTCGCATCAGATGACCAAAATAGATATACTACTCAACCATAAAAAAGAATGAAACAGTGTGATTTCATTCAGCTACACAGATGAACCTAGAGGCTATCACAGTAAGTGAAATAAGTCAGACAGGAAGACAAATGCCATATGTCACTTATATGTAGAATCTAAAATATGGCCCAGGTGAACTTACTTACAAAACAGAATCAGACTCACACACACAGAGAGCAGCGTTGTGGCTGCTACGGAGGACAGAGGAAGGCTTGGGCTGGGAGTGCGGGGTCAGCAGGTACAAACTGGTACATGAGCATGCACAGACAGCGAGGTCCTACTGTGTGGCAGAGAGACTCTATTCCATATCCTGTGATAAACTATCATGGCAAAGAATATGAAAAGGAATGTGTATATATATGTATATAACTGAGTCACTTTGCTACACAGCAGACATTAACACAACACTGTAAATCAGCTATATTTCAATAAGATTATTTTTTAAAAAATAATAAAGTTTGAGGTTCTAGCAAGATACTTATGTTTCCAAGTAACTGGGTAAACTGGTAACAGTTCAAAAGAGTCTATTTTAATTCTGTGTTATTAGGGACTCCATTTTATTTCTCTTGAAAATGTGAGAGCATTTCACACTTCCCTTGCAATTTATAATTTGCAAGGGCTTTTGACCCATGTAATGTCCTTTGATGCTTATATCAACCGCACGTGGTGATCAGAGTCTTTTGCTGAGGGGACGGGGGGACGGGGGGAAAAGTACGGAACCCAGAGCAAACCTGGGCCTCTCAGCTCCTGGCCCAGTGCTGTTACTGGTCCATCAAACTGACGCTCATCAGTTAGATGAAACCCTCCACTGTCTGGGACTGTGCCTTCACCCTTACATGGAAAGCCGTGGTGGACTTCCCAGGCAGCCCAGTGGTTCAGATTCTGAACTGCCACTGCAAGGGCCACGGGTTCAATCCCTGATCAGGGAACTAAGATCCCACATGCCGCATGATGCAGCCAAAAAAATATTTTTTAAAAGGCAATAAATAAATAAATAATCAGGATGGATGCCAAGTACAGAATGTATTGACATCAATATAACTGATTATGAAAAAGTTTAGGCCAGGAAGCAATTGTGCTTGTTTTGCTTTGCTTTTATCAAGACTTTTTTTTTTTTAAGAACAGTTTTAGATTCATGGCAAAATTGAAGGGCAGGTGCAGAGATTTCCCACATGCTTCCTGCCTCTTGCTCATGTTTTAACCCTTTATTAAAACATAAATTTTAGTCAGGAATTTAGAATGTCACAACTGGGCTGCCATTCAAAATTCCCATTACATCATTGTGCTTTTTGAGATTTAGGACAAGACCATGTGGCTCTAAAACAGAATCATGGTAATGGTCCCAGGGCTATATAAATTTACTAAGACTCATTGAACTTACAATGGGTAAAATTTATAGCACACAAATTACACCTCAATAAAGAGATTAAAGCTACATACCCACTGGGATGCACTGAATTGTGTCCCTTCAAAATTTAAAGGTTAAAGTACTAATCCCAGAGCTTCCGAATGTGATGGCATTTGGAGACTGGGCATTTAAAGAGGTAATTAAGCTAACACGAGGTCATTAAAGTGGGTCCTAATCCAACCTGACTGATACCCGATAAGGAGAGTAGGACACAGCACACACAGAAGAAAGACCGTGTGAGGACCGAGGGAAGACGGCCATCTGCAAGCCTCAAGAGAGATGCTCGGGAGAAGCCAGCCTCGCCGAAACCCTGGCTGCAGACTGCTGCCTGCGGAAAATGAATGTCCGCTGAGCCAGCGCGTTTGTGCCACTTTCTTTTGACTGTCTTAGCAAACATCTACCCTCTAAAGGGGCACAGACACACACACAGAGAGGGACCTAGAGATCGTCGTACTGAGTGAAGTAAATCACAGAGAGAAAGAAAAGCATCATATGATACCACTTACATGCGGAATCTAAAAAGATGATACAAATAAACTTGTTTACAAAGCAGAAACAGACTCACAGACTTTGAAAACAAATATGGTTATCAAAGAGGAACAGTTGGGGCAGGGCTAAAGTAGGAGTTTGGGACTAACATATATACACTACTATATATACACTACTGTGTATACACTACCATATATACACTACTATATATACACTACCGTATATACACTACTGTGTATACACTGTTATATATACACCACTGTGTATACACTACTATATATACACCATTGTATGTACACTACTGTATATACATTGCCATATACACACTACCATATATACACTACTATATATACACTACCGTATATACACTACTGTGTATACACTGTTATATATACACCACTCTGTATACACTACTATATGTACACTACTGTATATACATTGCCATATATACACTACCGTATATACACTACTATATATACACTACCGTATATACACTACTGTGTATACACTGCTATACATACACCACTGTGTATACACTACTATATATATACCACTGTATGTACACTACTGTATATACATGACTATATATAAAATAATTAATAGGAATCTATTGGCTAGCACTGGCAACTCTACTCAATGTTCCATAATAATCTATGTGGGAAGAGAACCTGAAAAAGAATGCTATACGTATATGAATAACTGAACCACTTTGCTGTACCCCGGAAACTAACACAACATTATAAAGCAACTATACCCCAATCTAAACAAAATTAAATTAAAATATATACATGAAAAACAGGTAAAATAAACAAAGATACACACACATAGGTACACACAAATGCTAGGTACACAAGCTATGTGAAAACCTGCCTTTATGAATAGCTTTAAATTTTTACTTCTCCCCTGAGACACTATTTTACGCAAACTTCTCATGCTTAAGTTTCAATTATTTATATTTTGATGTTTCTTCTTACAGACTTAATAACTCACTGCCAAAATTCAACATATAACATCTAAAAGCTACAGAACTTTGTTAGCTACATAGCTCAACCCTGTAAAAATAGAAGCAAGTAATGTTCAGTGGCGAAGAATGGCTTTCCCAAGGTTCTACAGTCACTGGTGGACACCTTGAGAACCAGAAGCCAATATCTGGGTGTCTGTGTCCTTACTAAACACTGAATGTGTACTGAGAGTGGCCATGGAGGCTGCCCAAAAGGCTAGGCCAGAGAAAGGGAAGATGCACAAACTGCGTAGAGTTCGCATAGTTAGAAAGCGTAGAATTCATACCACGAAGCAAACAGTATTTCTTACACTTCTTAACAGTAAAAATTCCCCTCGTTTCAATTCCCCTCTTAACTGTGTACCACGTTGACATGTTGCGGTACAGTGGGATCCTGAAATGACAGAAAAACATTGAGGTTAAGTACTGTTTTTAGTCAGATGCGTTGTGAGTTGGGCAAACACGAAGCTCGTCATTGTCAGCTGATGGAGTTCAGGTGCCCATCTCCACGCTTCGTCAACAGGTTGGGCTGCAAAATGTGCATTACTGGGTGCGACGTGCAATATTTCACAGGGCTTTTTCTTTTCATCACAATCGCAAACTAAAGTTTAACTTGATATAAAGAGAGATTCAAAGTCTAAGAACCATCTTTAAAACACAATGCCATCCCCAGGTCTAAGAAAATAATTGGTTCTCTGTAGAAGTGAAGGAAGGAAAATTCCCCCAACAGATGAAACTTATCAATGCTTTCTAGATCATCCTAGGCGCTTCCCTGGTGGCTTAGCTGGTAAAGAGCCCGCATGCAGTGTGGGAGACTGGGGTTTGCTGCCTGGGTTGGGAAGGTCCCCTGGAGTAGAGTCCTTCCTAGAGCACTGAGCTGACCCCCTGTGTTACACAATGGCTTCCCCCTGGCCACACACTTCATACAAGGCAGTGTACACATGTCAATCCTAGCCTCTCGGTTCATCCCACCCGCCCCTTCCCTTGCTGTGTCCACATGACCAGTCTCAACATCTGCACCTCTATTCCTGCCCTGGAATGATGCTCATCTGTACCACAGTTTAGATTCCATATATATGCATTAATATATGACATCTGTTTTTCTCTTTCTGACTGACTTTACTCCGTAAGACAGACTCTGGGTCCATCCACATCTCTACAAATCACCCATTTTCTAAAAATTATTCAGTTACTTAAAATACTTTATAGAAAAAATGATGGCCAGGACAGTAAAATGTTGGGTGGTAGTCTATAACCCAGAGCGGTATTCTGCATCCCCTGCTATTTGTTTTCCTTTTTCTCTATGCCTTTATTTTGACCACGCAACTCTATTCTCTTTCACAGAGTCCACAGAATTAGTGACCTAGGAGGCCATCCGCCTGTCAAGACAATCACTAGTAAGTTCTGCTATATTTAAAGGTACCATCCCACTATAGTAATTCTCTTTCCTCTTATTTTCTCTGGATTGGCCATATTTAACAGCTACCAGTTGGAGCTACCACTAAAAAAATACATGCATGAGACCCCAAATCTCTCAATTTCTAAAATCTTGACTACATAAACCTAACACATTCCTTGCATTAGCTGGCTGGTAAGTTTAAAATGTTATGTTTAATTTCTCTCCATGAAAGTTGTCTGTATTTCCAAGAACATGTTAAGCATAGGTATTCACTTCACAGGCAAAGTTTCAGATCATCTAACCATGTGACATAGTTTATGTTAGTCCCTCACTTCTCAAATGCTTTCTCAAAAAAGCATTATAGCTCCATGCTTACAAGAAGATTGGAGCACAGGACAGAAAAATCAAAACATTAAACCAGACCTTAGACTAAGGCTAAGACTAAGTGAAACTTTTAGACTAAGTTTCACTGGGTTTCAGGGTAAGTATCACCAAAAGACACACATCTGCACTTGTATGGATATGTAGCTTCATGGCCAGACTTAGTCAATGGTCTTTAGCTTCCATCTTGGCTGTAAATCAGTGTAAGGAAAGAATCCTATTTTGCCATTCTGTCTTATTACACTATGATGAGACCCATTCTCAAAGAGAAAGTTGGTTGGTCATTTCAGGGCACATACTTATTATGAACACGGGGTTCATTCCTGATATAAAAGGAAATTAAAGAGTGCCAAAGGACAAGATTTGGGCTGAGAATAAGAGGAAGAGCTGGCACTCAATCCAGGCAGAAGACCTACACGCTGATAGGGAAAAAATAACTTAGAGCAAGTCCCTTATCCTCTGTGTAAAGGGGGTCATAACAGCTCCCTTCTCACATTAATACTCAGAAGAAAGTCCCTGAAACAAAAAGGTACCCGAGGGCAAGAGAAGGAACGGAGTCTGCTGGAAGCACGAGAGAAGAGCTACCAGCAAAACAACGGCTGACACTGCTGTTTATGTTTCCACTTCGATGAGTCATCCCTTGGGGATGCTCCAGGCAAGAATACTGGAGTGGGTTGCCGTGCCCTCCTCCAGGGGATCTTCCCAACCCAGGGATCCAACTGGGGTCTCCTGCATTGAAGGCGGGTTCTTTACCAGCTGAGCTACCAAAGAAGCCCCTTCATAGCCCCATAAGGTTTGGAAAAGAAGCAACAGAAGGGCTTGGAGTGCATTCAAAGGAGAAAGAATCACAGCATCTGAAACTATTAGCTGAAATTAAAATTAGACACGATGTATCTATATAAGGCTGACCTTGGAGATGAAGGAAGATGCAAAATCAAATTATGAAAGGTAATATTTTCAGGGGCTGCAATGTGTAATGTTTCTAGGTAGAGTTTAATTTACTGATGATAAAGATAACATAAAGCATAGCAAACATGTCTGTATTTAAAGTAGAACATCATTTCTCTATTTGATAAGGGAGTCTATTAGCTACAATCCTTTGGCCACCTGATCCAAAGAGTCAACTCTTTGGAAAAGACCCTGATGCTGGGAAAAATTGAGGGCAGGAGAAGAGGGTGACAGGGGATGAGATAGTTGGATAGCATCATCCACTCAATGGACATTTGAGCAAACTCCGGAGGATACTGAAGGACAGGGAAATCTGGCGTGCTGCAATCCATGGGGTTGCAAAGAGTTGGACACAACTGAGCAACTGACCCATGACAACAACTACTAGCTACATTTTGGTAAACCCTGAACCAAGGAACCTGTGAACTTCACTCCTCAAGCAGGAAGCATCGAGTTGGTCCAGGCTGTACTACAGGCTGGTCATTGTATCATTTAGAAAAATGTAACCGTCATCTCCGTATTTTACTCAGCATAAGGATGCTGGTTTCCTAGGGCCATAACAAAGTGCCATAAACTTGGTGGCTTAAAAAAACAGAAAATTATCCTCTCACAGTTCTGAAGGTCAGAAGTCTGAAATTAAAGTGTCAACAGAGCCATGCTTTTTCTGCAAGCTCTAGGGAAGATCCCTGCCTTGCTTCTTCCTAGCCTCTGGCAGAGGCCAGTGTTTACTTGATTTGCAGACTTCTCTGCCAGCACCTGCCTCTGTCCTCTCCGGGAGGTCTGCATTATGTCTCTGGGTCTTGATATGACCATTTCTTTGGCCACACCACTGAGGCTTGTGGGATCTTAGGTGCCCGAGTCCTAATCATGAGACCACCAGGGAATTCCCAATATGATATTTTTATAAAGATATCAGTCATAGGATTGAGGACCCAATCTAATCCAGTATGATCCCAGTTTAACCTAACTAATTACATCTGCAAAGACCATGTTTCCCTGAGGTCTAGTCTGAGGCTCCAATGGATATGAATATGCAGGGGGCATCATCCAACCCAGGAAACTGATCAATGATAAAAATATTTTTTAGGAATCACCTATCTTCCGGAAGTCCACAATGTCTAAACATGTGTACTGTGTTCCGAGGCCAAATACAAGTACTCCAAATTATCCTTTTAAAAACAGGGTTTTTTTTCCATTTCATTTTTTTAAAAAATAACTGAAATTACGTCTAAGCACTGAACAATTTCTGCTCTGGGGATAGTGATGCACACTACTGTTATTGCTCTTTGCTTCATTTTTTTTTTAAGCTTTTTTTTTTTTTGGTAAAACCAAAGATAGCTCCTTGATTTAAAAAAAAAAAAAGCTTCAGGCTGTTGGGGAAATCCATCACCTATCCATCTTTTGGGAACAGAACTCTCTTCAGGAATGTACTCTTATTCTGCGCCCCCTTTGCAGTTACAAAACGGGCTTCATTTTTTCTCATGTACTCAATCATTCTGCCTTCGAACTCTCAATGTTTCTTGGCTTCAGTGAACAAGCGAATAAAACTATAGAAAACAGAGGACAGTCCTCATGATTCTAAGATTAAAAGAGCAAAGCCATGTGATTAAAATATAAATTTAAAGTCTAGACTTTGTCTTTTCGCGTAAGTAGAGTGAAAATCTCAGACATTATATATTCCAGAAATTGAATTTACAGCAGTGCTTACCACAAAGACAAGAAAAAGTTGTATGGCAGAGACTTTTTAAAAAAAAAATAACCTAAGTTTGGGGCCTAGGCTTGAAGGAAAAAAATTTTTTGTGTACCAAGAAATGAGGATTTTGTGAATTTTTGAATTTTTAACATTGATTTTATGGACCCTTTAACCTTCCAAGTTCTTGGGCTCTAATATGTTCCTTAAAGATGTTTTTGTCCCTAAAAGAAGAGGAAGCATTCTAAGTCACACCCAAACCTCTGATTTCTCACCCCACTCAGGTTCCTGCAAGGGGAGAGCCGCACTGCAGATCTGGGGGGTAGGTCTTGATTAGATCATCTCCAACTTCCCACTGAGGACCAGTAATTACACAGAAAAAAGGAGGAAGGACCTAAAGCAACTCGCCCCCACAGTGTTTGCATTAAACATTCAGCAGTCAACTTCTTTCTGTCCTAGATGATGAAAGATTATTTGAAGTCAACACAAAAATATTTTTTGCATATGATTTTAAATCTGAGCTGAAATACAGCAAGAAGAACATAGGAAAGCATGTAGATAGACTCTTCTAGCACAATCTCTTTCTGGAATTCCCCAATGTTCATGCCTGAGCAATATGGACATTACCTACTATGCAGCTTCCTTGACTACTTAAGCCAAGATAATCGCATTAGTTGTTTCAATCTGGACAGGATCCTACCTGGACAGGTCCCTAGCTAACACCTGGTAAGGTTTTATAGGAAAAAAGAAATTTGACTATCTTGGGCTAAATTATGTTTTATTTCTTAATCTTTAGAGTTTAAATCATTGCTAGCATTTCTAACTAGGCCCTCTAAAGCCCTCATTTCTATATTAGTTCTCTTCAGTTCAGTTCAGTGTCTCAGTCGTGTCTGACTCTTTGCAACCCCGTGGACGGCAGCACGCCAGGCCTCCCTGTCCATCACCAACTCCTGGAGTTTACTCAAACTCATGTCCATTGAGTCAGTGATGCCTTCCAACCATCTCATCCTCTGTCGTCCCCTTCTCCTCCTGCCCTCAATCTTTCCCAGCATCAGGGTCTTTTCAAATGAGTCAGTTCTTTGCATCAGGTGGCCAAAGTATTGGAGTTTCAGCTTCAGCATCAGTCTTTCCAATGAATATTCAGGACTGATTTCCTTTAAGATGGACTGGTTGGATCTTCTTGCAGTCCAAGAGACTCTCAAGAGTCTTCTCCAACACCACAGTTCAAAAGCATCAATTCTTCAGCGCTCAGCTTTCTTTATAGTCCAACTCTCACATCCATACATGACTGCGGAAAAACCATAGCTTTGACTAGACGGACCTTTGTTGGCAAAGTAATATCAGGATATTGATAATACTGTCTAATAATATAACAGAAGGTATCATACATGAAAACTGCTGTGCTTATTTTTCATTTGCTAATCATTCACTTTAGACCATGTTGTTTGTAACAGGTACAAGGTAACCTCATGAAGTGGAAGCAGGCTAGAGTTCATTTCCATCCATCCCCAAGACAGAGTTTAATTTAACATTGTGCTAAACTGAGACCACATCGCCCATGTGATAGAGGTCTTTACTTTTTATTTATACAGAACACATACAAACAGAAAAGAGTTGGAAACATAATTCCCTGAAAAAAAAAAAGTTATGTATTTTAACATCTTTTTCTCTGTTATACAAATGCACATCACTGAATTTAATATTTTAGAAACAAAATCTACTTAGTAATTATTTTTAACTGTTTCTCCTTCAAATCATTTAAGTTTTTAATGGCCAAGACAACAGAAGTATACTGGGACCCAGCACCCAACTGGGTGGTGTCTGGGGAAAGAAAAGAAAGATCACCCTCGATGTACCCCCTGCCCCATCCCCGCCTCCCCCACTCCCCTGACCTCACAGGGCATCTTCACCCCGGTCTCCCGCATTGCAGGCGGGTTCCTTACCAGCTGAGCTACCAGGGAAGCCCTTGCTCTACCCAGGGTTTTCAAAATCCACAATCTTAATTTGAAACACGGACTTGGTTCTTTCTGCCAGCTATAAGGGAACATCTTATAAACAGCAGAAATGTATTTCTCACAGTTTTGGAGGCTGGAAGTCAGAGATCAGGGTGGGAGCAAGGTGGGGCTCCGACGAGGACCCTCTTCAAGGCTGTGGATGGCTGTTTTCTCCTTGTATCAGAGCAGGAGAGGAGGAGGCGGGGAGGGGACGGGGAGAGAGGGAGAGAAAGGGGGGACCTCTGCCAGGTCCTCAGGACTCTCCTAAGGGCACTGACCCCACTCATGGGGGCTCTGCACTCATAGCCTAGTCACCTCCCAAGACCCAGCCGCTGACCCCGTCACACCGGCGGCGGGGTTTCAAGGCGTGAATTGGGGGAGCGGAGGACACAAACATCCGGCCCACAGCACACACGCTTCTTGGACGGCAGATCTACCTCCCAGACTGGCTCCCTTCCACGCACTACCTCCCTTTTCAGTTTCATCATTAGACACCTGAGCCCTTTTCTGGCGATCAGCCACGCCCACTGCCTTCCTGGCCCGCAAAATATGCGGTGGTCCCCACCTCCTTTCCTACCAAGCTCCTCGCTGACCCCCGAAAGTCCCAGCCCAGATCCAGCCAACCCCCACCTGTTGCCGTGAACGGCCGGAGGACGCGTCTCCACCCCGCAGATGGGACTTGACCGCGAGGCCGCCAATCGGAGGCGCGTGTTTTCCTGCTCAGCTGTTCCCCTCGGGCTCCAGTGGCTATTTTCAACCTTCTCAGCTTTCTTCAAACCTTTGCCCCAGGACGGCAGATGCGGTCAGCTGAGGAGCCGACGGGCGTCTTCTTCTTCCAGGACCCCCAGGAGAACTACAGCCCGCAGCCCCCCGTGCGCCTGGCAGCCCTGCTGGGAGCGGGTCCGGGCGGGCTGCGTGGCGTCCCTCCTCTCCCAGGCTTGGCCCCTGCAATCCCCTCTCCTCCCCTGTCTGCAGAGAGGATGCTAACGCCTGGGACAGACTTGGATGTCACCCGTTGAGAATCAGAGCCTGTGTCCAGCGTGGCCCTGAGTGACTACGTGAAGCAGGTCACACAGGGGCGTAAGTGCATACACCCCCACCCACCCTCTCTGCTGAGTCAAGTGAGTTTCCCGTGAATGAGAAATAAATTTTGGTTAATGAGCTTAGATTAAACCCTTGGGGGCCGGCGTGGAGGGGACATCACCTCCAGCTGCTGGGCTGACCTAACGAACTCCCCACACCCCACCCTCATGCAGCACAGGGCCTTGTCTCTCCTGAAAAAGAAAAATGAAAATGCATTTTGTTCTCTGCTAAGTGATGGAGGCCAATTAACGGTAGCCTGGGGAATAGTGTTTAATGACACCTATTGTCTTCCGGTTTGAGTAAGCTCCGGAAGTTGGTGATGGACAGGGAGCCCTGGCCTGCTGCAATGGACAGGGTCGCAAAGAGTCGGACATGACTGAGCAACTGAACTGAACTGAATTGTCTTCAGGGAAATGCTTTCACAGAATTCATGTGGCCACCAGCCTCTCAAACCCAGCATGGAGGGGGCGATCTGTGCCCTGGCTCTGCACTCTGCCTTTCCCCTCAGAATTCTAACCTAATATAATGGTTTTATACCTGAGAGTCTTGTATTGATCTTCCTTATATTTCCATAACAAAAATAGGTTTATAAGTTGAGACTGAAAAATTATTTCCTTTGACCATAAAGCTCTGTGTTTAAAAAAAGTATTTTTCTCTAGATTGAATTATCTTTAAAGTTATTTTCAGTGGATCAAAGTACCTAAATGTTACGTATTTTGCCATTAAATAATAAGTAAATATAAAGTAAAACATTAAGTGAAAAATATAAGCAAAATATGGACTTCCCTGGTGGCCCAGTGGTAAAGAACCCACCTGCCAATGCAGGAGACTCGGGTTTGATCCCTGAGTCGGGAGGATCCCCTGGAGAAGGCAATGGCAACCCACTGCAGTATTCTTGCGTGGCTAATCCCACACACAGCAGACAGAGCCTGTAGGCTACAGTCCATGGGATCACAAAGAGTTGGACCTACAGACTAAACAACAAACATCATTGTGTTTGATTCTGGGCTGGTTATTTTTAAAAGATAGGTGTGTTCTCAGGCCAAGATAGTCCGCCAGCCCTGGAACAAGAAGTGCTCTGTGGCCGCCTGTCCGGGGTGGTTTGGAGGAACAGGACACCCACTCGGCCCTGGAGACTCTGGCCCCTGGAGACTCTGGCCCCTGGAGACTCTGGCCCCGCTGACACGACCTGGCGGCCCTGTTGCTTCTCCCTAATTAGGGGAGGCAGGACCCGGTGTTTTTTAGAACCAGCACTTCAGGTGAAGCGGTGGCCCCTGCCCCCTTCTCTGCAGTGAGTGACCGCTGGCCCCTGACCGACATGGTAAAAAATTCCAATCCTTAACTCACTGTTGGACGGGAACATTACTCCCTCTGAGTCTGGGGAGGAGGAGTCAACCAGTCAGCCAGCCTGTGCTCCGTCATGTCCGACCGCGCGACCCCAAGGACTGCAGCCCGCCAGGCTCCTCTGGCCGTGGGCTTCTCCAGGCAAGAACACTGGAGAGGGTCGCCAGTTCTTCCTCCGGGGGATCTTCCCCACCCAGGGGTCAAACCCGAGTTTCCTGCATTGGTAGGCGGATTCCTGACCATCTGAGCCACGTGGGAGGAGGAGAGGCGGCGTCACACCTGCTCTGCTATTCCTCCTGTGAGTCTCCGCTTTGTTAGTAAAGAGAATCTGGAACTAGAAAGTGACTGTTAAGCAAATCAACACACGCTGGATTAGACGGTGCGTGTTGCACCGAAGCCCTTCACATCACACTGCTTCGCAGCCTGACGGTTAGCTTCTGAAACAGCGCCCAGCCGGCGTCTCCCTGGCGCGGGTGGAAACGGCTGGGATGAACGCGCAGCGCCAGCCTTCCTCCTCCGTCTGCCCCGAGCGGCAGGGCGTCCTTCCTCCTGGTCGCGAGCAGCTCCTCATTCCGGCTCAGGAAACCCCGTCTGTCTCGGCCTCCGGATTTCATCCATCTCAAGCCCACCCTTGTCCTGCAACATGAGCAGCCTCTCTGCCCTCACCTTCCTCTCCCCGTTCGAAGACTGAAGAGTCTCTAGAAAACTTTTCTTTCAGATAGTAAAAACGTAAAATCCAAACACAAGCATTACAATACCTCGGAACGGCCAAAGGAAGAAACAGTAGTAGGGGGACAGACCAAATCGCATTCCTCCACATACTTCACGGTCAGGTTGGCATTTCAAATCCAGGGCAGAAAGAGAATGGTTTAAAAAGTGGTGTTGGGTGTGACCCCATGTTCATCGCAGCAGTTTACAATAACCAGGACATGGAAGCAACCTAGATGTCCATCAGCGGACGAATGGATAAGAAAATTGTGGTACATACACACAATGAAATATTACTCAGCCATTAAAAAGGACGCATGTGAATCAGTTCTAATGAGGTGGATGAAACTGGAGCCTGTTCTACAGAGTGAAGTAAGTCAGAAAGGAAAACACCAATGCAGTATATTAACGATATACGGAATTCAGAAAGATGGTATCAACGACCCTATATGCAAGACAGCAAAAGAGACACAAATGTAAAGAACAGACTTTTGGACTCTGTGGGAGAAGGCGAGGGTGGGATGATTTGAGAGAATAGCATTGAAACATGTATATTACCGCATGTGAAATGGATGTCCAGTCCAGGTTCGATACATGAAACAGGGTGCGCAAAACCATTGCACTGGGATGGTCCAGAGGGATGGGATGGGGAGGGAGGGGGGAGGGCTGGGGGACACATGTACACCCATGGCTGATTCATGTCGATGTGTGGCAAAAACCACCACAATATTGTAAGTGATTAGCCTCCAATTAAAATAAATAAATAAAATTTTTAAAAAACTGGGTGGGGGGGAGTGTTGTTGGGGAAATTCCCTGCAGTCCAGTGGTTAGGACTCAGAAGTTTCACTGCCAAGGGTGTGGGTTCAATCCCTGGTATAGAGCTAAGACCCCACAAGCCACAAAGTGTAGCCAAAAAAAAAAATGGTTGAATAACCATTTTGAAGATAAATCTTGATCCCAACATTGATCCTTAAGCCAAAAAAGATTCCAGATGAACCCAAAGTTTAAATATAAAAAACATAAAACTATTTTGTATGGTTTTGAATGGGGAAATCATTTTTAGGGGGAATACAAAATTCTCAGTTTTAAAGGAAAAGAGTATTAAATCTGTTGACACAAAACACAAAACATATTTACACTAAGTTATAACATTATTCAATAAATAAATAAAGGTAAAGGGCAAGCAACAAAAAAGTCCAAATAATTTAACTTAAATTGGTTTTTAAATCTAATATTTTTTCTCTTCTAATCGTTATACAGATTATCTAATTTTTATTGCATTAGGTAGACCCTCCAAAACAATGTAGAAAGAAAGAAAGTAAAGAAAGGGAAGTTGCTCAGTCATGTCCAACTCTTTGGGACCCCATGGACTGTAGCCTACCAGACTCCTCCATCCATGGGGTTTTCCAGGCAAGATACTGGAGTGGGTTGCCATTTCCTCCTCCAGGAGATCTTCCCAACCCAGGGGTTGAACCCGAATCTCCCGCATTGTAGGAAGACACTTTACCGTCTGAGCCACCAGAAGTAATTTGACATAGTACATATTCTTGTCACAGTTCTGATTTTAATTCAAATGACTTCTTTTGCACTTTGACTCTCGGTATAACATTTGCTTTTGTGTTTTGGTAAATCGTACTGTACTTAAGTAGCTCTTGTTTTTCAATGGATACTCTTAATAAATTATCACCTGCCATTTGAATACCTGTTAGTATGTAGGATTTTTCTTTTGATTTGTATGAATTTTTGTTTATAGGTTTTTTTTTCAATGTTGGACAATTTTTGCATTCCAGGATAAAACTACTCAATCTTGATATGTTGTTCTCTGCAGTAATATTACATTTGACTTGTGAATATTTTACTTGACTAGAGTTGAATCCTTTACAGTAAACTGGTAAATGTAAGTAAAGCGTTTTCCTGAGTTCTGTGAGCCGTTCTAGCAATGATTGAGCCTGAGAAAGGGGTCAGGGAGCCCCGATTTATAGCCAGTTAGTCAGATCTATAGGTGTGATGGCAGTCTTGCCCAGGTAGGCAGGGTCAGAGTCGAACTGAATCTGGAGAACTGGAGATTTGTTTACTGGTGGAAGAAGGGGTGGGGGGAGGCGAGCACCCACACACCTGGTGTCAGAGTGTCACACGTTAATGCAGTTCAGAAGCCAGTTTTTTCAGATACCGGCAAGCCCGGGAGACGATGCCCCCTCCACATCCCCAGGGTGCTCATGCAGTACTGTCTGCAGGGGAGGACGCGACCCCTCGCTCCCAACCTGCTTCCCTCCTGCACTCGGAAAGCTGGAGGCAGCGTTTGGTCTTTGCTTTCTTATACCCCAGGCAGCTAACTGGCTTGCGCTCGTTTGGAAGAAGAAGAATTTGCTTCTGCCTCTGGAACTAGAAACTTTGCCTTGACTCTGACTAGTTCAGTCGATTTTACAATGCCTGTTTTTCAAAGGAGAACACGGAGACTTTGACATTCAAGCCTAGTCTGCCCAAGTTCACACAGGAACCGTGGTGTCTGGGCCTCCCAGCGGCGGACCCTCCCTCCTCTGTGCCAATAGATTCACGATCATTTGCTTGAAGCTGAGATCTCTGCTGTCGGGGACCACTACTCCGTCACCTCACGTGTAAGGTCTTTGATTGTTCTCTCCAAGTACACACTTATCTCTAAATTCGCCCACATTTGGGAAGTTCTTCCAGTTCAAAGCTTGGTTGAGAAGGCCAGTGTTCTGAAGTGCCGTCAAAGCAGGAAAAAGGAAGAGAACCCTGCCTTGAGCATGAAGGGGAACTAGAAAGTGGGCAAGGACAGGCCACGCTTAGTCTCTGGGGGAATCCTGCCAGACCCGGCAAGAATTCTTTCTGAAAAGTCAAAGAAGGGAAGATGTGAGCTCGCTTGCTAAACCATCTGACTCTCTGTGACCTCATGGCCTGAAGGTCCGATTGTCAACAGCTGTGTCCTGCCCTCCCCCCAGTCTCCTTCACCTGCCTCCAGAAATTAGTTTTATTCCAACTCAGCTCCAGAATTTGAGTCATGGACACACCCACACATACTTGGCAAGTCTTGGCCTAGATATTCTGCCCACTCAGACCGCCAGGCTTCTCTAACTGCTCTGAGATTAAGCTTGGTCTTTCTCACCAATCACATGGTTCTTTTCTCAGAATGAAAGTGCCACACGCTGCCCTGCGTGGCCCATCGGGCAGGGCTGGAGAACAGGGCAAGATGTCCAGTGTGGTGATCGGGATGAGAAGTGTGGATCTTTCCTGAAGCAGGTGGATTCTGAAGCATGTGTTAGGAAGTGTGCCTGGACTTGTGAGTCTCCAAGACAAGTGCTCATTTTCTCTTTTCAGGCTCTTGTGCAATTGTCCTCTATTTTTTTTTAATTTAAATTAATAAGGGAATTTATTGGCTCATTTAAATGAGCAGTCCAGGAATAGATCTGGATTCAAGTAGGACTGGATGCAAAATGTATGTGGTATTGCTGCCATAGAACAGAAGGAATTGATGCAAGGCCAGGAAAAAAAAAAAAAAACAAGAAACAGGTGTATATTAAAATCATTAATAGCTTAAAATCTTGCCAATACAATGAATGAAAAGAATAGCATTCTTATTTGCGTTTCCCTAACTGCTGCTGGTCTAGTGGTTGAAGTGGGATTTGAAAACAAGTCCACTGACCCAGGAATTCATGTTTTTTTCACCAATATCCTATGTTATATCTTTCACATCAGCTCCACTTGGACTCGTGAACAAGAAAAAGGCAGGAAAGAAATAAAACACTACCTATCAGGTCTAGGAAGATTGTCATTTGTTAAATCAATGTGTTAGCTTTCTTCACAATGATGGCTTCCGCTCTTCCTGAAAAACATGATGCCAACACAGAAAAACGTTGGCAGCTTTATGTCCATAGACAGTGATAGCACTTTGCCAGGAATGAACATCATTAATAGCAAACACTTATGTAACACCTACTGTATACCAGACACTGTGTTAAGTTCATCCCATGTATTAACTCATTTCATCCACACAACAACCCTGGGAGGTGAGTTCTGCTATTGCCTCTGTTTACAGATGGGAAGACGGAACCACAGAGAGGTGAGGTAATTTGCCTAGTGTCTCACAGCTCGTAAGCGATGGGTCAAAACCAGACTTCATATCCCCATCGCTACCGCAGAATCAGCAGGTGTGGTTTCTCCGAGGCCCCTCACCTTGGTTTCTGTGGCTTCCCGCTGTACCCTCTCGTGGCCTTTTGTCTGTGCGAGTCATCCCTGGTATCTCTTTATGTATCCAAGAGATTCGCCCTCCAAATGTGGTCACCGGTCAGATTGGATTAGAACTCACTCTAACAACCTCCTTTTAACCTTGTCATCTTTTTTAAGGCCCTAGTTCCCTGGTGGCTCAAGTGGTAAAGAATCTGCCTGCAATGCGGGAGACCCAGGTTCGATCCTTAGGTCAGGAAGATCCCCTGGAGAATCCCATGGATAGAGGAGCCTGGTGGGCTACAGTCCATGGGGTCGCAAAGAGTTGGACATGACTGAGCGACTAATACTTACTAATACTTAGCTCCAAATACAGCCACATTTTGAGGTACTGGAGGTTAAGGTGTCAAATCATGCATTTGAAGAGGGGGGACACAATTCAGCTCCTAACAATGACTTTGAAGCCAAAAGACGATGCACCCTCAAGATGGAAGGATCCTGGGTCCCTCAGTCAGTCCTTGGAAGAAAGGAGACTAGTGTGTGTGTGCTGTCTCTTCAGTCTTTTCCAACTCTGAACAACCCTATGGGCCCATAGCCCACCAGGATCGAAAGTCTCACGTCTCCTGCATTGGTACGTGGGCTCTTTACCACTAGCGCCACCCGGGAAGCCCAGGAACATCATTAGACTCTATGAGACCAACAAATGAAATTTTCATTTTGCTAACTCAGATTTTGGAATTGTTTATAACAGTGGATTATTTATACACTCAGCAATACATATTCCTCCCCTACTGAGTTTGTCTCGTGGAATCAGGTATTAATATACTAGCTTCTTGTGATGAAAAATGTGCAAACAAAGTGAAATGATTCTGGAGTTGTATCCTCCCAAATTGATTGGGTGAAATTGACCACGCCCATTAGGTTCTACAATGAATTAAAACATTAACACTAAACCATATGAATAATTCACACTAAATAATTCTCTAAGTGCAGCAAAGAGTTCTGAGCTTTATGTGTGCCTGAAAGGGTCACAGAATTAACACTTTGGAATTAGCTAATCTGAGACTGTTTGGGAAATTGATCAAGCCCCACCTTCTGACAGCTTTACAATCTCTACTAGGTCTGTTGAGGTGTGACTCTGGAAGCAGAGGGCCTGCCAACAGCCAATATTCTTCTGTTTGGAGGCAGTAAATTAGGATTTTAAGGGAAGAACAGAAGGAACGAGAAAGGCACCTTCCTGACAGCTTAAGTGTCCTCCACTGCGGAATGGGGTGTTTCTCACAGTGAGCTGTAGGAAGATGCTGAGCACAGACCTGGGATACTGATGCTTGTGGACCGTCTCCCTGAATGAGAGGGCACGGAAGGCATGTAGGAGATGAAGATGCCTGGAGCCTGGAGGCCGCACAGGGGACCCCCCCCCACACACACACACACAGCTTACTGGTGCTGGAGACAGACAGCGGCGCTGCAGCTGGCCCCACGACTGTCCGCATCTGCACCCCGGTCCCAGCCTCATGGAACTCTCCCCTCTTCAGGTCTCCTCTGTCTTGGGCAACGTTAACTCATCTTCAGCAGTGGGAGAACTGGCTCTGCTTGCCCATTTTTCCTCCAAATCTTCTTTATCTTACACCTAGCTGTTGGCTTTAAAAAAAAAACAAGATTTTTTTCTTATTTCTCTGGTTCTGCCCAAAGGAAATGGAGGTTGGTTTCTGTCTGTTCAACAGAAGGAAGTTCATGAAGTGTTCCAGCAAACGCTCAGTCAACGCATCAAAGTATCAGCCTGCCATGCCACCAAAACAAAGAGCTGGGAAAATGTCATCCTCATTTATATCCACAGCTTCCCTGGTGGCTTAGGTGGTAAAGAATCTGCCCGCCATGCAGGAGACCCAGGTTCAATCCCTGGGTCAGGAAGATCCCCTGGACAAGGGACTAGCAACCCATTCAAGTATTCTTGCCTAGACAATTCCATGGACAGAGGAGCCTGGTGGGCCCAAGAACTAATGCCTTCAAACCATGGTGCTGGAGAAGGCTCTTGAGAGTCCCTTGGACTGCAAGGAGATCCAACCAGTCCATCCTAAAGGAAATCAAGCCTGAATATCCACTGGAAGGACTGATGCTGAAGCTGAAGCGCCAATACTTTGGCCACCTGATGGGAAGAACTGACTCATTAGAAAAGATCCTGATGCTGGGAAAGATTGAAGGCAGGAGCAGAAGGGAATGACAGAGGACGAGATGGCTGGATGGCATCACCGACTCAGTGGACATGAGTTTGAGTAAACTCCGGGAGTTGGTGATGGACAGGGAGGCCTGGCGTGCTGCAGTCCATGGGGTCGCAGAGTCGGACACGGCTGAGCGACTGAACAACAACCTTTATATCTGGTTGGGGGAGAGAACAGTGAAAGAAAGCTGCGATATCTAAGGAAACATTTCCAGGCAAAGGCAACTTGTCTTCCTATGGGAATTCTCAGCAAGGGATCCTATAGGAAGATGGGGTCACACTGCACTTGACAGAGAAGTTGCCTGCTGTCAAGTAAAATGAAGCACTCCTCAGAGACAACACGAGGTTCACAGGTTACCGGGCACAGGTGTTCTCTGGCAGAGGAAGCACAGCCCTGTCTGGTGGCCTTCCAAAGGTGCGTGTCATTGAGGGTGTTCAAATCGGAGCCAAACTGGGGAGAAAGAGCAGGGTTTAGGAATGATACCTTTAACATAGAATTAAAAGTGAGGCAGTCCAGAATGGCTTTTTCCCTTCTGTTTCACAGCAGGTTGAACAAGGTAACTGTGTAGCAAGTTTAAAGCATTAAAAAATTGAAATGACATGCAAGTGGTCAGGCTGCAAGACAAGAACATTCAACAAGGCTTTGAGAGACATTTTGTATTTGAAAGTATCAGGAAGCGACAGGAGACTGTCAGTATTTGGGCCCCAACTGAGAGCATTATTTGGGGTAAGTATAATCCTCAATTCTTTTCACCCTTTCTTTGAGGATGGAAAGCTCTGAAAAAGACCAGAGAATCTTCCTCAGGCTCAGAAACAGTCAAAGGTCCTCATAAGCATACACAACGTGACACTAGAAGTTATTTTCCACTGCTGGGCCTATTCCAGGGAATCTGAGCAGAAGACGGTAAATGTTGCTGAGATGGATTTTGATGGTTTGGCTGGTTGGGTAGGAGGGTGTTTGGTCTGGTTTATTGCTTCATATGATGTATGGAATAGATGGACACTCACAAGATAATTAGCCAAGATCATGCATCCTGGACGGGAGTTAAGGATTTATCCATCCTCCATTCTTCCCCCTCCACCCTGACATTCTCTCCATGTGGGAACTGGCATCAGGAGAAAAAGTGACTTTGCAAGTTCTTCCAGTAAGTTCATTGCAACACTTGGACAAGAGCCTGGTCGTCCTTCCTCTGAGCCTAAGGTTCTCCCCCATTTGAAACTCACTGCCTCTTTGATGGTCATGGGCTTTATCATAAAAGTCGTCAACCGGGGGTGAGTCAAGCCGTCGCCCTTCACCACAGCCACGCCTGCAGCAGGGTGGCTCGACTACTGCTATAGTTTGCACAACGCAAATTTACAAGAAAGACGACACCACAACAGTGCAAGCAAGCCTCAGACGCAGGGACCCAGAGGCACCACACAGTAGGCGCTGAGTGAGTAGTCTATTAATACAGTAATCAATATGCGGATAAGGCAGAGGGTGTTGTCAGGCCATTAGACACATAGGCAGCAGCCCACGATGTTTCATGTGCTTCTTAGATCCAACATTCTGCAAATACTTGGCTGACAATGCTAAACATAGACCCCAGATTCGTCTCGCTCTAGGGTTCAAATGTTTCAAGTCAAGCATCAAAATTCAATATTGTAAACCACCTATACTTGTTTTTTAAAAAAGAGTCAAAATTCAGAACCGATGGGGTGAATTGGGCTGTAATAAAGACTTTGTCATTAAAATACTCATAAAATTATACTGAAACATTAAAATTGTTTTAGAGGTATCTGCCGTGATTATTTCTGCGACAGCCATTATGGGTAAATTCCTCCTCCTTTTTTCCACCTTTCTGCACATCCTGAATCTTTTTAGATTAAAAATGTAATTTAATGGGCTTCCTTCGTGGCTCAGTGGTAAAGAATCTGCCTGCCAAAGCAGGGGTCATGGGTTCGACTCCTGGCCCGGGAAGATCCCGCATGCCTCGTGGCAACGACGCCCACGCACCACAACTCCTGAGCCTGCGCTCTAGAGCCCGGGGACCACAGCTACTGAAGGCCGCACAGCCTAGAGCTTGTGCTCCCCAACAAGAGAGGCCACTGCAACGAGAAGTCCGTGCAGCTCAACTAGGGAGCGGCCGCACTCACTGCAGCCAGAGGAAAAGGCCCGAGCAGCAATGAACACTCAGCACAGTTATAAATAAATGAATTTTTAAAAAAGTAATTTAAGAACAGCAGACCGATACAGCAAACTAGTGCTACAACAAGAAAGAAAGAGGCTCGCAGATACAGAGAACAAACTGGTGGTTACCAGTGGGGAGAGGGAAGGGGGAAGGGCAATAACAGGGATGAGAGATCAAGACGTACAAACAATTAAAAGAAGCTACCAGGATATATTGTCCCGTGCAGGGAGTATAATCAATGCTTTAAAGTGAAAGCAAAGTGAATTCAGTAGATAATAGTAAACATAAATATAAAATAATGTAATGTATTAGATGAAGATATTTTTCAGTTACATTATTATCTTCCTCTCAAAATATTTAATCTGTGAAAGTGAAAGTCGCTCAGTCGTATCTGACTCTTTGCAACCCCGTGGACTATACAGTCCATGGAATTCTCCAGGCCAGAGTACTTGAGTGAGAAGTCTTTCCCTTCTCCAGGGGATCTTCCCAACACAGGGATCAAATCCAAGTCTCCTGCATTAGAGTCAATATTTTATAACTCTAAGTGGAGTATAACCTTTAAAAATTGTAAATCTCTATATTGTACACCTGTAACTTATATAATGTCAAGGCTATGGTTTTTCCAGTGGTCATGTATGGATGTGAGATTTGGACTGTGAAGAAAGCTGAGCACCGAAAAATTGATGCTTTTGAACTGTGGTGTTGGAGAAGACTCTTGAGAGTCCCTTGGACTGCAAGGAGATCCAACCAGTCCATCCTAAAGGAGATGAGTCCTGGGTGTTCATTGGAAGGACTGATGTTGAAGCTGAAACTCCAATACTTTGGCCACCTCATGCGAAGAGTTGACTCATTGGAAAAGACCCTGATGCTGGGAGGGATTGGGGGCAGGAGGAGAAGGGGACGACAGAGGATAAGATGGCTGGATGGCATCACCGACTCGATGGGCATGAGTTTGAGTAAACTCCGAGAGTTGGTGATGGACAGGGAGGCCTGGCGTGCTGTGATTCATGGGGTCACAAAGAGTTGGACATGACTGAGCAACTGGACTTAACTGAACTGAACTTATATAATATTATGCATCAAGTTTACTTCAACTTAAAAAAAAAAAAAAGCAGACTATGTTGACTATGACCTGACGGGGTGAGTGGAGGGAGTGGCTGTCACCTGCGGGGCCCCAGGCCCTGGTTATACAGCAGACACAGGAGGGCCGTGGCCCCTGCCCCTCAGGGGCCCCCCATTCTAGAGTGGGCATCAAACTCAGCAAATCAACACATCTGTGTAAAGTGGTGAAGAGGGATAAAGCAGGATTAGGGTCTAGCAAATGACGGTGCAAGTTTTAAAAGGACACTCACAGAAGACCTCCCCGACAAGGTGATAGTCAAGCTGAGTCTAGAGAGACGAGCAAGGGCAGACGGCGGGGGCCCATCAGAAGACTGTGACAATGACCCAGATGAGGAATGACGGCGGCCCTGACTGTGGGGGGACGGAGCAGGCTCATAATCAGACGGCCCAGCTGACAGAATCGCAAGTAGAGCCACAGGACGTGGGGTGGAGGAGAAGGCAGGGGCCTTGGGGGTGTCACGACACTAGAGTTTGGCCGGAGCACACTTTGCTTCAGAACCTGCCCAGCTAAAAACCAGGTGGTTTAGTCGCTCAGTCGTGTCCGACTCTCTGTGGCCCCATGGACTGTGGCCCGCCAGGCTCCTCTGTCCATGAGATTTTCCAGGCAAGAACACTGGAGTGGAGTGCCATTTCCTTCTCCAAAAAAAAACCAGGTACCTTGTGACAGATGAGTGCAGCAGCACTTTTCCAAGCACCTGTCACTTTTCAGCACACTGCCTGTCCTTTGTCTAGATTCACAATAGTGCTGCTCTCTCCAGGTCAGAGCTGAGCCAAAAGAGGAATCCTGGACTAAATACACCAGCCAGGGTCACCCCTCAGGTGACGGGCAGAGCTGAGACTAAATGAACATTTCCCAATGTCCCCGAGAGGCTCTTCCCGAGTCCAGTGACTCCCAGACAACAGGGACCACATGTCCCAGCGTTTATATTCTCTGAAGTGCTCAGCAAAGCATCTTGCCTTCTCACAGTGCTCATGGAATTGATTCCCCACGGGGAGAGGTCATGAGCAGATCTACCCTGAAGACCAGGGATGTGGGCTTTGGAGTCAGACGGATCTGGGTTTTGTCTCTACCTCTGTGTCTAGCTTTTCAACTGGGCAGACTTCCAAACCTTCCATCTCCCTCTTATTTAAAAAAAAAAAAAAAAAATGGGGCTAATCATTCTTAGCCCTGTAAGTTGTGGGAAGGATTAAGTGAAATGATACTTACAAGGTGCTTAATGCGGAAGCTGGCACACAGGAAGCAATGGGAAAGGGTAAACTATTATTAAAATGGGACCTAGAGACAGTATTTAATCCCTCCCACTCCCTAGCCAGCCGTGAAGTTCCTATAAACCTGTTACTGTAAGACCCTGTGGCTTAAAATAAAGCCAGCAGGGGGTCTCTGGAGCTCAGCCACATGCGGCCCCACCCTGCCTGGCCCCGCAGGGCTGGCTGGAGGACCGCTCTGAGTCATCCCAGCTGCCAGCGGGGCAATCTGAAGTCCCAGGGGACCCTGTGCCTGAGCAGATCCACAGCACCCCACACCCAGCTTTCCCGTCTGCAGTGAGATAAATGACAAAGGGGAATCCCTTGTGTGTTTCTGGGTGGCGGAACGATCAGCTAGGGAACAGGGTCTTATCTGAGCCTCTGTCCAGTTTTGAGTTACCTATTTGGTGGCAGAGACCCCCGGCTTCTACAATACCAGTCTGCAGAGAAAAGCAGACAAGTGTGGGTCATTAGACTTCTTGTGTGTGTGGGTAGCTAGTTAAACAATGAAAGCCATTTCCACATCTGACATAAGAAGGTGAAATCGTTTTCCAATTCTGTTAACTTACCTGTTTGTTTGTTCCCCTTCACTGAGCCCATTAAAAAAAAAAAAAAAATACAAGAAAAAGACACTTCCTGATGACTGCCCTGCTGAGTCACCCAACAACTGAGGCCCATTTTCAGGAGGGAACCGACAGGCCTCAGAAGCTGGCTCACTGTTCAGGTTGGCTTTAGATGCGCCATCCTCATCACCTCCTATCTTGCCACCTCCCTGGGGGGTGGTTGCTTGGACTCCCCCTCTCTCACTGCAGCCCCTTGGAAGCTATGAAGTGTCCTCTTTTGTGCCGATTCTTTCCGCGGGCATAACGGCAGGAGGAGGGGTGGAGAAAAGCCGCAGGAGCCAGCAAAGCTGTCCCACACCGTGCGAAGGCAGAATCCACCAGAAGCCGATAGGAAGTTCTTGAAAGGCGCACCAGAAGTCTCTCAAGTCACACACTCACGGGGCCCCCAGGCTCTAGTTCATCATGCATTTATTCTTGCCTGCTCCTGAAAGGGTTCGCTGCTCAGTCGTGTCCAACTCTTGGCAACCCCATGGACTGTAGCCCGCCAGGCTCCTCTGTCCATGGGATTCTCCAGGCAAGAACACTGGAATGTGTTGTCATTCCCTTCTCCAGGAGATCTCCAGGGAAGCCCTGTTGGCTCTTAGAGAAGTGAACTATTTAATGTATTCTTTAAGATTTATTGCAGTGATAGCGCTTTGAAAATAGATTTTTTTAAAGGCACTAATTCTTGGTCTTTATGCCCTACAAATCCTTGCCCCTGGAGCGTGGGGTGGACCTAGTGACTTGTTTCTAACAAATGGAAGATAGGAAAGGGAGGGGATGTCTCTGCCATGGTTAGCTTATAGACGGTGACTTCCTCCTG
Source organism: Cervus canadensis (assembly GCF_019320065.1). Taxonomy (NCBI): domain Eukaryota; kingdom Metazoa; phylum Chordata; class Mammalia; order Artiodactyla; family Cervidae; genus Cervus; species Cervus canadensis. The sequence continues at coordinate 14,004,660 of NC_057408.1, read as the reverse complement.
TTCCTCTTTATCTCTCTCTCCCCCTCTCTCCCACTTTCTTTCTTTCTCTTTCTTAATGTTCTCCAGCACTTGCTCTGATAACGTAAGCTGGAGAGACTCATGTGGCAAGAAGCCGAGGGTAGCTCTAGCCAACCACCAGATAGAAACTGAGGTCCTCAGCCCAACAATCATCAAAGAGTTGAGTCCTTCCAACAACCACATGACAGAGCTTGGAAGTAAACCCTTCTCCGCCTGAACCTTCCGGTGCGATCATGGCCCTAGTCAACACCTTGATTGCAGCCTTGCGAGAGACTCTGAGACAGAAGATTCAGCTAATCCACACCTAGACTCCTAACTACAGAAACCCTGAGATGGTAGAGGTGCATTGTTCAGCGTTTCTAAATTTGAGGGTCATTTGTTACACAGACATGTATAACTTACACACCCATCTCAGGTAACATCTACTCCATGAAGACTTCAATACCTCCTGCCACACACACACTCACACACACACTCTCACACACTCACACACACACGCACACACTCACACACACTCTCACACACACTCACACACACTCACACTCACACACACTCACACACTCTCACTCTCACACACTCACACACACACTCACACACACTCACACGCACTCACACACACACTCACACACTCTCACTCTCACACACACACACTCTCACACACTCACACACTCACACACACACTCTCACACTCACACTTTCACACACACTCACACACACTCTCACACACACACTCACACACTCTCACACACACACACACTCACACACACTCTCACACACACACACACACACACACTCTCACTCTGACACACACGCACTCTCACACACACACACACACACACACACACACTCACACTCACACTGTGAGTCTCAGAGCTCCCTCAGCACTTTGTGCTCGCCTCTTGGCCCAGTACGTAAAGGATTAATTACAGTTTTCTGTTTTTGCCTTGGTCTTCCCACCAAAGAGACATATGTTCGTGGTTATTTTGTCTTATATCTATAGTGTCAAATGTAGTTCTTAGCAAATATGACCAAAATTCTCTTATGGATGAATGAGTAAATGAATGAATGAGCAAGTGAATGAATGCCATTTTGGTCAGTGACACAGGGGACTGAAAAATACATGAGATCTGTGTTCCCCCTGTAGGAGCTTATAATCAACTTGGAGAAGCAGATATAAAATTAACATAAATGTGAATGAAATCAGTGTTGCATCATGATAAGAAAATGTGCTATGGGCACATAAAAGATAGACTGTCATTTCTGATTGGGGAATCTGAAATTAGTCATTTCTGATTGGGGAATCTGAAAATACTTCTTGAGGAAATGGCTTTTGACATTGGCCTTGAAAGATAACAGAGCTTTGAGTAACCGAGATGAGGAGGAAAGGAATCCAAAATTAATAAAAACTGTAAACAAATCCTAGAAAATCAGGAAATCTGGCTGGGGGACAGAGTCAGGCTGGTGCCCAGGGAAAGAAGCCAGATGGAGATGAAAACTGGAAATCAGTTGGCTTCAAGGGGGCACATGAGGTCACCAGTCTTAGAGAACACGATGAAAGCAGAACCTTGGGAAAGTGACATTTAAAAACCAAGAGGAAAGAGGAACTTGCTAAGGGTTGAGAAGACTTTGCTTAAGTTTGGAGGAGGAGGTGAGGCTCAGAGGTTGGACGTGATGCAACATAAAGAGAGGCCGCGGGATGTGGCAATTGCTAGTGACCTTTAAGAAACAGCATCTATGAAAGAGTGGAGCGGGCAGGCAGATTTTAAAATGATAGAAAGAGAGTGAGTTTTAGGGAACCAACCTAGGAAGAACCCCAGTGATAACTTGATAGACCTCCTGTTAAGATTTCTGAGTCTCTGGGGATTGTGAAATAACTCATCTGCTCACCAACATCCTTCTTTATCTGAAATAAAAAATACCTGACCCTATCAATGGGTCTGTACCTCTACCAACAATATACCGACATGATTACTATCAAGTTATTGTGTCTTGCTTTTTGGTAGTTCAAGGACTCACTTTTTATTCCAAACAACAATTCATTTGGGATATTCATCTGCCTACTTTGGGAGCTTTGCCCTTCCATGTACATTGTGAATAAAATTGCGCTGGATCTATAAAATCTCTGCAAAGGAATGAAAATTAAATTCATCATTTCATTCGATTTTCTTGAATGGTCTTCAAAAGAGTTTAGTATTTTTTCAAGATTTTTTTTTTAATGTGGACCGTTTTTAAAGTCTTCATGGAATCTGTTACAATATGGTTTCAGGTCTATGCATTGGTTTTGTGGCTAAGAGGCATGTGGGATCTTAGCCCCCCAAACAGGGATGAAAACCACACCCCCCACATTGGAAGGTGAAGTCCCAGCCACTGTGCTGCCAGGGAAGTTCCTCAAAAGTTTAAACACTTCATCCATCACCATCCTGCACTCTTACTGGATTTTTTCTTCTTTACCATTTCTTTTGCCATATAGATTACCCCTATTTTTCAATTGTGTTAAAAATGTATTTCTGATGAAAATAGACTCATGTGCTCTGATGCTATATCCGGGCAACTTCTTTAGTCTCATTCATTTTAACAGTTTACATTTAGATTGTCTTGTATTTTCTCTAGTGACAGTCATATTATCTGCAAATAAATGACAGTTTTCTTCCTTTATAACTCTTTTTGTTTTTCTGATTTTACTGTTGTGACTAGAACTCAAATAAAGGCTTGAATACAACTTGGGGGAGGGGGGACACACACACAAATGACCCTACCCAACATTTTTCTTTTCTCTAGTGAACAAGTTCACACAGCTTATAACTATTAATTCTGGGCCATTTATAGATGTTTCATCTGGTTTTGCTCATCTGTGTCCTCAACTCAACTGTGAAGTCCATAAGTCAGGGAGGACGTTTGCTCCATCTCTTCACTCAGCAGGTACTTAAAAATCTCAATAAAACCATGATAACATTCAGCTTTCATAAACTCTTTATCATCCCCCAGAGTATTTTTTTTTTTTTTAGGAGCCATTTATTGGGAGCTTACTAACTGCCAGGCTGAGAGCTTTGCATTCATGATCTCTTTTAATCCCCTTATGAATTTTGTGATTCCAAGGGGCTGGGAGTTACAACTACCCCTTTCTCACAAATGGGCCAAAAGTGGAAAAAAGAAGTGGGGTGTGGTTTACTTAGATGGAGATCCTCAGAGTCAAATGAGCTAAAAGTACACTTGCAAGCACATCACAAACATAGAAGGGTGACCACCTGCCCTGGTTTTACCTAGAACTGAGGCCACTCCCCGGACATAAGACTTTCAGTTTTAAAACCAGGGAGGCCCAAGCAAACTGGGACCAAGGAACATTCCACAGTCTTCAGGGAGGAAATAGTAAAATGCAATGATAAAGGGGGCCAGAAGCTGTGTCCCTTCAGGAATATTTATCATGAGAATTCCAATGTAACTGTAATATGATTTGGGTTGAAAATCATTGTAGAGTATGTTTCTCAACATATAGACATATACACTTGTCATTCACCAGCTTATTCTTAGAAAAGTGTGGTTTACAAGTAAGCCACACCTAGAGCACATTATCACCCTTCTTCCTCCTTATGTTCATTAAAATCTGGAAGAAAAGCCCAGATTTATCATCCTGGTTGGTACTTTCCCAGGGCCCCAAGGAGTCATCTGTGAAGCATTAGCCTGACTTCCTCATATTCTTCTATAACCACATTTTGAAAGTTAAATAAAAATTTTACTCTTGATTTGCCAATTCTCAGAAATCTGTCCTTTTTGATGTGACACCCGTAAAAACTTCAAAAAGAAAAAAGCAGAGTTTTTCTCACTTTCATTACAGGTGCTGTATTGTATTGCAAATGTTTTTTTTCCCCCCCAAATAGGACGTTTTTCCTCCTCTGCTCCACTCTCTGATGAACTGATACACGTGTGTTTCCTGAAGACAGAGGCTCTGGGAATCACTGTAACAGTAACCTTGGTAAAACCAGATGTCATAACCCACACAGCCACTCAGCGAGCGCTCCCTGCCTCTGGCCCAGCACAGGTCCAAATGAATCACCCGGGACGCGGGCTGGGTCGTTTCTACCTTCTCTATTGTTCGGGGTTTGTTTGTTTGTTTGTTTTATGTTGGCACCGATTTCTTCTTCCTTCCTAATTCCTGCCTGGCTTTCTGAAAGAGAGCCGCCAAACTGCTGTTTTGCCTGCGTTCTTCGAATCCCTTTCTTTACCATTGCGAATCCACCCTGAGGGCCTGTCTCAGGAGGCGCTGGCTGGGCGCTGGCTGGGAGCCGGCGAGCCCGCGGGGAGCGGGCATTTCAGAATTCCTTGCGCCCTTGACACAGAACCCCTCCCCGGGGTGCGGTGGGCCTCGGCCTCCCCGCGGGCCCCCGGGTTTCCTGATAACCTGAGCCAGCTTCCAGCCTCCGGAGGCTGCGGGCCCATCGCTGGAGGTGGGGGTCAGCGCAGCCGAGCTGCGCGAGAGGAATCCCAGCTGCTGATCCCTTACCGGGATGCCTCCTTCACCAGCTGGGTTAATAATCAACCTGCAACCCTCAGGAAACCCGGCGTAGAATCCCTGGCTGGGGAACCCTCAGCCTTGCTCTGGAATGAGTTCTCTCCCCTGTCCCGCTGTGGGAAGCGGCCCTGTTCTGGGGCAGGAGAGGGGAGCTCTGAGGCGACAAAGGCACGGGTTCAAATCCTCTGTCTTCCGCTCTTTGGCCAGTTGACTCTGGGGAGATGGCTGGTTCCCAGAGGCTGTTCCCTTCCCTACAGAATAAGAAAGATGATCATGCTCTCCAAATTATACACACTAAGTGAAACAGAAAAATCATAGTTTCTAAAATGCTGAGCTCGTCATGGGTGATCCATAAATGGTTATTTAACTTGGAACTTCCCTGAGGGTCCAGTGGTTAAGAATGCACTTCACAATGTAGGGGAAACAGGTTGGCTCCCTCGTTGGAGAACTAGAATCACATGTGCCAAGGAGAGCGTTGAAAGAGCCTGCATGATGCAACAGATTCCCAGTGCCATGCAGTAAAAAAACAATAAGTACAAAATAAATAAATAAAAATGTTAATGGTATTGGTCTTGAAGTTTTGTCCACAGGAGGACAGACTCAGAGGAGCCCTAAGTTCCCTAAAGGCAGGTCTTGCCTTCTGTCCTGATGAAAAGACTGCCCCCCGCCACCCCCCACCACTGAAAACAGCCTTATCCAAAATCTAGTCTGAGCTAACCAGACCAGTTCTTCTTCCTATTTCTTGAGATGAAATTGTGTAAATCAAGATGTGAATTTTTATATGAAAATGTACAAGGGGCTTCGGGCAATTCAATAATATTCGTGAAACCTAACACGAAGGAGGTGGCAATAAATGTTCTGCCATCACTAAGAGGTCACAAATTAAAAGCAGGTGCCTCATTAAGGGAAAAATGGCCACTTCCTCTCCAATTCCACACTGCCATACCGCCTTCCTTCAAAAGGTTTCATTTTAGTCTAGAAACCTTAGTTGCACAAGATCTTCCATAGCTTGGTAAAGAAGCTAGTACGTAACCCTCCGTTTTGACAGTAAAGAATACGCATAGAGCGTGAGTGAGCCAGAAGTCAGGCACTTTCTCACCTCGTCTGATTTTCAAGATGGTTTGAAATGGGTGCGTTTTACACCATTTTAGAGGAAAACAGGGGTCAAGTCATTTATCCAGAGTTCCCCAAAGAGTAAGTGGTGAAACAATTGACTCCAACGCCAGAAGCCAGTGACCCTTGTGGGCAGAAGAAATGTGTGGTTTAGAAAATAGCTGGGTAAAGATGTGAAGTCGGGAACAAACAAATCTCAGAAGCTCCGTCAGAGACTGTTAGTGAGAAAGCGTGACCAAAAGGAGAAACGCCTTTTTTTAAAAACACTAGATGTATCAAGGTTTTTTTTTTTTATTTTTTGGCTTGTTTATTCTAATTTCAACCCAAACCCCAACCCAGGCTCCGTGTGATGTGCAGTCTCAGAGTGGACAAGACTAGGAGGCAGTGTGAGACCCAGACTTCTAAGTAAAGGAATTCCAAATCTCCATCTACCACTCTCATTAATTTTCTGACATTTTGGTTTTCTAAAAAGCAGCCAGTTTGGAAGAAGACAGTAGGTAGGTGTGACCATCATACTATGAATTTACTAAAGCAATTTCTTTTTTTCAGACTTTTATTTTTTTGGTATGTGGACAATTTTTTAAAGCCTTTATTGAACCCATGAGCAGAACTGCCTCTGTTCCATGCCTTGACCTCTTGGCTGTAGTACCTTTAGAATCCCAGCCCCCCCACCGGCACCCCCCAATCAGGGATCCAGCCCATACACCCCACCTCCCCGATCCCCACGCTGGAAGGTGAAATCCCAACCGCCAGGGAAGTAAACAGTTTCTGAAAGTCCTCAAAGGAGAAGCTCCTGCTAGTGCCTGCATTGCCCTGACAACAGTTTTGCTCTTGAACCATGACCTGTTACGTAAGAATGCTCAGGTGATTAAGCGGCCAGGTGTGTCCTGGCAGGTGCTCTCAGCTATTTCCAGCCTCATATAAGAAGCAGGCCTGACTGAGTGAAGTCATCATCAGGGAAGCCAGGATGCCCGGGCAATTCTCATTTCCCAGAAAACATTTATGAGTCCGAGAAGTCCCTGCACGACTTCCTCCAGGACTTACCATCAGTGTGGGGGGAAGAGTCTGCGTGGTAGTTGGTTCTTTTTGTTGTTCTTTTGGGATGGTTTGGCGTTTTACATCCACGCTGTTACTTCTTGCAGACCCTTCAGTTCTCTCTGAATCCTGTCTGAAATAAGGGGGCGAGTAGGAAGTGTGATGAAAGACCTTCTATAGGCATCTTTGTCACCCCGTTTTCCGTTTCACACCACAAGGGACCTTGACGATCCGGGTCTCTGACTGCAGAGGAGTGACTCGGACTCAGACAGGCTGCCTCAGTCGGTTACACAGCTCAGCAGACTCTCAGACCCCCGCCTGGAAGCGTCCGGCCGCAGCCCTCCAAAGTGGGGCACCCTATTGCATCCTCACTCTCAGTGGCTGTTCTCTTTCCAAGGTGTATCTTCTGGGGCGTCTTCCCCTCTGACAAAGGTGTGAGGAGTCTGACGGACTTCTCACCATTTATGTCGTCTTCCCCTCTGACAAAGGTGTGAGGAGTCTGACGGACTTCTCACCATTTATGACGTGCCTGCCCAGCGTGGTGTATGTATGTGGGCAGTTATTGCAAGGGATTAAAACCCATAATCACAGGGCCCAGCATCTTTAGACTGAAGAACTTGTTTCATTCCTAGATACAGGATAGATGATAGATACATAGATTCTTCCCAAATATAGACTATTGAGGTTTTCTTTTAAATCTAAGTGCAAATCAGAAAGTATTTTTTAATTCATAGTAGCTCTTTGTTGGTCAATAATACAATTATGTGGACATCATGGGAACTTTTTGACATTTAAATAGAGTTCTCAAATAGACTCACAGAGAACGAACTTATGGTTACCAGAGGGAAGGGACAGTTAAGAATTTGAGATCCACATGTACACACTCCCGCAGAGCACATGGAACTCTGCTCAGCGTCACGTGGCAGCCGGGATGGGAGGGGGTTTGGGGGAGAAAGAATACATGTATGTATACATATGACTGAGTCTCTCTGCTCTGCACCTGAAACTATCACATTAATTGGCTATACTCTAAAATAAAGTTTTTTTTAAAATGGGAGTTCTCAGAGAATAATGCTCAGACCATCAAACACGGGCCCCACCTTTTCTGAAGCCAGGCTCCCCCCACCCGTTTTGCAGCCATCAGCTCCCGCAGCCGCCTTCCCCCGCGGCCCTTCCTCTGTCCGCATCTGAGGGCGGCGATTCACATCCCAGGACCTCAGCACACTCAGGCCGGCAGGGGAGGGTCGGGGAGCGGCTCTGCGACAGAGGCGAGAAGGCAGGGGGATCTCTGGAGCTCTCCCGCTCAAACAGGAAGGCCGCTGGGGTCACACCTCCTTCAGCACATGACTAGTTGCAGATGATGCAATACCTGCTGCAGGCGGGGGGGGCGGCGGGAGGCAGCCTCTCAGGGCAGCTACAGAAAGCACCCGAGTCCCCTCGGCCGGCAGGCGGACCCGAGCAACCAGGGCCCCGCCTCAGCAAACCTCTAGGTTAGACCATGAGTCTCCACCGCCTGCCTGGCTCCAGGCATCCATCTGCAGCACACGGCAGCACTCGGCAGCACTCGAGACCTCTGCTTGGCATTCATTTCCTACTTTTCCCTACTTCTTTTCCCAATTAAAGCCGAAGTCTCTAGAGAGCAGAAATCACGCCAAATGTCCCGGTAGAACCTATTCCCACCACAGGACTGGGGCAGAGGTGGTTTGGTCAGGAGGTAACTGCTCATGGAGGTTACTGAAAATATTTTGGTTTTACAACGAACACTCAGTAGCTTACACGATGAAAAATAAACACACAGAAAAGAATGATGGTAAATTTTAATAGGTTACAGCTACAGTATCAAGTTTTAATTGTATATATGTATAAATACAGTTATAGACCATAAATATCCACAGCAAAACGTTCTCCTCTAGGCAGATGCTGCCCCCCCCCCCCCAAAAGTCTTTGCAACTAAATAAACTAACAGCTTTAAGTAATACTGAAGAAAAAACATGCTGAGGTAATTTTTCATCTAAAGTGACTACAGCCTATATTAAAACATTCTTCCTGAAAGAGTTCAAGTAGCTGTGAAACCCTCGCCTCAAAATTCCAAAATACACCTTTATTATCAAACGAAACAAAAAATAGTTTAATGATAAATAAGTAAAATAAATAAGATTATTCCTGCTGAAATTCAATCATAACAGTATTATTTCTTTTTTATATATTTGTGGAGTTTTGTTGATAGCCTGGCCTTTTAATAATTGAAAACAAAAGAATTCATGAAGCCTGTCTTACCTATTACTCTAACACTATATATATAGATAGATAATATATATATATAGCAGATGAAGTTATGCATGTGTATGTAAATGGGATTTTCATTCTGGATGAGCAATCTGTTCCTTTTGAAAAATATATGTATGTATCTCAATTATGAAAACATGCTTAATCTCTCTTAAAAGATCACTCTTATACAATATACACTGAGTATAAGAAAGGACATTTTACAGATTTTAGAAATTTCTTTAAAAACATTCATTTTCTTATCAAGTTATATTAGAATATTCATCTTACCAAGTTTTAATTACAGCAATTAAAAAATCTATCGCTTTTTAAATTATTCCGAGTTATGCAAAATCCCCATGCTTCTTTTTCTTTTCTGCAAGAATTCCACTGGCACCAAGTAACACTTCCGATTTTTTCAAAGCATATCACTTCCCAGTTTGAGGCTCATTGGAACACACTTAGTAAAAGGTCTTCTGAACAGAAACAACAATACATCTTAACTCAAAAGAAACTTTCAAATTAGTTTATATTTTGTAGTGACCTATGAAATTAACATTCACTATCACATTCAGTGTTCTCAAAAAAGAATTTTTACTTTTAACAAAATAATATATATAAACCAAAAGATTACAGTGTCCTGGTACTGTCACCCAAAAGTAGAAACAAACATGGAATATATTGTTTCTCAGCCCGACCATAGTCTATAATCATTTGTCAGTTCCTCTTACACTGGGCAGCAACCTTCAACAAAAATACTAGAACAAGTCTCTAAACAAAACCAAAACGTATAAAGAATTGATTCCCTATGTTCAAAGCTCCTCCATTCTTGTTTTAAAATAAACAAAGTAGATTTTTAATGTTCTCCAATCCCAAACAAGACTTCTGGCAAACCTCCGACAGAAATTCATGTGTGTTGTTGTATCCATCTTCATGTGAGTTGTATCCATCGTCAGTGTGTTGTATCCATCTTCGTTTCCAAGAGCATTCAAAAGCAAATGAGAGTTCCCTTCACGTTCTTCTCCATTACAAAGCAGTCTCTCCTCTAATTGATGAAATTTGCATTTACTGGGGAATCTTCTGATGAAATCTGCACCTACTGAGGAATCTTCCTTTTGAAAGGAGTCTCCTCATTCGAAAGCTTCTTAAGTCAAGTTCCTGAGCGGAGGAGTTTGGATATCAGATTCACAAGTTTCTGCCGGAAATTCAGTTTGTCTCCAATTCTCCTCAACTGAAGAGCACACTCAACTTCAGGATCTGAAAAAGAAAGCAAAGTATCAGTTACACTGACGTTGCAAACTGCAGCCTGCAAGAGTTAATACACCCATCCCAAGGACAAGTTGAGTATTTATCCTATAAAGCATTATCTTAACTTTATGTACACTTGTTTTCTGAATGTAAAGAAAGAAAAGCAACTTATACCACATGACATACACAAACATATAGTGACTCATAAACAGAAATAATTAAGCAAAAATAAACTTGATTTTTTTTTTTTTGAGCATCCTGGATGAAGCAATGTTATCTTACTTTCAAATATAGACATTTATGTCATACACCGCAAAGAGTGAGTGAGTTTCACAGCCTCAGGTGATGTCATCCTTTTCTTTATCACTTAAGATTGGCTAGAGAAAGAAAAGTTAAATTCTTTTATGTTATTTTCAAGTACAACTCACTTTGTAAATGGCAATAATTCATAGTTCAGATTATGCCCTCATAATATGTAAATCTAAATGCATTATTATCCTCATTTAAACAACTCTTTCAAGTTCATAAAAGCTTATTCTAAAATTAAGTCCACATTTTCTAAAATAACTTAAAATTTTAAAACAAGTTCTTCCCAATCTGTACCAATCCACTGCCTCTATGGAGATCAGTGAAGCAAAAAAACAAATAATGTTTAGTTCACGTGTTTACTATTTTTTAAGATTAAGATACTGTAATAAACTGAATATAAGGAGAAAGTAATATTTATAATCTAATTTCTAAGTAAACTTTTATAGTAAATGAAACCAACACCAAACCTAAACTGATTTTCTTGGGTAGTGCAAAAAGCAATTCAGCTTCTTTTTGGTACATTTCAATATCATGATCATGATCACTAAAAACCATTATGACTACAAATTAAAAACTGATTTACTTTGTAAACAGTCCCTGCAAATACCCTATTTAGGCTCAAAATAACCAAATTCTCTTTTTACAAGAGCTAGGTAAAATTTTCATAATTTCTAAAAAAAAAAATGAATAATCCCTAACAAGACACCTAATAAATTTTCTAAGATATATTTCTTTATAGGCTATAGGATCAGGCATTCGGAAAAGTATTTAGTAAGACATGTCCTTTTCAGTTGAGTTAGAAATACTAACACAATCCTAAAAAAACAATCATTATTCAGCCTACCGTTTTGAAAGCCCTGAATTGTAACAGAAAAAATTATCCCTTTCATCAAGAAAAAAAAAAAAAAGAGAGAAAACAGCACCTAGTTGCTTCCTTAATGATTTTATTACATCTATAAATGTATTAATTAAAAAACATAACTATGTGTGGTGATGGATGTTAAAGTTATTACAGTAATCATGTCACAACTGATACATATTTCAAATCATTACACTGTTCACCTAAAACTAAGACAATGTTATATGTCACTTACATCTCAATTTTTTTATGTCTTACCATCTAATCAAGTTTAAGAGGGACCTTTTTGCTATCCCTTATTAATGGGGGCTCAGTTCGACGGTTAAGGTTATGCAATTCTCTGCAACATAGCCAGAACTCTTGGACATCACAAAAGATGGACAAAGCTTCTTCCCTCCGAAGGGACACAGAACAGCCTTGTGCCAACTTAGCCACGGCCACACTGGCCATGCACCACTTCATTTACACGCCCAAGGGGCCCCCTAAAATTAAACTAAGTTTAAAAGGGACCCGATACCGTCTGAGGTAACAGCAGTATGACCCACACGGATTTCCAGCCCACGGTCTTACTTCTTTGCTACTGCTCCTTAGCAGACGTCTGCCTTGTTTGATAAAATTTATAAAAGCGGGGAGGAGGACAGCTGACCTGAAGTTACTTAATGGAGCTACATGGATGGGGAAGGGCGGAGGAAGGGATGGATTAAACAACACTGTGGACCATCCCCTGTTTTTTTCCTACGCCATTTCTGTAACTAATACAGACTCTTAAAATGTTATACTTTTAACTAAGAAGCCAGGCCTTCTAGCCTTCTGACCCTTTCGGGGCTTCCATAACCCTCCATCCGTCCTTTGCAGAACTGTGACGGCATCAAGCGTTATTATCGCTTTTGTTGGTGCTGGGGCTGGAGACAGCCGTCAGACGGAGAAGGGTCCTCAAAAGGTCCTGGACCCCAGAGGAAATGGGCCTGTCTCGGGAACCGCTGAGCGCCAGCGGCGCCCCCGGCCGTGACAATGACTTTCTCCGCGTGGCCCCGGCGAGGGCGAGCGCAGACAGAAGGCAGGCGAAGGAGAGGCGGCTTTCGGCCTCCGCTCAAACGCAGCAGCATCCCCATCGCAAGGCGCGCCCCTTCCCTCGCCACCGCCAGCGCCCCGGGCTAAACCCGAAGAGCTTCCCGGAGGCGCCCCTAAAGCACGTGCCAGGGCGCGGGTCCCGCCCGGCTCTTAGGCCCCGGAACGACGGGCTGCCCCTGCCCGGACCGAAACAGCGACCCCGGCCCCCTTCCCGGTCAGAATCTCCGCGGGCCCCAGTTCTCCCTACCTGCCGGGACCCGCGTGGGGCTCGGCTGGGCGCTCCTACGAGCCCTCCTTCCAGGCATCTCTGCAGACGGCCGCCAGTAGACCCCGGCAACTCAGGGACGCAACCCGAGCACCTCGGGTCTGCAGGTCGCGGGCCGCAAGCGGGGCAAACGGGTCGGAGCCGACGGTCCGCACGGAGCAGGAGAAACTAAACTGCGCGCTTGCGGGGACCTTGCAGCTCTGGCGCCCGCCGCAGCCCGCGCTCGGGTCTTACGGGGACTTCCCGGTGACGTAGCGAAACCCGCCGCGGGCCCCGCCCCCACCAAGACCCCGCCCCCCAGGCCCGGCCCCGCCCCCGGCCCGGGCCCGGCACCGCGGGGGCGGGGCGCGTCCGCGCCACTCGCCGGCCTGGGACCCCGGAGGCGGGGCCGGGCCGGGCTCAGCGCGGGAGGGAGGCCCGATCCGGCCCCGAAATTACTTCCTGGACGGAGGCCTCGGCTGCAGGCGTAGCTGGGTCTAGGAGCTGCGAGCGGGGAAGGGTTGTCCTCGCGGAACAGCTGCGGATGGGGAGGCCTGGAGCGTCATCTTTATCATAAACGGGCAATCGGAGACTCGTAAACAAACCCCTGAAGGGTTCGGGAAAGGACAGTGTTCAAACTCGAGGCGTGTGGGAAGTTTTCAGGGGAAAATGAGAACACTTTAATTACGGTAGAGAAGCTGCCAGAAGCTTAAGTGAAACTGAAACTGGTTGGGAAGCTCACTGCAAACTAAAAGCCTGGAGCAAAAGAGGAAACACTGTTCGGATTTGGAAAATGCTTTGGGGGGTTGGGGGGAGAAGGAAAGTGGGTGAGAAGTGGCTGTTCTCTGCCGCCGGGTGAGGACAGTGGTTTTAAAAGTAGAGTGCATTCCCCCTGGGTCGGCCTAAAACAGCAGCAAAAATAGAAGGTTATTATGTGGACAACTTTCAAACGCTCCCCTGGGGGGAGAAATGAGGGATTTGGGAATATGTATTTGCCCGATGTTTGGCTGGCCCTCGAATAATTCCATTATTATAAAGAGAAGCAGTCACTCGTGCTAGGGAACAGATCCTGAGAATTTGGCGCTGAGGGCTTCCGAAGACTTTCTCATCCTGTCCTCGGAACAACCTGATCAAGCGGACATTCTCACCACTGTGGCCACTTTCCGGGTGTGAAAACTGAAGGTTTATAGAGATGAGGTGAGCTACGCAAGCTCACACAGGCCGAGAGCAGCGGGGGGATCTGAACCCAGGCAGGACCATCCCAAGCAGGATGTCTTACCCGCATCTGCGGCCTTCCCAGGAAACACAGTTTCTTAGAAAACAAGCGTTCTTTATGTATGTGCGTGCTAAGTCGCTTCAGTCGTGTCCGACTCTTTGCGACCCCATGGACTGTAGCCCACCAGGATCCTCTGTCCATGGGATTCTCCAGGCAAGAAAACTGGAGTGGGTTACCATGCCCTCCTCCAGGGAATCTTCCTGACCCAGGGATCGAACCTGCGTCTCCTGTAGCTCCTGCATTGCAGGCAGATTCGTTACAGCTGAGCCACTAGAGAAGCCCCTCTTTTATATATATATAAATATATCTTTTATTATCTATATAATGCAGAGGTTGCAAATTGGTTGCTTAGAGCTGCGTGACTCCCTAGAAGTTTTCGGGTTGGTTCACAGTCTTGTGAAAATTCGAGTTAGTTACCAGCATTTAAAAGTTGAGAGATTGCATTAAAAGCTCAGATTTCTGGCGGCCTTTGCAAAATCATTAACTCGACAACCTAAGATTCTTGGTACGAAAGCGCAGGAGCGGGCTGGGAGAGGATGCAGTGACCGCCCTGAGAGACGCCTGGCCGGCGGGAGTTCTCACGTTGGCCACACCCTCCTGCTGTTTGTTTTGCTCATTTACATTATCTGGCCCCAGTAGGCAAGTGAACTTGTTTATTTACCTTGAGTTACTCAATCAACAAAAACCTGCAGGTATTTATTTTTCACTGGATCCTGCTGAAATATAGGCAATGCCGTGTAAGCATGGAACAAAACTTACTCGATTTTCAGCAACTTAGTTTTGAGTGTGGCAAAAACATAGTGCTAAGAGTGGACAAAATTCAAGGGTTATCACCACAGGGTCCAGGAAACCCAGCAAGCCCAGCAGATTCTGCCTTGAAAGTCTTGAACCCATGTCCCAAAACCACTCTCAAGGCTCATTTTGATTGACTTAATACCTCAGGAATACCATTAGCTTCCTGCTTGGATAAATGAATAAACTTCTCATCAAACTAAGCACCCTGAAATGCAATCTGTACATTCCACAAAAGAAAAACAAATCATACCTTGTTTACCTGCAAAGAGTGTGTCCTCTTGACCTCTGAGATTATCATCATAAAAGACCGTTGGCCACGTGACTCATGCTAGATACAAACTTTAGGCAAATTGTGGCTTTTAGGGAATTGCAAATTTTAACTCCCAGGAAGGAAAAGGGAAGGCGGGGGTGGGCTCCAGAGATGGGTCAAGTCAGCCATTTATGGAGGACTTGTTAAGATTTTGATTTTGAACCAGTGAAGTTGCTCAGTCGTGTCCAACTCTTCACGATCCCATGGACTGTAGCCTACCAGGATCCTCCATCCATGGAATTTTCCAGGCAATAATACTGGAGTGGGTTGCCATTCCTTTCCCCAGGGGATCTTCCCGACCTAGGGATTGAACCCAGGTCTCCAGCATTGCAGGCAGATGCTTTACCGTCTGAGCTGTCAGGGAATTAATGGTTCATAAACTTTTTCAGATTTAACGTTCTATGAAGAGAATCAGAAGCTGTGTGTGAAAGGGCTTTCTTAACTATTTGGACCCAGAGAATGACAAAATAATGATTTATCATGAAGCATTAGAATCCCCTATTATGTTTTCTTAAAATGGACTGGTGAAGACAATTTTTAAAACTATTACCAGGTTTTAGTTTTCATGGACAAGTTTCCAAAATGACAGTGCAAACCTGGCCATGACTGTGTTGTCACTTAGAGTGTTAAAATTTTTTTTCTAAAAAAAAAAACACCCAAAAATAGCAAACATGATTACTAATAAGATAGTCATTCATCTGTTTCATGCAGAAAATAAGACTGGACAGGCAATGAAGATATGAGACATGAATGAGGGGGGATTTAAAGGAAACCTGTGACAAAATGGATTGTAGGCTTGAGGCTGTTTATTCTGATAAAAGGGAACTCCCCCCTGCCCCCTGTATAGCATGTTTGTTAGCAAGAAATCAGCCTGATGATCATCAGAGATGCCTTTCCCTCGTAATTGATGCCTTTCCTCTTAACCAATAGAGACTGATTTCCATCTCTATTTTAAGGCAGACACTGCTCCTTCTGGGGAGACAGTGCTTCCTACCCCCACGGAACCTACCTCTGAGAGATGAGTACCACACAAATTTAATGTGCATATGAATCCCCTGCCTTGTTCAAATGCATATCTGACTGTGCAGATTCTGCATCTTAAACTCTGGAGATGCAGATCCTCCGGGTCTTTGGGTAGCATCCACAAGTCTGGAGGATGATGTAGGACAGCACACGGGCAGGTGCCGTGGGGCTGGGCCAGGGGATTAGGCAGACTGTGGGGCCTCCTGGGGGGACAGTTAAGCAGAAAGGGCATCTCCATGGAGACCAAGGCACAAACAGGAGCTGTAGGCGTTGGCCAAGCAATGAGACCAAGGGGACGAAATATGCTCCATGCAGAGGCCGAAGAGCAGTGGAGGGGGGTTGGGGTGGGGGGGGAAGCCACCTGAGGAGTTTGCACATCTTCGCAGGGACAGTGGGGGCACCATGGAAGGTTTTAAGCACCTGAGATATATGATCAAATTCTAGAAAGTTCACTCTGGCTGCAGCACGACTATACTAATCCAGATAACACCGGTGACTTGACAGCGTGACTGGTAAAGATGGGTGCTTAGTCACTCAGACGCATCCTACTCTTTGCGACCCCATGGACTGTAGCCCCCGCCAGGTTCCTCAGTCCATGGGATTCTCCAGGCAAGAAAACTGGAGTGGGTTGTCACTCCCTTCTCCAGGGGATCTTCCCGACCCAAGGATCGAACCCAGGTTTCCTCCATTGCAGGCAGATTCTTTACCGTCTGAGCCATCAGGGAAGGCCCAACCAAGATAGACATTATGGTAATTCTTATACAAGATGGTAATGTCAGCAAAGACAGTCCCTTCTTTCAACCCTGTCTTTATTGAAATTCCCACATTTCCTGACTAGGATAGGACCAAGTTCTATTAGAGCAAGACTTGAAATTTGTCAGCATTAAATGTAATTGACATTTTCGCCTATGTTAGTTTCCTAGAGCTGCCATAGCAATGCACCCCCAATTGAGTTGCTTAAAACAAAGAAACGTATTCCCTCGCAATTCTGGAGGCTGGAGGTTTGAAGTCCAATTTGGTGTCAGCAGAGCAGTGCTCTCTGAAGCCTCTATGGGAGCTCCTTCCTTGCCTCTTCTAACAGATACGAGTGTCCTTGGAGATACTTGACCTGTAGGTATATCACCCCATCTCTGCTTCTCTCTTTACACGACCTGCTCCCCTGTGTGTCTGTGTCCAAATTTCCCTCTCCTTATGCAAACATCAATCATTGGATTAGGGGTCACCCTAAATCTTGTAGGACTTCATTTGACATCGCAGAGTCCCTATTTCCAAAGGAAGCCACATTCAGAGGTTGGAGGGGAAGGGGCAAACGGGGGATGAGGACTTCAGCATGCCTGTTTGAGAGACACAGCTTAAGCCCTGACACCTCCTTTTATCAACTGCCTTAAAAAAAAAGTCTGTATATACATTTTTTTCATCCAATTTGCACATTGACAAACCAAAAGGAGCTTAGTAAATGTGATGATGAATTTGAAGCAGCTTGAAATAAAGGTCAAAAGCAGTATAGATAAGAAGTAAAAAGACTTCAGAGGGAATAGGTTTAAAACATCTGTCAGCCCCAGAAAGCATGTGTAGCCGAGCACACAGTCTTAGTTGAAGATGGTGTGACACACCACCCCCCATCCGCCCCCACCTCCGGACTCCCCGCTCACAAAACCAAACATGATTTCAAGGAAAGCTTTGAAGGAATTTGAAAGTTAATATGATCCCTATTAGTGCAACTTATAAGCACATTATAAAATGTGGAAAGCAAATGCTTTTTTAAATTTCCCGTTTTCTCTATTCTCCTTTATTAATTCTTTTCTGATGCACCCCACCACCACCCCACCACCCCACCCCACCGCCGCTGCCGCCATGATCACAGATAATGATCATCAAGCATGTTTGTAACTGTAAGAAATAGGCAGTGGGACAGTCCAACAAGTCTTAGGAGAATGACTGAAATAAGTCAGAATGACCTGTGTATTCTTTAGCTGAATTACTGATTTTCAACAACTAAACAAATCCAACTAGCTTAGAGCATTTCATTGAAGAAGCTATTACTAAATGCTGTCTAAGTTCATTAGAACCCAGAATATCTGATGATGAACAAAATGATTTTTAGGTTGTCACTGAGTAGCTAGTAGGAAGGTAATTCAGTCTTGTGTAAGGGTTAAAAAGCCATGATTGTCTGAGTGTAATCTGTGCAAATACACCCACAGAATCAATTGACAAGCTTATTTAAAATGCAGACCTGCCTGACCTCAGGCTAGTGAATCATAGTCTGTGGGACCCTAGCCTGGAAATACACGTTTTAGCAAACCTCTCAGATAATGTCTGTACACTAACGGAGAGGATGAAAAGGGACTTGAGAAATGATTTGCTGTTGTTGTTCAGTTGCTAAGTGTCCGACTCTTTTGCAACCCCATGGGTTGTAGCCTGCCACACTTCTCTGTTCATGGGATTTCCCAGACAAGAATACTGGTGTGGGTTGTCATTCCCTTCTCCAGAGGGTCTTCCCAACCCAGGGATCGAACCTGGGTCTCCTGCATTGGCAGGTGGATTCTTTACCACTGAGCCACCAGGGAAGCCCTGAGAAATGATACTTGACCTCAAATAGCTTACACACTAGTGAAAAGAAAATAAATATGAATTAGCAGTGAATAATTGAAACTGGATTATAACTTATTGTGCAATTATGTGACACATGAAAATATTTTTAGCATATAGTAACAGCTAACTAAAAATTATTTGTATTTTGTATGCTTTTCTGTTTGAGTGTTATAGCTCACAATTTAAACAATCTAGGTAGGGAAAGGGGAGAAAACAGGCCTCTTAATTGCCGTCAGAAGACAAAAGAAACTTGGATATCCAGAACCTGTAGGTTTAGGGGAAAAGGATTACAAACAATAATAATACATACACAATTGACCCAGAGCTTATGCCTTGTGAATAGGGCAGAGGCAGAGCTGAAATGCATGGTGATTAAGGTCTGGAAGAGACAGAGGAGGCAAAACAAAGACAGAGGTGGTGGGACTTCCAGGAGTTGAGACTCTGCCCTCTAATGCAGGCGGCAAGGTTCGGTCTCTGAGTGGGGACTAAGGTCCCACATGCCACAAGGTGTGGTCAAAATTTTTTTAAAAAGAGACACAATTGGTAACAGGAGGGCAATAGGGAATTAGAAGGTGTTTTGAGCATCTGGAAACTCTGAGCATTACTAGTGCAAGCGGAATTGTTATCCAGCTGTGTGGCTAATCAGCAGTTGCTTCCTCTAGCAGGGAATACGGCTTCACACCACAGAGACTTGGAAATGGAGAAAGGCTGAGCTCTCAGCTACCCTCGTTCGCGCGTAACCTAAACCAGCAGCACTCACGATCAGCGATCAGCGTCACTGAGAGAGCTTCAGCCTCGGATTCCCTGGAGTGGGGCTCCCCTGGCCTTCCTCAAGCTCTCCCAGTTTGCTTCCTGCTTCTGAGCCTTTGCCCTTGCCCTTTACCAAGCCTAGAATGCTTTCTCCCTATCTGTCCTTGCTAGAGCCTTCTGGCTGTTCAAGTCTCAGAACAAAGATTTTATTCTCAGGAAGCACTCCCTAATCGTCCTGTCTAAAATCACACATCCCTATCCTCCAAGGGACGAGCTAGCAGGAAATTGGTTGTGTCTACTTGACTGGCTTGTTCTTTGTCTACTTCCCAGTTTTGCTTCCCTGGTCTCAGCTGGTAAAGAATCCGCCTGCAATGCCGGAGACCTGGGTTCGATCCCTGGGTTGGGAAGATCCCCTGGAGAAGGGAAAGGCTACCCACTCCAGTATTCTGGCGTAGAGAATTCAATGGCCTGTATATTCCATGGGGTCGCAAACAGTCGGACATGACTGAGCGACTTTCACTTTCACTTCCCCTTTTGCAGTCAAACTCCACTTGAGCTCAGACCTTAAAGGCTTGTTTTCCACCACTGCCAGTCCCTGGACCCCTGGTGCAGAGCAGTTGAGGACACCAAAGTTGAAGGAAGAGAAGGTGGTTGCCCAAATTCCCAGCACTAATAAGTAAACAAGTAGCCTCTGCAATCCGAACTGTCTTACTCTACACCTCATTCATCATAGTCATTGTTTCATAATAATAATAATAATAAAAAGTTAGACCATAATCAGAAGAGACCACACATACTGGGTTTTTAAATTCTGCCTCTCTCTTTTTTTTTCTATAAAAATATTTATCTTTAACAATAAACCTGGCAGTCAGTGGTTGCTGCTGCTGCTGCTAAGTCGCTTCAGTCGTGGTTAGGACTCTGCATTTCCACAGCAGGGGGCTTAAGTTCGATCCCTGGTTGGGGAAATAAGATCCTGCAAGCCACACAGAATGGCCAAAAAAAAAAAAAAAAAACCCGAAAGGATAAACCTCCATATTGCAAAGTTTGGAAGCGCAGACGGGGAGGCTGGTGCAATCGCCCTTGGGAATCAGCTCTGCCCCAAGCGTCCTGCGGGTGCCGGTCTTTCTCTCAGATCTTCCCCGGTTCCCTGCGCTGCTCCGGCTCTTGGAAGACGCCACTGCAAGCCCCCAGACGCCCTCCTCTCCCCGGCTCGGTCTCCAGTATTCCCGCAGATCATTCTTGGAGATTTCCCCCCACATCACCCACAGTGCAAATTTCAGTGTGAAACTTCCCCACACCCACGGGCACGTTCTCAGACTTCAAATTTGTGCGGTTCAGAAGTGAGGTCTTGGGACTTCCCTGGTGGTCCCGGGGTTCAGCCTCCGGGTTTCCACTGCAGGAGGCCTGGGTTCAATCCCCGGTGGGGTATTAGGACCCCATATGCCAGGCAGCTTGGCCAAAAATAAATAAATAGGATTTAAAAATAAATAAAGAACAATAACAAATGATTTTTTTTTAAGTGAACTCGTAGAACATCCACTTAACCCCCAGGTTTGGAATGTCCACACGGAGCGCCATCCCCGCCCGGAGACGCGCTCCAGGAGACCCGGGACGCACCCTCTACCCCTCCTCCTGTTGTACCTTCCCAGCCAACCTGCAGGAAGTCCTCCTGAACGCCGGGATGCTATTCCCCTATCTCCGCTTCAGGGCCAGCAGGGCTCCCTCCCGGCCTCCCCTCCACACCCGCTCCTCCTTCATCTGTTCACACTGCAGCCAGTCTGACTGTTTTTGATGCTAATTTTCGATCCTCTCTGCTTAAAACCTTTCTATCCATTGCCCACACTGCCTCCAGAGTGCTCAGATTTTTATTGTTCAAAGATAGAATTCCTGCTCTGCTCCAAAGGCTTTTGGGGGTCTCCAGTTGCCCCTAGAGTCAAATAAAATATGAAAAACCACCTGCCAGAGCCAAAGGGAAAAAAATCGAGTGAGCATTTGTTCTTTTTTCCTTCAAGATTTGTTTGTTTGTTTGCTTGCTTGTTTGGGCTGCGCCGGATCTCCACTGCTGCTGGGTGGGCGTGCCCTAGTTGCAGGAGGCGGGGCTACACTTCCTTACGTTGGGCGGGCTTCTCGTTTCGAAGCTCGGCCTCCGGAGCAGCAGATCAGTGGCTGCAGGGCACAGGCTTGGTTGCCCCAGGACATGTGGGATATTTCCCGACTAGGGAGAGAACCCGGGTCCCCTGCATGGGCAGGTGGATTCCTCACCACTAGACTGCCAGGGAAGCCCTGTCCGTTTGTTCTTATTCCCAGATAGGAGAGGGATGTGGCGGGACAGTGCCCAGGAGGAGATGCCACCTGGAGCTGTCCACGTGGGGAAGAGGACAGATGGGAGTGTGTGTGTGTGTGTGTGTGTGTGGGTGTGTGCGCACACAGGTGCACGCAGCGGCCAGGTGTGGGTGTGGTGGAGGCAGGGAGAAGGAGATGGAGATGCGGCCAGAGTGAAACCAGGAGCCCCCACCACCCTGATGTTCTGAGCAGGAAAAAGAGGGAGAAAGAACGGCCACCAGAAGTTGTGTTTTTTTTTTTTTTCCAGAAATTTTATTAGAGATCTCAGGTGAGACACGACATCAGGGTTCTAAAGTTGCATTGCCTTCCGATAGTCCAACACTAACTACATAGGAAATATAATGTTTCCAAAAATAGCACCATGTATAATGTAAAGAAAATATAAATGCACTCCCCAAGGCATATGCAAAACCCAAATGAAGAACCCTGCTTGTGTCCTGAAGGACATGAAGGCAGAATTACTCCGAGGTGAGAAGTCTCTGCCCCATGTTTCCATGAATGTGATACAATTCCAGTTAAAGTGCCAGGGAGATTCCTTGAGGAATGTAACAAATTAAGAACTAGCCCTTCCATTTATTATAAAGACAAATGGTTGAACAGAGCAAAGAGTTAATGATACAGGCCTCAAAACAGGTGAGGAAAAACTATATGTTGACAGTGGTATTTCAATTCAATGGAAACATGGTAGACTACTCTATCAAGAGTCTTAAGGGACTTTCCTCCTGGTCCACTGGTTAAGAATTCAATGCAAGGGACTCAGGTTAGATCCCTTGTTGGAGAACTAACTAATATCCTACACATCACACAGTGAAAGATCCCACATGCCTCAAAACTAAGACCAGCCACAGTCAAATAAATAACATTTAAAAAACAAACTGTTTTTAAGATGATTGACTATACACATCCAGGGGAAAAAATTAATGTTTGATTCCTATCTCACTGCGCTTGCGTGCTAAGTCACTTCAGTCGTGTCCAACCCTGGGCGACCCAATGGACTGTAGCCTGCCAGGGTCCTCTATCCATGGGATTCTCCAGGCAAGAGCACTGGAGTGGGTTGCCATGCCCTCCTCTCCTATCTCATCTGCATTGAAACAAACTCCAAAGGGTTCATGGGTTTAAATATAAACATTGGACACATTAAAAAGTACTTGAAGTGATCACGGGGGAATATTTCCATAATCTTAGAATTGACCTGTGAACATCAGATCTCAAGGATGCGTTTGACTTCCTAGAAATGTGAAAATAACACTATCAACAATGTCAGGAGACCTCAGGACTCCTGAAGAACAAAGGCTAAATTTAGACCAAGGTCTGATCCAGGGTTTGCAGCAGCAGTGACAGAAGCACCATGGTCTTTCATCAGATCCCTCTCTTTCTCTTTTTTTTTTTTATAAGTATAGAGTCTTTTGTCAAAAATATTTACTTACTTTATTTGGCTGCATTGAGTCTTAGTTTTGGCACTCAGGCTCTTCTTGCACCAGGCGAGATTCTCTCTACTTGAGGCCTGAGGGTTCTTTTGCCCCGCGGCATGTGGAAGCTTAGTTCCCCGATCAGGATCAAACTCACACCCCAAGCACTGGAAGGCGGATTCTTAACCACTGGACCATCAGAAAGTACCCCCTCTTTTTTGGATGTGTGGAGGGGCAGATCTGACTCCAGCACACCTCTTCCCCCTACACCCCGCCATCTGCTAGGTATGATGCAAGGCCCAGGGAAGACTGCAGGAAAAGCCTTGAGAGAAAGTTGTGTGGCTCCCCTGGAAGTCAGGTGTCCATCCTTTCAGGCTCACCTTTGCTGAAGCCCAAGTGCTAAGTATTCCATCCTCCCAAACTAGAATGCTTGAAATCTTTGACTTCTCACCTGTCCTTTATCCCCCTATTCAAGCTGTCACCAAGCCCATCTTTCTTCAAGGTGACCTTTAGGTTCATCCTTCTTCCTCAAATTCCTCTGCCGACAGAGCATGTGATTTCAGTCTGACTGTGTTGCAAAAGTCTGCTCCTTGGCCGCCTGTTCTCTGCCGGTGGAGCTGCCTCTTGCTTTCAGTCTGCCTGTAAAACACCAGTTCCTTGACATTCATTCCTTTGCTGAAGAATTTGTCGCCCTCTCTCCATTGTCCATGCAAACAGGTCTGTACCCCACATTTTTTGGCTCGTTGGTATAACAGGTCACTGATTGTCCTATGGATCCCCCCAAACAGAACTGTGCACACCCCCAGCAGGACCCCCACCCGCATTGCAACCTTTCCTCCAGACTAGCTGTTTCTATTACCCAGAGCCAGTCTTCATCCTCATCTTCATCAAAACCCGCAGGGGACATTTTAAAATCTGTCAAATTTAGAGTGGTCACTGAAATGCTAGAATAAGCAGCTTTATCCTCTTCAACAATAGTAAAAGCTCTGATGTAATGTTCTAAGTCTCAGAGAATGACACTATATAGCCACAAGTTGGGTTAATGGAGGAATTTTGTATAAAATTCTCTTATGCCTTTTTTTCTTTTTTTGCCTACCACCTTCACTATTTACTGAAATGTGTACTTAAACAAGCTCCTACACTTCTCTAAGCTGAGGTTTCTTATTTGGGGAAGACAGAATAATACTGCTAGTTACCCTTTTTTGTTGTTGTTGTTGCTAGCATAAAGTTGAATTGTTATTTAGTCGCTAAGTCATGATTGACTCTTTTGCAATCCCATGGACTATAGCCCACCAGGCTCCTCCAACCATGGAATTTCCCAGGCAAGAATACTGGGTTGGGTTGCCATTTCCTTCTTCAGGGGACCTTCCCCACCCAGGGATGAAACCCAAGGCTCTTGCACTGGTCCGTGGATTCTTTTCCACCAAGCCACCTGGGAAGCCTAAAAAATCAAATAATACAGGCAAATAGCTACTTCACTGGATGTCACATCCGGAAGACTCAGGAAGACTGAATCCTTCTCCACCCGTCTCCCCCCACCAGCATTCCCAGAATGAGAAGGGCAGGGCAGGAAAGTGCCAGCTCCTCCACCCTGAAGGTCCCGGTTCACGTGGGCACGTGCCTCACCCCAAACACAGTGCCCGCCTGGAGACACTCAACCGGCTGCTGCTGGCTCAGGATAACCGGCCAAACTCCACCCGCATCGGGCGGTTAGAAACAGGATCGCTTGGCTGAGCGCTTCAGAGAAAGGAAAAAGGTAACAGGCAGAGAAAGGAAACTAGAAGAAAAAGAGGAAATGAATCACTTTCTGAGCCTCAGACCTCAACAAACACAGAGCAGGCTGCTGAATGAGGGCGGAAGGTGGGGGAAGCGGTCAGATCGTAGGCAGGTGACTTTTTTTGATCTGTCTCTTGGGAAACATGCAAGAGCAAATATCCAAATTTCTGTGACTAAATAAAATTCTGGCGGGAAAGGAGCGTGGGATCGGAAACCAAGAGTCTCGCCGGCTCCTTTGCAGGCCTCCAGGACTCTTGGAGTGGGCAAGGAGGAAGCCCCGGGCTCAGCAGCTGACCCTGTAGGAGTGGGTCCCGCGGGAGGCCTGGGAGCCCTGACGTGGATTCTGTGGGTTTTCCCATCGCCGCTCAGTCATCGGCTTTGGCTCCTGAGTGTAGAAAGAGTTCCAGGTTTGAGAGTCAGAAATCCACTCTGCCACTTAAAACCTAGCGCCTTCTTAGGCAAAGGACTTTCCTGGGTCCCAGATGACCCATCTGTTAAATGCCAGTCCTAAACCCCTGTCCCCTGGAGAAGGGAATGGCTACCCACTCCTGTATTCTTGCCTGGGAAACCCCATGGCCAGAGGAACCTGGGATCAGTCCATGAGGTCACAAGGAGTCAGACATGACTAAGCAGCAACAGCAACAACCCTGAACCTACTTTGTAAGTTTTGGGGAAGATTAAATAAGTGAGGCAGTAGATTTTAAAAATAAATTGTGTAAATTCTAAGTAATGGACATATATGATTGATTAGTATTGTTAGGACAGCAGTTCATCAGTTAGAATGTGGTTATGAAGCTGTAATTTTAACACTGGTAGGACATGGCAGTTCCCCACCCCACCCCACCCCAAAAAAAACAGTGATCTCACAAAAAAATCAGTAACTGTGTATTTCCTAGAAGGAGAATGAGTGGTTTGGTGGAAAGGGGTTTGAGGGATGTGCATTCATATTAACCGCTCAAAGATTATGCAAAGATACTTGTAGAAAGACAAGTACATTGCAGTCTGTTCTCACCATGGAATCCTACACAGCACTCAGAATAAATGAAGGAAAACCATCCAGGAGGTGAAACCTGGGTCAGTACGACAACATGGAGTGAAGCAAGTCAGGTACAAGAGTATAGAGGGGATGTTCCATCTATGAAAACTCCAAAGAAGGCACAGCTTGTCCGGGCTCATAGAAGTTGTGATGGTGATCACACCGGGAGGAGTTGGGGACTGAAGGCTCACGGAAGGGGGGCTTCCCTGGCGCTCCAGGGGTTCAGACTCTGCTCTCCCAGTGCAGGAGAACTGGGTTTGACCCCTGGGAGAGGAACCAGAGCTCAGCTGGTAAAGAACCCGCCTGCAATGCAGGAGACCCCGGTTTGATTCCTGGGTGGGGAAGATCCCCTAGAGAAGGGCTAGGCTACCCACTCCAGTGTTCTGGGGCTTCCCTGGTGGTTCAGTAAAGAATCCGCCTGCAATGCGGGAGACTTGGGTTCAGTCCCTGGGTGGGGAAGATCCCCTGGAGAAGGGCGTGGCAACCCACTCCAACATTCGTACCCGGAGAATCCCCACGGACAGAGGAGCCTGGCGGGCTACGGTCCATGAGTCACAGAGAGTCGGACATGACTGATCGACTAAGCACACAGCACGGAAACTAGATCCCGTGGGCTGCAATTAAAGATCCGGCACAGCCAAGTAAATACCAGAAAAAGAACTTGCTTTTTTAAAAAGTCATGGAAGAATTCCTGAGGCATTTACAATCTTCCATTTCTCAATCTGGATGTGTGCATGTGTTCAATTTGAGAAAATGTATCACACTTTTTTTGGACTATGTTATATATATATCCACTCAAAGTATAAATAAAGAAATACTGAATGGGGGTGGGTAGGAGCCATGCTAATTGGACTCACAAAGAAATGATACAACAGTAAAAGAAATATTTATTTAAACTTTTTCAGGATTCACCAGATGATATCCTTATTCTTTAATCTCCAAGTGGTGGTTTAAGAAATTCACAGAGGCTGGCATTTGTTAGTGGCAGCAGAAATGAAAATATGGAGCCAAA
Source organism: Cervus canadensis (assembly GCF_019320065.1). Taxonomy (NCBI): domain Eukaryota; kingdom Metazoa; phylum Chordata; class Mammalia; order Artiodactyla; family Cervidae; genus Cervus; species Cervus canadensis. The sequence continues at coordinate 13,977,669 of NC_057408.1, read as the reverse complement.
TTTGATTTTAAAATCCGAGTCCAGGTGAATCAGTGTGTTTTTCAGTCCAACCAAATAACAGAACAGTGAAATAAAGATCTGAAATATAATTGGAACACTTGTCAGGATTTTGAAAGGAAACCACAGAGGTGACAATATTAAAATATTAGAACCAAGAAGTGAGTGTAAAAGACAACTTTATACTCCTTAGAAATAGAAAATGTAGCCATAGAGTGTAGGAAACGTGGTTAACTACCTAAAGTAGAAGTCAAGCCAACTGTGAGGCTGGTAGATCCTCATCTTAGTGGCCATCAAGACGAGGACAACAGGTGTAAGCACCAGATCTTACAGCCTCAGTTCTGGGGCCTGAGCAGTGTAGGCGCAGGGTTGATAGGTAGCGGGCTTGTGGTTTGAGCTCAGATCTTTGAAGTCCAGCACCCAGGCGTCTTGGCCCTCTCTGTTTCCAGATCACACGCAGCTCTTTCTTCGCTCAAAGATTCATTTAGCCCTTATTTGTACCTGCCCTGGACTCAGGAGGGTGATTTCTCGTATCCTCCAGAGCCTTCCTGGAGCGCCCCCTGAGACCTTCTCTGCCACCCGATATGAAATAGTCTTCCCCCTTCATCACCACTCTTGCTGTCTTCCTTTACAGCATGTAGAAACTATCGTCGGCCTGATTTCCTAGGTGGCGGTTTTTGTATTTATCAGTCTCCCAGACTAGACTATAAGCTCCATGGAGTGAAGGCCACACCTGCTATGTCTTCAGTTCTTCTTCCTGCCCTGGCCCAGAGGAGATGCTCAACTTTTATGACTATCTAAGGGCCTCCTTTGTGGCTCAGTGGTATAGAACCCACCTGCCAATGCAGGAGACACAGGTTCGATCCCTGGATCGGGAAGATCTCCTGGAGAAGGGTATGGCAACCTTGCCTGGAGAATCCCATGGACAGAAGAGCCTGGCGGGCTACAGTCCATCGGGTCGCGAAGAGTCGGACACAACTGAGGTGACTTAGCATGCATGCATGCGTGACTATTAAAAATAAAGCAAGCCTTAATTGTGCCAGGGGAACATGAGTTGTGCGATCCCGCAGACCAAGAGCAGTACTTGTAACCTCACTCTGCCGTTGACCTTCTGTGCTCTTGAACCTGAGGCTTCCTCTCTCGACCACGGATTTCCATTTCCTCGGGTGCATAAAATAGAGGCTTGACTGATAACATGCTGTCTCCGTTTTCCCCATTCTAATTCCCACTCCCTAAATGAAACCAGCTCACAACAACCTGCGCGGGCTGATGGCTTATCACCATTCCCAGGGAGGGCTGCATTTTAAATAGATAACACTCTACCTCCATCTCTGCTTTTAGGTTATCAGGCGGCAGGATAAGCGGAAAACAGTGGAACTGATCTGAGAGAGATAATTTTGCCCGAGGGCAGCCTAACCTAAAAGCCTGTCCCTATGAGTCAGCTGTCTGCAGAGTTCCTGCTTCTCTGGGCTTCAGCTTCCTCCCTCCTCTCTTCTGATTTCACAAGGGCCGAATTTTTAAATTCATTCCTGCCTAGGGACAGCAGCGGCCCCTCCGAAGTCCTTTGTTCCCCCTCAGGGTCGGGTCTCTAGCAGCCCCAGATTTCTACTTCCCGTTTCCTAGTGTGGTTCTATCTGGCAGGCAGGCACTGTAGTTTGTTGTTTTGGTTTTTTTTTTTTTTTTTCACACAGGATGGTATCATCTCTTGCCAAGCCTCCAGTTATTCATCGTGTTATTCTTCTGGAACTAAGTGTCCTAAGCAGGAAAATGAATGTCTGGGCAGCCGGGCCCAGGGTTGGCTCAGACAGTAAAACAAAGAGAGGAAGCACTGTGTGGTAATAACAATATTGGTTTTGAGACAGAATATAGCACTGGCCCAGGAGGGCTCTGTCCAGAGTCTTCTCTTGAGCTATTTGATCCAGTTGTTGTAAGAACCTGCAGCGGTGGGGGCTCTGCTTCCCACCACTGTCCGCACACACATGCCGTCTCTCTCTCTAATCTGAGTCCTGCAGGGCCCTAAGCAAGGGCTCTGTGATCTGCCCAGCTGATCCTAGCTCCTGATGAGAGGGAGGGTACATTTTGCCTATTCACAGGCCCCCGCCCTTGTTTTTTCCTTTGGCTATCATTTTCCTCCTGGGAGCCGAGCTTCGAGGTGGCCTTCTGTGATGGCTTGGTCTTAACTAACCCTCAGGGATGGGCTGTGGGCGGTGCTGGGCACCTGTCCACCCACCCCCACACCCCCCACCAGCGCGGAAGTGACGCTGGAATGACTTCGGTCATTGTTCCTTCTCTCAGAGTTTGCTTTCATCTCAGCCCCAAAATCCAGCCTCTCTGCCCTCAAGGTTTATTGCCAGAGGCGTTGATTTAAATAAATAGCCGCGCCATCAAAATGTGCTGGCTCCCATCTCAGTCGCAGAACCATTTTCTTTTTGTGCATGAGTCCCAGATTTCAAGAGATCTGGGCAGTGTCCAGGCCATCACCATTAACACCCTGAATGACAGGGACCCGAGAGAAGGAGGGGAAACTGCAAATGAAGAGGGACCAGTGTCAGCGGGGGGCAGTGTGTGCGTGCTCAGCCACTTGTCAGTTGCGTCCGACTCTTTGCAACCCCATGGAGCCTAGCCCACCAGGCTCCTCTGTCCATGGAATTCTCCAGGCAGGAATGCTGAGGTGGGTTGCCTTGCCCTTCTCCAGGGGATCTTCCCAACGCAGGGATTGAACCCAGGTCTCTTATGTCTCCTGCACTGGCAGGAGCGTTCTTTACCACTAGCACCACCTGGGAAGCCCCATCAGTGTGACTTGTGAAAAATGTACCCCTCCCCTACTGTTTTCTAAAAAAGGAAAAGGCTACATATATATATATAGAACAAACATCTTTCTTGGCAGAGTTTGCCTTAAATGTTTTCTGCCTCCAGAGCAAAAACTAAACTTCCTAGTTCTAGCTAGAAATTTATCTTACAGTTACCATCCCCATGACTCTACATGAGATCAGGGGACCAAAAACACCCGCATCTCCTGGGAGCAAGAAATGCAGACTCTTGGCCCCATTCCAGACCTACTGAGTCAGAATCTGCACTTTAACAGCTTCTCCAGGAGATTCATATGCTCCTTAAAGTCCAGGAGGCACTGTGATCCTCACCCACTGTGAACGTTTTTTAAACTGAAGTGAAGTGAAGTCGCTCAGTCGTGTCCGACTCTTTGCGACCACGTGGACTGTGGCCTACCAGGCTCCTCGGTCCATGGGATTTCCCAGGCAAGAGTACTGGAGTGGGTTGCCATTTCCTTCTCCAGGGGATCTTCCTGACCCAGGGACTGAACCCAGGTCTCCCACATTGTAGGCAGACACTTTACCATCTGAGCTACCAGGGAAGCCCTAGCACCATGTAATCTGAGAGAATTAGGAAGTATTTCTGTGCCCACAATAGGCTGAAGTCAACCATTCACAGGGAAATTGGAAACAAGAAAGTGCATTGATCTCCATGCACTTAGCAGTTAAAAAAAAGAAAAAACCTCTGACACCTGCTGGGATGTGTAAAAATTGTATTTTTCCATCCTTTTTCAAAATATTTATTTGATTAGGCTACACCAGTTCTTAGCAGGCTCTAGTCCCCTGACCAGGGATCGAAGCCAAGTCCCCTGCATTGGGAGCTAGGAGTCTTAGCCACTGGACCACCAGGGAGGTTTCCTCATCCTTTTCTTGTTTGACTTGTTTGGGCTTATTGGTAAAAAGCAGATTGGGAGTTTTTTGTTTTTGTTTTTCGTATTTTTGGAAGACAAAGGAAGCATACTTTGCTCTCAGGCCTAACAGACATGGTAGACAAATTTTAAGAGCTTTTGTAAAATAAGTAAGTAAACCAAGGGGATGTTTAATGTTAGTTATCTCTGTGAAGGAGCGGTGCTCTTTAGCTGGGTATTTGTGGGAGGCAGCTAGAGATGCTCCTAGCTGGCTTTCTGTTGACTTCCGAGCATCAGTGGACACACCTTTCAAATAACTACTATTGTATTGTCTTGCAAGGGGCTCCCCTTAGACTAGACCTTACAAGTTAACAGTTTATGACTGTTTATAACTCTGTATAACTTCTGTACTTGAGGAGGGCAGAGGTGGGGAAAGGAGCTTTGCAGAATCAGAGGTTCAGTGGGGAGGGATTGGCCTAGTAACTCCCATTTAAACTTGTGTCTAATTTTCTTAGATATTAACTACATAGAATAACATATAGGCCAAATCTTTTCCACATCATAATTTCTTAAACACTAGAGTACACAGAATATTAAATATGTACAATCTCCTCCCCAAACGTTAATCCTGAAAATCTGACTGTCTTAAACATTTCTATACCTAATTCAAATTCTTCTCCAGGTTGAAAGATAGTATTTTTAAAAAAAGAAACTATCCTTTCGAACTACCCAAATTTGGGGGTTGTCTTCCCATGTAATTTGGTGTGTTGGAATATTCGTTGGATTCTCGGCAGCCTCTCTGAAGGAACATGCTGAGTCTTATTTATAGTCTAGAACAGGGACTTGGACCTGCCGCTCCCGTGGCTATTATAACCTATTTCAGCCTCTCCCAGTCTATAACCCGTCTTGTTGGTCTCTTAATAGATTTTGTATGTATTTGGATCTTTAAGAAATGTGTTTCCTATCTTCCCAGGATTCTCTTCTTAAACTTCCAACCTCAGGAGCACACAATTCTTTCCCCACCTCTCCTCAGATTTATTGTGATAGAGTCGAAATATAATGCAGTGTAAGTTTAAGGCACACAAATGTTCTGATCTGATACATTTACAAATGTACCAAAATGATTACCCCACAGTGTAGCTGACACTGTCCATCCCCTCACATATGGTGAGAACATTTCCAAATCTATTCTCTCAGCAACTTTCCAAAATATAATACAGTGTTGTTAACCACAATCGCCATCTGCACATTAGATCCCCTGAAGATAATCTTATAACTGAAAGGACCACCCAGTATTTAAGGGCTCTGATTAGATTCTGGACCAAGCCCATGGCCTTACATGACAATCTGGTTACAAAGCCCAAGTCCATTCTGTTGACAAACTCCAACACACACACACACACACACACACACATACACATATACACAGAGGCACAACAGCCAAGGAACATAGAAATAATTATGAAGCGCAATGATGTCCAATTTCAGAGTTAAGGAATATCTTTTACATGAGAAGGGGAAAATATACAAATTGTCCTGCTTTTTCAGCAGCTTAGTACAATTTTAAGGAAATCAATATATTTCTAACCAGACACAGTATATAACAATATGTTTTAAAATAATATAAAGAGAAAATTGACATCTGGAAGGACTAGGAATGTTTGTGTAATTGAATGGTTTCTTACTTGAGTAAGAACTCCTACGTAAAAAGGGGAAATCATCTATTCTTGGTTCCTTGGATATCCATCTATGTAAAAGAGGAAGAGAAAATAACCCCCTTCCCCCCAGCAAAAAGTATGATTTTACTTTAGAACAAATCAGGAAAATTAAATATGCTGTCTCTATGATTTCTCTGCTTACAGACATTTTTTTTTTTACCTCAATGTCATAACTTGTATATATAAATATGCTAAGTGTTTCTGATGAAACTGAAGGACTTTCTACTTCCTGATAAGAATTTTGGGGACTAGAGCACCAAATTGTGACCAGTTGAGACTGAAAAGGGAAGGCTTGCATAAGACACTCCTTGAGATTTCTAGAGTCACCCATGCCCTCCATCAGTTCCCATATATTCAGAGAGTCTTTGTGGCTGTGGTTTCTGATGTCACTTTACAGTGGGAGGGGACTCTTTCTGGGATGCTATTTTTAGCTGAGATCTGTTTTTGTTTTTAAGTCACAAGTTTCCAGTTCTATAATGTTATTCAGCAAATAAGTCTCCTGTTTTTTGTTTTTTTATACCCACAGGCTCCTAGATAACTAGAAGAATATAAACGGATTAGGTAAGGTTAAATGTGTATAAATCTCATATAGTGTATTATTTAATTGCTATTGCCACCATATAAAATAAATGTTGTTTCAATTTTACAAGATTTGACAACTGACCTTAGGCACATAGCTGGTAAAGTGGGACAGAGTTGGGATTCAAACTGAGAGTCTTTAAGTTTCAAATTCAGGCCAGGTGAAGGTGCTTCTTGGGGGTTTACATCGGCATCTTATGAATTCCACTGAGGAAGGTTAAGTTCACGTGGTTTGAAATTATTACAAATGTCAAATATATTACCATAATGTAACTTCTCCTTTGACTACTCAAATGACGAGATATGTATATGCATAAAGTCTCAACCCACTCCAGTATTCTTGCTTGGAGAATCCCAAGCACAGAGGAGCCTGGTGGGCTACAGTCCATGGGGTCACAGAGTCATATATGACTGACTCTCATGTGACATAGCACTCATAAACCTTAAAATAACTTTATAAGAGGATCTATTGTACTTATGGGTTTCCTTGGTGGCTCAGTGATAAAGAATCTACCCACAATGCAGGAGACATAGATACGTGGATTTGACCCCAGGGTCAGGAAGATCCCCTGGAGGAGGGCATGGCAACCCACTCCAGTATTCTTGCCTGGAGAACCCCATGCACAGAGGAGCCTTAGTGGGTATAGTTCATGGGGTCACACAGAGTCATACACGACTGGGATGACTGAGCACATTATACTTATATTCGGGTTCATTTGTTGCTTGTTGTTTATTCAATCTTCATTCGGAGCTATTCTGGAAAAGTGTCCTTCCAGGTAGACTGTAATAAACAGGCTGTCATACTTTCTCTTCTAAATTTTTTTTCTTTTCTTTTATTATTTTTGGCCAAACTGTGGCATGCGGGATCTTAGTTCCCAGATCAAGGATGAAACCTGGGCCCCCTGCAGTAGAAACTTGGGGGTCCCAACCACTGAACCACAGGGAATGCCCATGGGCTGTCATAGTTTCTCATGGAATCCTACCCGTTTAGAATTTTGCCCCGAAAGGATTTATCTCAGAGAACAGTGAAGTTATTGGGATAGGAAGCTTTCTTGTGGCCTCCTCTGTCTTCTTTAGTTTGGAAGTTTTCTAGGCTTTTTCTCCTTGTTTTCCAGGTTTTTTATGGAGGACAGAATTTTGGAACAAAGTCTGGACTCTCATTGTGGGAGACTGAAGGTCCCGCCAATATAATGCCTGGAAATACTCATATCTAAACGTTTGTGTAAATATGAGGAGAGGGCCTGGTTGTTTTCAGAGCTGTTTCCTGCCCCACCTGGATGTTAAGAAGAAGAAGTTTGGAAATTTGTGCCCATCTGTTTTTTTTTTTCCTCTGGCTGTGCTGGGTCTTCCTTAGGGCTTCCCAGGTGGCTCAGTCGGGAAGAATCCACCTGCCAACGCAGGAGATATCGCTGGATATCTGGGTCGGGAAGATGCCCTGGAGGAGGAAATGGCAACCCACTCCAGTATTCTTGCCTGGGAGATCCCAGGGGGAGCCTGGTGGGCTACCGTCCAGGGGGTCGCAAAGAGTCAGACTCAACTGAGTGACTGAGCACACTCGGGTCTTCACTGTGGCCCACAGGCTTAGCTGCCCCACGCACAGCATGTGGGGTTTTAGTTTCCCGACCAGGGATCAATCACCAAATTCATGTTCCCTGCATTGGAAGGCAGATGCTTAACCCCTGAACCACCAGGAATTCTTTTTTTTTTTTTTTTAAGAATTAATGGGGGAACTACAAAGAACAGTATGGAGATTCCTTTAAAAAATAAAAAAAAGAGTTACCATATAATCCAGCAATCCCACTCCTCGGCATATATCTGGAGGAGATGAAATCTCTAATTCAAAAAGATGCATACAACCCCAATGTTCATGGCAGCACTGTTTACAATAGTCAAGACATAGAAGCAATCTAAGCATCAGTTGATGAATGGACAAAGAAAATGTGATACACACACATATGTGCATGTATATATACACAATGGAATACTACTCAGCCATAAAAAGAATGAAATTTGCAGCAACATGGATAGATCTAGAAATTATTATACTAAGTGAAGTAAGTCAAAGACAAATATATGATATCACTTATATGTGGAATCTAAAAAAATGATATAAATGAACTTATTTACAAAACAGAAATAGACTCACAGACATAGAAAACACATTTATGGTTACCAATGGGGGTAGCAGGGGAGGATAAATTAGAAGTTTGAGATTAATAGATACACACTACTATGTATAAAATAGGTAAACAACAAGGACCTACTACATAACACAGGGAACTATAGTCAATATCTTGCAATAATGGAGAAGAATATAACCTATACAATATATAGTATAATGGAATGGAATATATATACATTATAATGGAATGTATACTGGAAAAGAATCTGAAAAAGAATATATATATATATATGCACACATACATATAAAACTGAATCACTTTGTCCTATACCTGAAACCAACACAACATTGTTAATCAACTACACTTCAGTTTAATTTTTTTTAATTTTTTAAAAAAAGACAGTAAGTTGAGGAGGGAGGAGACATATGTATATCTATAGCTGACTCATGTTGATGTATGGCAGAAACCAACACAACACTATAAAGCATTTATCCTCCAATTAAATTTTGTTTTAAAAAAAGTAAAGGAAAAAAAAAGAATCAATGGTAACAGCCAAAATTTTTATTGTGAAGGCCCAATGTCATAAGGCTAAATATTAGGATCTCCCAGCTGGACATTATTTATTTAAGTGTCTTGAACTATGTTTTAATACTAACAGCAGCCGTGAAAGAAATAGTAAAAAAGAGCATAATCATTCAAGTCAAATTACTAATTCTCGATTTTTTAAACAGTGTAAAAACATCAAAAACAAGGTCGCAAAAACACTTTAAGGAAAACAAAGCTTATATTCTTTACAAATTTTAGAAATAGTTGCTAAAATGTATATAACTCATTAGATTTTAAGAAGAAACAAGAAAGTAGTGAGTGAGTGGTAATACCTAACTAAGAACACTAAATTTTAAAGAGAAATAGAATTCAGGATTAAAGTCATGTCATAAAACAGTGAAGAGAAGTTTAAAACTGGGAGTCTAGGGTTCTAATCCTCTCTCTGTTTCTAACTCTATATGATCCTGGGCAGGTCACCTCCTGTTTTTGGACTTCAGGGAAAATAATACTAAGGCCTGGCCCTTGCTTACTCTCTTTAGGGATCAGATTTCTCATCTGCATAGTCAAGGAAGTTTGAAAGAAAGTCTCCAGGTTATAACAAAGACTGTTTTCAAGGCAGCAAAAGTCTTCATCCTTCTCTTGATTTACATATTCATTTTCTCACCCACTTCCACATCACAAAGCAGCTCAATAAAACGGGAACTTTTTTCACCTATTTCTATAGTAGTGAAATTCCTTTTTATTTCAACATGCTCTTTTACTTGAAAATGCATTTTTTTAATGAAAATATATAATAAAAGATGAATAACATGCAAATAAAAAACTGTCACTCACAGACAATCCCAGGTGTCATTAATTTTCTCCTCTCTTTGGTAAGCTTTAATTACAGTACTTCTCTTTTTTAAGTGAAATCTGGGCAAAACCATTTGCTGTATTCATAATGTTGCCATGTTTTGTTTTGTTTTTTATTAAAAATAAAAAATAGTAAAGAATGGGAGAAAGACATAATCCTTTTATCTTCCTTTTTTCTGTTCAATGTAAATATATTTTTTCTTATATAAGTAATCTGTTTATTTTAAAAATTTCAAAAGCTTAGAAATATTAGAATTGAGAAGCAAAATCTTCTGTTATCTCATTCAACCAGAGATAATTATTTTTAGTGTATAACTTTCCAGACTTGTTTATATGAATACAGGAGCCTATGTACACATATATATTTAGAATAAATCATAAGGCATTTCCTATTCTACAATCTTTTCACACAGTGATATATCTTAACAGCTTTTCATGTAGCTCTCTCTTTAGACAAGTGGCGTAATAACAGTACACACCATTATTAATAACCAACCTGCTGGGAATTCCCTGGTGGTCCAGTGGCTGGGAGCCTGCTCTCACCCCGAGGGCCTGGGCTGGATCCCTGGTTGAGGGACTAAGGCCCACAAGCTGCCACCCCTGCTGTTTCACCAAGCCTTTGTCACTCATACACACTGTACCAATTATTTTGTCCAACTTGATATCTGTGCTTCACTTTATGATACAGTTTTGCAGGTAGAGTTGTTTTCATCTTTTTAGGCAATTAGAGTTGACTATCGCTCCCTTCACAGATTTTAGCATTGGTTCTATTCTAGGCAGGCCCTACCCCATCAATTATAAAAATATTTTCCACTGTTTTCTACCAGTATTTTCTTTTACCTCATTGTGGTCATTCATGCAGTTACTTCTTTCTTTTTCTTTCCAGAGGAAAACAATTTGACACAAACTGCCCCCTGGAAAGGTGATCAGATCAGTGGCTCAGTTGTGTCCGACTCTTTGCGACCCCATGGACTGCAGCACACCAGGCCTCCCTGTCCATCCAAAAAGGTAATAAGCATTTACTTTCCCACCATCAGTGAAGAAAAACATGTTTTAACAGTCTTTGACCACATTGCACATTGCCTTTTAATACTTGTCAACTAGTAAAGGAAAAAAAAATATTGCCCGCTTATTTTACTTCACAGTCTCTGTATTTTTCATGAAACCATCTTTTATGATACGTGCATTTACAATTTTTAGTTTGTTTCCTCCTAAAACTGGTTATGTCTTTGCTATATTTTTCTCCTGAGCTTTGCTTTTATTTAATCAATTTGAAAGAATTTATATTTTTTGCAAGAATTTATATTTTCTTATACATTTACAACACAATTCAGAAAAAGAATCTGAAAGGTATGCCTTTTTTTTTCCATAATGTGTGTGGCAAATGCTTTGAATTGTACTTTAAACTGCGTGTGATAGGGACGAAGCCTTCGCTTGTGCAAACAGTGTTGACCAGAGGTAAACATCGTAGTGGGGGCGGGGCCTGGAGAGAAGGGCTAAAGAAAACTTCCCAGACAGTTTATGGTAAAGGCCGGGACCAAGCAAACCGGTCGCCAGCAGCTCGACCCCACAAAGTGCGATTCTTTCTCATGCTAACAGTCCTGTACGGATGGGCTTCCCAGGGGCTGAGTCTGGGGCTCGCCCGCAAAGGGCCGGGAGAGCGACGGCTGGCGGAGACAGGAGGCCAGAAGGGGAGGCGGGCGGTGCAGCGTCTTAGCGGCTCGCTGAGCTCCTAAGACGCCCCTAAGATGCTCAGGGGGAACACCGTAGACAAAAAAAATATATACATTTCTTCTCTGCTTTGGCTTATCCATGTGACCTATCGGTGAGGACAGAGAATTTAGTCCATAAAAATACTGTGCAATATAAATGTGTTTTTTTCCTCACTTAAGCCAGAGACTCTGGAGTCACAGGTGTTTGGGCTCCAAAAGACACCCCCCTTTCCCCTCGGCTACCCCAGCAATCCCACACCATTGCGTTTCACTTACCAACACAGAAAACAAATGATTTTTTTGCCTACAATGTTCAATGCCGGCCAACTTCAAAGCTCTGGATTTAGCATCCTGGCGCTCCCCACAGGCACGCCAAGCTATGTGTGACATCACCATTTCTACATCTACGCTTCATTAAATCTTGGCACTTAGGTACTAAGCGCGTGACGTTTCCCATCTTGCTGTGCAGATTTCCATGGATATCTGCACATTATCTGAGTGGTCGGCAGCTGCACCAGGAAACAATTGCTCTTTACACTTGCTGCAAGTACAGTCTCAAGACATGGATGTCAGATAAAGTTTCCCTATTCGACCTCTGTCACTATTTGCTCCACTTCTGTTTGTCACGAGCCTGCTCATAACACTTTCATTTACTGTTTCCTGATTACTGCAGGAGGATGATTGGAAATGTTCAGGCCGGCAATCACCATGTGTCCATTCACCTTCAAGGTTACTGAGTTTCGACTCGTCTCTGCTTACAAACAAAGTCAAACACCACTGCAACCAGCCTCCACAAATGAACTGGAGTGCAGTGGTCATGGGTGTGGACTGAACCTGGAAAACACTACTGTGTGTGTTAGTCACTGGTCCAACTCTTTACGACCCCACGGACTGTAGCCGATCAGGCTCCTCTGTCCATGAGATTCTCCAGGCAAGAATACTGGAGGGGGTTGCCATGCCTTCTCTGGGGATCTTCCCCACCCAGGGATTAAACCCAAGTCTCCTGCATTGCAGGCAGATTCTTTACCATCTGAGCCTACATAATATACATTAAACTGAATTGAGTAACCAGCACACTCTGCCACTTGTCACCTTCCTGAGAAAGCTCGTGATCACTGCCTTGCAAGGGAAACATGACTTCATCAAATCAGGTATCATTAGAAAGTGTGGTCGAAACTGCCCTTGTCAAGGGAGCGTGTACACACCTTCCCTTTGTTGACGCTATTTCACCTACTGTTTTTTTTTTTTTTCCTGTGGCACTGAACTGTGATCAGTCTTATCTAAAGATGAGGTTAAGTCAGGGGGAAGAAAGATAAGTGCAGAGGGGTGGGAGGAAAAAACAGGCAGAAGTGGTCTGGCTGGAAAGTACATTAACCTGCTACACGGCAGTGACAGGGTGTAAGCTTCTAGAAACACTCTGCAAAGCTCTACTTTGACCTAAAGCCGCTTCAGTGAACAGCATCATCTTTCCTTTATGCTATGAGTATGATAGAACAATATCATGGCATTTTTGTTGTTTAGTCATAAGTCATGTCTGACTCTTTTGTGACTCCACGGATTGTAGCTCACCAGGTTCCTCTCTCCGTGGGATTTCCCAGGCAAGAATACTGGAGTGGGTTGCCATTTCCTTCTCCAAGGGATCTTCCTGACCCAGGGATTGAACACGAGGTTCTTGCATTGGCAGGTCAATTTTTTTTTTAACCACTGAGCCACCAGGGAAGCCCCATATCATGGCGTCATTTGTGTGATAAACCACTCTGAGAAGGCTGTAAACTCTGGAGGACCTAAGTCTGTGTATGTGGACAAAACTAGCCCTGTTAAGGACTTTTGCCTGGATTAATTACTCAATAGCTGGGTAACTTGGTTGGGGGCTATTGGCGTGAGAAATTGGGACCCCAGGAGTGGGAAGGAAGGGAGCTGGTTGTGAATATCTGCACTGTAAGGGCTGAAAAAGATGTTTTGGACTATCGGTGTATACTCAGGAGAGTCGATGTGTGCTAAGCTTGGACTCTCCCAGTGGAGGCTTTTCTCATGTCAAAAGCGGCAACTCACTGTCCACCCTTATAACTTTCAGTTGGGGAACTTCTGTGTAACTGAACCATTTCAGGCTATTTTCTATCTTTATGGAATCTCTGAGTGACGTTTAATTCTATTTTTAAGCCTGCACACCTATCCCAAACTCCCCTTTTCTTTTCTAGTGATAGTATTAGGTCATCAGAACTTTGTTTACTAATAGTTTCCCAAGTTCCTCTTATTCATCAACAACTCTGCAGCCACATAATCCCTTTATAAGTAACCCCTGACCAGGCTCTTTAATCCACCTTATCTCACTTCTCCGGTTTGTAAATGGAGTGTTTTCCCTTGAACTTCTTGGCAATCAAGCCTTCAGTTTGGAATGTCTTCCACTTACCAACATATTTATTTTTAACTCTTGCTTTGGCCTTTGAACAGATATGTGTCATAAAGTCAATAAACCCAGGCTGGATATGCACACCTTTCCAGAGCTGCTTATGAAAAGCTCGGGCTGAGGGAATAATCCTATCTGTGATGCAAACTTTGTTTACCAGACGGTCAGCTCTCTGGAAGAACATTTTGCATACAACTGAAGGTAAATACAGGAGACAACTATGCCCAGGGCCACGGTTCATTGTGATGGAGATGGCTTGTGTAAGGGATCTCTGCAGGTGCGGGGAGGCTTTGGAATGTGCAGAATGACTGCTGGCTTTGTGCAAGTCGCTTCCAGCAGGCTGGGACTTTCCACCAAGAGTATCTATTCATCGACTGTGGACAGAACCAGACCTCCATCTCAGAGTTTCCCCCTCACTTCCAGGGGGCCTGCAACTCTCTGAAAAGGAATGCCAAGGGTGGATTCCTCTCCTTTTGGTACTGAGAAGGGGGTGCTCAACTGGATGGTGCATCCTTCTGCCATGAGAGGTGGTCTTCTTGTTCAGTCGCTCAGTCATGTCCGACTCTGCAACTCCATGGACTGCAGCACGCTAGGCTTCCCTGTCCTTTACTATCTCCTGGAGCTTGCTCAAACTCATGTCCATTGAGTCAGTGATGTCACCCAACCTTCTCATCCTCTGTCACTTCATTCTCTTCCAGTCATCAATCTTTCCCAGCATCAGGGGCTTTTCCAATGAGTTTACTCTTCCGATCAGGTGACCAAAGTATTGGAGCTTCAGCATCAGCCCTTCTAATGAATATTCAGGGTTGATTTCCTTTAGGATAGACTGGTTGGATCTCCTTGCAGTCCAAGGGACTCTGAAGAGTCTTCTCCAACACCACAGTTCAAAAGCATCAATTCTTCAGTGCTCAGCTTTCTTTATAGTCCAACTCTCACATCCATGCATGACTACTGGAAAAATCATAGTTTTGACTATACAGACCTTTGTTGGCAAAGTGATGTTTCTGCTTTTTAATGTGCTATCTAGGTTTGTCACAGCTTTTCTTCCAAGGAGTAAGCATCGTTTAATTTCATGGCTGTAGTTATCATCTGCAGTGGTTTTGGATCCCAAGAAAATAAAGGCTGTCACTATTTGCAATGATAGGAGGAGGCTTTTAATAGTGTTTTGGGAGGGAGCAGGAGGGACAGACCCCCAGCTGGGAAGACATAAACAGAATCTCTAGTAACCACTGTGGTTATAGCCAGAGAGGCCTGGTCCCAGCGCTAATTACATGGGTCCAGCTCAGGCTGAATGTGCCCCTGGGACCAGAGGAACTCTGAGTTCTTCTTTACTACTTAGGCCAGATGTCTGCCGGCACCCCAGAGATAACCAGCTCAGGTCCTGGGCTCTGGGTCACTAATTACGGGCTCTTTCTGACATTGTCTCTGCATGAGCCAGACCTGAAAGTGCTGTTTACCAACCAACTTTATCTACTTAGAACAGAGAGCCACCTCTTTCTATCTTGATTTATAGCCCAGTAAACACATGTTATAGATTCTCTGCTAAAGACTGAAATTTTCTGCAGGAAGAACCCCCTGCCCATATCTTTAGAGCCTCCGGGCTTAGCCCTGTGGTTGGAACAGAGAAAATATTGATAGTTCTTGACCAGATAGAGTGAAATGTGATTGCAGTGAGCTGACACGGTCTCTCCAATTATTGAATAATCATTGTGATCTGTGATTGATCTCCAGGTGACTCAGTGACAAAGAAGCTGTTTGCCAGTGCAGGAGACGCCAGTCTATGCAGCAGACATGGGTTCGATCCCTGGTTCAGGAAGATCCCCGGAGAAGGAAATGGCAACCCACTTCAGTATTCATGCCTAGAAAATTCCCATGGACAGAGGAGCCTGGCAGGCTACCGTCTCTGGGGTTGGAAAGGAGTCGGACACGATTTAGCATGCTGATCTCCTAGGAAGCGCCTCAGCAGACATATAATCTCACCAGTCAGCGCCATCACCTGGCAGGATAGACAGAAAATCCTCTTTCGCACAAAAAAAGACCATTGCTCAGAGAAGTTAAGCAACTTGCCTACAATCAGAAGCTGCAAATGGCAGAGCCAGGTGGTTCACTTGTGTCCAAGGCCCTTGGGATCATCCTAGAGGTGGGCTCTATCAGGCCACCTCCCCGAAGTTGCTGGACATGGACAAAGGGAGGTTGGCATCCTGACTCCTCAAGCCTAAGCCCAGTGGAGTGAAGCAGGCGGGGCTGGACGGGGGCGGGGGGGGGGGTGGGGGGCGCCTCATGCTTGATGTTGCTGCCCAGCACATTGTCCTGTCCTGGAAGAGTGTAGGCCTTGGCTGGCTGCCCTCCCGCACCCGGGCAGCTGCCATGGCAATACATCAGTCTCGGCGTCGCGCCAGGGGCGGGGGACACACAGGCTGCCTGCCTCTCGCCTACGAGCTCTAGAAAGAGTCAGAACCACCAAGAATTGGCATTCAGTGGGAAAAAAGTGGAAAGAAAGCCAACACGCCTGTCCTTATTGAAATTCAAAGTCAGTCCTCTGAGACAGGAAAACACGCATAGAAATCGCGCGAGGCCTCCGTGTCGCCCCCTCATTCTGCTTCAGCCTCAACTTCCGTCTGAGGTCTGCAGGACGATCGGGAGGTTGTGGTCAGTTCCCCGGAAGTGGCCGGGTCCGTGCTCGGTGAAACCGTGGGTGGGGTGGAGGTCTCCTTGCTCAGCCCCTAGAATGGTTGGTCTCTCGTTCTTGCCCTTCTCTGCCGGAGTGCAGAGGTGCCCGCGTGGGCCCTATCTTCATCCTCAAAGCCCCAGAGGATATACTTCTCCACCAGAGGATATTCTTCGAGGCATTTAACCTAAGAAAAGCCTCTCCTAGGAAGAGAGGCTCTCTCCCCTCCCCCTGCGCAGTCGCAGAGACTGGATGAGTAATAAGAGCTGATGAGCACGCCTACGATTCCTTTAAAAACTCTCATCTGTTAGCTCCCGTGGCCTGCTGTCACCTCCAGCTGCTTAGCCGCGAGAGAAGCAAAACTGTGGGAGACACAGCAACCGAGGGACGAGGTCACACGGTGACCAGGCCCCTGACTCTCCTCAGGCCAAGCAGGTGCAGCAGCAGTGAGCAGGCTGTCCTCAGAGGCAAGGCTTCAGACTGCGCCTCAGCCCTGACACTGCCCTGCGACCTCACCCGGTTCCTTAGTCTTAATTCCCTTTGCCTCCAGAGTTGGGATAACAGTAGTTCTTACTCCTTGGGAAGCTATATATTAAAGGCTATAGACGTAAAGCATATTATCTGCTCAGTAGCTCCTGTCTATTACTATCACACGTAGTATTATGAAAATTCTTATCCTGTAAAGAATACGCTAGAATTTGCACCTAACTCTTAATCCTTCCACATCTTCCTTCCACCTCTTTGCTTTGGCTTAGTTGTGGTAAAGATCTCATAATATCTCATGCTCTGTAATGTTATACTTATTCAAATACTTTCATATTCATTATCCCAGCACCTCTTGTGCTCAATCAATATATTTTTTTAATATTTTATTTATTTATTTTACTTAATTATTTATTTGGTTGAACCAGGTCTTTATTCTGGTAGGCAGTAGGATCTTTGTTTGTGGTGGGGGGTCTTTAGTTCCCTGGCCAGGGATAGAACCCAGAACCCCTGCATTGGGAGCACAGAGTCTTAGCCACTGGGCCACCTGGGAAGTCCCAGTCACTATTTATTTTTACTTTTCACAGCTGTCTCGGGCTACATATGGGACAATGATGGTGGCACGTTATAAAGGAGGAGAATCTGCTAGGAGCTTACAGCTGGGGCTGTGCTCTGTTAGTTTGCTGGGACTGTCATAACAAAGCACCAGAAACTGGTGGCTTGAAATGAGAGAGATTGATTGTCTCACAGTTCTGAAGGAAGATCCAAGATCAAATGGTCTCAGGGTTGGCTTCTTTGAAAGGCTAGTGAGGGAAAAACCATTCTGTGCCTCTGCCAGTAAACCTCTGGTGGTTTACTGGTAACAGCCAGTGTTCCCTGGCTTCTAGACGCATCACTCCACCTCTGGCCTTCATCTTCACGTGGTGTTCCTCTGTGTGAGTGTCCCTTTCTCTGTCCAAATTTCCCCTCTTTATAAGGACGCAGTCATATTGAGTTAGAGTCCACTCTAAAGATTTCATTTTCACTTGGTTACTTCTGTCAAGACCCTATTTCCACATAAGGTCACGTTCTGAAATACCAGGGTTAGAGCTCCAGTGTGTGGTATTGTTTAGTCATTCAGTCATGTCTGACTCTTTTGTGACCCCGTGGACTGTAGCCCTCCAGGCTCCTCTGTCCGTGGGATTCTCCAGACAAGAACACTGGAGTGGGTTGCCATTTCCTTCTCCAGGACATCTTCCCGACCCGGGGATTGAACCCTTGTCTCCTGGATTGGCAGGTGGATTCTTTACCACTGAGCCACCTGGGAAGCCTGTATATTTCCTGAGGGGGACACAATTCAACCCACAGCAGTAACCTGCCGTGAAATCAGTAACCAGCCCTGAAACTATGATTGCGGAGGAGCGAGCCAGGGGTGGGGGCAGGAGAGCGCTGGTGGGCGCGCCTGGGGAATCACGCACCGCTGGGTTTGTAGCCCCACTGGGCTGGAAAGAACAAAGAAGGAGGATGGGAAGCCAGACCCAAACCTTGAAGGGCCCTGATTCTCCCAGGGAGCAGGGAAGCTTTCAATCTGGGAGAAAGGAGGTCACAGAGCATCATGGAGCGGCTTTGGGGTGGGCTGGCTGGCCAGCCAGAGGAGGGGCCAGTGAGAAGGCTCCTCTCTGTTCTGTGGGCCACAGCTCACGGGGGACAGCGAACAGGTATTGATTTATTTTCGGTGGTCCTGGTCTTCGCTGCTAGCGGGAGGGCTCCTCTTCCTGCTGGTGCACAGGCGTCTCACGGCGGTGGCGTCTCTTGTTGCTGAGCACGGGCTTTAGGGCGCTAGGGCTTCACTCGCTGCGGCTCGTGTCGCCCCTGAGTGCTGGCTCAGTAGTTGTCGTGCTCGGGCTTAGTCACCCCAGATGTGGGATCTTCCTGCATCAGGGATCACACCCGTGTCTCCTGCATCGGCAGGTGGATTCCTATCCACTGCCAATGGAGATTCTAGCCCCCAGGGAAGTCCCAGTGTTCAGATTTTGGAAGATTGCTGGCCCAGGGCCTTCAGTCACACAGAGCACTGTCTGTCCCCTGACCAGTTCTCAAGTGGCAGCTCTGGGTCCCCACGGGGGGGTATCACAGCTGAGGGACGGCCGGAGAGGAAGAGTCGGGACTCAGGAGGCCGAGAGGGCAGGCAGGCCGCCTCTGGAGCATGCGCCAGGCAGCGAGCCAACCACCTGGGCCCCAGGGCCACGTTCGGGTGTCGGGAGCAGGACTTCTGCACCCAGAATGGGGGCTGGCACGGGCGAAGCTAGGGAGCTTCGGGGACTGATGGTATCAATCATCCAGGACAGAAAGAAAGATGGAGGCTCAACCCCCAAGGCTGCGGAGAAAAGAGGGAGCCCCCTCTTAGGAATCAGACAGAAACTCAGCTTGGAACCTCAGCATGAAAAGTTTTTATCTTTCTGGCTGTGGGATATTTATTCCCCCAGCAGGGACTGAACTAGGGCCCGTGGCAGTGAAAGCATCTAGCCCTAACCACTGGACTGTCAGGGAATTCCTTACAATGAGTCTCCAGAGCCAAACCTGGTGCCCCGGTGACAAAGGAAGGAAGGAAGGAAGAAGAGAGGGAGGGAGGGAGGAGAGGACCCTTCAGGGCATGGCAGCCTTAATTCCTGCCTCTCTGTAAGAACTGAACCAAGCACTGCAGTCTGGCTTTCAGTTCAGTTCAGTCGCTCAGTCCTGTCCGACTCTGCCACCCCATGGACTGCAGCACACCAGGCTTCCCTGTCCATCCTTTAACCAGAAGGAAAACAAGCTCTGCGCTGTCCATCTATTGCTTTTTTGCTAAATCTAGAACAAAATCTAGTTCTGTGGAGCTGCAAAGAGAACTTGTGGAGGGTGCAGGGAACAAATGTGACTTCGAAATGCAACCTGGTGACCCTGAGCACTGTAAGCAGAGCCGAGCGCTGACGCGCCCAGGTGGTCAGGGCAGGGGACAAGAGCCCTCCTGCCTGCCCCTCATTATTTCTGATTGGCCCACTAAGACTACCTCAGACCAATAAAGCGTCTGGGAGCCAATCCAAGCTACTTAACTCCGAACTACTGAGGTGCCAACAGGCACTAGGCTTATAAATCAGTCTTTTATTATCTGGCTGGCTTAGCCAGGTCTCCAAAAGGAACAGTAAAGTTTTATGATGCACTTCAACAGGCTGATCTTCAGAGCCAGGCTTTGTCCTGGATGAAATTTTCCCCCTGCAGCCATCGAGGTCAGACTAGATCACCCAAACCTTGCATTAATGCCACCGGTTGGTGGGCTGAGGTTAGATGGTCGGATCTAAAGAGTTCGCATTTGATATAGTGAAATATCATCTTAATGTACACTTAGCCTTTTTGTGAGAGGTATAACTACAAAGAATTTCTGGTTGCTCAGTCTGTTATTGTTGCTTTTTTTTTTTAACTGTTTAAAATTCCACCTTAGGGTAGGCAATTTGAAAATATCATTGTCCCATTCCTCTGAAAACATTTTTAATTTAATTTTTTATTTTATATTGGAGTATAGTTGGTTTACAAAATTGCAATAGTTTCAGGTGTACAATAAAGTGATTTGGTTATACATGTACAAATACCCACTTTTTCAGATTCTTTTCCCTTATAGGTTATTACAGAATATTGAGTAGAGTTCCCTGTACTATACAGTAGGTTGAAATCATTGCCAGTTATTTCTACTCAATTTATCTTCAGTTTATTTGCTTTTCCATAGAAATGTCATTTAAGTGCAACCAAATTGTTTAAAAAGTAAGTGGAAACAACTGTTTAGGGTGTCTACTAATAAGCCCTAGAAAATAATTAATAATTTGGCTGTAATAAGAACTCAAAAGAAATACTTAATGGTCTTTCTAGGAGTAAACAGGAGTAAGGTTGAGCAGTTTTTCAGTCATGGTAACAATCATTTCCCCAACTAAAATTTGGTTAATGAAAGAATGATTTTTAACTTGTGCTGTGGCATTTCAACCACTCAGAAGTGTCCACAGGAATCTAGAGTGGATGGTAGAAAATGACAAGAAGGGATTCTAGGAAAATGAAAAAACGAACTAGTGACCCAGCCCCCAGTGAGAGAGCAGGTCCACAAACCATCACGATGTGGTCATCAAAAGTCCAAGTCAGAATTCCTTTCTTAGCTTAAAAATGTACCATTAAAACATCTCAGAGTTTACCTGCCCCCAAACAAATTCTAGAATCATTTTGTCACTGGCTCAATCCACAAACAATAAAAAACACCAATGCTGTCATGAAATTTTGCTTCAAAATATACTTTAATAATTATCAAGTGTAAAAGCTCAATTTTAAAAGAATGTAGACTAAAACCTTTACGCCCAGATCAGAGTGATCATCGTCAGGGTTGTCCTCAGGGTTCACTCAATGGTAACATTGCTAAGAAAGTTCTGGAAACTTTTCAGAACCCAAGGTATATTCTCTAAATGTCCTCGGGGTGTCAAATCTTTTTTCTTTGTTTGGAGCTTTGCTTTCTAGGAACAAGTTAAAGTTTATTCTCTGAGTACTGCGGGTGGTCCACCTGAGTAACTCTAGCTTTAAAACTCAGTTTGGACTTGCAGGATGGATCTCCTTGTGTGCCTTGTAAATCAATTCTCAAAGCAACCCCAGAAGAGTTTTTGACATGTTTTAAGCAAAGTAAAGATCATAGGCAGGAAGCACAGCTTCCCAAAGTGGCTGTTTTAAAGTGACATTAATCTGGCTAGAAGTCACAGCGCATTTAAAAGTGAAATCTGTGTGAATTTATAGCCATGGTTCAAACACACACAATGCTGAAGGTAAATTGCTTTAGGGAAACATAAAGAAAACTTTAAACTGTTTTGCTTTTGAATCACATGCTTAGGGAGAAAATCATGTGACTGTCTTCCCTACCACACACAAAAGAGTGAGAGAGGAGAATTATTTCATGGCTTTCAATGCTGCTATTTTGCAGAGGGACTCACGGAGAGTGGAGAACAGAAATAAGGATTACATGGCCTTAGGGTGACAAGGCAGCCTGCTGACCCAGGTTATGGAGCTGGAACAAAGCCCCCTGCATCTCCATCATTTATGCCTCCCATGCACATGTGCTAATAAGCCCTAAATATCCAGCAGTTGTGAGTTTAACATCATGGTAGTTCCCACCCCCAAGTACCCCTGTAATGGCTTGCCTTTATATACTGTTTGGGTTTTCACAGGACTTTCTTGCGCAAGCCCCCTGAGAGGCAAGAAACACAGGTAGCCCGCCCCCTTTATTTTTAAAGTAATTTATTTATTTATTTATTTATTTATTTATTTTTGGATGTGCTGGGTCTTCGTTGCTGCATAGGTTCTTCTCCAGTTGCAGCGAGCGGGGCCACTCTGTAATTGCGGGCAAGGGCTTCTCACTGCAGTGGGTTCTCACTGTGCTGGGTCGTCCTGTCACCGGGCACAGGCTCTAGGGTGAGGCCTGCAGGAGCTGAGGCCCACGGTCTCAGGAGCTGCAGTTCCCGGGCTCTAGAGCATGACTCAATAGCTGTGGCTCACAGGCTTAGCTGCTCCATAGCATGTGGGGTCTTCCCGGCCCAGGGATCAAACCCACGTCTTATTCATTGGCAGGTGGATTCTTTACCACTGGGCCACCAGGGAAGCCCCTGCCCTTTTATAGCCGGAAATACTGAAGCACAGAGGGTGTGGTGCTTGGCACAGAGTTACTTGGCAATCGACATGGATTTCAGACTCCAGGTCTAACCAGTTCCTGTGCCAGGGTTCTCTCAGGGCTGGACTAGAATCAGCCTAGTATTATACATTCCAAAGCCTGCCTTGAAGTCAAGTATGAGATCTACTTAAAACACAATTTTTAAAGATCTTTATTTATTTAAAAAATATTTTTATATTATTCTTATATAATTTTAAAGGTTACACTCCATTTTGGGGCTTCCCAAGTGGCTCAGGCGGTAAAGAATCTGCCCACTATGTGGGAGACCCAGGTTCGATCCCTGGGTCAGGAAGATCCCCTGGAGTAGGGCATGGCAACCCACTCCAGTATCCTTGCCTGGAGAATCCCATGGACAGAGGAGCCTGGCGGGCTACAGTCCATGGGATTCGCAAAGAGTTGGCCATGACTGCAGCGACTTGAGCATGCAAGCATAGATTTTATAAAATAATGGCTCTCCTCCCTATGGTGTACTAGACATCCCTACCTTACACTCTTTGCATCTCCCACACTCCCACCCCTATTTTGGCCCTCCCCACACATTGGTAACCAGTACTTTGTTCTCTATATCTGTGAGCCTGCTTCTTTTCTGCTGTATTCACCAGTTATATTTTCTCTATTCCATATATGTGATATAAGTATTTGTCTTTCTCTGCCTGACATTTCTGTTTAGCATAATGCCTTTCAAGTCCATCCATGTTGTTACAAATGGCAACATTTCATTCTTTTTTTATTACTGAATAATACTTCACTGGGGCTTCCCAGGTGTTGGTAGTGGTAAAGAATCTGCCTGCCAAGGCAGGAGATGTGGGTTCAGTCCCTGGGGTTGCAACGAGTCAGACACGACTGAGCACACGAAGCAATATTCCATTGTCCGTATATACCACATCTTCTTTTTCCCATTCATCTGTTGGTGGACACCTAGACTGCTTCCATATCTCGGCAGTTGTCAGCAATGCTGCTATGAGTACTGGGGTGCGTGTATCTTTTGTAATCAGTGTGTTTGGTCTTTTGGATAGGTACCCAGGAGTTGAATTGCTGGGTCATATGTTAGTTCTACTTTTGGTTTTTTTGTTTGTTTGTTGAGAACCTCCATACTGTTTTCTACAGTGGCTGTAACAATTTATTTATTTTTTTAATTAACAATGTTTTAGGCAAACCAAAAATACAGATATTGGAATGGTGGATATCTGTAACATACCATCCCGCTTCACAGTTAAACTGCTTAAGCTAGAACTGAAGCCTCCTTTCACCTCTTCCAAACCTCATTCCTCTGCCTCCCTGGCGTAGCCACTCTGCTGCCCGAGGTGGACATTTGAGGTGTACTTTCTACTGGGAGACAGCTTGCTTGGGCCTTGGTAGAATGGATCTTAGGGTGTCCTGCGCCTTTTCTGAACTTTGCCCCCCACTCCCTTGCCTCCTGGTGAACTAATTGGGTCTGGAGGCAGGTGCAGAGCGAGCTGAGGCTTGAGGTGTACCTAACCAGCGCTGGGAGGTGAGGTCGTCCGCCTCAGAGCTGATCGGGTAAGGGAGCAGAGGGAAGAAGGAAGAAGGGCATTCCACCTCTCCAAGAACTTGTGATGCCAAGCAGCTCCTGCTATATCCATAAACAAGACCGTCATGGCCCTCCAGATGTGACTTT
Organism: Cervus canadensis; assembly: GCF_019320065.1. Lineage (NCBI taxonomy): Eukaryota > Metazoa > Chordata > Mammalia > Artiodactyla > Cervidae > Cervus > Cervus canadensis. Next base: position 13,953,565 of record NC_057408.1, on the reverse strand, counting down.
CTGAGCCCAGAGGGCCCCAAAAGGAAGAATAATGCCTGCGGTATGGCTGCTGCTACTCCCTATGGACAGGGGCATGGCAAACTGTGGGAGGCTGGCCCCTGAGAGCTGTGTTAGTCGCTCAGTCCTGTCTGACTCATTGTGACCTCATGGACTGTAGCCCGCCAGGCTCCTCTCTCCATGGAGCTCTCCAGGCAAGAAGACTGGATTGCGTTGCCATTCCCTTCTCCAGGGGACCTTCCCAACCCAAGGTTTGAACCCAGATCTCCTGCACTGCAGGCAGTTTCTTTACCGTCTGAGCCACCAGGGAAGCCCAGATCGCTGAGATGCACATGAAAGAACCGAGTTCAGTGAGCCCAGACACTTGCCATACACAGAAGAGCACTAAATTCCTTAACTTGAGGTACCCTGGTTTTCCTTCATTAACAATAATCTCTGATGGTCAGATTATCTGCCTCCATTGTTGCAAGCCAAGTGCTAGTTGCTCAGCCGTGTCCGACTCTTTGTGACACCATGGACTGTAGCCCCTCAGGCTCCTCTGTCTGTGGGATTCTCCAGGCAAGAATGCTGGAGTGTTGCCAGGCCCTCCTTCAGGAGATCTTTCCCACCCAGGGATCAAACCTGGGTCTCCCGCACTGCAGGCAGATTCTTTCCGAGCCACCAGGGAAGCCCCTTCGTCACACACTTCTGTATAATTTGACTTCTTCCCCCGCCTCCCCAGAGAAGTTCTCTCAGGACTACCTGAGACGCTGCCTCCCGGGCTTAAAGTCCTAAAAATTCCCACTGAATAAATACGACTTTCAGGTTACGACTATTTTTTTCAGTCAACAAACTGAGCTGGGATCTCCCTCCGCCAGCCCCGTCACACAGTTTCGTTTCTCCTCCAGGGGGTTTGGGATGGAGTCAGGGAGGTGGAGTCTGGGAGCGCCTTCTGGCTTCTTTTTCTGTTTGGTTCCCTTGCTCGGGGTTCCCACTCCTGCTGGGTGACGTGTTCTATCTCGGGTCCGTCATGGCGGACCCGAGCGTCTCTGCCTACCATCCCTTCCGGTCTGCGGCGGAAGCGGACCCCTCGCAGCAGCCCGCGGGCTCTAGCTTGCTGTTTTCTGCCTCCACCGGACGTGACCTGCTCAGCCTCCTTCCCTCTGGATCTTTAAAACTGATAATTCTGTAAACTTAGCTGCAGTGAAGAAAAAGGATTAGGAGACTCCACGTAAGGACTGTTTGAAAGGTTAATTCCTTAAAAAAAAGAAAGAAAGGTAATTCCTTGCCTTGATCTTCCTTGTCTTGTGGGGAATGACTTAACTGAGGGAATTTTCCAGGTCAGGAGAATGGTTCTAGGGTAGAGGGTGTAGTGGCGGAGATCTGTGTGTGTAAACAGTGCCTCAGGCTCTAGGTCAACGAGAGGGGGTGGCTTGGCCTTCACCCTCCTGAAAGGCCTCAAATTTGGGTCCTTGATGTCTTCAAAGAACCGTCCCTAAGATGACCTCACAGTAACAAAACACTTTCCTTACGAAGCTTCAAACCTAAGCCTGTCCTCAGACCACACAGCCTATCTGGGTACCACCGGCCCACCATGTTTATAGATTCTGTAATTACTGCTTGATTATGAAATCCTATTTTCAAGTAATTATCTTATATTGTATTATTGTATTTTTGTTTTAAAAGCATTCATTTATTAAATGTACCTACATTTAAAATACTTAATGTTTTGGGAATTATTTTTCCAGACTTTTTAATTGGAAATTATAATTTCCAGAAAGGTAGAAAGACAATGCAATGAACATATCCATCACCAAATTCACCAATTGTTAATCTTTTGGCAATTTTCTTTATCTCTGTCCATATTTCCGTATACATGTGTGTATATACAGACACACATATAGAAAAATACACATACTCAAATATTATTTTTCTTGTTAAGTCATAAATTAAGTTGCTTCATCTCTAAATACTTCAGTATGTATCTTCAGATAAGAGCTTTTTCATAATAATGACAATGTTATCAATATTATTACAACAAATTACCACATCATAGCAAAGGTAATACTGTCAGCAAAAGGGGTGTTATGCTCCCTTGAAGGTAGAGTATCTACTGAAATTATTTGAAATTCTTCTGTTTAGATTTCTCTCTCTGCTATTTATTAATGTAGTGTTAAATTAATTCAGCAGGAGCCCATTAAACTTAGGTGGCTTCCAGTGCCACTGTAGTCTATGTCAGCAAATGAAAACCTAAGCCTGTCAGTGCTTGGAAATTATGAAATTGAAATCTAAGGATGACCAATAATCAACAGCCAACCAGGTTTTAAGTTATAGCCAATCAGTATTTTCCCTTCTCTGTTTCTACCTTTTCTCTAGAAAAGGCTTCCAGTTTGGTGGTGCCCCCTTCAAATCAATTTTAGTTCTAATAAACTTAAAAGTTTTAATACGCCTCAGGTGACCATTTAACAGTTCTTAATCATTTATTTATTGCATCCATATGGACTCATGGACACTCATTTACTACTTTGGGTCATAATCCAGTACTGCTTTGTTTACTTTGTTTCGACGACTGGTCACTGGGACCTCTTTCAGGTGCTTCTTGTGACTTTTGATACACTCCCATCCTTACGATTTTTCTAGGCAGATTTTTACAATTTCGTTTTGGACTCTGTCTTACTTTCTGCCACAGTAAGATGCTCTCGGTTCATCTGGTGTATTTTCTGCCTGAGTCCTAGAGCCAGCCATTTCTCCAAGGAGCCTTATTTCCTTTAACTGGAGAGTGAAATCAGAAACCAAGATTTGGGAGCTAAGTATGCTTGCTGCTAGTGGGGTGTCATCCCTTGTAGGCCCTCTCAGCTGACAGAGCAAGGAAATACGTGTGTGTGCACTAACCTGGGGGCTTCTAAAGAATCTGCCTGCAGGGAAGGAGCCACAGAAGACGAGGGTTCAATCCCTGGGTCAGGAGGTTCCCCTGGAGGAGGGCAAGGCAACCCACTCCAGTATTCTTGCTGGGAGGATCCCATGGACAGAGGAGCCTGGTGGGCTGCCGTCCATGGGGTCACAAAGAGCTGGACATGATTGAACCGACTTGGCACACACATACGCACACTAATCTGTGCCGATACACCTTTGTATAAACATTTCTATTTGTAACCATCTGTTTCTACATCACACTGAACGTGAGTTAATACTGATGTCTCCAACTCGAATCCACATGGATCATTTTGGCCTCCTCCCCTTGTCTGTCTCTACCCTCCTGTTCCAGCAGTGAGAAATCTAGCTCCCACCACTTGCCATCTACCTACTTAATTGTTCATTGAGTTTTAAAAAATCATTTGAAATGTTAGTATCCCTTACTACCGTTTTTTTTGTTCAGTTGATCAGTCATGTCTGACTTTGCAACCCGGTGGACTGCAGCACGCCAGCCTTCCCTGTTCTTTGCTGTCTCCCAGAGCTTGCTCAAACTCAAGTCCATTGAGTCAGTGATGCCATCCAACCATCTCATCCTCTGTCAACCACTTCTCCTCTTGCCCTCAGTCTCTCCCAGCATCAGGGTCTTTTGCAAAGAGTTGGCTCTTTGCATTAAGTGGTCTAAGTATCGGAGCTTCAGCTTCATCATCAGTCCTTCTAATGAGTATTCAGTGTTGATTTCCTTTAGGATTGACTGACCATTACTGCCATTATTTCTTCTGATGGTCTAAATGTCTCAAATCAGCCAGTGGAATCCCTTTCTGTCATGTCCTCTCTCACAGCCCCTTTGGTCTTTGAGCATCTCATTGCTTTTGGCACAAGAAGATATTCCAGACTCACCTGTACTTTGTCTCTGGCATAAATCAGCCATATTTTCAAGAATCTCTAATGCATCGTAGTATAGAAGTTACTGTATTTAGAAAATAAGATCAGGGTGCCTGGCTTGCAAGTGGCTGCCAAGTTTTTATTACTTTTCAGCCTTTTCAGTGAATGGAGCTCATCATATCTATATAATAGCCTTAATCTTCTAAGCAACATAGGAATTAAGGGCCCAGCCACTGGTGTAAAAGCCCCAAGTCTACATTCGCTCATCCTAACATTTTCTTTTATACTGAATTTCCGTTTCTTAGGTAGAAAATCTGGAGGAACTACGATTTTAGTCTGAATTTGATGTAAGGATTTTATGTTATATGTAATATACTTAATCTTCAGTTCACTTCAGTTCAGCCACTACTCGTGTCTGACTCTTCGCGACCCCATGTACCGAAGCATGAGGCCTCCCTGTCCATTGCCAACTCCCAGACTTATTCAAGCTCATGTCCACTGAGTCGGTGATGCCATCCAACCATCTCATCCTCTGCCATCCCCTTCTCCTCCTGCCCTTAATCTTTCCCAGCATCAAGGTCTTTTCCAGTGAGTCAGTTCTTTGCATCAGGTGGCCAGTGTTGGAGCTTCAGCTTCAGCATTAGTCCTTCCAATGAACATTCAGGACTGATGTCCTTTAGGATGGACTGGTTGGATCTCCTTGCAGTACAAAGGATTCTCAAGAGCCTTCTCCAACACCACAGTTCAAAAGCATCAGTTCTTCTATGTGCAGCTTTATAGTCCAGCTCTCACATCCATACATGACCACTGGAAAAACCACAGCCTTGACTAGACAGACCTTTGCTGGCAAAGTAACATCTCTGCTTTTTAATATGCTGTCTAGGTTGGTCATAACTTTCCTTCCAAGGAGCAAGCGTCTTTTAATTTCAAGGCTGCAGTCACCATCTGCAGTGATTTTGGAGCCCAAGAAAATAAAGTCTCTCACTGTTTCCAATGTTTCCCATGGCAGAAAGCGGAGAATTAAAGAGCCTCTTGAAGAAAGTGGAAGAGGAGAGTGAAAAAGCTGGCTTAAAACTCAACACTCAGAAAACTGAGATCATGGCATGGGTCCCATCACTCATGGCAGATAGCTGGAGACTGGGTTAGGCCTGTCTAACTACTCAGTGTCTCCCGGCCCTCTCTGGAAGGTCCCAGTTTAAGTTTCTGCTGCATCTCTGCCCTCTAGTGGCCAAACAGAGTCAGTGGGCCAAGAGGAGAATACAGGGCTTCTGGGAAACACCTTCAGGAATAGATTGGGGCACACTTCAGGGTGCAAAACCAGAACTGCGAAAAAGATGTCTAGCCTTCGAATCGTCTCGTAGAAATGATTAGAAGATTATTAAAAAAAAAAAAAGACACAAAACAAGATGGGGCCCCCACCCACACATGATAAGAAGCTTTGCTTGTTTGTTTTTAATTCTTACTTATTGGCAAAATTTATAATATTGCCCAAGCCCAGGTAAGGCCGATGAAAAATGAATCAGCAAGCACTCTTCTGGAAGTGGAAGGGGTATAACCTTTCATAAAAATGCTCTGGGGGCTTCCCTGGTGGTTCACTGGTAAAGAACTCGGCCTGCCAGTGCAGGAAACACAGGTTTGATCCCTGGATCGGGAAGATCCCACGTGCTGCGGAACAGCCAAGCCTGAGGGCCACAGCTATGGAGCCTGTGTTCTAGAGTCCAGAAACTGTTGCAGAAACCAGTCCTCGAGAAACCAAGCCCCACACTGGGAGAGTTGGAGAACTCAGGTTTATTACGTCGGCGGGCCAGAGGAGTCAACACTCCAAGCTCTGAGCCCTGAACAAAACGGTGACAGAGTTTTTATACACCGACAGGCATTTTTTTTTATAGGTATAATAATTTTTTTTTTCATTTATTTTTATTAGTTGGAGGCTAACTACTTTACAATATTGTAGTGGTTTTTGCCATACATTGACATGAATCAGCCATGGATTTACATATGTTCCCCATCCCGGTCCCCCCTCCCACCTCCCTTCCCATCCCATCCCTCTGGGTCTTCCCGGTGTACCGCCCTGAGCACTTGTCTCGTGCATCCAACCTGGGCTGGTGATCTGTTTCACCCTTGAGAGTATACTTGTTTCAATGCTATTCTCTCAGAACATCCCACCCTCGCGTTCCCCCACAGAGTCTAACAGTCTGTTCTGTACATCTGTGTCTCTTTCTGTTTTGCATATAGGGTTATCGTTACCATCTTTCTAAATTCCATATATATGCGTTAGTATACTGTATTGGTCTTTATCTTTCTGGCTTACTTCACTCTGTATAATGGGCTCCAGTTTCATCCATCTCATTAGAACTGATTCAAATGAATTCTTTTTAATGGCGGAGTAATATTCCATTGTGTATATGTACCATAGCTTCCTTATCCATTTGTCTGCTGATGGGCATCTAGGTTGCTTCCATGTCCTGGCTATTATAAACAGTGCTGCAATGAACATTGGGGTGCACGTGTCTCTTTCAGATCTGGTTTCCTCGGTGTGTAAGCCCAGCAGTGGGATTGCTGGGTCATATGGCAGTTCTATTTCCAGTTTTTTAAGAAATCTCCACACTGTTCTCCATAGTGGCTGTACTAGTTTGCATTCCCACCAACAGTGTAAGAGGGTTCCCTTTTCTCCACACCCTCTCCAGCATTTATTGCTTGTAGACTTTTGGATAGCAGCCATCCTGACTGGCGTGTAATGGTACCTCATTGTGGTTTTGATTTGCATTTCTCTAATAATGAGTGATGTTGAGCATCTTTTCATGTGTTTGTTAGCCATCTGTATGTCTTCTTTGGCCGACAGGCATGATTAAGCGGGTATGCGGGTTTGCAGGGGCTGGGCGATTGCAAAGAGCAGGGCAACGGTGAGCGAGATAAGCTCCAGTTCCTAGTATTGTGAGTCCCCACTTTCTGAGACCTACGTGATCCAGACTTTGCAAGGAGCAAGCTGGGTTACAGAGGCAGAAGGAGCAGGAGGTTATGCAAAATTTTAACTTTTCCTCTTCAGAACCACAAGGACAGAGCCCATGTGCCCAACTACTGAAGCCGGAGCGCCCCAGAGCCTGTGCTCTGCAAGAGGAGAAGCCACGGCAGTGAGAAGCCTGCACAGGGTAATCCCCGCGCTCTGCAGCCAGAGATGAAAAAACCCGCACAGCAAACAGGAAGACCCAGCACAGCCAAAAAGAAATGAAGAAAAATGGGAAAAAGAGAAGATACTTTGGCAATGGGTTTCAACATGCAGCATGTTAATCTTGTTTGACCTAGGAATCCGATCACTGGAAGTTTATGAAGGATCAGTTCACACAAAAGCCAAAAGATGTATATAGGAGAGTATTCAAAGTTTAAAAGGAAAATTTGAAAATGATCCCCGCTCCAAAATAAACAGCTGATTTTACATGTGGTTCACACATACGGTATGTATGAATCTTATAGATCCGTACTTCACAGAATATTAAAGATCTGTATTCAACAATCCATGAATTATTTAGTGAAAACAGAAGATTGTAAGACAATAAATGGTGTAACTCCATTTATTAAAAAATATGTGTCTATATTTGTATGTGTACTACAGAGGAAGATGCCTGCAAGAATGAATACTAAAACATTCACAGTGCCTATCTCTAAACGTTTGAATTGCCAGTTACTTTTATCATCTTTGCTTTTTGTTCTTGTTTTTTGGCCCCGCACGTCAGTGGATCTCATTTCCCAAACCAGGGGTGGAATCTCAGCCACAGTTGTGACAGCCCAGAGCTCTAACCACGAGGCCACCAGAGAACTCTCTTCTTTGTATTTTTTTGAATAGATAGATGAACAAGTATCCTTTTTATGAAAAAAAGTAATGCTGTATTTAAAGTCAAGCAGAATAAATTGGTTATTTAAACTGTAAATAAACAAAAGCACATATTTTTCTTAATCAAAATTGATGCTTAAATATTACCCATCAATCAAAAGGAGTGAACAGCATATTCACAGGACAACACCTTGAGTCTCAGAAACATCATGCCGTGTGAAATAAGCGTGTCCATTTATGTGACTTTATGAAGGAAGAAACAAATCTATATGGATGGTAAACAGATCAAGGTCACCTGGGGCCCTGGGTCTGGGATTAACTTCAAGGAGACACATGAAAAATGTTTTGGAGTGACTGAAACATTCTATATCTTAATTGGGGGGTGGCTAACAGGGGAATATATTTTTAAAGTCATGGACCCATATGCTGCAGATGGATCCACTGAACATACTGAAGCAAAGCTGCTTCCATGTACGGGGAAGTCTGTGAGTGACGGAGACAGTGAGATTGACCTGGAGTCCCTAAACTCAAGATGGGCGTGTTGGGCAAGGCAGGCCCTGGGCACACTTGCGAAATCAGGAGGATTTGCACTTCCACCTCCCTGGAAACCAGTCCAGTCTTCAGCTGATTCCATCCATGACCTTAGACAATACCAGTTTTGACCTTCCCTAAAAAAAAAAAAAAATGCCCTAGAGCTTTCATGCAGAGAAATGTGAACATTATTATAACCAGTCTAATGTTTTATACTGCCTGTGGGTGTTTCTGTCGGGATTACAATCTAAATCTGAAGCTAGAGAAAGGAAACCCAACGAGAGACGGTGGGTGAAGCACCTGTGTAACAAGGGGCTCCGGAAGACCCTGCAGGGTAACCCTCTCTCTGGGGGCAGTGGCCTGGCTGAAAGGCCTCTGCCTTGGCCTTCGATCTGCAGAGCTGCCGTGTGTGTGTTCGTCACTCAGTCGTGTCCAACTCTGCGACCCCGTGGACTGCTCGCCAGGCTCCTCTGTCCACGGAATTCTCTAGGCCAGAAAACTGGAGTGGGTTGCCATTCCCGGCTCCAGGGGATCTTCCCAACCCAGGGGTCAAACCGGGTCTCCCCCACTGCAGGCAGATGCTTTACTGCCTGGACCACCAGGGAAGCCCTAAGAGCTGCAAGGGGTCTTACAAATTGTGTATATTTATTCATGGGTTTGAAATCCCAGGTACTGAAAGCCTTCTGAGTTCCCCTGGGCCACGTACCAACGATACAGAAGAGAACTCAACAAACGGATCCCACCCACAGGGAGCTGACTGTCATGTAGGAGATTCCAAGATGGGAACTTGTCGGGGGTCTCCACGAGGGACCACTGCGCCCGGAAGCCGTGGGTGGCAGGATCCCTGGATGGTTCTCCACACTGTGCTTCAGGCAGAACCAGCGCCCCTGGGGCAGGCGCAAGGAAGATTGATGGAGTGAGCCCGAGACTCTGCAGCCCAGGAAACTGGAAGCGCGGTTTTCCTACTGTTTGAAAACTTGATGATGCGAAAGACTTTGTTCAGAGGTATGCTAGATCAATGAATGGCTGTAGGGGAAGGTTCTGTTTTCAGACAGTTTTCTGTGTAATGATACTAATTTTATGACCCCCCTTATCCCCTTGTTTTGGACCCAAGTTAGATTTTTAAAAGAAAGAATAAATGTTCATTTCACAAGTACTTCATAGTGAACTCACATTTGTAACATCTGAAATGTTATTTCCTGGAAGAGAGTGGGAGACAGAACAGAATAGAGGTAAAAAGGCATTTTAAAAAAATCTCTTTTTATAAAAGAGAGCAAGATGACTTCACTTTAATTGACTGGGTTTGGGTCTGTGAAATTATAAGTACTAAATTTTCTTTTTTTAAAGTCAGGTTTAATATATACACTCAATAACTTACATTCAATAAAGTTTGTTCTTTTTTTGTATACAGTCCTATCAGTTCAGTTCAGTTGCTCAGTTGCGTCCGACTCTTTGCGACCCCATGGACTGCAGCACGCCAGGCTTCCCTGCCCATCAGCAACTCCCAGAGCTTACTCAAACTCATGTCCATCGAGTTGGTGATGCCATCCAACCATCTCATCCTCTGTCATCCCCTTCTCATCCTGCCCTCGATCTTTCCCAGCATCAGGGTCTTTTCCAATGAGTCAGTTCTTCGCATCAGGTGGTCAAAGTATTGGAGTTTCAGCTTCAGCATCAGTCCTTCCAATGAATATTCAGGACTGATCTCCTTTAGGATGGACTTGTTGGATCTCCTTGCAGTCCAAGGGACTCTCAAGAGTCTTCTCCAACACCGCAGTTCAAAAACCTCAGTTCTTTGGTGCTCAGCTTTCTTTATAGTCCAACTCTCACATCCATACATGCCCACTGGAAAAACCATAGCCTTGACTAGACAGACGTTTGTTGGCAAAGTAACATCTCTGCTTTTTAAAGTGCTGTCTAGGTTGGTCATAACTTTTCTTCCAAGGAGCAAGCATCTCTTAATTTCATGGCTGCAGTCACCATCTGCAGTGATTTTGGAGCCCAGAAAAATAAAGTCTGCCACTGTTTCCACTGTTTCCCCATCTATTTGCCATGAAGTGATGGGACCAGATGTCATTATCTTAGTTTTCTGAATGTTGAGCTTTAAGCCAAGCTTTTCACTCTCCTCTTTCACTTTCATCAAGAGGCTCTTTAGTTCTTCTTCTCTTTCTGCCATAAGGGTGGTGTCATCTGAATATCTGAGGTTATTGATATTTCTCCTGGCAGTCTTGACTCCAGCTTGTACAGTTCTATGGATTCTGACAAATGAATACAGTCATAGAGACACCACCAGAATCAAGATGGCAAATATTTCCACTGCCCCCCAAAATTTCCTAATGCCCCTTTGAAGTCACAAGATACAACATTTTGGAGGTGAACCAAAATTCCACTCAAGGTGTCTCAGTTGGGAAGCCAGATTGTTTTTCGCCTAGAAGGAGGCTGTTTGCAGAAATCAGATGTGCACCAAGGATACTAGTTTGTTTTTATAGCTTATTTTTGTTGTTGTTTCCTGCTATCTGTTATCTCTGCTGTTCTTCCCAAATAGTCTGTTGGCATAAGTGATTTTAGCTGGGCAAGATTGGGTTTTTCTGCTTTGCAAATTTACTTTAGATTTAAATAAGAATTAGATTGAATTACGGTGGGACCAAAAAGCACTCACTTAACTCAGAGCCTAATTCTAAAACAACAAAACATTGTTGACTAAGAAGGAAAAAAGAGATGGGTGGGTACCTAATTTGTAGACAGACGGCTTCTGACTGCTCAGTAGCATCAGACACTTTGTGAGGCCATGGACTGCAGCCCACCAGGCTCCTCTGTCCATAAGATATTTCAGGGAAGAATACTAGAGCGGGTTGCTATTTCCTACCCCAGGGAGGTGATCTTCCCGACCCAGGGATCGATCTATCCTTCATCTCCTGGGTCTCCTGCATTGGTAGGCAGAGTCTTTATCTCTGAACCACCAGGGAAGCACACGACCAGCTGCTAGAATTTACTTAATTCTTGCGCGAGGAGGCAGGCAGGGTGACTGTTGCCAGGTTGGGGGAGGAGGGGGCAGGTCACCCTCTTGGGTGCCCACTGCTCTCCCAGGAATTCTCACCATTAGCGCCACAGAAACTCTTCAGGAACAAAATCATACCGGAGCAAACAAATGCAGGAGGATACAAATGTACTTGCACAAATACTGTCACCCAGAGTTACACCACCACCTACAGATACGTGAGTGAGAACGAAATTCTCCTGGAATTGTCATTTCTTCAAAGATCATTTATTTTAGAATACCGCCAACCATCAGGGTCCTTGGTAGCACTAAATACAATTCTCTTTGGCTTCTGTGAAAAGGCAAGTTTGTTCTTTCGTCTGGGGATGTGTGAAGGTCTGAGGTGTGCTGAGATAGCTAGTTAAAACATTGTTTTTTCATGCCTGCTCTGTTGTCAGTCGAGGCTGACGTGCACGGATGCCTTTGGCAGACGGAAGGCCTGCCTGTCTAGACGACCTAGGTCTCTGGTTTGAATTTAGCAAGATGCCTAGAAGTGGTTCATCCTGAGTGATCAGTGGAAATCCAGATGAAGAAGAAACAGTGTTACCAGGCTCTTGCAGGGACGTTTGGAAAATGCTTTTGTATCAGAGTGGCTTGATAGGAAGCCTCAGAACACCCACCTGAAGATGGTTTAAACTTAGTGTGCTTGTTAAGGCACCTCAGTCGTGTCCGACTCTGTGTGACCCGTGGACTGCAGCCCGCCAGGCTCCTCTGTCCTTGGGGTCCTTTAGGCAAGAAGACTGGAGTGGGTTGCCATGCCCTCCTCCAGGGCATCTTCCCAACCCAGGGATGGAACCTAGGCCTCTTTAAGTCTCCTGCGCTGGCCGGGGGTTTCTTTACCTGTAACGCCACCTCGTGGCGGCTGTTATCTCACCGGGTAAGAACCCCGTGGGTCCCTGCGTCCAAGATGGGTTAACTGGCAGCTCTTCCAAGACCGAGACTCTTAAGTGCAGACTCCCTTTCAAGCCCACTTTCCCTCTCAGATCCCTCGTCACTGTGTCTGAGTGCTCCGAGAAAAGCAGAGAAGGAGCCGGTTGTTGTTGTGAAGGTAAAGCTCAACCTGGGATGGCGAGTAGTCATCTCATGTATGAGAGGAATTAATCCAAATGCCAGGGTAACAAAGCATCAAACTGGCCACCAAGACAAGAAATGGAATCTCTGATTTGTGGAGTGAACTTTAGGTGACATTCACTCACTACATGCCAAGCACTGTTCTAAATGTATTATCTATATAATCTAGCCTTTGCTTAGTTACTTTTTAAATGATTTTTTTTTCTACTTATTTATTAATTTGGCCACGCTATGCAGGATCTTAGTTCCTTGACCAGGGATTGAACCTGTGCCCCTTGCCGGGAAAGCACGGACCTTAACCAGTGGACCACCAGGGAAGTCCCTTATATTATCTAGCTTTTAAACAACATATTGAAGTGGGTACTATTGTCACCCCTGTTATACAGATGAGAGGATGAGGCGGACAACATAAGTGACTGTTCAAGGTCACACAGACTATGCCTGCCTCACAGTCTGCGTTTTTAACAAGAATGCTTTGGGGTGAGGGTCGTGGACTAAGAGACGGGCACACTTGTGAGGCCAGTTACCCTCCTCTCCAAAGCCAAGCTCCATATCCTGCAGAATTAAAACCTCAGGAGAAGCCAGACCACTGTTTTCCTAGCTGGTTCACACTTAACATATCTGATTAACTCTCAGTCCTTTTCTGATTCTAAATGTGAGTGTGTGTGTATGTATTGGGAGTAATTGATTGGGGAGGGTTACCTAGACAGCATTTTAAAAAGCAGAGACATCACGTCACTGACAAAGGTCTGTAAAGTCAAAGCTATGGTTTTTCCAGTGGTCATGTATGGATGTGAGAGTTGGACTATAAAGAAAGTTGAGCACTGAAGAACTGATGCTTTCGAATGTTGGTTCTGGAGAAGACTCTTGAGAATTCCTTGGGCGGCAAGGAGATCAAACCAGTCAATCCAAAGGAAATCAACCCTGAATCTTTATTGGAAGGACTGATGCTGAAGCTGAAGCTCCAATACTTTGACCACCTGAGGCGAAGAGCTGACTCACAGGAAAAGACCCTGATGCTGGGAAAGATTGAAGGCGGGAGGAGAAGGGGACGACAGAGGATGAGATGGTTGGATGGCATCACCGACTCGATGGACTTGCGTTTGAGCAAACTGTGGGAGAGTGAAGGTCAGGGAAGCCTGGCGTGCTGCGGTCCATGGGGTTGCAGAGTCAAACGTGACTGAGCGACTGAACAACAACAAAAAAACCTATTTATAAGACAGGAATTGTACTCATTCATCTGTTCTTTAAATGTTATCGTTGACTTGGAAAACAAGACACAGAGCCCCCAGACAGCTCAAGCTAACTTTTAGTTTCCTTTTTATGAAATAAAATGGTTGCTTTATGGCCTGGTTCCCCTTGTCTTTATTTTTATTTTTCCTCTAGAGCATTATTTATTCACAATCTTAAAGAAGCATCAAAGGGAACAATCAACCAAAATATGCTTTCAGAAAATGGGAACTGCACTTCTGTGAGTAGCATTACCCACTTTCTTTTCTATTTCCCTGCTGCTCACTTTATCTTTCTCAGTCTGTTTCTTTGATCTCAGAACAAATGTCTTGGCAGAAATTGTTTGCCCAGGTTTTCAATTCCCTTCTAGAAATCAATTTTTGTGTCTTTAGATTGTTGCTATGTGTAGTGTACCAAAAAATGACTAGACAGTGCTTCGAAGTTACCTGTGTGTGCCAGGGACTAAAATGAGTATTTTTAAGTGATTTGTGGAGCAGTTGTATTCTGAAATAGGTGGAAAGAAAGTGATTAACCGGAGGCAGATCAGGTCGGGTAAGGATGAAGACCCTCAGCGGCGCCCCCTGCTGTCAAGACCCAAAAGTCAACCTCAGATGCGGAGGACTGCTCAGTCAAGATTTCCTCCCAGGGGATCTTTGACAGGCGGCACTAGCTGACGATACCTTGCTCTGTGGAATCTCTGCACTTCTAGAGGCAAGGCCCTTGTTAGCTGGAGGCCAGGAGATGGCGCTGTGAGCCCAACAGAAAGAACCACCTCTCCGCTCGCTGATAACCATGCACGTGTGTTAGTCGCCCAGTTGTTTGGCGCTCCGCGACCCCCGTGGACCGTAGCCCGTCAGGCTCCTCTGTCCATGGGATTCTCCCAGCAGGAATATTCGAGTGGGTTGCCAGGCCGTCCTCCAGCGGATCTTCCCAACCCAGGGATCGAACCTGGGTCTCCCGCACTGCAGGTAGATTCCTTACCACCTGAGCCTCCGGGGAAGCCCAGAAGATAAAAGGGCCGCCGCTTTTCCGATTGGCTTCCTCGTGGCCCCTGTGGCTTCCTCACACCCGAAAGGAAGGTCCGTGCCAGAGTGTGTGAGAATCCTTGCCTTCCTCAACCTCTGAGGGCTCGGCCCCCAGACACACGTGATATAAAACTGCCCGGGGACGGGCTGGACCGGCCCGTGAGGTTCTAGTTTTGCTGAAAAGGGAATCTTGCAGGGGTTGGGAGGACGGGGGAGGTGACTTAGGAAGGCTTTCTGGAACGCTGTGACTGTCACAAGAGATAGCCGGGCATAAATGACGAGGTCGGGTGTGGGCGAAGAAGAGAAAAACAGGTGAACCCAAAGCAAACAGCAAACATAAGTTAGTGGCGGTGTAAACCCTGGAGGAGCCCCAGGGAGCCCTCAGCTTCTGCCCTCTGCCATGAACGCCTTTCATCCCGCTGTGTCCCGTGCGGAGCAAGTCCGGTCGCTTTGGCGGTGGGCTCGCTCCATGGAAAGTTCTCCTCCGGACGAAATCAGCCTCAGTCTTTGGATCACGCTGTCTGCATCACGGTTTCCTTCTCGCCTGTGACCTGTGTTAGGACGCCTGTGCTCCCTTGCTTTCCGGAGGTCGGCTGCAGAGAGCACGGTTACAGGGGAACACAGCTGCGCCAGCCCCGGAGGGCGCCCTCTCTCTGTCGGCTGCACGCGCGTCTCAGCCTTGGTGAGTCACGTGCGGAGGGTGTTTACTCACAAGAGAGTTCCCCTCTTCCCAAGCACGTTTGCAGTGTCAGCCTCATTTCCACCTTCATCCTCTCACCCTGGCCAATCAGCCTGCTCATCAAGAATCAGGCAATTAAGCATGCCTTTGCCTGAAGGTAACAGGAGGCTGGTTAGAAACAGAGCGGGCTGGACCCAGGATCAGATCCGCTGGATCAGAATTTCCAGCGGCAGGGCCTGTCATCTGCATGTTCTGTCCCCAAGTGATTCTTATCATCAAGATGCAGGCTCAGAGAGAACAAACTATTCTGGCAGTTCCCAGTGGGAACAGGGGAGGGGGTAGGAGGCACAGACTGTTACTCATATGTGTAAACTCAGCCGCAGCATACAGTGTACACCAGGCCTCCCTGTGCGTCACCAACTCCCGGAGTTCACCCAAACTCACGTCCATTGCGTCAGTGATGCCATCCAACCATCTCATCCTCTGTCGTCCCCTTCTCCTCCTGCCTTCCATCCTTCCCAGCATCAGGGTCTTTCATTTAGTTGGTCAGTAACTGAATGGAGTGTAGCCTTTAGAAACGGTGACTCACCGTACTGTGACCCTGTAACATACAGTATCACACATCCCGAGTAGTGATAGTAGCGTAGTAGCACTGTTAGTTGCTCAGCCGTGTCCGACTCTTTGCGACCCCGTGGACTGTAGCCCACCAGGCTCCTCTGTCCATGGAATTCTCCAGGCAAGAATCCTGGAGTCGGTGGCCATTTCCTTACTCCGGGGGAATCTTCCTGACCCAGGGATCAAACCTGGGTCTCCTGCATTGCAGGCAGATTCTTTACCATCTAAGCCACCAGAGGTGCCCCTGTACTTCAATTTTTTTTTTTTTTTTTTTTTAAGCAGGAGCTTAGGAAACAGGACCCAAGAAACTGTCTTAGTTCAAGAGTTATTAACTGCCAGCACAGGGCTAGAGACAGATATCTGAGGCTTTCTGGACCGCGGAATCTCCATCACAGCTGCCCTGTCATACTGAGAAGGCAGCCAACATGTAAACGAAAGGGCATGGCTGTGTTTCCGTAAAACTTCACAGAAACAGGCTGAGGCCGGAAGTCTGCTGACCGCTGGGCCATGTGACAGGTGGGACCCCGAGGAGCAGAGCGGTGAGGCGCCTTGCTGAAGCTGCGGTTAATCAGTGGCCCAGCCCGGCCAAGGCGACGGGCCCCAGAACAAGGATCCCTTTATCGCTCTGCTGCTGACCCGGGTCCTTGGACTCTTCGACCAATAGGAATCAGTAAGGGGCCAGATGAGAATTCAAACAAGGCTTTGCTGGGGCTGGGGTACAGCCCAGGGGAGTGAAAGCCAGAAACGGGGGACACTGCTCGCTCTCTGAGGGGTCGGGCGGGCTCCTTAAAGGGGTGAGCGTGGAGGCAGGTAGGGGCTCTGGCAGCAGGGTGGCTGAGGTGGGCGGCCCGCCCCTTGGGGACGTGCGTGCAGGGATCAGGCTTGGTGCCCTGCTTCCTCCCCAGGCACCTCTGAGGTGGTCAGCTTGGGGTCGTTTTGTGTCTTGCGTGGGTGCATGCTCAGTCGCTTCAGCAATGCACGACCCTTCACGCCCCGTGGCTGTAGCCCGCCGGGCTCCTCTGTTCATGGAATTCTCCAGGCAAGAACACTGGAGTGGACTGCCACGCCCTCCTTGAGGGGATCGTCCCGACTCGGGAATCATACCCAGGTCTCTTAAGTCTACTGCACTGTCAGGCGGGTTCTTTACCACTGGCGCCTCCCGGGAAGCTTTCTAGCATCTTAGTGTTTATAATTGCCCTGACTGCCCAAGCCTGCAGCTGGTTTGAGTCCCTTATCATTCCTTTGCTTTCTGTTGCTTGAGAAGACCTCTGTCCACTGAAGTCAAGAGTCCCAGGTCCCCGTTTATCGCAACCCCACCCTGTGCTTCCCTCCCAAGTCGAATGTGGGTCCACTGTGGTTGTACTCACTGCTTCAGGATGAACTTCTGCCACGTCACTTGTGGCAGAGACAGTCGTGATGAGGGAACGTTTGCATTCTCTAAAGAAAGAAGATCTTTGCATTCCCTTTCTCTGATGGGTGGGTTTAAAAAAAAAAGAAAAGGAAATAGAAAAATAAAGTATCGAGTGGTTAAATTAAACAAAACTTAGGAATTTTCTGTATCCACTAAAATTTTCAAAGCTCCAATTGGCTAACTAGATAAATAAATGTTCTTTTAAACTCACTTGTGACCAAGCCTTGAATCACCTTGAGGGGGCATTGGGTTCTGTAGACATGCCCAGACCCTCTGAACAACCTTCCCAGAAAGAGGTGCCCTCCTTATGGCTAATTTCCTCCTTCCCCGCCTCTCATGGCGGTGGGGAGCATCTGGTTGCCATTTTCTTTGGACCTCTGAAGAACCGTCATTAAATTGCCACATA
Organism: Cervus canadensis; assembly: GCF_019320065.1. NCBI lineage: Eukaryota > Metazoa > Chordata > Mammalia > Artiodactyla > Cervidae > Cervus > Cervus canadensis. The sequence continues at coordinate 13,935,960 of NC_057408.1, read as the reverse complement.
GTTCATTTCCTGGCAAAGTGGCCAATTCTCTCAGACTGTCCTCAGAAAACTTGTCCTGTAATCCTGAAATCATTTTTATGGGATGGGAGCCTTCTTTCTCTGAGTTGTCCACACTCAGACTGCGTGGATTTTGACCAGGTTCGATCTGCTGGAGAGTTGTGAGTTCTAAAGGAAGAACTTCTAGAAGAGGAGATCGTGTTTCCCTCTGCTTGCAGGCCAGGGCCCACAGTTACTTCCTGGGGCATCCCTTATGGGGTGAGCCATGACCTGAGTTTACCGTGGGGGAACCAGGGAGCCGGGGTCCTATTCACTTCTTGAAGGAGAGTCGTCACTCTCTCTGAACCATCAGAAGCTCCTGTTCTTCTCCTTCAGTGAGGGCAGGGAGCATTTGTTTGTGTGTGTGTGTATGTGGTGGGTTTTTTTTTGGTACCCAGAAAAAATTTGCCTGGAATACCTAAACAGTCAGGCATGTTTGGAACTCTTGTAGAATTAATTGTTGTGCTGGAATTTAGGAAATTTTTAGAAATGGAAAACAATGTAGCAATCACTGCTTCAAAAAACAAAGCATTTGGCATTCAAATGACCCTTCTGCCCTTTTCAACTTTCTCATATTCAGGGTACTTTCAGTAGCCTGCCATGGTTGGTGCTTTTTTTTTTTTTCTTTTCATCCAACTTTTATTTGGAAAAATTTTAAACCTACTGAAAAGTTGAACACAAATCTAGATTCAGCAGTTGTTAACGTGCAACCACATTTGCTTTATTGCTCCATCCACCTTCACTGACTGTGACTCACTCAGCCTGTGACTCCTGAGCGTAACGCAGCCTGCTACATAAATGTTGCATGAATGTTGTTCCTAAGAAAATTAACATTAATTCCTTAACATTATCTAATATACAATCCATATTAAGATTTCCCCAATTGTCCCAAAATATCTCTCCATAGCTATTCTATTTTCTGACCCAGGATTCAGTCTAGGTTCATGCTGTACTGCTGTCTTTATCCTCCAGAGTCTCTTCTAATCAAGAACAGGCCTCTCATTTCTTTTTTTTTTTTCATAATGTTGACATTTTGAAGCATCCAGACCAATTGGTTTTGGAGAATGTCCTCTATTCTGAAACTGTCTGATTGTTTTCTTATGATTAGATCTGAGCTAAATACTCTTGCCGAGGATGCACACTGGTGATATTGCATGCTTCCTCCTCACCTTACGGGGGGCCTATCACACTGACATTCAGTTCGATCACTTTCCTAAGGTGATGTTTACCAAATCTCTTCAAGGCAAGAATGCATTTTCCCTTTGTGAAGAGCAAGCAGTATGCGAGTCGTCCTTTGAGTCTATGTGGATCACAAGTTCTCCAATAATCTTACACTGATGTTTTTACTGTCCATTGATGATCTCTGCCTGAATCAATACAGGGAGCCTGCAAAATCATGATTTTCCTCTAATTTTATTTTTCTTACCAGTTATTGGCTGGTGGTGTTCTGTAAAGAATAGCAAGCTGTACTAAGACAGGGCCTGCCTCAGTTTTGTTCACAGATTGCACACCAGGCAACTGCAACTACAGTAAACTCTTCACAGATATTTGAATTCCACAAATGAATCATTTTGTTTTGTTTTCTTTTTTTTTTTTTTTTCATTTCTTATTAAGCAGTTTTGATCAGTTTTACAGGGAGAAGTGTTGAGGGAATACTTGAAAAACTGGATGAAAACCAATCTCTTATACAAGCAAGTTATACTTTAGTCTGGGAAAACAAGCTGTTGATTTAGTTTATACTTAAAAAAAACAAACAAACTGATAGATGAGCACAGTTTAAAAGTGAAATAGTCACATCACTAAAACTGAAAACCACCATACCCCCTGCCTACCTCTTTTCAATATTGATTTTCCGGTCTTTAGATAAGATCATTTTCACCTATTTTAGCAATTCCCTAGTATTTCTCCTCATAGTTTAGTGTATTTATGTATTCTTATATTACTAATTCCTATTTAATGTTTTTTGGGTATTGCCTAGTGACCTCCTCATTTAGAAGATTAATATTTATCGCTCTTAAACTGTTTCCTTCCCTACATTTCTTTTCTCCACAGCTCTATTCTCATCACCATAAATATGTGAGAAGTTTTGGTTAAATCAACATTTATATGCACAGATGAGTCATGTAATATACTTTTTGTACAGCTTTTTATTTTCCTTGGAGATGATAACTGCCTGTTTTTTTTTTTTTCATTTGCTTAGTTTTCTTTGTATCATTAATTTATCTCCAAACTCTCCGCCAGCAGAATACATCTCCTTTCCGTAATTTCAAGCACATCTCAGTTTCCTTCTGCTTTTGTTTTTGAGACAGCCCTTCTGGAGCCTTCACGGGGCTCCTGCAGCTGAGGTTGCTCTCACGGCCGGCTGTAAAGCGGTTACCCCAGGGTCTCCCTTTCCCGTTATTCTTCCTCTTCCTCTCTGGTTCGTCCCTCTTCCTGGATCCCATGTCATCTTTCTTGATTACCTCACTCACTTTGATGAAACTCACACTCCCACAGCTTCCTGAGAAATAACTGGGAGGCGAATAAGATGGGACCTTGCATATATGAAAAGGTCTTTAGTCTAGCTTCCTATTGATTGACATGTGAACAGGATATAAAATTCTTACTTGGAAATCATTCTCTTTCATACTTTCAAAGGAATGTCTTCATTTTCTGTTAGCTTATTGAGTTGTTTTGTGAAACCTGTCTTTTTGTGAGATGTGTGTGTGTGTTTTCCCCTCTCTGAATGGTCTCAGGATCTCATTTTTGTACTCAGTGTTCTGGAATTTCACAGTGATCTCTCCCTGGTATTTTTAAATAAATTCACTGGCCAGGTCACTCAGGAGATTTGTTGAATCTATAAACTCACGTCCTTGAGTTCTAGGGAATTCCCTTGAATTAGTTCTCTGTCTTTTCCTTTTCTACATTTATTTCTTTTCTCTCTTTCTGGATGTCTTATGATTAAGATGTTGGACCTTCCAGACTGATCTAAACTTTTCTTCTTTTCTCTCCTATTTTCTACTTCTTCAGCTTCACATTCTCTTTTTTTCTGGTACATTTTCTCAGGCACTCTCCCAAAACTTCTATTGAATTTTTGGTTTTTGCTACAACAGCTTTAATTTGTTTTCTTTTGATTTCAAAAGTTCTTTTTCTATTGCTTCCTGTTCTTAATCATGAATGCAACATCTTCTGTTTTGTTTTTGTGCACTTTAATGATTTTTTAAAAATAATTTATTCTTTGTTTTTGGCTGCCCTGGGTCTTCATTGCTGCACATGGGCTGCTCTCTCATTGCAATGTGCAGGCTTCTCACCACGGTGGCTCCTTTGCTGCGGAACACGGGTTCGAAGCCCCCAGGCCTCAGTAGTTGCAGCAGGAGGGCTCAGTGGCTGTGGGCTGTGGACTTGGCTGCCTTGTGGTGTGTGGGGTCTTTCTGGACCAGGGGTCAAACCCGCATGCCCGGCACTGGCGGGTGAGTTCCTACCTACCGCACCACCAGGGAAGTCCTCATGACTTCTAAAGGAAGTTTTCTCTTTCCTTCGTTGTCCTTCTCCCTCTAAGGGCACTTCATCTGCTTGGTTTGCTCTGTTCTTTCATGTTTCATGCGTTCATTACCTATCCACTGCCCCTCACCTGTTCTTTCACAATTAGTGAGGCTCTGAGAGGATGACTGCAAACTCTGCATGGTGGGAGAGAGTTTTCAACCTACAGTTAGTATTTTTTAACTCTACAAATGGTAGACTCCTGGCATGTCTGTTGGACACCTGAGTTGTTGGTAATGGAGAGGGGGAATCAGATAATAATATCCCTTTATTCCCCGTCTGAGCTTGAAACCAACTGAGGCACGCACATGGGGAACAGAATGAGAGCTTTATTGCTGGTAATGTGATTGGAAAAGTGGCTTTTGACATACCCCCTAATGAGAACAATTCACAGCCCTTCTAACTGACAGGAAACCTCAGGCCTCCCCTGAACAGGGAGAGCACGCCTGTAAATCTCACCACACAGTGGAGAGTAAACCTGGCCGTACTCGCTCAGAAGAATGTCTGAAAGATCTGTATGCTGATGCTCTGCTTCTTTCCATTCAGTCTTTGTGGGGCTCAAAAACTTATTTTGGTGAATTAATCCCTGCTTTAATCTCCTTGGAATATTACATCAAGCTGTGCTTCTATAGTTTAAGGCAGGATACAGTCCCCTACCCCCACCCCAAGGCTAAAATTTGAGCTTCCCGCCCTTTTCAGAACAGAAGCAACAATCTCCATAGTTTATTTCAATCCACAAGGTCATCCCTTGTGCCCATGCCTCAGTGTCCTTAGCTAAAGTATGAAGACATTAGAGTTTTGGAGTTCAATAAACATCTCTACCCAAATTTGGAACCAAATGACAAATAAGACATAGGAGACAAAAAAAAAAAAAGAAGATTGAAGTGTCAATATTTTACTGATTAAGTTGATTGAAGAATGTGGATCTGAGGCCCCTTGGGTTAACTGGCATCATTGCCTGGGCAAATTAATCAAATTTATTCAAGCTGGTCCTGAAACAGAAGGGCAGCCACAGGCTCCACACAGTGAGCAGCAGCCCAGTGGGCCCTCTGTGTGAGCAGTGAGATCTGCCAGAAACCCCCGCTGCCCAGAGCAGAGCCGAGCACATCCTGCCCCTTCTCGCAACCTCAGCAGTTCGCTCAGCCACCTCCATTGGCAGCTCTCTTTCACGTGGAGGAGAACTCAAGGGAGCAGAGAGAAGCCAGAAGTGGTTGTTCAGTCTCTAAGTCCTGTCTGACTCTTTGTAACCTCAGAGACGGAGCACACCAGGCTCCTCTGTGCTTCGCTGTCTCCTGGAGCTCACTCAAATTCATGCCATTGAGTCGGTGATGCCATCCAGCCATTCATCCTCTGTCGTCCCCTTCTCCTGCCCTCAATCTTTCCCAGCATCAGGTCTTTTCCAATGAGTCAGTTCTTCGCATCAGGTGGCCAAAGTATTGGAGTTTCAGCTTCAGCAATTTTCAGGGTTGATTACTTTTACAATTGACTGATTAGATCTCCTTGAAGTCCAAGGGACTCTCAAGAGTCTTCTCCAGCACCACAATTTGGAAGCATCAGCATTCTTTATGGTCCAATTCTCACATCTGTACATGACTGTCAGAAAAACCATAGCTTTGATTATATGGACCTTTGTCAGCAAAGTGGTGTCTCTGCTTTTTAATACACTGTGTAGGTTTGTTATAAAAAAAACTCTCAACATTCAAAAAACTAGGATCATGGCATCGGGTCCATCACTTCATGGCAAATAGATGGGGAAACAGTGGAAACAGTGACAGACTTTATTTTCTTGGGCTCCAAAATCACTGCAGATGGTCACTGCAGCCATGAAATTAAAAGACAACTTGCTCCTTAGAAGAAAAGCTATGACCAACCTAGACTGTGTATTAAAAAGCAGAGACATTACTTTGCCAACAAAGGTCCATCTAGTTAAAGTATGGTTTTTCCAATAGTCATGTATGGATGTGAGAGTTGGACCATAAAGAAAGCTGAGCACCGAAGAATTGATGCTTTTGAGCTGTGGTGTTAGAGAAGACTCTTGAGAGTCCCTTGGACTGCAAGGAGATCCAACCAGTCCATCTGAAAGGAAATCAGTCCTGGGTGTTCATTGGAAGGACTGACACTAAAGCTGAAACTCCAATACTTTGGCCACCTGATGACTGACTCACTGGAAAAGACCCTGATGCTGGGAAAGATTGAAGGCAGGAGGAGAAGGGATGACAGAGGATGAGATGGTTGGATGGCATCACCGACTCAATTGAGTAAGCTCCAGGAGTTGGTGAACAGGGAAGCCTGGTGTGCTGCAGTCCATGGAGTTGCAAAGAGTTGGACACGACTGAGCAACTGATCTGAACTGAGGTTTGTCATAACTTTCCTACAAAAGAGCAAGTGTCTTTTAATTTCATGGCTACAGTCACCATCCACAGTGATTTTAGAGCCCAAGAAAATAAAATCAGTCACTGTTTCCACTTCTTCCCCATCTATTTGCCATGAAATGAGGGATTGGATGCCATTATCTTAATTTTTTAAATGTTGAGTTTCAAGCCAACTTTTCCACTCTCCTCTTTTACCTGCATCGAGAGGCTCTTTAGTTCCTCTTTACTTTCTGGCATTAGAATGGTATCATCTGCCTATCTGAGGTTGTTGATATTTCTCCTGGAAATCTTGATTCCAGCTTGTAGTTCATCCAGCCTGGCATTTCACATGATGTGCTCTGCATATAGGGAAAATAAGCGAGGTGACAATATACAGCCTTGTCATGCTCCTTTCCCAAGTTTAAACCAGTTTGTTGTTCTATGTCTGGTTCTAACTGTTGCTTCTTGACTTGCATACATATTTCTCAGGAGACAAATAAGGTGGTCTGGTACTCCCAGAATACCAGAGGGAGAAGAGGGAAGCCAGAAGTATTCTCCCATACTTTCCGTCTGGGGTGTGATATGGAAATACTCTTACCTGTGGGAGACGTGAGGAGTAAAGAATAAGCATTTACTCTGAACACAAATCTTGAGTTTTCCCAAATGAAATTATGTATGGAAACCATATAATTTAATCTCCAAACTGGGACATGTCTGGTGATTGACTGGGACCCCATCAATAATTATTCCAGGAAAGTGAGCATAAACTGGGCTTCCCCAGTGGCTCAGTGGTCAGGAATCCCCCTGCAATGCAGGAGACACAGGAGATGTGGTTTCCATCCCTGGGTGGGGAAGGTCCCCTGGAGGAGGGCATGGCAACCCAGTCCAGTCTTCTTGCCTGGAGAATCCCATGGACAGAGGAGCCTGGTGGGCTACAGTCTGCTGCTGCTGCTAAGTTGCTTCAGTCGTGTCCAACTCTGTGCGACCCCATAGACGGCAGCCCACCAGGCTCCCCCGTCCCTGGGATTCTCCAGGCAAGAACACTAGAGTGGGTTGCCATTTCCTTCTCCAATGCATGAAAGTGAAAAGTGAAAGTGAACGCACTCAGTCGTGTCCGACTCTTAGCGACCCCATGGACTGCAGCCCACCAGGCTCCTCCGTCCATGGGATTTTCCAGGCGAGAGTACTGGAGTGGGGTGCCATTGCCTTCTCTGGGGCTATGGTCTATAGGGTCACAAAGAGTCGGACACGACTGGAGTGACTGAGCATGCACATAAGCATAAACTAGAATCACCCAGGGCAACCCGGAGGAAAAGCGGCCTCATTTAGAGTGAACGTGGGGATTCTCAGGGGATCTCTTCTCTCTGGACTGACATTCTCCCATGTCCTCAAGTAGTTGCTAGTGGATAGTCACTCTCCCCCGACCCTCTCCCTGAAACCTGTGTGGCCCGCAGGATCTTAGTTCCCTGACCAGGGATTGTACAGTGTCTCCTTCAGGGGAAACCCAGAATCCTAACCACTGGATCACCCAGAAATTCCATGGATAGTCACACTTCTGTGGCCTTTTCCTCTATATATTCCATAGTCATCTCATAAAGAGGACAGAAAGAGAGAAAAAGTAAAATGTGTTCCAGCCATTTCAATTATAATAGGCATTTAAAAATAAATGTTTGTTGAGTGAATAAGTATGTAAAATGAATTTTTGAAATGTACTTGACAAAATTCTTTTCTGTGGAGGTAGAGTCTCTATTAACTGAGGGGAAATAACAAATGAAAGATAGTAAGAGAGAAAGAGAATGCTCCCTGAGAAAATGTGACTTATTTAGCTTTGTTCTACATTTATGTGGATCCTGGTCCTGTCTCTCATAAAAAGTTACGCTCATCTACCCAGGAAGTCACTAAGAGCCTATTTTCGGATGTTTAAAGAGAAACAGTCTCCAGAAGGTTATTTACTATTAATATGCTTTACAGTTGGGGGAGACTTTTATTTTCATTTTTCATTTCCTGTTTCTTATCTTATGTTCTCAGATTGAGGCCATTCCTTGGCCAGAAGAGCGTGTCTTAGCGCAATCTGCCTCTTGCCATTTATCAAAACGTTGTCTTGACTCTTTTCAGTTAATCAAAACCAGGAGGTAAAATTTCAGAAAACGACTGAACTGTGTTTCTCACATCAAGAGTAGTGACTGTGTGTGATCAGAGGTGGTATTGGTATTAACACAGAAAGAAAAGCTTGGACTTTGGTCAGTGGTATGCAAGTTAAGGACTTTTCAAAGGATGCCAATGTAGACATCAACTTATACTCTTGAAAATATAATATGATACAATACACTTATGCCAGGATTGTTGATAACAGTAACAAAGTTGACCAACTTCAACCCCCAGCAACTGCTTTAGTCTTGAATTTGTTTTGTTTCTCACTGAATAGGAGGAGGTGAATTTAAGGTTTCCACTTGTGGTTTCCAAAGAAGAAAGCAATTTGGCAGGGCAAGTTTCTCACTAAGGGCAAATAAATCATGCTGTGACATGAACCTGGTTTCCTTCTTGTCAATGGTGATTATTATCTGTCAGCTAGGTGCCTGATTTATCTGTCGGAGAAGTTTCATGATGAGCAGCTGTGACTGTGGTAAACACCGAATATAACACACTGTTATATTCTTTCTGGCTTGAACCATTTGGGGAACCAATGGTCATTTTTCTCTGGGAAAATAGAGTGCCATCTTCCTTTCGGAAAATCTCAGATGGGTGGATGGAACAGAGGGAAGAGGAGGATGGCCAACTTTCCCTGAATGGGTGTGTTCTTGCCAGTGCCATTAAATGTACCTTACATTTCACCCATTTCTCACAACTCTGCCATTTTACAGAAGAAAAATCTGGGCTTGGAAAGATTAAGCCTCTTTACCAGGGTCATACAGCTGGTAATCAGTAGATGCGGGCTTTAAACTTTGGTTTGTTGGGATTTAAAGACCGAGCTCCTAACTGCTTCTCCACACGGCCTTACCTCCCTACCTAGGAAAACCCATCTACGTATCACTTTCTGTTTATCGCTCTGTGTGGAGTTGCTACCAAATCCTGTTAATCTCTCCTTAGGTCTTAAAGCCATCTGTCCATTCCTAATGCCAATGCACCTCCTTATCCCATGTTGGGATCATATCTCATTCCCACATGGGCTGCCTGTTTTTGCAGTCTCCCCTCTCAATCCATTTTATACATCACAGTCAGACCAATCTCCCTTTATTACCAGTTCCTTTTTTTTTCTTCTGGCAGCAGGCCATGTAGGATCTTAGTTCCTGGATGAGGGATTGAACCCTTATGCCCTGCATTGGAAGCTCAGAGTCTTAACCATTGAACTACGGAGAGGTTCCCCCTTCATCACCATTTTTAACATCGGTTCTACCAATGTAGAGGGTTTCCCAGGTGGCGCCAGCTGGTAAAGAACCCACCTGCCAGTGCAGGAAATGTAAGACTTGCGGTCAACCCCTGGGTCCCTAGGGGAGGACACAGCAATCCGCTCTAGATTCTTGCCTGGAGAACCCCATGGGCAGAGTACTGCCTGGCAGGCTGTAGTCCATAGAGTCACAGCGAGTCGGACAGGACTGAAGTGACTTAGCGTGCATGCAGGCGTGCTGTTGGTGCTTGGCTTGGTTCTGGATGGATTCCATCCTTGCGGGATCTAGTCAAGTTCACAGAGTCAGTTCATTGTATTTACACAACTACTGGCCCAGCATTGGGAGCAGAGTCACCATCTTGGCTGTGAGTACTTGGGTCTTGCCTGGCGATTTGCTGGAATGAGTGCAGGGAAGGAAGGGGTTGACAGCACCAATTAGATTCAACAGTCGGCGAGGGGCTCCCTGTCTGGAAGACTGTAGTCTCTGTGAAGCGCCCAATTTGAGTCTGAACCCTGTAAGGAAGAGGGAGGAATTGAGTGGGGTAAACGAGAGCTGACTATGACTGGCAATTTGACGCTACAAGAAAAGAAGACGGGCAGTTGGTGGTGAATGAGGGGAAAGGTGGGCGCTGCCAGCAGATGGCGGGCTTGGGGGGGGATGCTGTGGACTGATGGGAGAAAGTGGCAAGAGGAGGATCACCCTCGTCTTCAATGCGAAGCAGAAGGAGTAGGATAAGAATCATTTATTTTCTTTATCTAGGGCCCCACCATGATCCCCAGCTTTCAGAGTAAAACAATAATAATAAATAAAAATTTAAGAAAAAAGGATAGGTGTGCCTGCTGTCAGTTTGGGTCATATCAGTTTAAACAGCCAGATGTATCTTTTCTTTTTCTTTTTTTGGCTGCACCACACAGCTTGAAGGATCTTAGTTCCCCAACAAGGGATGGAACCTGGGCCCTTTGCAGTGAGAAGGCAGAGTCCTAATCACTGGACCTCCAGGGAATTTCCTGATTTATCTTTCAATCAGGAATCCAAAAATGTTTCGTGTGTCTACATTTCAAATTTTAAAAAGATAGTTCAGTTCAGTTCAGTTGCTCAGTCATGCTGACTCTTTTAGACCACATGGACTGCAGCACGCCAGGCCTCCTTGTCCATCACCAACTCCTGGAGCTTACTCAAACTCATGCCCATCGAGTCAGTGATGCCATCCAACCATCTCATCCTCTGTCGTCTCCTTCTCCTCCCACCTTCGTTCTTTCCCAGCATCAAGGTCTTTTCCAATGAGTCAGTTCTTCCCATGAGATGGCCAAAGTATTGGAGCTTCAGCTTCAGAATCAATCCTTCCAATCAATATTCAGGACTGATTTCCTTTAGGATCGACTTGTTTGATCTCCTTGCTGTCCAAGGGACTCTCAAGTCTTCTACAACACCACAGTTCAAAAGCATCAATTTTTCAGCGCTCAGCTTTCTTTATGGTAAAAGGGGTACTATTTAGTAATTGTCCAGGCATGCAAAAGGGAAATGTGAATTGCACTTTCATTCTATATTGTGGTCAGATCAAGAGGCAGCAGAAGGAGGCGGACACTGTTCACACAGAGATGGAGTAAGAGCTAAACGACTTTCTGAAACAAAAATATTCACAGAAAGTTGAGACCATGGGAGCCAGACCTGTAGGTTAAGAGGCAAAGGAGCATAGACACAGCCCCGTTTTTTTGCCCACCCGATTGTTGAAAACACGCCTATGAGAACGGGGCTGCTTTCCATGGGAGCGCACACCCATGATCGGCAGACTGAACTGCAAGCCAACATGACGGCTAACACGTTTTCCTCCTTCAGAACAAAATGGTGAGAGGCAAGAGCTTCAAAGGAGCAAAAGTTAATCCAATTCACAATCAAATGAACATGTTGTGGGTTCAGAGCCAACTCAGAGTTTGAGCCAACTTTAGTCAGTCTGTGCCCTGCGTTTAACCAGCTGGAATGTTTTATAAGTACCATCCACTCAATCCTTTGACATTAGGGCTTTGCCGCTTGTTGGGAAATATGCATCTCGTCATAAAAATGGAACACAATGTCCTTGGATTTGTTATTCTCTAGAGAAGGAGACTCTATTGTGCTATATGCCAGGAATATAATAATAAAGAGGGGTAAATGCTGATTACAGTGAATTTATTTCAGGCATGAGAGACTGGGAGACATTTATATAGAGAGATGGATAGATTAGGAGTATAAAGACTATAGGCTCCATTCCCACGGTACCAATATTTAAGAACAAACTCTCGATCACTCTTTCTTTTTTCCATGCCCAGGAATTCATCAAGACAGAACAAGCCAAGAGCAAAGGACCAACTTCAGAAGAATTGTGATCAATTCAAGTTTTTTGAAACCAAAAGCTCAGTTATAGAGGAATTGGGACTAGTCTAGATATGAAACAGCACTCCAGGGCTTTTTCTCAAATGTATGTTTGCTTCTTTTTCTTTAGCCATCAAAAAAAATAAAGATTGACACCTGTCTTGTACCACACATTTTATACATGTTAAAATAGAAAGAACAACCCAGTTTGATTTGAAATTTTAATGGAAAAAAAATAAAACCACATAAGAACCAAAGGGAAATGCAGGGAAGGTGATGAAGAAAGAAAAAAGAAACAGAAATAAAGCAACAAAAAACATGGATGAATATTTATATAATCTTGAGGTGCAAATGGCTATTTGAAGACTAAAACTACAGGCAAAGCTTATAAAGGAAATGAAACCTAGATTTGACTTTATTCATGTTAAAAAGTTTGTGTTTTTTTTTTTTTAATTCAGGATTCAAGCACCATAAACAAAGGCAAATCAAAAGAATGTGTGCAAAATTCTCGTTTCCTTTGGTTGCGTATAATCCACTCAAGCAGGCTCCTGACAAAAGAAAAGGAACAGGAGATAAGGACGTGGCTATCTCCCAGATTCTAAGGACAGGAGCTTCACTGGACCTCAGGAAAGCGCCAGGTACAGGAAGCCTAGGGCCCAAATGGTGCGATTCTGATTTTATCATCTATGCTGATTGGTTATCTGTAATACGTCTAAGAAGAGTAACTTCACACCTAGTATCTGGTTTCCCAAGGGTCCAATTCTTATAGAAGATTCATGATGAATGCTTGATTCTCCCCCTTTCATTAAAGACGTTTCACTGAATGTATTGTTTTGGGTAGGAAGTCTCAAGATCTATGGTCAATCAGCTGGAGACACAGGAGAGCCAATGCTAGGACATCTGTCAGTGTCTGAAGGTCTCAGAACAAGAGTCAATGGTGTAAGTTCTAGTTTGAGTTTGAGAATGGAGGCAGGAGAAGACAGAAGTAGGAAGTCCTATGTGGAGCTTCCCTGGTGGCTCAGTGGTAAGGAATCTGCCTGCCAATCCAGGAGACACACGTTCGACCCCTGGGCCGGGAAGATCCCCTCGAGAAGGAAATGGCAACCCACTCCAGTGTTATTGCCTGGAGAATCCCATGGACGGAGGAGCCTGGCTGGCTACAGTCCACAGGGTCACAAAGGTCGAACACAACTTAGTGGCTAAGCTACAGCAGCAGTAAGTCCTACGTAGCGGTTTACTAAATAAAATAAACTGGTTAAAGCATTATGCAGCTTTAAAAAAGCAGGCAAGTCGGAGGGGGTAGATAATGTTGTTCTCATTTCGTAGGTAGAAAAGGCGAGGCCTGGTGAAGCTGTGACTCGTTCAAGTTCACTGGGACAGAGAGAGCTGCCTTGCTTTTTAGTCTACTGCGTTTTCCATTTAGTAGTTGGCAACTTTTCATCTATATGGAAATGAAAACTAGTGAGGCATGCATATATTAAAGTTGTTTCTGTATAAAAGTAAGTGCATATAGCCAGGAAGAAAGCATTGGTCAAGGGCTGTCTCCAAAGCTGCTTAGCCCCGTCGTTCTTTGGCCCTGCCAGTGTTCATCCAATGGGTATGATCCTACAGCAGTGGTCAGTGTCCTTTTGTTCCTTTTTAAGGGTTTTTTGATGGAATTTACAATAGTCATTTGGACTCAGTCTAGGTCAACAATGAATATTTTCCATCAAATTCAAAAGGAAAGGAATTATTAGGATAACTGTGGCTGTAGTGATTTTTACATGTCCCTCAATGCCTTATGGGGCTTCCCAAGTGGCTCTAGTGGTAAAGTGCCTGCCTGCCAATGTAGGAGACGCAAGAGACGCGGGTTTGATTTCTGGGTCAGGAAGACCCCCTGGAGGACGGCATGGCAACCCACTCCAGTATTCTTGCCTGGAGAATCCCGTGGACAGAGGAGCCTGGTGGGCTCCATGGGGTCGCAAAGAGTCAGACATGACTGAAGCAACTTAGCACGTACGTATGCAATAAGTTACGGTAATTTTCAATCTAGCATAAAGTCACCAGTACTGAGCTGGACCTGATCAGGAGTTGGCTCCTCTCTGCTGAATTCAGCACCTGAAATGCGACAGCTGTTTCTTTTTAAGGTTTGAGGGAACCTGGCTGACCCTCCTCCACTCAATTTCTCTTTCTCACGGGAACAAACGCCAGCAGAGTTGAGCTCCGGGATTCCAAGCTTGGTCTCATGGAGTTACCGGAACAGCCCAAGGCAAGGTTGTCCATTGTTAGGCTCAAGCAATGAGAGTATACTCTAGAACAGATCTGTTCTTTCACACACACACAAAAGGCGCCATGCTCTGCTGGGTGCTGCCTGGAATCCTTAGGAAGCCGTCCAAGGAAGGAGTGAAAACTCACACAGTGAGCAATGCTTTGAAGTGGGATCCTTTCATGGTTTCCAGCCCTTTAAGAGTGAACTCAGTTGAAAATTGGCTTCCATGGGACTTCCCTGGGAGCACCTTATCAATAGTAGATAACACAGAGTTACTCTGCAGACTTCTTGGTGTTCAGTCCCTCCGTTGTGTCTGACTCTTTGCGGCCCCATGAACTGCGGCACGCCAGGATTCCCTGTCTGTCACCATCTCCCAGAGTTTGCTCAAACTCATGTCCATTGAGTCAGTGATGCCATCTGCAGACTGAATACTATCTTTTAAGCTGGTTTTTCAGGAAAGGCACAATTCCACAGCAAACTTTTCAGGAACACAAGTTTCTGATCTCATCTATCTACCCAGGAGCCCCCTTCACCTTAGAGTCTGTAAAATGGCAAGAGCTCTTACACTTCCGGAAGAAGCATGCCATGCCCTCTCAAACAGAACTGTGTCAGTCCATTTTAAAGGGTAGATGAAAAGATGGGCCAATTGTTTTTCATCTTTCCTGCGGTCAGAGTAAGATGCAATGGCTGAAGTTTGGAGGACAAGCTGTCTCTATTAGAGAGGAGAAAAGCCTTCATCAGACCAGGAACCCATCTCCCCCTTCCAGTATGCTATGTTCCTTTCTTTAACTGAAACCTCTTGTGCTTCAGGGGGCTTCCCTGGTGGCTCAGACGGTAAAGTGTCTGCCTGCAATGCAAGAGACCTGGGTTCGATCTCTGGGTCAGGAAGATCCCCTGGAGAAGGGAATGGCAACCCACTCCAGTACTCTTGCCTGGAAAATTCCATGGACAGAGGAGCCTGGTAGGCTACAGTCCATGGGGTCACAAAGAGTCAGACACGACTGAGTGACTTCACTTCACTCGCTTGTGCTTCAGGGTCTGCCCATTTGGTCCTACATCAGCCTCTGAATGTTGAAAACACATGGCGTGTGCAGTCGTCACTGTGGCTTCAGATCCTTAGAGAAAAACTGCTTTCCCACACCTCTTCCTCTGACTTCTTTATAAGAAGTATACTTTCTGATGAAAATAACATGCTTGTAGTAGAAAACTGGGAAAGTGTGGAAGCATGTAAAGATCATATACAGCTTTACAAACACATACCATACACATGCCTGAGTGCTCAGTCGTGTCCAACTCTTTGCGACCCCATGGACTGTAACCCGCCACACTGCTCTGTCTATAGAGTTTCCCTGGCAAGAATGCTGGAGTGAGTTGCCATTTCCTCCTCCAGGGGAATCTTCCTGACCTGGAGATGGGGGATCGAACCCATGTCTCCTGAATTGGCAGGCGGATTCGTCACCACTGCACCACCTGGGAACCCCTGCAAGTAATAGCAGTTCACTGCAAATAGAAGTGGGCCGGCCCAGGCCAAGTGCTCCTAAAGAATACCACAAGTGGCTCAGATGAGGCTGGTCAGCGGTGTGGTTAGTGCAGGCCGACGACTACATGATGCTTCAAACAAACTGAAGGGGGTTTTCTGCCCTCAAATCATTTCTCTGTAATCCTTGAGTTTCTTTACATTTATTTGACTTGATATTCTAACAAAGAAGATCAAGTTCTCTGAATTAGCCAGAGAATGGCTGTCAAGCACCTAGAGGGTATACGGTTATATACGCAATAGTTTCTATTGTTACAGTGATTTTTATCATTTTATTTTGGCTGTCATACGCTTGTGGGATCTTAGTTCCCTGACTAGGGATTGAAGCTGCACCTTTTGCAGTGAAAGTGTGGAATCCTAACCACTGTATTGCCAGGGAATTCCCACAGTGATCTTCTTATTGCCTCTCTACCAACTACTTTATAGTTTATTTTAATGATATTTCAGGGCAGCAGAAAAAACAGCACTTTGCCTGTTTTCTCTGTTCCAGTCTCCTAATCACTTCCTCCTGTGGGATCTGTCTACCTAGTCATGTGCAGTTATTGCCCCAAAGCTTATTTTTCTAAACCATAAATTCTTCCTGAACTTATCAAAGTATGAACAGGTATTGCTGATTACTAAAGCGTGAAGGAATCGTCATCTGAATTTAATATTGCCAAAATGAGAAAGGGCTACGTGTTAAAGACATTTATAAAACAATAGTTACTGGAGGTATTGCATCAGTACATTTTATTACAAAATTTAGTCCAGCTTCGATATATGTGTTCTTATGCACAATAATCATACTTAATGCAATCTTCCTACTATTCATTTTGAATTTCTAGATCCAAGACTACTGCTTTAGCACAAAGAGAAGGACCCGTTCCAGGAAAAATTATATTCTAAATAAATGCATACAATGCATTAAAATGATGCAAAATTTTATGTAGTTTGTATGATTAATACACATATAAGTGATACTGAATACTGTAGCAGTGAGGCAAAATAGCAAAGTGACGTGCAGAGTCAGCATGCGTAACGCTCTCGTAGAAAGGTGACAGAAATGATGAACAATGCCTGTTGACATTGGAATTTGAATTTTAGGAAGATTTTTATTCACTTAACACTATTTAGAATGGTGCTCTAATGTTTGTGGCAAAATCAATTTGCTTCTCAAATGAAAGTGAAAGTGTTAGTCGCTCAGTTGTGTCCTTTGCGACCCCATGGACTGTAGCCCCCAGGCTCCTCTGTCCACGGGATTTCCCAGGTAAGAATACTGGAGTGGATTGCCATTTCCTTCTCCAGGGGATCTTCCCAACTCAGGGATCGAACCCCGGTCTCCCTCATTGCAGACAGATTCTTTACCATATAAGTCCCTTCAAATTAAAAAAAAAAAAGTATTTTTATTTACTTATTTTTAACTATATATCGTCTCTTCCAGTTCTATTGAAACATAATTGACACACAGCATTGTATAAGTTTAAGGGGTTCGGCATAATCATTTGACTTACGTACATCACGAAATGATTACAATAAGCCTAGTGAACCTTCATCACCTCATATATTAATAGATACAAAAGAAAAAAATTTCCTTGTGATGAGAGCTCTTAGAATTTATGATCTTAACTACTTACTTTCATATATAACATGCAATCGTATTAATTATATTAATCATCGTGTATCTTATATCCCTAGTACTTCCTTATTTGTAAGTGGAAGTTTGCACCTTTGGACCAGCTTCAATCAATTTCCTCTGCTTCTCCCTGACCCCATACTTCCAATCTCTTTCTTCATGAGTTTGTTTATGAAGAATAACTGACCTACAACACTATGTTAGTTCCAGGTACATGACATAGTGATTCAATATTTCTATATATTATAAAATGATCACCGTGATAAGTCTAGTTACCATATGTCACCATATAAAGACATTACCTTATTGACTATATTTCCCACACTGCACTTTTCATACCTGTGACTCCTTTATTTTATAACTGGAAATTTGTACCTCTAAATTCCCCTCACAATAGGAGAATTAACTTAAAATTCTAGAATAATCCTGGTACAATAATTCCAAAGACTTTTGAGAAGATACTCTGTATCAGAGAACAGTACCATTCTTTACATTTTTGGAGGTACAGAAAAAAAACCGAATATAAATCCACGTCAAACCATGTGGGAGCGATCTGGAGTTGAAGCTGATGCTGTGACTTGCTCCCAGCAAGCTTGAAGCCAACCATACTAGTAGATATATTCCTTCATTTATCGATTTTTTTTTTTTTTTTTTTTGAGTGCCTGCTACTGTATTTGACCGAAACATCCAAGGTAAGATAAAGTCACAGCTCTTGATGAGCGTAGCATCTCATGGGGGAAGGAAACATGAACAAGTATAGAGTCTCTGAGACCCGTACAGGCCAGACCAGCAAAGACTGTGCGCAGGAAGGGGGGCCCATTCCACCGGAGAAGTGGGTGGATGAGCGAGCTTGAAGGAGCCTGGCGAGGAGTCGTCAGAAACACACAAGAGAAAAAAGTCAGCTAGTTCCCGCTCCCAGCTTGACGGGCGGGTCAGAAGGGCGCTGCGGATGAGCAAACATCCAAACATTCCGGGGCATCAGGGGAAAGGCCAGTTGGAGACACAGCGAGGGCGTTTCTCCACCTGCCTCCGCTCACAGAACGAGCGCCAATGAGAGAAGGCAGCGCCCGCCGGGCAGCGGGCGCCGGGTGAGGCCCGCGCGGCCGGACCCTCCAGGCCTTCGCCGGCCGGGGGTGCCCGCAGCTCTGTGCCAGGTGCTTGCATGCACACGTCTCCCGCCCGTGGGGTCAGCTGCCTTTTGGTTCACGGGTGGGAACGGATGAGGGCTGCTTGCTTTTGGAGAGGCCAGCAAAGGCGCTGAGACGCTGTGTTGTGCTCCGGGCTTACTGCCTGGTTCGGGAGACCCCGAGGACAGATGCGTGCCGCCTCTCCCAAGTTGCATCGCGTTCCTTAAAATGGGTGTGTTCGTCGTGGTTGAAGGGAGTTGAGGCAGAGTCTTCATGACTGCATTGCGGGGAGCTGCATCCATCACGTTTGTAGGCAGCCCTGAAATCTATCTGCCCTCACATCACTCTTCCCAGGAGGAGTTAGGTTGTGAGTTTCCAGTAGTCAGCTCTAAAACCCAGCCTGTAGGACTACAACTCATTTCTCTCCAGGGCCTCGTTTTGTCCGAGCTCCAGAGAGACGTGCAGGTGGAGAGAAAGAGAGCCGGACTCTGGCAGTTACTTTGTTCATACCGCACAGGCCATGCCCTGCACGCAGCCTGGGGGTGGGGGGTCGGGGGCAGGAACCTGGCAAAGATGTGGGGAATGAACAAATCGTAGTCATTAGGAACCAGAGAGGAAAACTCCCCGGTGGTAAATATTTGTGTCTAATCTATTTTGCTATATATCTTTCAGAATGTTCTAATGCTAAAATGATTTTTAATGTTTTAAACACAGTGCTATTGCATTAAACTTTATTTTGAGAAAATACAAAATTAAATGGCTAAGCGAGTTGCGCTTTCTGAGTTAAACATACCTACAGGGAATTTTTTTATATACGTATTCTTTTCCATTATGGTTTATTACAGGATATTGACTATATCCCTGAGCTATACAGTAGAATCTTGTTGTTTATCCATCCTATATATAATAATTTGTATCTGCTAACCCCAAACTCCCAATTCCCACACCCCCTTTCCAGTTGGCAACCACACGTCTGTTCTCCGTGAGTCGGTTTCGGTTTCATAGATAAGTTCATTTGTGTCATATTTTAGATGCTACGTATAAGTGCTGTCATATGGTATTTGTCTTCTCTGGCTTTTTTCACTTAGTATGATAATCTCAAGGTCTATTCATATTACTGCGAATGGCATTATTTCATTCTTTTTTTATGGCTGAATAGTATTCCACTGTATATGTACCATATCTTCTTTATCCATTCATCTGTTGATGAACATTTAGGTTGCTTCCACGTCTTGGCTATTGTAAACAGTGTTGCCGTGAACACAGGGTGTATCTTTTTGAATTAGAGCTTCCTCCAGATACATACCCAGGAGTGGGGCTTCTGGATCATGCAGTAACTCTCTTTTTAGTTTTTCGAGGAACCTCCATCCTGTTCCACAGTAGCTGCACCACTCTCCATCGTTTACATTCTCACCAACAGGGAAGGAGGGGGCACTTTTTTTTTTAATAGGCTATAGAGAGGGCCGGAACAGTCAATCTGTAACCTCGTGCATTAATGGCACTCCAAGTACTTAGAAAACACCAAGATTCTTAAATCCCGTAATCAAATCGACAGAAACAAACAAGACTCTCTAGATTAAAGAAACAGTCAGAGGACTATGACAGGGTGAATGAAGCAGAGCAGATAACCATGCACGGACACAAGTGCCCACATGGCAAGAGTCACATGTGCTGTGTTTTCAAGGCCCAGGGCCCCGAGGTGTCACAGGTCACTGCAGCCGCTGGTGTGTGCATCTCAGGGATGAACACCTCTCCTGCTGTGTGCTTCTGGCTCCATACTGAGAGTCCTAGTGAGCAAGACGGGGTTAAATCCGTGCAGTACAGGAAGACCAGCACCTGCTTTGGGAAGTTAAATGGCACTAAAATGTGTTCAGGGCATCCCAGGTGGCTCAGTGGTCAAGAATCTGCCTGCCAATGCAGGAGACAAGGGTTTGATCCCGGGTTGGGAAGATCCCCTGGGGAAGGGAATGGCAACTCGCTCCAGTATTCTTGCCTGGGAAACCCCATGGACAGAGGAGCCTGGTGGACTGCAGTCCATGGGGTTGCGAAAAGAGTCGGACGCAACCGAGCGACTAAACAACACAGCAAAATGTGTTGAAGGTACGCTCAGAGCCGAGGATGGTGCATCTAACACCTAGTGCCTGCGATATCTGCAGAAGTAACTTTGACAGAAAGAAAAGCAGAGACTATGGAGGGAAGGAGAGAAGAAAGTGAAGTAGACTGGAGAGGCCAGACCCCAGCCAGCGGTCTCTCCTGTGAACCTCATGGTTGCAGACAGTGCTGATCCACTCGGATTTGTCCTCCCTAGGAAAGCCCTAAGTTTTCCTCAGTGCCTTTTCTACCGTCCAAACTTCCTTGTTCTAGCCTTATTTTCCCAAGTCCCAGCGTTCTCCCCAATATCCTGATAGGTGAGTCGCTCCCTTGATAACTCCGTGAGAAGAGGTGTTAATGGCTGATCCTAGGGAGACATCAAACTCTTACAGAGCCCATCTACATTTTAATTGTGGCCTTAAATGCCTTAACCCGAAAGGAAAAAACAAAAAACCAGCTAAGGTGAGACTCTCAGGCACTACCAGAGGGCCAGTGGGAAAGCTCTTTGGGGCGAGGGTAATAAGCTTCCATGGCTTTTTTTTAAAACCAGCTCATCACAGGGTGGCTGGCATCCACTTGGGTGAGAAGCCAGCTGATACCTAAGTTTTCCAAAACAGAGAGTTGTATATTCTTTGGAAGGTCTCTAGGAAACCATGGTCGCTCGCTTCTGGATTTGATTTTCCAACATCAGCAAAGCCAAATGTTTATCCCCAAAGTCTTCCTTTAAAATTTTAACCCATTTCCCTCTGTTTATAGCTCAGTGAAGTTGGAAAACAAGTAGGGAAAACCCATCTCATTAAGCATCCCTTTTACACATGTGAAGATGGTAATTAAGTATCATCCTCTGCGGGTAACCTCAATTTCTCTAGACCTCTCTTAATAAGACCCTGTTTTATTTTGCTTTTAGCACTGTCATAACCTTTCATTGGATTTGCTCTACTCTCTTGCCAATTTCTCAATGCGAGGGTTTGTGCTTATTTGCTGTTTCACTGGGAAAACCAACAGCCAGACTGCCCACGACCAGTCTGCAGAGCTGCCGTTTCCCCGTGGCACTGTCAGTCACTTCCTAAAAAGAAAATGAAATGAAATCACAGTCTTTTTTTTTTAATTGAACCTCACCAAACTCCTCTAGTACGAAGACACAAAAGCAGAGGAAGATGTCTTGTTTAAATTGTCCTTTATTTTGTACATAGTACTTAACAGGCTATCTTGACAGTAATGGATGCTCATAAAGATGCTTGGTGCTGAAGAATGGCTATTTCAGCCCAAACCATCTTTCTCCCTTGGTATATTGCCCCTGTTTTCCAACATTCATCTTCAGCCAGCAGACAAAATGTGGACTCTAAGCAAACACAATTTATGCCTGCTCTTTACTCGGAGCTTAATTTGTTGTCACATTTTTGGGTTAGCTTTTGAAAGCCCAGAGATTACATGTTAGGGATGATTTTCTTGGACGAAAGCCAGTGCTCTTCCGGGATGTCAGTTCCAGAGAAATTTGAGACTTTTATCTCCTTGAGCAAGGCTTTTATCACCTCATCAAAGGGCGGCTGTCATCCACTCAGATGAGACGCTTCTGAATAGCTAAGTCCTCCCAAGATGGAGCGGTGGCTTCTTTTGAAGGTTCTCTTGAGATACAGAAACCACAGAAACTGCTTTGGGCAGGAGGTGAAAAAATTAACAGAAATATAACAATGTTGTGTCATTAAAATGATGGTTTTAAGGATCATGGTTTTAGAACTTCAGCCTCCTGGCTGAGATCCCTAACTCCCTTTGCGGGGTGATTCAGGGGTCAAATTACTGCATATTTACATACAGACTGACTCCTGAGGGGCTCTCTTTCACCCTCTAACAGTATTTATAATCCCTAAGCCTTATTCCTTATTTACTTTTTAATACTTCATTGTGTTTACTCTAAAAGTAAGATATTCCCAACCATAGCCACAACAGAATAGCCAACTTCAGGAAATTGACTATTAATACCACGATGTTATCCAGTTTCTAACCCATCTTCTAATATTGTCCACTGTCCCAATAACATCTTAGAGCATGCAGGCCAGGATCACAGCTTGTGTTTTGTTGTCACTTAGTCTCTTTTATTCTGGAACGTTTTCCCATTCTCTCTTTGTTGTTCAGGACATTGACATTTTTAAGAATGCAGGTCACTTATTTTATAGACATTTCCTCCATTGGTCTATGTTGGGTGCTTCCGAAGAATTACATTCAGGTAGGTTCTGAGGACTCTTCCATGAAAAGTCAGAAATCACAGACTCTTCCAATGGCTTCTCCAATCTCATCTCAGTTCAGCTCAGTCACTCAGTCATGTCCGACATATCCAACTCATGTCCATGGACTGCAGCACGCCAGGCCTCCCTGCCCATCACCAACTCCCAGAGCTTGCTCAAACTCATGTCCATTGAGTCGGTGATGCCATCCAACCACCTCATCCTCTGTCGTCCCCTTCTCCTCCCGCCTTCAATCTTGCCCAGCATTGGGGTCTTTTCAAACAAGTCAGCTCTTTGCACAGGTGGCCAAAGTATTGGAGCTTCAGCTTCAGCATCAGTCCTCCCAATGAATATTCAGGACTGATTTCCTTTAGAATGGACTGGTTGGATCTCCTTGCAGTTGAAGCGTCTCTCAAGAGTCTTCTCCAACACCATAGTTCAAAAGCATCAATTCTTCAGCGCTCAGCTTTCTTTATAGTCCAACTCTCACATCCATACATGATACTGGAAAAACCATGACTTTGACTAGATGGACCTTGTTGGCAAAGTAATGTCTCTGCTTTTTAATATGCTGTCTAGGTTGGCCATAGCTTTTCTTCCAAGGAGCAAGCATCTTTTAATCTCATGGCTGCAGTCACCATCTGCAGTGATTTTGGAGTCCAAAAAATAAAGTCTGTCACTGTTTCCATTGTTTCCCCATCTACTTGCCATAAAGTGATGAGAACAGATGCCATGATCTTCGTTTCCTGAATGTTTAGTTTTAAGCCAACCTTTTCACTCTCCTCTTTCACTTTTCACTTTCTTTAGTTCTTCTCTGCTTTCTGCCATAAGGGTGGTGTCATCTGCATATCTGAGGTTATTGATATTTTCCCCAGCAATCTTGATTCCAGCTCATGCTTCATCCAGCCCAGCGTTTCTCATGATGAACTCTGCATATAAGTTAAATAAGCACAGTGACAATATACAGCCTTGACCTACTCCTTTCCCGATCTGGAGCCAGTCTGCTGTTCCATGTCCACTTCTAACTGTTGCTTCCTGACCTGCATATAGACTTCTCAAGAGGCAGGTCAGGTGGTCTGGTATTCCCATCTCCTGAAGAATTTTGCACAGTTTGTTGTGATCCACACAGTCAAAGGCTTTGGTGTAATCAATAAAGCAAAAGTAGATGTTTTTCTGGAACTCTCTTGCTTTTTCAATGATCCAACAGATGTTGACAATTTGATCTCTGGTTCCTCTGCCTTTTCTAAATCAGCTTGAACATCTGGAAGTTCATGGTTCATGTACTGTTGAAGCCTGACTTGGAGAATTTTGAGCATTACTTTGCTAGTGTGTGAGATGAGTGCAATTGTGTGGTAGCCTGAACATTCTTTGGCATTGCCTTTCTTTGAGATTGGAATGAAAACTGACCTTTTCCAGTCCCGTGGCCACTGCTGAGTTTTCCAAATTTGCTGGCATATTGAGTGAAGAAGTACTTTCACAGAATCATCTTGCAGGATCTGAAATAGCTCAACTTGAATTCCATCACCTCCACTAGCTTTGTTTGTAGTGATGCCTCCTAAGGCCCACTTGACTTCGCATTCCAGGATGTCTGGCTCTAGGTGAGTGATCACACCATTGTGATTATCTGGGTCGTGAAGATCTTTTCTGTATGGCTATTCTGTGTACTGTTGCCACCTCTTCTTAATATCTTCTGCTTCTGTTAGGTCCATACCATTTCTGTCCTTAATTGTGCCCGTCTTTGCATGAAATTTTCCTTTGGTATCTCTAATTTTCTTGAAGAGATCTCTAGTCTTTCCCATTCTATTATTTTCCTCTATTTCCTTGCACTGATCACTAAGCAAGGCTTTCTTATCTCTCCTTGCTATTCTTTGGAACTCTGCATTCAAATGCGTATATCTTTCCTTTTCTCCTTTGCCTTTAGCTTCTCTTCTTTTCTTGGCTATTTGTAAGGCCTCTTCAGACAACCATTTTGCCTTTTTGCATTTCATTTTCTTGGGGATGGTCTTGATCCCTGTCTCCTGTACAATGTCACGAACTTTTGTCCATGATTCTTCAGGCACTCTATCAGATCTAATCCCTGGAATCTGTGTTACTTCCACTGTATAATCATAAGGGATTTGATTTAGGTCATACCTGAATGGCCTAGTGGTTTCCCTACTTTCTTCAACTTAAGTCTGAATTTGGCAATAAGGAGTTCATGATCTGAGCCACAGTCAGCTCCCGGTCTTGTTTTTGTTGACTGTATAGAGCTTCTCCATCTTTGGCTGCAAATAATACAATCAATCTGATTTTGGTATTGACCATCTGGTGATGGCCATGTGTAGAGTCTTCTCTTGTGTTGTTCGAAGAGGGTGTTTGCTGTGACCAGTGCGTTCTCTTGGCAAAACTCTGTTAGCCTTTGCCCTGCTTCATTCTGTACTCCAAGGCCAAATTTGCCTGTTACTCAAGGGATCTCTTGACTTCTACTTTTGCATTCCAGTCCCCTATAATGAAAAGGACATCTTTTTTGAATGTTAGTTCTAGAAAGTCTTATAGGTCTTCATGGACTCGTTCAACTTCAGCTTCTTCAGCATTACTGGTTGGGGCATAGCTTTGGATTACTGTGGATTCTAATCTAGAATGGAATTTATATACTTTACCAACCCTCCACACCCCACGTCCTCAATACTGGCCCTGGCACTCTCTCTGCCTCCAGCCGTTTGCACTGGCTGATACCACCTCCTGGTACCATCTTCCCCTGGATCTTTGCCTGTCTTGCTCCCTCACTTCATTCAGGTACACTTAGCCACAAACTGAGTGGTAATCTCAGATTCCAATCCACAGCCTCCTTTCATTGTTTGGAGCCTCCCTTCCTGCCAGACTTCTGAAAGCCTGCCTCTCCCTGTCTCCTACCCCTAGGATATATCAATACATGTGTATACAACACTGATTCCTAATTTGCTCTTGGAAAGGATAGTGGGGTCTCTTCATTGTCAATTTTGTAGGTGAAGCCTGTATTTAGAGCACTATTAATTTAGGTGAGGGTGACATCTAGTGGGACAGTGATGACAGTCTTTGAGCTAAAAGTTTTTGATTAATCCCAGAGATCCTGGGAGGAGCATAACAAAAGGTATAAATATAAACATGAAACTAGTGTACTCTGTCACCAAGTGGTGGTAATGATTCACTATT
The DNA here is from genome assembly GCF_019320065.1 of Cervus canadensis. Lineage (NCBI taxonomy): Eukaryota > Metazoa > Chordata > Mammalia > Artiodactyla > Cervidae > Cervus > Cervus canadensis. The sequence goes on along the minus strand of NC_057408.1, from coordinate 13,910,311 downwards.
TGTGAATGAAGTGTTCTCACCTTCATTCTTTCCAGCTGCTTAATTATCCCAACCTCATTCATTCAATAATGTACTTTTCCCTCAGTGATTTAAAATACCACTTTTACTATATACTATATTCCTTTGTGTTTTTGAGTAACAGTATATTTTTGTTATCTGTCCATGTTGATATATAGAGGTGGGAAGATTTAAAAAGATGTTTTGTTTTATCTAAGGTGTGATGACTATGGCCCCACTTTCCATTCCTTCTGACTTTTTTTTTTTTTCAATAAAACCCCCTCTTGACGTGTGCCCTGTTTTCACTTTCTCTCATTTCATGTCCCCCTGAGCCCCATCAATCAGGCCTTTGCACCCAACAGGTCACCAATGATGCGGGCTCTGGTTTGTCCAGGATTGTCCGGGACAAAACCTGTTGACCTGGCTTAGTGATTATGAACTGGGTTCCCTTTCACTCTCAAAAGTGTTCTGGTTTGAGTGATAAATTATCATCTTCCTACTGGTGACAACTAACACAGTCCACTCTGCCCTGACTCACCCGTGGTTAACACTTTCTCTCATGGCCTGTGTTATCTGTGCTTTCTCTGTCTTTCCTAAGGGCAGGAAGAGTCTCTCATGAGGCCACAGCTCAGTGATTAATTTCATAAAACTTCCCCAGAAGCAATACTTTTATCTCATTTACTGTCCCTACTGCAGTTTTGTCTGTTGACCTAATAATTTCCCATATAGCATTTCTGTCTTCCCACCCACACCCCTATGTTAAGTACAGGGTCCAGCCTGAGGCCAGACACTGAATTTACTTGTCTAACCTAGAATATTTCTTTGTCTTTTACAGCATTGACGCTTTCAGTCTTCCCCTAATTTTTCCCAGAACATTCTGCCTCTCCTGTGACTCACAGTCACCCTTTGATCACAGAGCTCACCACCTCGGTGGGGGCTGAAGAGAAACTGATGGCCACCTTCCCTCCTTAGTCTTCCCAGAGAATCGGGGTCCAGGGTCCCTGCAGGAATCCGGGCAGCGGGGTGAGCGACAGAGAAGGAAGGCTGGGCGCTCCTGACGCGCTGACTCTGGGGCCCTACTCTTTCCCTGCCCATGCCACCTTGCTTTGTTCTAGAAAGCCCTTGGCGTGACCCCGGGCTGTCCCCGACTTGGCCAGAGGGACAGACGCGGTGGGTTCCGGAGGTTTGACGGGAGCCTCCTCAAAGCCATGGCGTCAGAAAAGGCGCCACAGCATCATAAAGGACGTCATGGCGTCAGAAAGGGCGTCACGGCGTCAGAAAAGCCATCATGGCGGCTCTCCCCCATCGGCTGCCCCTTTTTCCCTCCCTCCGGCCCTTCCCCAGCCGCCCAGGCTCCTCTGGTCACTGTCCTCCTCCGCATCACCCAAAGTCATTCCAGGTGCCTCCAGGAACACAGGGACCACCTGTTGAGAAACATGGCTCTTAGGAGCTGCCGGCCCCTCTCTCTTCAAGACCTCCCTAGACTGCTGTTTCCCAAGTCAGACTCAGGAACCTTGGACCAAATGGTACGATGCTGTTTCCTCAACTTCATTCTCACACCAGGGCCCAAAACTATCCGTGCCCCATTCAGATAAGAGAAATACCCCCGGCAACCGGCCTTCCCAGGGAGCCCCGGTAAGTCGCTGCTAAGTCCCATACTGCTGTACTTGGCCTCATGGAAGAAATGTTGGCAAGGGTCTCCATCCGTGAACTGCTCCCAGTGTGGTTCCCGCTCAGCTTAGCTTGTTTGGAGGAAGGCTTATGGGGTCTGCTTGAGCTTCTGCCCATCCGACTGTTCCCAGGAGTCCCCAGCTGTACTCCTGGGCTATCCCCACACCCACCCTTGCCTCCCACTGACTCTTTTCTGGCTTGACCCCTGCCTTCCCAGATAAACGCTTGCTGACTCCCCACTCACCAGAGCCCTTGGGACCTCCGGACCCCCGACCAACCCACCCACTTGTTTTTCATTTTGGGGGGCTGCACCCAGCACAGTTTGTAGGAATTTAGCCCTCCTAGCAGGAGTCGAACCCAGGGCATTAGACAGTGAGAGCGTGGAGCCCTAACCACTGGACTGCCAGGGAATTCCTGCATTTCTTTTCTAAATATTAATTGACAAGAGAGGGACACAGCTAAAACCACTTCAGCTCCGCAGGGCGAGGCCTCTGCCTTGCCCTGACTAGTCGCTGCCCGCTGGAGCCCTGACTCAGCAGAAGGTTTCACCACGGAGAGCCGGGAAAGACTGAAAGAAGATGTTTCCTGGAACTATCCTCTCTTCGTCAAAATCCCAAGGCTCTGTCGTGACTAGGAAACCTTTGTCTTCTGCCAGAGCACATGCTTTGGCCATGGCTTTGTTCTACGCAACACTAGGCCTCGGGTTAAGGAAAACATCCCACTTCCCCGTCCAGGGGGTCCCTCCATCAGGAGCAAACGATTTGTTGCTCACCAGATGAAACATGGACTTTTCTCTTTTGAAGGTTTGAGAAAAATCAAAGAAAGAGAGAAATAAGTGGATCAAAGAGCTTGGGCAACAAACTGAACAAAGACCTTAACTTTCCAAAAGCATGTTTAAACATTTTATCTAAAACAAAAAAAATCTTCCCAAAGTTTATAAATAGTGCCCAGCTATCAGATCCTGCTTTAACCTGGGAGAAGTACTTCTAGCCTTGTGACTGAGTTTGTGTGCCTGTGGTCAAATGGATTTGGAGTGGAAACTTCTTTTTGTCATCTGGCTTATTGTTGTTCCTTTCCAAGGCCACACTATTTGTCTAGGCCATGGGATTACTCAATCAATCAAATATTTATTGAGTAACTAGACAACCATTGGAAAACTTGGACTATATTGTATTTCCTACTATCTACTTTCAAGTCTTAAGGCAATTGAGATCACCAATGCTGGTCTTTTGGAGCTTAGAAAAGAGTCACTTGGTCAAAAAAGGAGGGACACATATACACAGAAAGAAATACACTCCTGTGACATTTGGCAAATAAAATATCCATACATTCAGTTGCCCTATTCCTGTATCTATTTATGAATGTTTCTTTCCATTTTAGCTGTAGTATGTTAACCATGCCAATGACATCCACTTGAAACTGGGTATTAAATTTTGGTCTCCTTAGTTTACCATAGGAGCAGGTCCTTAAAGGCTATTCAGTCAGTTCAGTCACTTAGTCATGTCCGACTCTTTGTGATCCCATGGACTGCAGCATGCCAGGCTTCCCTGTCCATCACCAACTCCTAGAACTTGCTCAAACTCTTGTCCATCGAGTCGGTGATGCCATCCAACCATCTCATCCTCTGTCGTCCTCTTATCCTCCTGCCTTCAGTCTTTTCCAGCATCAGGGTCTTTTCCAGTGAGTTAGTTCTTTGCATCATGTGACCATAGTATTGCAGCTTCAGCTTCAGCATCAGACCTTCCAATGAATATTCAGGACTGATTTCCTTTAGGACTGGCTGGTTTGATCTCCTTGCAGTCCAAGGGACTCTCTCAAGAGTTTTCTTCAGCACCACAGTTGAAAAGCATCAATTCTTCGTCACTCAGCTTTCTTTATAGTCCAACTCTCACATCTGTATATAAATAATAATATATGTGTGTTGGGAGAAAAGGATATACACACATATCTCTATTAGATGGGTGTGGAGGGAGTCACTCAGGCTATTTACCAATCTTTCTGGGGACATGTGGAGATTTCACGTTTCTGCGCACTTGAAGTTAGGGTTGGCCATCTGAGTGGCCAGTGAAACACAAAAATTGGTACATAGAAGTGGGCTGCTGCTATAGCAAAGATTGAAAACAAATGACGTAAGGGCCAGGAGGTGGGTGGCAAGGACACTGGACCTGCAGTAAACTGCAGTGTAGATTTTACTACTGTTTTTTTATTTTTATTAAAATTATTTTAAATATAATTTTAAAGGTTACTCTCCATTTACAGTTATTACAAAATGTTGACTGTATTCTCCATGCCGTACACTATATCCCAGAGCCTATCATAGGCCCAGTAATCACCTCCTTACAGGATACCATAGATGCCTCATGCTCTCAGTCTGGTAACATCTTTTTCTTACCTTCTTGACAGTTGTACTATACCAATATTCAACAATATATTCATTTTTTTTTAAACTCACCTATCCTAAGATAGTAAACAATATTTCTAACATATGAGAGGAGACTTTTCTTTTTTAAAGAGGAAAAGGAGAGTTGTGCTGAAGTATTTGGTGTGAATTAAATTACTGCTGTTGGACACTGCATCTGCTCTTGGCATGGGTTATGCAGTTACTGTTGCTTGATAACAACCAGTTACACACTTATCTAGGGAAGAAGCCTTTTTCAGACTCTTTAGGGATGGGTAACATGGTCCACAGGCTCTACAGTGTGTGTGATTTTATAAAAGATAAGAAAACATTCTTCAAATCAATGCTGGACTCCTGCAACGTTCAAGGACATAACATTAATTTTAATTCTATGAGAGTTAATGTGTGAGAAGTGAAGATAATCGAGTTGAGGATTGTTGCTTTCTGATGATCTAATTTGCTTTGGGAATAGGGCTTACACATTGTAGAGAAACAGAGAATGAACAGATTTCCTTCAAATCCCAGATGTGCAAGGCAGACTTGGCAAGTGTTGAAATGCAACTGCGTAGTGATGGGATTCCTCGACAAATGCCTGAAATGGTGCATCTTCATCATCTTCTCTTTTGTTAATATTGTCTCCTCAACTTGGAATGTTCTCTTTTTCTCCAACTGCCAAAAATCCCTCTTGTTTTTCCAGGTCTAGTTAAAATGCTAATCCTTCCTGAAACATTTGATAGAGGCAATAATGATAATGTAATAGATTACATTTTTAGTTAGAAGTACTAGTTACAAAATATTTAGGCTTTGCCAGACACTGGGTTAATTAATGCTTCGGGTGATTATCTCACTTACTTCTTATTGTACACTTATGTTTTGAAACTGTTCTTCTCCGAATTAGTCATTCATTGGCTTAGAATTCTATAATTACAGAAATGCTCCATCTTGTCTTTGCAGCATTTATACCTGGGTTTGATTCCCAACTCAGAAACTCACTAGACTAGCTGTGTGATCTTGAACAAGTTATTTAACTTTTCTAAACCTACATGTTAAGGATTAAAAGAACTGAAATGTTGTGAGTATAGCTGTGGTCCTGGGGTGGTCCATCATTTACAAGCCAGGACGCCCTTTGCCTCCCTCTTATGCCAAAGGCCATGTAATCTTGGGTCTTGGCTTACTCTTTTATTTTGGTAGAATACATCCTCCAGATGCTCTTTGAGAAAGTAAACATGAGCCAGAAGCCTGTGTTTGTGAGGCCTCACGTGTCTGCAGTTTTATTTGACTGCTTCTTTGAGGTGCCTGGAGCCTCCTCTTCCTGACCTTTTCCAGGTTCATCTATATTAATCAGCTTATTTCTAGGTTTTCCCCTCTGCCAAAATAGGTCCTAATGGTGTTTGGTTTCCCAGGTCAGTTCCTATTTAGTTCCAGCACAGTTCCCTGGGCTTTCCCGCCTTCTGGGATTGTATCATCTTCTCTTCACAGTCTCCTTGCTTTTGTGAGGTTATGCTTCTCTTTAAGTCCATCTGTCGTAATGCAGTTCTGTTGGGATTTTAACAGGAACACAGATGCCCACAAGTATTCAGCCCACCATGTTTGATCAGAAGTGGGAGCTTGTTATTTTAGCATGAGGCTTTAGAAGGACAACTAGAGCTCGAGAAGGTCATACTTCTTTTACAGAAAGGTTGGAATATAGAAAGAGAAGTTGGGGAGGGGAAGCAGGGCTTCTCATTTGGGACAAGTTGATGTTGAAGTGCCTCAAGGACATTGAAATAGTGATTTCTTGGAGACCTTTGTATAGAAGAGCCTGGAGCTTGGGAGATAAGTCTGGGTTAGATAAGGATATCTGTAAGCTGTCAGTAGGGAGGAGACAGAGGGCAAAGTGTGAAGAGAGCAAAGAATGGAGGGCAGAGAATCAGTAAAATAGCAGATTTTGTAAAGACTAGATCATTACTCAGGATTTTGTTTTGCTACTTTCCAGTTTCTGGGATTAAAAACATACATTTTAAAGCAGAGTTTCAAACTCTCCTCATTTTTCAAATAGACTTTATTTTTTTGGAGCAATTTTGGGTTCACAGCAAAATTGAGCAAAAAAGTACAGAGAGTTCTTCCCATAATCCCCTGCCCCCCCCACACCCAACCTCGCCACGTCAACATCCCCTTCTGGAGAGCAACGTTTATGAGAACCAACGAACTTCACTGACTCATCTGTATCATTCATTTCCAACCAAAGTCCCACTGTTGGTTGTATTTAGTGTTCATTCTTGGTGTTGTACATTCTATGTACATGCTGTGGGTCTTGACAAATATATACTGACGTGTACCTGCCATTATAGTATCATACAGAATAGTTCCACTGCTCTGAGATTCCTCTGGGTTCCGTTCTTTTTAGGGAGTTATGCAACTTACCCTGAACTCCGGCACTCCTTTCTGAGTCTTAGCCTCCATGAGACCAGAACAGTGAGATAATGAGGATAAAAAAAGGCCAAAAGAGATGGAGGGTTGCTCCCCAAACTGTGCATTATCTTAAAAGGCCTGAATGATTTATATCCCTTCACTAAGAACTGTCTTCCTCCTTAAGCACCCACAGACTGCAGACAGGCCGGAACCAGCCACTCCACCATAGAAATGGGTCTTCCTAGCTCGTGATCCAGTAAAGGCTGACAGCAAACGCACTTGACTACATTAGCACATCAGTTACCAGGCAAAGACACACATACACATACTACCTTCAAATGTTGTCTATGAAACATCCTTTGAGGGGAAAAAAAATAAAAGCTAATCACTTAAAGGGGAAGATTTGCTTCTAACTGTCACAACAATGTTTCCATAAACCATTGCCATGGCATGGCCCCTTTGAAAGGAATTAGAAGAATACAACTCTCAGCTAATCACGGGCATTTTCCTGTGTGCTGTGGTAAGTCACTTAGCCGTGTCTGACTCTGAGATCCTACGGACTGTAGCCCACCAGGTTCCTCTGTCCATGGGATTCTCCAGGCAAGAATACTGGAGTGCGTTACCATGCTCTCCTCCAGGAGATCTTTCTGACCCAAGGATCGAACCCGCATCTCTTATGTCTCCCGCATTGGCAGGCAGGTTCTTTACCACTAGCGCCACCTGGGAAGCCCTAGAGTTTCCCTGATCAGGTTGAAACAGTCCTCAGGAGAGAGCTTTGCATCTGCTCAGGTGTGCGGGCAGGTATTTGGTTAAAACCTCATTGTTCTGTGCCCTGAAACAAGACAGAGACAAGCTTGGCCTGAAAACATTTAAGGGCAAGCTAAGGATCATCCACCGAGATGATGATAAGATCACCGTGGGGCCTTGTAGACTGATTTTGAGTGAAATTACACCCAATGTATCTTTTGGTTCTGTTAGGACAGTGGTTTGACATCTTGGCTGCTCATTAGAATCACCTGGGGAATGTCTACCATGAGTGATTCCCAGGTGTCATGGGTGAAGTTCTGTTTTAGTTGGAAGGATCAGGGCCCGGTTATCTGTCTGTCAGGGCATCTGTCTATCCCCCAAAAGAGAGGTTCCTTTTGGGGAATCTACATGCTCACTGCATTGAGACCTCATGTATGAGTTAACTTTGCCTGTGCCCTCAAGAGCTGAAAGAGCCCCATTCAGATGTCAGTCTCCACTGGTCACAGGGACCCAGTAGGTAATAAGCCCGCTGTAACAGATGTCTGTTGAAGGAGCGTGTAGACCGAAGGTGGTGGTGGTCAGGCGCTCTGGCCCCACAGCCGCTTGCTGTCGCCCCACGCTTTGTGAATACGTGGTCGTCTCACAGCGGCGACCATTTAAGCACTGCGCATGTGCGATGCGCTGCCGGAAGCGCCGCCTGGAAAGCTCTTGCACTTGGGCGGCGCGGAGCCGAGTTGCGTCGTCGCTGCCGTGTCGGCCATTAGAGAGAACGCCATGTCTGCGACCTCCTGCTGTGCCCGTCAGGGGAGAACACATGTGCTTGCCGGTCCCGTGGCTCCTCGCCTCTTCTTCCATCTTCCCCGCTGTGCCTCGCCTGCCCTGGGTGCGGTGAACAGCAAGGCGGAGCGTTAAGCAAGCATCCTCACATCACAGATGAGGGACCAGTGCTGAGGGAGGCGAGGGCCCTCGCTCGGGGTCATGAAGCCAGAACCGAACCAGCCCTAGGATCACGTTCTCCTCCAGGGCTCAGACTTCGTTCTTTCGCTTCTTTCTCACATTGCGCTCTATTCCATGTCCCATAGATCAGCTCACCTGGTGCTTCAACAAGCCCTAGCGTGTTAGCCCTGAGAGGGGCCTCTGCCTGGCTTCCTGACTGTGTCTTCCGGCTTCGTTTCATGCAGAGGTGACGAGTGGGAGACAGAGGTGGAGGGAAGGGTGACAATGGACTGGATTGCCTGGCCCTGTTGCCCTCAGAGCAACTCATAGTATATTTTGGTCTTCCAAAGAAAAAAAATTTGTGAAGGCAAGTGTCCAATACTAAGAAACAGAAGAGTAACACTCAAAGTAACGGTTGAGTCCAATTAATCCTCTAGTGTTACATCAGAGAAAAGAAGGCCAAGAAGTTAAGACATTTCCAAACCTCAACAGTCAAGAGCAGCCTCTCACTATGTATCCATATTTTCAGGGTTATAACCATGGACCATGAAATGATCGAAACCTCCAGAATGACACTAAGTAATGATGATGTTGACATTATTGCTGATTTTATTGAAAAACACAGTATTTGAGTGTGAAGCCTCACTGTAGTCTGAGTGAGTGTGTGCTCCGTGGTTCAGTCCTGTCTGACTTTCTGTGACCCCAGGAACCGCACCCCACCAGGCTCCTCTGTCCATGTGATTTTCCCAGCAAGAATACTGGAGCGGATTGCCATTTCCTTCTCCAGGGGAATCTTCCCGAACCAGGGATGGAAATTGGGTCTCCTGCGTCTCCTGCATTTCAGGCGGATTCTTTATGGTTGAGCCTCATTGTTGTCTAGATGGATCTTTCTGGTGATGTGAATAAAAAACTCTATTACAGGCAAGTCCATTGGAATTAACGAGGGCATTTTATCAGCAGCCTTGAAGATCGTGTGATTTCTCTGCTATTTCAGCCATAGGTGTGAAATATTAACAGACATCCAAATATCACTCCTTTTTGTGTTTCTGGTTAAACACTTCCAGGTCATGGTGGCGTACTCTTTCGATATTCTTGTTTTTAACTTTTCATTTTGAAATAATTACAGAGTCATGGGAAGTTGCAAAGATAGTACAGAGTGGTCCCAAATTCCTTTCACCCAGTTTCTTCAGGCGGTTATAGTGTATGTAACTACAGACCAATATCAAAATCACAAAAACTGACCTTGTTACAGTATGCAATGAGTGGTATTCCCTCTTTCTTTTGTTACTTTCATAATATTTTGGGGTGATTTTTTATTGTGGTAAAATACAAGCGAACAAAAATCACCCTCTCATGAATTGTACAGTTCAGCGATGTTAAGTACATTCACAGTGTTGTAAAACCATCACTACTATCCGTTTCCCGTACTTTTTCATCATCCCAAACGGACGCTCTGTACCCATGAAAGAATAACTCCTATATCTCCCTCTCTGTTGACCCTGGTAACCATTATTCTACTTTTTGACTCAAGAAATTTGCCTGGTACAGGTCTTTTAATGTGTTCTTGATTCGATTTACGGTTTTGCCTGAGTGTCCCTCTGTCTGTAGTTTGACCATTTTGGTGCTTTGCCAGCTATTCTGTCCCTTTGGGAGCATCACAGACACACAGATTGGGGAAGGTGAGAAGTTGGTCAAAGGGTACAAAGTTCCAGTGATAAATTTGAAAAACATCCTGGGAACCTAATGTACAGCATAGCGACTGTAATTAACAATAAATAATGAACAGAGGATGAGATGGCTGGATGGCATCACCTACTCGATAGACATGAGTCTGAGTAAGCTCTGGGAGTTGGTGATGGACAGGGAAGCCTGGCGTGCTGCGGTTCATGGGGTTGCAAAGAGTCGGACATGACTGAGCGACAGAACTGAACTGAAATTCAGTGAACATTAAATTGTATACTTGAAATTGCTAAGATAACAGATTTTAAATGTTCTTATCACCACGCAACATAATGGTAATTATGTGAGGTGATGGCTATGTTAATCTTATTGTGATAATCATTTCACAACAGAATGTGTATCAAATCACCACATTGTACACCTTAGAGTTATACAATGTTATATGTCAATTATATTTCCATATATCTTGGGAAAGAAGAGAGAAGTTGAAGACCCAAACCAAGCAACTGACTTTTGTTTCCTCTCCCTTGGAAGATACAGACTCCTCCCTTCTCATTCCAGAAGCCCGATTACATTGATCGATGTTAGACCTTTCTAAAGCAGGCAAAAGGAAGAAATGTCACATTCCCTTTTTATAGACTTGGAATCAAATATAAGACTGCTTAGCTTTACAGAGGAAGTGAATGTTATCCTAGCCAGCCCTGGTAATGGTTTAAAGATGAGGTGTTATATTAAATACAAATGAATAATATACAATAAAAGAGAGTTTATTTAATTGACTCTGTTATCTTTATCAGGGATCATTAGTACCTTGACTGTTTAGTAGATTTCATAAAATAATTTGGGATTTTTTTTTTATTCTGTGCTTAAGGCAATATTCTTTTTAGCCTTTTTATGACCCCTAACGAGGATAGTAAGTTACAACATGAGACTAGATTTTCCAAAACATGTTCCAATAGATGTTGCAGGGGGAAAAAAGAAATTTTCTGTGGCCAAATACATTTGGGAAACATTGGATTAAACTGATTTAAACAGGTTTCTTTGCTACACTATTTCTCAAACATTTAATATCCTGAGTATAGTATGAATCTTCAGGGCCTGTAGCCTGTAATGTTTCCAAAACTGATTTTTCTGTAGAATTCCTTTTTGGGGGGCCAGCTTATAAGCAAGGTGTCACAGAACACACTTTAAGAAAATCAAAATTAGGCTAAAAAGAAAAGAAGCAACAAAGGCATATAATGTAATTTGTTGAACATCAGTGGGCTTGAGTAAGTTGACAAGTGTTAACGTATTTAAATCGGGTATATTAAAGAATGTGTTGGTTTTCAAAATACAGTAGATTATGGCATACTGCCAGCAGAGAGTTGGCAGTACTGTCTGTGATTAGTAATGAAGTAAAGAATGAAGCTCTGCATTGGTCATACAGATGCAAAACCATTATGAGTTTTCTTAGGAGTGTAATAAAGCTGCATTGTTACATAGAATTTGTGAAAAGATTTAAGACAGAAGAAATTGTCTTGGACCACAATAAAAGGACTCGAGGAACAATGTCATCAATAACTGAAGTAAAAATTTTTGTATTGAGAGTAATTGTTAAAAGAAAAAAAAGAATAACTGTGCTGTCATCTTACAAAAAACAGCCTACACACACACACACACACACACACACACACACACACACACCCTTCATTTAGGAATTGTCCATGGCTGTTTTGCACTATACTGTCAAAGTTGAATCATTGCAACAAAGATCATATGACCCCCAAGCCCTAAAATATTTACCATTTGACCTTTTATAGAAAAGCCTGTTAACCCCTGATATAAACAAACAATTGATAGAAATTTTAATACATTCCTGGATTGAATTGGCATCCTATTACATCTGAAGAAGATGTGTGGAAGACGAGTAGGTGTAATGGGTTATTTGCAGCAGCAAAGGATGGGCTAGTTTCTGTAGAATAGTTAAACCCCAGACACTACTTGAATGACGTGGCGTCTATGTGGTTCCTTTGGGTAGAGCTGGAGACAGTTTCCCTTAGTTAGCAACTGGCGTATACACTACATTTTCTTGATCCATTCCTCTGTCTTGATGGATCCTTAGATTGTTTCTGTGCCTTGACCGTTGTGAATACTGCTGCGGTTTTCATGGGAGTGAAGATACCTCTTTCATACCCTGTTTTCATTTCCTTTGTTAGTAAACCCAACCTTCTTGGGCACCTGAGATGGTGCTCAGTCGCTCTGCCGTGTCTGACTCTTTGTGACCCCATGGACTGTAGCCCACCAGACTCCTCTGTCCATGGGATTTCCCAGGCAAGAATACTGGAGTGGGCTGGCATTTCCTTCTCCAGGGGATCATCCCGACTCAGGGATCGAACCTGCATCTCTTGCGTCTCCTATGTTGGCAGGCAGATTCTTTACCAGTGAGCCACCTGGGAAGCCCCATCTGTGATAGTAGTTACCTCCCGAATCAAGCAAAACCCTCTCTTGGGCTGCGTCTCCCAGACTCGGAGTCACAAGTCTATCATTTCCAGCCACTGTAGTGGCTCTGTCACCTTAACTCAATTCTTTCTGGAGTTGAAACACACAGGTTACTTGACTTTCTGGGTCACTTAAAAGTGCCAGGTGGAATGCATTTGTTAAAGTGGATTCATACTTACTTTGCTTCAAGCAATTTGGGACCATTGAGACAGTTTGGAGTTCTAACGTTTAGAATCCCTTTTTAGAAATTTTATGTGTTTGTATACTCCAGAAAGAATGATTTCCTTATCGTATGTGTTAGAGCTAGCAATAAAACATTTGAATGGGTCAGAGGTGGAGATTTAAATAAATATGAACATTTTCCTAATTCTAGCCTCTACGCCTTCTTATGGCAATGCTGCTGCTTACTCAGCTGGGTCCGACTCTCTGTGTCCCTGTGGACTGTACCCCACCAGGCTCCTCTGACCGTGGAATTTTCCAGGCAGGAATACTGGAGCAGGTTGCCTTTTCCTGTTCCAGGGGATCTTCCCGACCCAGGGATCGAACCTTCATCTCTTGCGTCTCCTGCAGTGGTAGGCAGATTCTTTACCACTCCCGCCACCTGGGAAGCCCTTCTGATGGCAATAGCAGGTATCTGATGAGGCTGTTCTCGAGGGAGCTGAGTCACAGACAAGCTGCCTCACAAACAGATGACTAACAAACACAGCAGGCACTGGTTCCCACAAAAATGGGGTTGGGGAGGTGGTTAGTGGAGTTGAGAGGGTGGAGCAGAGGGAGGAGGGGCGTTCAGAGCCCAAGCAGGGGACTTGAAGATTATTGCCTCAGGATGACTAACCAGCTGACATTTCCAGGAAGTCTTTTAGGCTTAGCCCCTTTGCTACCATTTTCCTGGACCTGTAAACCAGCAGGATTCCAGGCTGTCCCTACTTCCGTGTTAAATGGGGTCTCTGGACAGACGTGCACGTTGTATCAGGAAATATAGATCCGGATTAAATCACTGGGGCATCTTTTCTCTATTACAGAGAGTAGAGATTCAAGTTCAGAGTCTTGTTTGTGACCCTGGCTGAGTCCTCTAGTGAGGAATATCAACCCTGAATATTCATTGGAAAGACTGATGCTGAAGCTGAAGCTCCAATACTTTGGCCACCTGATGTGAAGAGCTGATTCCTTTGAAAAGACCCTGATGCTGGGAAAGATTGAAGGCAAGAGGAGAAGGGGATGACAGAGGATGAGATGGTTGGATGGCATCACTGACTCAATGGACATGAGTTTGAGTAAACTCTGGGAGCTGGTGATGGACAGGGAGGCCTGGAATGCTGCAGCCCATGGGGTTGCAAAGAGTTGGACACGACTGAGCAACTGAACTGGAACTGAGTCCTCTAGTGAGTGGCCTCAGTTTTCTCATCTGTGAAATGGAAGCAACCAGGAGATTAGCATATTTACCTCTCTGCGTGACACCTTCAGAGACACCCGGACAAACTGAATTATTCGGAAGGCGATGGCCAAGATGGTGACGGGGATGGAAATCTGCACATATGTGAAGAAAATGGGCACAGGCAACCTGAGTAAACAGGTTTGTTTATTTATTTTTTTTCCAAACAACACTTTGGAAGCAAGATAACTGTCTTTATTCCAAGAACCCTTATGTGGAAAAGACAGTAAGTTCTAACACTTGGGCCAAGGGGTATAAGTGACAAGATTCACATCAAGGAGCATTTTTCTGACAATCAGAGGTATTTTTTAAATGGCATGCTCTGCTTGTGTGATGGTGAATTTCCTTTTATTAGACAAAGCTTAATAGGGGATAAATGACCACTTGTAAGTGCATTTGGACTTCAAACAGGAGAAGCAATTGGAACACAATAAGGTTGGAAACTTTAATTCTCTACAGCTCTCCCAATTATTTTATTTTAAAAAAAATGAACTGACATACAAGATAAAAGGTTGGGAAGACTTAGATTTATGGGTGTCAGGGATGTCACAGACACAACGATGGCAAAGGACTAGCAAGAGAGCCTTTCTGCGCTCACGTTCCCGTATAGCGCAGTCAAAGGCGAGTGGCTAAAAGCGCGCTAGGTTCAGTGGGAGGAAGAGAGCTAAAGCTTTTTAACCACAAGAAGGAAACGGTTTCAACTCTTTCTTGCCCTTCTACCCAACTGTATCTGACGGATTGTTTGGAGGAAAAAAATGGATTAAGATGGGATTAGGAAGTTTCCATCCCTGAGTTGGGAAGATCCCTGGCGGGGAGAGCTTGGCAACCCACTCCAGTGTTCTTGCCTGGAGAATCCATGGACAGAGGAGCCCTGAGGGCTGAGGTCCTCACGGTTGCAAAGAGCTGGACGTGACTGAAGGGGCTTAGCAGGGTAGAGAGGGGCCCGGTGGCTCTCGCCTTCGTCCTCTTGCCCCGTGGTGAGCAGTCCTGGGCCTCACCGATACGTCCCACAGAGGGTGACAGCAAAGCGCGTCTGCATGACGGGGCAGAAAGCTGCAGACCCCTGTGTCCAAGCAACTCACACGTAGAGCTTCCTGCCCAGTCTCAACGAAACAGCGACCAAGAAGGCATCCTACAGAAAGCTCAGTGAGTGCAATTCTTGGACTATATTGCCTCTTGATACAGCCTTGCACGTGTGAGTTTTCAAGTAAATGTCACACATTTTATACATAGAGTATAGAATATTAGCACACGCTTTTGTGCTGGAAGCATTTTTATTTTATTTATTTCAAGTGTCTTTATTGACAGCACCAAGTCTTAGTAGCAGCATATGGGAACCAGCTCCCCAATCGGGGATTTAACTCAGGCCCCCTGCAATCAAAAGTTGAGTCTTAGCCTCCGGACCACCAGGGAACTTCCTGGAAGCTTTTTTTTAAATCAGATTTATTCAGCCTTAAGTGACCTATGTGTCACCAACCTCTTCCTGCAAATAGTTCTCATTTACCAAGAATGGTGAGTACACGGATTGACTCACCTGGGGGCATTCTTGAGGAAACTGACACCTTATTTATACTAAGTCTAATTTTTCTTCTAATTTCTTAGTTCAGACTGTCCCTCCTCAAGGGGCTCCTGGATACTTGCCATTACCTGCTTTCCCTGGAAGACAATATCTTTATTGGCAAAGCACCTGGAGTTGGTGGTGGCCTCCATTAATTCTTCAGCGGGTTTTTATCCTCATGATGGCTAAGAGTGTGACCTAGTGTCCTGTCTGACCACTTGAGTAGGAGGCCGGACTGTTAAATATGATTTCCAAGGACTCCTTAGAGGCAACAGGTTTAAAGAGAGCAAGAAGGAAAGGGGCCTAAGAGACTTATAACAAACTCTGTTCTGCTCAGAAAAGAATGACCACCAGCTGCAGAAATCCAAGGAAAAGCCTCTGGATCAAACCCGAGATGAACAAAAAGAACTGATAATAAGGCAAAGGGTTAAATAGGCTTCATTGGTATTTTCCAAATGAGGAAATATGTGGGTAGGAAGTGGTTTAAAGCTGTTCAAGAACCCAAATTATGAAAACCAGAGTGAGGAAATAGGGAACAGTCATATAAAAGAAAGTAAATCATGAAAAGAGAATTCTAGCCCCTCTCTGTGACCACATGGAATCCTCCCCCCGCGAGTGGACAGAAATCCTACATTATCTGATAGATAGTGTAGATAGGCAGAGAAGGAAAGAAAAGGCACTGTGAAGGGCTTTGCAGGGATGTGGAGATATTGTTTATCATCTACTTGTGTGAGGCTGGGGGCTTCCCAGGTGGAGCTAGTGAAAAAGAACCTGCCTGCCGACGCAGGAGACATAAGATACGAGGGTTCGATCCCTGGGTCAGGAAGATCCCCTGGAGGAGGGCATGGCAACCCACTCCAGTGTTCTTGCTTGGAGAATCCCATGGACAGAGGAGCCTGGCGGGCTACAGCAGCCCACGGGGTCGAAAGAGTCGGTCACGGAGCAACTTAGCACGCGTGTGAGAGGGGGAAGGATTACATGAGACATGGGGGTACAGATTGGACACCAGCCCCCAAACAGTCTGCCTCTGCCTTTAGCTCCCATTTGGTCTCCCAGTGGAAAACAGCTCCCAGAGGCCACCTAAGGAGGACGCTCTGGAAACTGCCCTAAGCCACAGGCCACCACTCCAGCTCCCGCCTGGAGGAGCAGCTCGCCCTGTAGCTCACCCCCACCCCCTTCCCCAGGAGGAAGAGAAGTGTCAGCTCTCCAAGCTGAAGTTAGGACACGGCGAGTAATAAAGAGATGGGCTGCGAGTGAGTGAAATCTCGTACAAGTTTTCTCTGTCTCAAGACTTTTCTCCTCCGGTGAGCTGGGGAGGCAATCCTGTGATGTCAGGACCACCGACACCCAGCATCTGATACTCCAGAAGGGACGCAAAGGGGTAGGTGGGGGCGTGGAAACCGAGGGTTCAGGCAGAACACCCCAAACTGAGAAGACTCCCCGGATGCCCTGGGCCGTGCTGAGAAGCCAGTGGGGAGCAGCACCTTGGGAAGCCGGGGCAGCTTCCACCCCAGACGTCCTGGGCCTGATCTCGGTGAATCCAGGGCGAGTCACCGGTTATTCAGAGAGTGCTCGCTCCAAGCTGCTGAGGGAGGCAGTGCAGAAATACACGGCTATGACAAACAGCCTCTCAAGATGGCAAGTGTTAGGTAAGAAGGATGACACGGAAGTCTGCGAGTTTTCAGGGTGGGAGACTCGTGAGTGTCTGTCCTTCTGCAGCAGCCTAAGTGGGTGCTTCAGTGGCCTCCAGCTTTGGCCTGGTCCCAAGGGCCTAAGATAGACACACAAGCCCGGTCAGCCTCTGTTATGGAAGCCAAGCCTGTGTACTTGCTGAAGAACCAGTCACGCAAGGGCTGCAGTTAGCGGATGGAGGCAGCATTCTGGCAGTGACAGTGACTAATGGAAGGGGAAGGGAATCAGGCAAGCAAGCACATTCTGTTTACTGATTCTTAAATGGGTCACCCACCTTTTCTTTCTATGAATCTATTCATGTTTTTGGGACCACAGCACCAATGTAGCAATGGAAAACACAGCTATAATTTATTACCTAACCCTGCCTAAGTTCCAGGGCCAGGATGAGAGAAAAGAAAATGCAGGTCTTTGGGGGGAAATTTATGATTTAATTTGGAACTGATGATCACATTTGGAACATCAGATGGACAACTAGATGAAGGAGGGTAGGGGGGCACGGGCCAGTGTCAGCGGCTGATGGAGTAAGATGGGTTAGGGGGACTGAAATGAGAAGGGCTGGGGTTAGATACGCAAGGTCGGGCTGCATTTGGGGTCTGGGGGTCTGTCAAGGGCAAAGGTAGAGAATCTTTGCGTGTGGAGCGTAGAGGGACCCACCTAACCAGAATAGGAGATCGGTGGTGAGGAGTGATTAGAGAGAGAGGGGAAGTACAGGAGTACAGACATGGCGCTGAGATCAGATCTGAATCCTTGCCCTGTTTCCCTGTAGCCGTGTGACCTTGAGCCAGCTGATTAACCTCAGAATCTCAGTGTCCTCCTCTGCAAGATGGGGCTGTATACTTCATCAGGCTGTGAGGATTAAAAGAGACAACACCACATCCGGACTTGTAAGCTTGCAACAAACACTAGCTTGTTTTTGTTTTTTAATTTGACTGTAGTTCCTTTATAATGTTGTGCTCGTTTTTGCTGAACAACAAAGGGAATCCGCTACGAGTCTACATATATCCCCTCCCTCCGGGGCCTCCCTCCCACTACGCTCCCCCCAACCCCGTCCCTCGTCCCTCTAGGTCATCACAGAGCCCCAAGCTGAGCTCCCTGCACTATACAGCTTCTCCCTACAAGCTCTCTGTTATACACACGGTCAAACACTAGCCCTTACGTGTTTTCAGTCCCCTCTATGGGGGCCATCTGTCTTATCAGTCATTGTTTTCTAACGCTGCCAGTGTGTGGTTTTGAATAAGTAAATGAGTGAATGAACAGTTGTCATGAAAGAGCAAAGTAACCCAAGTGAGCATACCCCTAAGGTCATCATGAAGAGTACCAGATTTCTTTAACCTCATTGCCACCTTTATTTAGACAGAATTTCCTCGTTAGGAGTATTTCCACCTTGGGTCATGGGAAAAGCAAACACACAGAACACCAAGAACCCGATATCTCGTTGATGGCTTTGCAGGTAAGAAGAGGATTATCCAAAGGAATTATGTATGGTAACATTATCATGTTCAAATAAATCCAACTATTTATTTGTAAAAGTTCAATGTGTCTTGGGTTTCTCTATAACAAAACAACAAATACCTCTGTCCATTATATAAAACCCTACCTACTTGTTCAGGTCACAATAGCGAGAACTCTGGCACAATTTGAAGAACAGTATTTTTTCAACACAAATGATGCTGTATACAATTACAGTTAGTCACAATGGCCAGAAAAATCAGATGTTCGATTTAGTAGGTTAGTTTATTGTAACATAAATTAATTGGAATTTGAAATCGGACTCTGGGCCTGCACCTGGAGTGCCATATATTGTGTCTGATTGAAAGAGATGAATGGAGTTGGCTGGGAGGCCAAGAGAAGGAAGGTTAACACCGGGCTGGCCAAAAAGTCTGCTCAGGTGTTTCCATGCCAGCTTACAGATAAATCCAAATGAACTTTTTGGCCAACCTGATAATATTACTGTCGCACTCACCGAGGGCTTCCCCTGTGTGATTATTTCATCATCCCTGCAGTTGCAGGGGTCGGAGGCCCAGTCTGTAATTATGTCTCCCACAAGGCCTCAGGATTATCCTCGTATCTTATTCATATCTCCCCCATGTGCTTTTGTATCTCCTAGCATCTTTTACAGAGTGTTCTCTTCTGAGAATAAGTTCTCCTTGCTGGCGTTGTTTAGACAATTGCTCGGCTCAGTCCCCTTCTTTATTTGGCCTGCACACACATAGCTAAAGTCTCTTTAACCCAAGTGAATCTTTAAAATATGTCCCAAATCCAGTGTTAAGAGAATTGAAATCACGATAACATGGCACATTCTTGCAGATTTACCTAATCTCGTCACTAATTACAGAATTATGCAGCATGAGTCTCTGAACTTACCATGATGTCGGCTTCCATCTCATCCACTGCCGTTCCATAAGTCCAAAAGCTTTCAATAGATACAAATTGGAGTTGGAATTGGAAAAACTCTTGGCCAATGTGTAGCAGGTTTTCCAGAGAAGTATTTTTTCACTGATACTGTGGAAACCTAAACAAACTTCTCCCTTAGGATCATAGTAAGTCTGGAAATATCAGTCAGCACCCTAAACACAGTCCAAGATTTTATGTTTTCTGGGTTTTTTTTGTTTTTTTACAAACTGTCAGTTTTTATTCTTATTGAGCAACAAGCAGTTTCATTGTTTATTGGAACAAACAGGGCAAGTAACAATTCTTTCTTTCTAAATGCTGGGTCTTTCCATTCCTTTAAACAAACAAAAAAAATATATTTCTGGTATGCCCATAAGAGGCAACAATGTAGAACTTCAGAGAAGGCCTTAGAAAGGATTTGCAATGCCTCCCTTGGGTCATTTTCCCATGATCAGACTATTTGCATTTTGCTCTCTTTTGAAATCTTTGCAAACGCAAATTGGATATAAACTCTAATTCTCTTGTGGTGAAACTGGAAGATACTTTAAAAAAAGTGAATTAGGAATTGACATTCTTTGACTACATCTTCATTTTAAAGCAAACAAGCAGAGCCTCCCGTCTCTGAGCAAAGAGCTGACAGTGAGCCTGGATCCCCCGCCGGGGAGCACGCGGCTTGGCTGGGGTGGGGGCACTGGGAGCAGGCGCTCCTCTGAGGGCAGAGGGCTCGGGCAGAGAACCAGCTGCTGACACTCAGGATGGGGGTGAGCACCGCCGAGGCCCTAACTCCGGTCTTTCTCTCATCTGACTGAAGGGTGTGCATCTTATCCCCTTCTGTCGAGAGAACCATGTTTTAAAGGCTCCACGGAGGCTCCCTTGCTCTTAGCTGGTGAACAATCACAGAGGAAGGAAGTTTTCTTTTCATCTTTTTTTTTTTTTTTTTCCCTCTTTTCCTTTCTCCCAGAAGGCTCTCCTTCCAGAATATCCTAGAACCAATAAGGAATGCCTCTGAGTAGAAATAGGTTTTTTTCCCAGTATTTTTCCATGTTATGGGAATTCTTCCTTTAGCCTGATCACAGATTTTCACATCCAGTATAGTCCACTGATGGGTTGGTGGTTTTAGGCGTCGGTCCTGCTCACTCATCACAGTTCCCTGGGGTTTCTTTCTCACTTTATTTAGTGACTTAGTGACATTACTATGTGAAGTCCTCTTCTTCTCCATCTTAAAAAGACCAGTCTTCTTGTGGCATGATTTTCTTAAATCTGTTGAGTTTCCAGTGACAAATCCATGATTTGTCCCTTTTCTACCTACTCCCTTATTGATCGAGACCAAGCTCTTGATCGGCTTCCAAGGAGAACGGGAGGATTCACTCCATTGGCTCTAAGCATGGTTTGCTGCCTTGTGTAAAAAAATCTTTATGGACAGATTTCTTGAAGCTTCAGTCAAGTCTTATTGTAAGAAACTCCCCAATACAACTCATTTCCTTTGTTGTGACACCCCAACCATTATAAAGCTTAAAGAATGTTGTAGCAGAAAGGGGTCACAGACCCCGTTGAGTCCAACCTTCTCATTCTGCAGACAAGGAAACTGAGATTTAGACAGTTTTAATGAATGAGCCCAAAGGGAAATTGCATGGAGAGTTTGAAGATCTGGTACCCAATGTTGAATGTTAAAAGTTCCCAATGTTAAAGTAGAGTTCAATCCCATCTGAGTTCCCCTGAAAAGAGTATAATCGTGAATACGAGCTCTGTTTTGATCTTAATTTTAACCACATGTCCCAGAGTCAGGTTCAGCTCTTAACTGGCTCTTGCCCACATTCCTGCTGAAGCATATAAACTGCCAGGAAATTAAATTTTGCTTCATCTTTTGTCTGATAGAAATGGAATCTTTGAGTAAGGTGGTGTACGAAACTCGTCATTTATACTTAGAATTCCACTATTCCCTGTTCATTTTTATGAAGTGTTAAGCTGATCACAGTGCCGTACCCTAAAGTCCGATGCCCAGGGTGTTGCTGGCCCCAACAAGCTGCCTGCTAGTGTGTGTGATGGGGGCATTTTAGCCCGACTTTGGAGAAGGTGCAGATGGGTTCAGAAAATCCACCTGTCAGGCCATTAACACGTCTTTGGTTTTCCTCCCACTCATCAGTAACAGCATACTTATGATGACCATAAGAATCAGAAGTTCCAGAGCTTTGGATTGTATTTAAGACCTTGTTTTATTTTTATCACTGTCTGATATTAACTTAGTTAAAAATGGCCAGTGGTCTCTGCCATTCGACTTAGCCAAACTGAATCCTAATTTTCTTTAAAACACTGATTCTCAATTAAGGGTGACTTTACTACCCCTTAAGGACGTCCAGAAAGCTCTGGAGATGTTTCTGACTGTCACAGCGGGGTGGGCAGTGTACATGCTACTGCCATTTAGGAGACAGACACCAGGGATGTTGCTAAACATCTCACGATGTGCCGACGACACCCCGAAACAGAGTTATCTGGCTCAAAAAACCACCAGTGCCGCAGACATAGAGAACAGATTTGCAGTTGTAAAGTGGGAGGAGACAGAGTGTGGGATGGACTGGAGTTTGGGGTTAGTAGATGCAAAATATTACATAGAGAATGGATAAACAAGGCCCCACTCTACAGCTCAGGGAACTATAGTCACTATCCAAGGACCAGCCATGATGGAAAAGAATATATATATATGTATATATATATGTATGTATATTTGTGTGTGTGTGTGTGTATTTAACTGCCTCACTTTGCTATACAGCCGCATAGCACAGCATTGTATATCAACTATACTTCAATGAAAAAAAGACCTGTTTGGTCTGACCCTTTTTATAAAAACAGTATTTATTTACTTATTTTGGACTGTGCTGGGTCCTCATTGCTACACGCAGGCTCTCTCTACTGGCGGTGAGCAGGGGCTGCTCACTGCGGTGGCTTCTCCTGTTGTGGAGCCCAGGGGCTCGGGGGCTCAGGGGCTTCAGTAGTTGCAGCAGGTGGGCCCCAGAGCTCGGGCTCCGTAGTTGTGGGGACCAGCTTAGTTGCCTCATAGCCTGTGGACTCTTCCCAGACTGGGGATTGAACCTGTGTCCCCTGCATTGGCAGGTGGATTTAAATCCACCCCCTGCTATTTTTTTTTTTAAAAAGCAAATAGCGTCAAGGTTGAGAAAACTTGCTCCAAAAAGAAGAATAATTCCAATCTGCCTACCAAAGACAAGTGCAGTATGATTAATAGTCTGAATGTTCAAAGTTGGTAAATAAACATCGAGGCTCATAACTCCAACTACCATTCTTTAATGGAAACCAGAATATGTCAGAGTGAAAAATGTATATTTAATGGGTTTAACTAAAAACTAGGGAAGACAACTAATATGAACACAGTGGTATATCATCAGTTCAGTCGCTCAGTTGTGTCTGACTCTTTGCGACCCCATGCACTGCAGCACGCCAGGCCTCCCTGTCCATCACCAACTTAACGGAGCTGGTGTATTATTGCATTCAGTAATTTTACTATATATATGTACATATAGACATACATTAGAAACTTACATACATACACACAAAACTACCTTAACAAGACTCAGGGCCATTTCTAAACTACAATGGAAGGGACTTTTATCATACTGGGTTGACACTTTGTCAGTCCTCATACGGAGGCATTGTTCATTCAAGTCAATATCATATGTTCATCCCTGAGATTTCTGGTATTTTTGTCCATGAGGTTTTATCAGTTAGTCTTTGTTGCATACATCATTCCAAAATTCAGTAGGCATTTGCCTTCATGCTCATGAGTCTATAGGCTCCTGTGGTGGTTCAGATTATAAAGAATCTGCAATGCAGGAGACCTGGATTCAATTCCTGGGTCAGGAAGATCTCCTGGAGGAGAGACTGGCTACCCACTCCGGTATTCTTGCCTGGAGAATTCCATGGACAGAGGAGCCTGGTGGGCTGCAGTCCATGGGGTCACAAAGTGTTGGACACGACTGATCAGCTAACACTTTCACTTGTGTCTACAGGTTGATAGACTTTGCTGATTTAAGGTTGGCCCAGCTGGGTGGCTCTTCTTGGGGCGGTGGGTCTTGCCTAACGTAGCTGTGCTTCGGACTTGGATTTGCTCCCGGTGTGTTCTTTCACTTGGGCTGAAGGAGCAGCAGCTGCTTTGGGGAGGCTCTTCTCCCAGGGATGACAGGTGTGCAAGACAGGGAGCAGACAAGCGATGCCCCTTAAGATCGGGCTCGGAACCAGCACTGCCATAATTTCTGCCTGCGTCCCATTGGCCAAAGCGAGCCACCAGGCTGGGGCTGGTAACAGTGGGAGTTACGTTCTCTGTCCTCAGTGGGAGGGACTGCGAAGTCTGGTGACAAATAGTATGGAAGTTGGGAACCATAATTTAATCTACAACAGGCACTATGGTAGCTCCCTATGACACCATCTCAGTAGTTTCATGGGTCGTTTTAAAATAGCTCTGACACCCATTCTGGCTAGATCATCAATAAACTTACATAATTTTTGTTTAATTTTCTTTCATTGTTAAATTAATAAAAAATATTTATTTGAGAATATATGAAAAGTACAAAAGATTAGAATTTAAAAAATCATCCACAATATTATAATCCACAGAAAATAATGTTTTGGTGCATTTTTTTTTAGCATTAAATTGCTTTAGGATAAGAGAAGTAATTTTTGCCTATGTTGAGAATTTGGAAAGTAATAAAAAGAATAAAAATCACTTGAAATCCCACCCCACAATTGTCTCTGTTAACACTTTTCTATGCACAGAATTTACGTAATTGGTATCAAACTGTATCTGAATTTCTCATCCTGACTTTTTTCACCAAAATATATGTTAAATATTTTCCATGTCATTAAATATGCTTTGCAAACAAAACATTAATAGCAGTCAAATATTCCAGCACATAGCAATTCTCTATCCAATCACTTATTTAAATTATTTCTATCTTCATCTGTCAATTCTCTTAAGATGGTGTTTTCTGCACTAGTTATAACGCACATCCTTGAAAAACAGATACAAAAGAAGCGTATCCCTGACATTGGTCAAATTCTGGTTTTATACAACTTTCACTAGTTGACATAGTGATTGAAACAACTCAGCTATTTCTAGCAAGGCTAACGGCAGGAGCCAAACTTCACGTGCACCAACAACATTCACAATAATTCCTTGGAAGTTCATACCTGGCTTATTTATTATCCTGGAACTAATATTAACATGCGCTTTCCTGCTGATACTGTCTAGTTATTTTCTTCTAACGACTGATCGTAGTATATATATTTCATTTGGTGATTGTGTATGTAGGCAAAGAGGCATATTAAGGCTTTACATCACAGAAGGAGTTCTGAGGAGCCATGTCGACCACTTCGGGTGCGGCAATACTAGCATATGGAGGAGGCTTGAAGTATTAGCTAATGTGAATGCTTTAAGGATTAAGTTCCAAAGGTTTAACCTAACTATCCCTTTATATAGGGCTTCCCCGATGGCTCAGTGGGTAAAGAACCTGCCTGCAATGCAGGAAATACAGGAAATTCGAGTTTGATCCCTGGGTGGGATCCAATTTGTAGTATACAAAGGGATCAATTTGGGGTATATAAAGATTTACATCAAATATTGTTGATGTCAAAAAGGTTGATATCAAATACTGCAAGTTGACATAAAATGTTGTTAAAGGAGATATACAAACCAGCTGTCTTCACTTTCTAGGGCTGCCTTGAGAAAGTACTACCAACCAGGTGTCTTAAAACAACAGAAATTTATTGTGTTGTAGTTCTGGGGGCTGGAAGTCCAAAATCAAATTGTCTCAGGGCCATGTCCTGTGAAAGAGGAAGGGGAGGATCCTCTCTGGTTTCTGGCATTTCCCAGCAATCCTTGGCATCCCTTGGCTTGTAGATGAATCGCTACGGTTACTGCCTCCATCACATGTCACATAGCCATCTTTTCTTGTATGTCTTAGGGCTTCCCTGGTGGCTCAGATGGTAAAGAATCCGCCAGCAATGTGGGAGACTCGAGTTCAATCCCTGGGTCTGGAAGATCCCCTGGAGAAGGGAATGGCCACCCACTCCAGTATTCTTGCCTGGAGAATTCCTCGGATAGAGGAGCCTGGCGGGCTACTGGGGGTGGGGGTGGGTCACAAAGACTCAGACAACTGAGACACTAATCTTTCATTTCACTTTCCTCCTCCTTATAAGGACAGCAGTCATCCTGGATTAAGGGCCCATGTTATTCCAGTGTGACTCCATCTTAATTACATCTGCAATGACCCTGTTTCCAAGGAAGGTCACCTCTGAGGTGCTGGGGTTAGTATTTCAACATTTTTTTTTTTTTTCGACTGTACCACATGGCATGTGACCACAGATGGAACTTGTGCCCCCTGCAGTGGAATATCAGAGTCTTAACCCCTGGACCGCCAGGGAGGTCCCCTCAGCATATTTTTTTGAGGATACAATTCAACCCATAACACCAGGGAATGGAAAGTTAAAGCCCTGAGTAATTGAAATGCCCCATGTGAGTATTTGTTCCCATTGCTTAGCTGGAAACAGTGAATACATAATAAAAACATCTTTCTGCAATTGTGGGATGGCATTAATGAATAGAATAATGGGAACTTCCCCTTTGATCACGTCCCAACATATATTCTGTTTAGGTTCCAGACTTTAAAGAGTATCATGAGAGCATTCTCAAGGCACAGCATGTCTACGTACAGCGCTCATAACTTTAGCAAGGACACCTCCTGAGTTAACTACTGTTTTCTGGGAATTTCCCAGATTTCTCTGGATTTCAACACGAGTGATATGACCCAGTAACAGTAGTGTGTGATATAGGACGATATGACTGGAAAGGACAAATTTTTCTAATTCCACACATGGTCCGCAGCTTGGCTAATCGAGTGCATCTCAGTTGCAGAGGAGCCAAGTAGAAGATAGTTCCCAGAATGTGCCTTGATTAGAAAAGTCTGCCCAGTGTGTTCCAGATGGAGGCCAACTGTCAACCTCTTGACTCACGAAGGAGAGCAGTGCAATGTGGCTTCCTTCATATTTGCTCTCCTCATCACTCCTGATAAGTCATCATTGGCCACTAGGATCTTTCAGAAAGCACTTATGTAAACCCCAAAGCTCACTGATTTATTGGCTGTCGTGTAATAAATCAATTATACGCAGACATTGTCTGTAACCAACATGCTTTCTTCAACCAACTGTGCTTATACAGTGTCTGCAGCGGTATGCAGAACGTGTAGCATGTAAAACAAACCCACTGGGGGGATGATTGATGCAACGCTCCTAGAGCAACGTCAACCAAGATACTTAAACAGGTTGCGATCATTTTTCTTTACGTTAGGACCAATGAGGGATAGCAGAATGACGTTTTGTATCAGCAACACGCCCCTCGGTAGAATTTAAAGCACTGTCTAGATGTTACTCATTGCCCCTGTCCTCGGCGTAGGCACATCGTTTTACAGGAGGGAAATCTGAGGCAGATAATAAGTGCTTTCTCCTGATCCTGAGGGCCAGATGGAACGAGAATGTTTATTTATGATTTCTACAGTGACTAAGTGCTTACTCCCAGGATCATGTACACAGTATGTTTGCTGGGTCCAGTACTCCATCTTGCATAGGACTTTTATGTATGGGCTTCCCTGGTGGCTCAGACATTAAAGAATCTGCCTGCAGTGCAGGAGACCCAGGTTTGATCCCTGGGGTTGGGAAGATCTCCTGGAGAAGGGAATGGCAACCCACTCCAGTATTCTTGCCTGAAGAATCCCATGGACAGAGGAGCCTGGAGAGCCTCAGTCCTTGGGGTCGCAGGGAAAACAACTGAGCGGCTAACCCTTTCATGTTTAACCTCACATTACACTTTGTAATGAGAATTGTCATTGTCTCTATTTTAAAGACAAGAAAGCTGAGGACTAGAAAGGTTAAGTAACTTGACTCTGATCCCAGTTCATAAGGCACAGTGTGGCTAGGAACCCAGGGGGTGCCTCCAAAACCTGTCCTCTTCCTAAGTTTGGTTTATTCCAGTTCTTTTAAATAACATCCTTACGTTGTCTCCTCTGCCTCTTTTGAAGACATCCTGCGGCTGCGTTTCCAGCTGATGCCTGTTCCAGAATATATCATTGATTCAAGGGGTGGCTCAGAGGTAAAGAATCTGCCTGCAATGCAGGAGACCCGGGTTCGATCCCTGAGTCGGGAAGATTCCCTGGAAAAGGGCATGGCAACTCACTTCAGTATTGCTGCCTGGAGAATCCCATGGACAGGGGGGCCGAGTGGGCTACAGTTCATAGTATCATAAAGAGTCAGACATGACTGAGCGACTGATGCTTTCACTTTTCAGTTTAGTCCCAGGAGCAGTAAAGTCAGGGATCCAGGATGAAACAAACAGGACCGCATCTGGTCAGACCCTCATCCTTGTCATCGTCTTGGGCAGACTGCCCGTGATGTCCCCACTCAAGGCCCAGACAAGTCTGAGTCAGGGGCAGTGGTTTCTCAGCCCCAGGAGGCCAAGACTCTTCTAAATTGGACGCAGGTTGGAGGTGTCAAGAGCGCCAAGTGCCTCCCTTGCATTCCTTCCAACTCACATGAGCTGTTATTCTTCCCATGGAAAGCACCCCTGAATGCTTTTGTATGAGAAGGAGGATTATGTGAGATTATAAATAACACTCCCCCCACCCCCACCCCCACCCCCAGGAGCATATTCCAGGAAAACACTTTGGGAGCCTAGAGGAAGATGAGTAAGTAGAAATAACCTTGGCCAGCTGCGACTGTGTCCAAAACACGCCTTCTGAGTTTAGAGCACAGTGACCTCACCCCGCGGCTGTGTGTAGCTGTGAGGACCACCGCCTCTCTCCCTGCCTAAAGCGTCTGATCGACATACAGGGACACTTCCCCCCAAAGCAAAATAAACCCAAACAAAATGCAACCAAGCAGCTGCCTCCCGTGACTGAATTATATGAGGTGTCAGAAAACCATTCGGATGGCGTCTCCCCGTTGGGGAACGGAAGGGATGGGGAAGAAGGGCTTCCTAACTCCCCTTGCCCTTACATTTTTTTTTTTACAAGGCTTTTTGCTAATGTTTCATGGTGGGGGGGATGACAAAGCTGTTTCCACTCAGTCTCCCTGGTGTGTTGGCCCTGGAGGAGGGGGAAAGTCGCTGTTCCTTTTTGAGACTCGTAAAACGTTTGCTGCTTTCATCCTGAGACGTGAGGCCCCAGCCTCCCGCACGCCTGCACGGGAGGACTCCACGCGAGGCCACAGGGTCCCATTCTGCCCCAGCCCACCGGCGGCTCACCATCGCCTCTGGCAGACCTCCCAGTGGTTACAGTAACCTCCCAGCAGGGGCCAGGCCACCTCCAACAATCACAACATCACTTTAAACAAGAACTTCCGACCTCCTCTCTCCCTCTGCCTCCCAGCCCCACAGCGCCCATCGGGAAGGCTTCTGATGGAATGTTCCTTCTGTTTCCTTACCCGCTTCCAGGCGGTGACGGTGCGGGGCAGTGGCTAGGCAGAGAAGAACTTCCGGGGGAACTGGGATCTGATTTCCCAGTTTCTTCAATTAACTTATCTATCGGGCTGAGCCAGGGCTTTGCTGCAGCATGCAGAACCTTCCCGTTGGGACATTCGCACTCGTACCAGCAGCGGGTGGGGTCCAGTTCCCTAACCAGGAAGGGAGCCCAGGCCCCCTGCCTCGGGAGCGAGGAGTCTCAGCCCCTGGACACCACCCGGGGAGGCCCAGAACCATCATCTAAAGGGTCTAGAAACCCACAGTCATCCGCTCACAGAGGCCTGGGCTCCAGCCCTCAGCCCACCGCGCTCAGCCCTGCTGGGGTGGGGCCAAGTTTCTGTCTCCAAGCCAGTTCTCTCTCTGGGGTTCTGCTAAGGCCTTTGTCTTAGGGCCCCAACACATTCAGTCATTCCTCTGCTGTTTGTGCTTTTGCTCAGGAAAGCCAGCAATGGCTGGAAATCCTCAGAAGCTGGCTTGACAGAAGAAAGGTGTTGGTTGCTCAGTCGTGTCCGACTTTTCGCGACCCCATGGACTGCAGCCCACCAGGCTCCTCCATTCGTGGGATTCTGCAGGCAAGAGTACTGGAGTGGATTGCCATTTCCTCCTCCAGGGGATCTTCCCGACCCAGGGATCGAACCTCTGTCTCTTGCGTCTCCTGCATTGGCAGGCGGGTTCTTCACCACTAGCGCCATCTGATAGAAAAGAACCGCAAAGTCCAATAACTGTGGGCCCTGCAAGGCTTCTGGTCTACCCTGTAGCCTCCAGCCCAGCTGAGGGGGCAGTGAATGCAGTCGGGGTGAGACAGGCTGATCTGGACGCTGGGTACCAGCTCTCAGTTTTTGAACCCAGAGCAGCTGATCTTCCTCACTACTATGATGTTGATGATAAAACTTTGCAAACGGCACCATAGCGACATGTGAAATGAAGATACTCAAATCCCTTCCTTCAGTATGGCAGAATTCTTTAATAAATAGGAGTTCATTCTATGTGAAGAATGCAATGATAAATCTTTTCTTATTCAGCAATCATTTGTTAGGAATGTATTATGTATGAGGCTGAAGTGAAATATTCAGAGATTTACAAGTTTCCTTGTCTTCAATCCCAAAACTTGGGCTCGAGGCTCTAGCCAAATCCTAAGTATTCCTGAGTTCTTTTCCTGCAAATAATGTAGTAAAATGTCCTCCTTTTGTTTGCACGTCCATCCGCTCCTATCCCCGCCCCCCAGGGAGCCTGAGGTTTCTCTGATTGTGCGAACTAACCATTTGCTCGCTAAGGTCCCCGTTGACTCGTTATGAATTTGCAGGTGGCTGCCGGGAATTACACACGATCTGTGGCCACGGACCTCAGCAGAACTTTTGGCTCAGGTGGGGACCGCTCTTGGAAACATGCTTCCATAAATCACCCACTTGGCCAACTAATCATACATGGCAAGAACTTATCGCAGGACACCGTGGAGTGAACTTTAGATTCACTTCCTCTTTCTTTAAGGGAACCTCAGACCTTGTCTGCAGGCAAAGCCCAAGCTCTCTGGCCGGGTGACTCAGGCCATTAGGGGAGACCAGCCCGGCCAGTGAACCGATGGTGACAGACCCAAATGAGCTTTCTGTAGTGAGGGTGGCCTGGGTAGTGACTCCTTGTGCAAAACACCCTTTTTAGATAAGAGCCAGAGCCCGTCTCTAGTGGCTAAGTGTGTGGTCCCCCAGACCAGACAGCCTGCATCAGATTCCAGGCCCTGCAGCGTGCTAGCCAGGGACCTTGGTTGCACGATCGGCCTGTCCATGCCTCAGTTTTCCTCATCTATAAAATGGGGATAATTGTATTTACCTGGCAGGCTTGCTGGGGGACTGGATGATCTCAGAAAATCACTGAGAACAGTGCTTGGGACAGAAGGAATAGCCAATAACGGCTTGTCAGGACTGTTATTGAAACAGGATGGGGGCGCAAGCTTCACCTCGAGAGGGACACCCGGAGGCCCATGTTCTCAGCAGGAGCTCATGAATTCCACAGAGTCGTGAAGACTGTGCGTATGATCCCTACTCTGGCACTGGCACACCAGCCTGGTAACAGACAGTGATTCACACAAACACGACTATGGCCCTTTCAGGGACATCCCCACCCCACCCCTAGCCCCAGCCAAGGGGAAAAGCCTGTCTCGTGGGAAAATATAAGGTGACACTTCTCAGGGAAGGGGGTTTGAATTGCTCTGGTCTCAGGTTAATCTCAAGGGAAAAAAAAAAAAAACAAACTATTCCTTGACACCCAAGTTTTCTATACCAAAGTCCCGCTTGCCCAGGAATGATAGCATTTTGATGGCTTATGTTCAGTCTGTTTTCCTTCAATCCCCCAAACTGCTGCTCTGTTTTCTTAACCTTGACCATAGATTTCAGGGAATTCAGGGCAGAAGAAAAATAAAGCCAGCCTCAAAAAATCGTTACCACAGGCTGCAAATTTCCTGATGTTGTGGAGGCCACCTATTGTTGAGCTGCGGCCCCTTCCCAACTTTTCAAAAATGTCCTGATTTCGGACATGAGGCCTAATACCTTCGGAAGAGTAAAAAGCTTCCTAGTCGAGGACATGGCTCAGTCTGCGCCAGTTCATTCATTGTGTGGAGAACAGTTTGGCCTGAAGAGAAAGGAAACAGTTTTTGCAGAAAGGGGCGGTTAAGTGGAGGCGGTTAAAACCACTTGCCTCCTGACCCTTTCCTTTGAGACAGGATTGAATGAGGATGGTGTTTTTGCAATAAGTGAGAAATAAATAAATCCAGAGGCATGGGGCTGCCACCCCACGCTAGGGGAGCTCCTTAAAGAGTCACGGGCGTTCTGTACGCTGGGGTCAAACGTCCGAGTGTCCAGTTAACGGGGGTCTTCCCCAGAGCGCTGGGCTTTGGTGCTGGGAGCAGGGAGGGCACGCTCTGTGGCTTGCCTGGCCTTTTGTGGTGATTCCACTGGGCTGTTAATACCTTGGGGTCCGAGAGGGTGGACCCCAGCCGCCTCACGGATCACTCATCTGTAAAGGAGGGACGTTAGGTTTGAGGATTGCTGGCGACAAGCTGGAGGCCAGCGGCCGCTGACGGCTCAGTCCTGGCTTTGCTGCGTTCTCTCCAAGAGGGTGGCCTCTCCGTCCTCTCTTCCGGCTGTCTTGGGTCTTCACTGTTCGATATCGGCTTCTCTAGCTGTGGTGCACTGGCTTCGCTGCCCCCGGCGGGTGGGATCTTAGTTCCCTGACCAGGGATCGAACCCCCGCCCCCTCCATCGGAAGGCGGATCCTTCACCAGTGGACCATGGGGGAAGCCCCACCAGGCCCACCATCCCTTCATCCAGTGTTGGTTCCAGCAAGCGTTTAATCAACACGCTCTCTGCTGGGGTCTTCGAAGAACGTGAAACCCTAGCAATCCTGCTCCCAGGTCCTGCAGAAGAAACGAAGCTCTGCTGACACTGTGATTTCAGCGCAGTGAGGCTGGCGTGGGGCCTCTGACGTCTAGAGTGACAAGATAATACCTTCCTGTGGTTTTAAGCCACTCAGCTCTGACCCCTTCTCATCGCACCCACAGGAAACTCTCACCAGGCGCTCTCGCCCTCTGCGCTGGTCGCCCCCCGCCTCTGAGTGCAGCGCCCACCGGAGGTGTGGTCGGCCGTCTCGCTCCCCTCCCGGGCGGAGCTGGAGCGCCCTGGGGACGGCAGCTGTCTTGTTTTAGCTGCTAACACACGCAGCGTTGTAGTTGTATGTAGTGCCTTGGTGGGTTAGTCACTACATCATGTCCTTTGTGACCCCATGGACTGTAGCCTGCCGGGCTCCTCTGTTCATAGAATTCTCCAAGCAAGAATACTGCAGTGGGCTGCCATGTCCTCCTCCAGGGGATCTTCCCGACCAAGGGATCGAACCTGGGTCTCCTGCACCGCAGGGGATTCTTTACTGACTGAGCCCCCAGGGAAGCCCCTGTCAAACAGCAAATACAGCAAAAAAAAAAAAAAAAAAGAACAAAATCATTTGATTTTTTTTTTCTTCCTTTTCATGAAAGAAGTTAGGGAAGGTATTTCTCCCTTCTCTCACAGCAGGAGAGCAGGTACAATCATGCCAGCTGCCAATGTAAGCACCACATGGGCATCGCTTTGGGGAAGAAAGGCCCAGGGCAGCATCTGCGGCCCCAGCAGGCGAGCGGAGGGCGGCAGGCAGGAGGGAGAGTCAGGAGGCCGTCTGATAACGTCCAAGAGGCTCTGAAACCAGACCCTTCGGGGCTGCGGGGTTTGGGGAAACTGGGACGATAAACAGAATTCAAAGAAAAATATTTTCACAGTTCCTCTGGTCACCGCAGGACAGGTCAGAGATAAGGAAGCTGCCGCGCTAAGACAGGAACACGAAGGCAGGAGGCGACAGTCTAGGAGGTGAGACCCGACCACATCTAAGGCGGAAAGCAGATGCAGCCTCGGGACGGCTGCGGGGAGGAAGCGACGAGCGGGCGGGAGCTGGACTCGGGGCGGGCTGGGGGCAGGAGAGGGGGCGGCCCCGGGCTCAGAGACAGAGGACAGAGCGGGAGGGGGATGCAGGCCTGTCTAGGGCAGGACTTCCCGGCCTCGGCACCGCTGACATCCTGAGCCAGACGGTTCTCCGCCGTGTGGCGGGAGGAGGGGGCTGCCGTGTGCCTTGTAGGAGCCTGCTCTCCGCTCAGCAGATGCCAGAGCACCCGGGCCTCCAGCTGAGATGCCTAAAGTGTCCCCTAACACTCCAGATTTCTGCTCGGTGACAAAAGTGACCCCCACCCCCTCCAGCTGAGAAACAATGACTTTGTGGAAGAAATAGGATTGGGGAGGGAAGATGTTTTAAACTTGTATACTTGGGGGAGGACGCACCTGAAGGAAGAGCCTAGGGACTTCGCTGGTGCTTCAGTGGCTCATCGGACGGGACATTCGCCTTCCAACACAGGGCGTGTGGGTTCCATCTCCGGTTGGGGGACTAAGATTCCACACGCCTCCTGGCCAAAAAACCAAAATGTAGAAGAGAAGCAATATTGTGACGAACTCAATAAAAAGAATTTAGAATGGTCCACATAAAAACATCTTACAAAAAAACAGATGAGCAGAGGAGCAGAAGGAAAATAACAGAGAGTCAAGAGGGGGACAGAAAGTGAAGGCTGGTGGGTGAGAGGATGGAATCTGACCAAGAGAGGAATTGCAGTAACATGACTGATGGAAGGGAAAACTGACGCAGAAGGCAGAAAGCAGAGACGGGAGAGAAGAGGACCCCACGGAGACCAGGGCCGAATGGCCGAGGAAGGGCGCAGCCAGAGAGGCAGTCGGCTTCAAAGCGGGTCTTGGGGGGCTCTAACGGTGGGTTACAGATGTGCGGGGTCAGGCCCACGAGTCTCATATCAGGACAAGAAGACTCGAGAGCCAGATACATGGCCGGCTGCATGCACATGACTTTCAGCCTCATTATAACTATCCTGCAGATAAACGCTGGAGCTGAAAGACGGTCTGAAAGCTCTCAACTCCCTTCCTGATGAATTATCAGGGCGGTCGTCAGCGATCACACCAAAGAAATGACACTAAATGTTCACTCAGGTCCAAACATCACCCATCAGGCAGAAGGAAGACAAACAATTGCCCTGTTATACCCCAGACCCAAAGGGAGGTATGTGGATTCCGTGAACTTAAACCAAAGCAGCTCTTTTTATCTGACATTCCTTCAGGATTCCGTGTTGTTGGTAAAGATTAGGGTGGAAAAATGCAAGCCTGTGCTAATCTGAAATATCTACAAGCCAACAGCCTCTGAGGACTGTGGAGGGGGGGCGGGCGGGGGTAAGGGGTGGGGAGAGGGAGAGAGACTGAAAGATCCAGAATTCTTCCAACTTTCGTGAGCAAACCTTGGTTGCCACTGTTTACTTTCCACTATTCTTTCTGAATCTCAGAGTCAGTTTCCAGCTGGAAGGTGTTTCCATGGGACTAGCCGGATGCGGAAGTTTGCGAGACGTTTTGCCTAGGTATTTCTCTGGGGTGACTACAAAAACAAGCCTCCCCCCACCGCAGCGTGTTTTCCTGATAGCCAAGTGCCACAAGGGTTCTAGGTTTGACAAAGACCTGTCTCAGGTCCAGGGCTAGAATGGGAAGGATGGTTTGCAAACAAGCCAGAGCTCCAAGGGTTTCGAAACCGGATCTCAATCCTCTCATGTCAGCATTCCCATCCCCACGTGAGTCAGGGACCGTCCGGCTCCACAGGGGTGGGTAGGTCCAGTGGACAGAGCCCCACGTTGCTGCAAGGAGAGCGGTCAGCCAGCACACTCAGGCGAGGACTCACGGGGTCAGCCGACCGGCAGAGCTGTGGAGGAAGGATCACGCCTGAACACAAACACGACCGAGTCTCAGGGTCACCAGTCACCACAGTGGACTTTGGGCACTTCTGTGGCTTTAATGACATCCCTGAGCAAACATCCCAGATGCAGTCTGTCTCTTAGGAGAAAACTGCCCAGGTCCTTGCTTTTCCAAAGGGCAGTTTAGTGAAGTGTTAAGAGCATGGACCCTGGGGCTAAAAATGCCCCAATTCAAACCCAGCTCATTGCTCATAACTCAGTTCTTTAGGCCAGTGAATTAAAATCTGTCTCTCAGGGACTTCCCTGGGGGTCCAGTGGCTAAGACGCCGTGGCCCAAGTGCAGGGGGCCCGGGTTTGATCCCTGGTCAGAGAACTGGATACCACATGCCGCAACTAAAGATCCCGTGGGCCACAACCAAGACCCAGCACAGCCAGATAAATAAATAAATGTTAACAGAAAAAGGATCTCAGCTGCTCACCCGGAAAAAGCAGATGCTAATAGACTCAGCGACAGAGGATCACAATAAGGATGAGATGAGATAATACTTGCAGACTTTACTTATTTCTTTTCTTCTGGCCATGCCGTGCAGCAAGCAGGATCTCAGTTCTCCACCAGGGATCAAACCTGGGCCCCCTGCAGCAGGAGCCTGGAGTCCTCACCACTGGATAATACTTGTAAAGTGCTTTTAAAAACATCTGCAGGTACCAAGTGCTCAGTAAGTATCTGTTGTTACTCTTTGTGCGAAATTATTGGAAAAGGATCATTGTCCATTAAAAGCATGCAAGAATGTGTCTTCCTTAGTATTATATCATGAAGAGGCCTCCATCTTGGTTAACAGATGTACCCCAGGTTCTGTTAGAATCTAACAACCTCTAACGAGAATGCTAAGATTTTTAGGCACCATATGGACCGCCTCATTTTCTTTAAACAAAACTGCCCACCCAGAAGACTGCCGTCTCCTTAGGCAGGGGCCCTTTACTCTGTTGCAAATGTTCCCAGCCTGACCCAGTTAGAAAGGTTCAACAGAAAACGATGCGGTCACACCAATGCATAGAGTTGAAGAGACTCTTCACACCACTCTAGAACCGACCACAGCTGGGTTTTAACTAGCCAGTTCCTGGAATACATTTACACCATGATTTGCTTTAAAATATATAAACATCAGACAGGCACAGTATTCAGAAACACAACTGTTTTCTAAGGGGAAGTATGTGCATTCTAATTTCTAGCAACTGTTAATGGGCTTGACTTACCCAGGGCCTTACTCACCTCCTAAGGATTACTTAAAGCCCAATGGTAGTGACAGCAATGTGAATCCTACTGCTTAGCTTAGTCTGTGCTGTGAAAGGATGTCTCTCCTGTTAGTCATCCATCCATTTCCCAAAGTATCTTTTATGGAAAGTAGGTTAAATGTGACTGGGCAGATGATCCATCATAGCTGCACTCAAATTTTCAAAGATAATTAATGTTTGCTTTCATTTATTATCTCCAATGCAACAGGCATGTTATAGATCTCCTCTACTCTTTTCAAAGATGCTGTGACTTGGAGGTTGTTGTTTCTAATTATTTATGGATAAACCGAATCCCAGAAAATTGTTCAGGATCATGAAGGTTTTAGTTTTAGAGCTGGATTTCAGATCTAGGTAAATCTGATTTTTCAGTCTAATTCCTTCCTCCTTCCAGTGCTATTTATCTAAGTGTATTTTTGGGGGGGGGGGGGCGGGGTTGCTGCAAGGCATGCAGGATTTTAGTTCCCTGACCGGGAATCTAAACTGCGCCCCCTGCAGTGGGAGCAGTCTTAACCACTGGTGTGCATGTCAGCCGTGTCTAACTCTTTGTGATCCCATGACTGTAGCCCACCAGCTTCCTCTGTCCATGAGATTTCCCAGGAAAGAATACTGGAGTATGTTGGCATTTCCTTATCCAGGGCATCTTTCCAACCCAGGGGTTGAAGCTGAGGCTCTTGCATCTCCTGGACTGGTAAGCAGATTCTTAACCACTGGACTGTCAGGGAATTTCCTCTAAGTCCACTTAAAAGGAGGGAGGTAAAGTCCACCTCATACCTGGAGGAAAAAAATATTTTTAATTATAGTAACTACCATGCTCTGCTAGCATGGGTAATGCAGTTATATTTACTCCAACATAAAAGATAACCTTGGCTCAAATCAGAAAACTTCTATTAAAGCCAGCATGGTTATTACCTGTCAAATTGAATTGATATCATATTACTGAGCTATCTTCCA
This sequence comes from Cervus canadensis, assembly GCF_019320065.1. Classification (NCBI taxonomy): domain Eukaryota; kingdom Metazoa; phylum Chordata; class Mammalia; order Artiodactyla; family Cervidae; genus Cervus; species Cervus canadensis. Next base: position 13,872,878 of record NC_057408.1, on the reverse strand, counting down.
GTTCTTAATAAATGCTAAATAAGTACCCTTACTCCTACAGTGGAACGGGATATAAAGAGAATATAAACAGAGTTAGCACTATGATAATAAAGCAGAGAAGTTTGTAGGAATGGTTGATACTCCAAGGAATCAGTTCACAAATCCCGGGTTAATTCTAACACCATGTTCTCCAGCAGAGACTTCGTAGTGAGGGTCTAATGGCTGTTCCTCTAAAGCTGGACCCTTCCTCCTTGTTCATGCCTGTGAGGACCACAAGAGATGGGGCCCTCCTAGCCGCACATCCCGCCTTCCCCATTTTCCCCACAAGGAGCTGCAGAATTGAACGGAGCTATAACATTCTTCCCCTCCTAGAAACCCCAGGCTTGATCCTGCAGCTGTGACTGGCCAAGGAGACGGCCAACTCCTATAGTCTAGACAAACTTCTTTGGAAGAAACCCCAGACAGAGACTCAGAGGGAGAGTGAGTGTGTGTGTATTAGAACTTTCATGAACATGACACCCAAATCACATAAACCCCAGACAGAGTCAGAAGGACAGTGAATGTATGTATATGTGTGTGTGTGTGTGTGTGTGTATTAGAACTTTCATGAACATGATACCCAAATCACACAAACAGTTTTTCTGGATCTTTTTGAGACATTTGACCAAGTAACAAGAAGTTTCTCTCCCTTTAAAAAGATTTTGCCCATTTTTCTTTCAGCCACCTATAGGCATATAAGGCTACCCAATCTTTTAACATTACCTTTATTTCAGAGTTTGGCAAAAATTGTGTGATTCTGTCATGGACATAAGAATCAGATGTTTCTTCCTGTCTTGGGAGGAAATTCCAGAGACCAACGGCTTTAATAAAACTTTCAGAATTTGGACAAGTTAAAACGAAGGCAGACTAGGTGCAAAGATGGTGTACACACCCCAAAACCAGGGCTTGAAAGCCCTTTGACTGTGTGAGCATGTTTGAGGCTTCTTGCCTTGAGCATGTTCTCACAATGGCTCGGAGACCGGGGCGCTTTAATACTCCTCAAGGGGTAACCAGAATTCCCTCAGTGGACCTGGCCGTACGTCAATCAAAACTGAAACTGAAGGGAAGGTGCCAGGGCGACCTGCTTATTCCAGGGGTATGTGTGTGTCACTCAGAGGTCTGAGTGCTTGCTGCGTCTTGCTTCTCTGAAAACACCTTTAGATGACTATTGCTGTCTTCCAGGGAGACCAACAGGAAAAGGCTATGAATCTTTGTTTGAGCCATTTATAGCTTTTTCCATGATGGCTACCTTAGAGCTTGTAACTGATCAGGTAATTATCCTGAATTGAAATTTGAGACTCTGAGAACTGATTTGTGAATAGCTCTATTTTTAAAAAAAGTATTTATTTTCGGCTGCATTGGGTCTTAGTGTTGGCACATGGGCTGCTCTTGGTTGCGGCCCAACACGTGGTCTCTGTAGACTGTGGCACGCTCTCTCTAGCTGAGGCCTGCAGGCTCTCAGACCCCCATCTCAGCCAGGGATGGAACCTGTGTCCCCCGCATCGCAAGGAGGATTATTAACCACTGGATCATCACCGAAGTCCTGCTTTAAACACAGCGTAGGAATTACACAATCCTGCAAACTAAACTTCACTTCAGCTTCATTTTATTTTGCTCCCCTGATTTCCCCTTTGCCCTGATTACTTTATCTAATCTGCTCCACATCATTTGTTGTTGCTTAGTAAGTTGTATCCAACTCTTTTGCAACTCCATGGACTGCAGTCCGCCAGGCTCCTCTGTCCATGGGGTTTCCCAGGCAAGAACACTGGAGTGGGTTGCCATGCCCATTTGACAGCTAGATTAAAGACAGAAGATCTTAAAAGTTCTCATCATAAGAAAAAAAAAATGGTACCCTTGTGTAGTGATGGATGTTAACTGGACTTTTTGCGGTTATCATTTTGCTATAGATAACGTACTGAATCACGCCGTACACCTGAAACTAATGTATTATATGTCCATTTGCCTCAGTTGAAAAAATAAAAGTTAAAAATGTTTTAAAATGAGTGGAAGAAGCCATGGTTCTTATTTCAAAGGATACTCTCTGCCCAGTGGCCTAGTTTTTTTTCTTTTCTTGCTTCACTTTGCTCGTGTATGCTGGCCCCTGTATTCTCTAGCTAGTCATCCCCTCCCCTGGACAGCACTCAGAAGCCCTTAACAATAGCTGGTCCACCGGGGAGTGGAACTTACAGCACAGCCCCGCATCCCGAGGACACGGTAAATTGTATAACTATCCGCTCTCTGCTGTGTTTCAGGGAAGCTGACAGGTCTATATGGAAAACATCACGGAGAGTGGTATGCTGAAAGTTAACAATTGTACAGAGCCTCCCATGAGGAGTCCCGAGGTCTGCATCATTAATCTTTATAACACTCCCATGAGAGAGGCAGGAGGTGCATCTTCTCAGCCCACGTTTCAGAAGTGAGGGAACGGGGCACATCAGTGGGGGAGATGAGTTAGGGTATCAGCAGGGAAAAGCCCAAGCCCCTGGAGGTCCCTGCCACACTCAGCTGAGGTCTGACATCTCCCATGCAGGCTGCAGCCTGAGCTAACGCAGTTTTGTCTTTAACAGGCGTGTTTAACTTTTCGGGGGACCGGAATGCATCCAGGACATCCACATCTCTTTCCACTCCGCTGTGCTTTCCAGCCCAGCCCCCCAAGAAACGTCTCGTGCGGTCCGTAGCTGCCAGTGGGTTCAAATACCAGGTCTCCAGGCCAAGGTTTTCAAAACGGCTCTGCTCCAGCTCCCCTCTTCCAGACACGCCCTCTGGACACCCCGCCTCAGGGTTTCCTCCACAGGCAAGCCTGGCCTGTGTGCCGGACCCCAGCACATCCTTGGAAACCTCCTTCTCATCCGGGCTCAGTGGCAGGGCTGAAAACAAGGAGGCCTCAAAGCCAGCTCCTCGACTCCCAGATCGACTCCTCCCAAATCAACAGACTTGATTTTGCTTTCATCATCTACAACCTGAATTACTGTCTCGGGAAAACTCCCTGTCCCCATATGAGGCTTATTAACTATTTAATGAGATAACGGATGACGAATCTCCTTTACCATTCTCTATTACTTGTAGAACTAATGTCCACAATTACAACAGTAGAAAAGCAAAATGAAGAGAGAGGAGAAAAAAGACAGCCAGATGTAAAATTAGAGTAATAGGTAAGAAAATAAAAATAGACCCTCCTAAGAATGGCCTCTAAAGTGACACAAATTTTACAACCTCTAAGATGGGTTTCCTTTAAGAGCTTAGAGGGGTATCTCTAGGGTATCCCCTAGGATCTCCAGGAACTCAAACAGCTGTTGTGAAATAAACTCCTGTTTATCTAAAAGCAGAAAGTTTCTATGGCTGATTCATATCAATGTATGACAAAACCCACTGAAATGTTGTGAAGTAATTAGCCTCCAACTAATAAAAAAAAATTTAAAAAAAAATAAAAGCAGAAAGTTAAAAAGTTAAAACTGAAAATCCTGTGTAATATAATCATTTAGGTTCAAAATGAGGACAGTTAATGTCTACTGAGCACTCAATATATACACCAGCCACTGTGAAAATGTGTCATATGCATTACCTTATTCATTATTCTTAAACACTTATAGGGAGTTTTGTCCATTTTACAGATGAGAAAACTGAGTTTCAGAAAGGTCACTGGCCCTGGAAGCCAGGCACCCTGAGTTTGAATCTGGTTTTTTTCTTTCTGACTTTTGATGTCATGGTCAGGTTGTACAAGTTTCTGCACTGTCTCCTGACCATGTGAAAATTCACTTCTTTTGTCTGATTTCAAATCAAGTCTGATGTGTGCTCTGCCATGCCTATGTAAGTTTTCAGGGAAAAAAAAACCCACCTCACTGAAGTTGGACTCCTAGTTTCAAGGGATATGGTATCACATAAAGTCATAAATGTGAAAAAAAAAAAAAAACCTTTGGAAAATATAAAAACACTCTACAGAACAATGAGGATACCACTGCTTTGAAAAATGTCAGACACACAGGGTGATTCTCAGTGGCCCAGAATATTTTGAATCAAAACGCCTGCTCAGCTAACCCATGAGGACCCTAGTAACCTGATCAAGGGGTGTTTTCTCCTCCTCAGGAAAGCTGCAGAAACCACGGGTTTGTTAGAGGCTGGGCATTAAAACCTGGAGCTCCGGCAGCTGGTTTCTGGGCTCGCTCAGCGGGGCACGGTTATGTCAGGAGTTACTCTTTAACAGGCAGGCAGGGAAACGCCGAATGGGCAACCAAGTGTGAAGATGCAGAGGCCTACGAGTTACCCGTGGGTCACCACCAGCTGACCCGATTAACGGCCCTCAGCCCGGGGGTTTCAGGAGACCCCTTAATAGCCTTGTGTTAACCAGCCGGCCGCAGGCCCCTTCACGATCTCACCTGATCTTCCAGGAGCTTCCAGCTCTCGCCTGTGTGCGTGGTGTGAAACAGCATTAAAGCAAGAGGGCTTTTTAAAATTAATTTATTTAATTGGAGGCTAATTACAATATTGTGGTGGTTTTGCCCAGCCACGGGTGTACATGTGTCCCCCATCCCTCTGGCTTGTCCCAGAGCACCGGCTTTGAGCGCCCTGCTTCATGCCTCGAACTTGGGCTGGTCCTCTATTTCACAGTCCTCGGACAGGGCTGACCAGAGCTCATTACTTGTTTGGCCAGAGGGCTAAGGGACTGGAAACAGACACGCTCTAGTTTCAGGCCTGGGGCTGCCCTCACCTCCTGCGTCCTCCCTTCTACGAAGGAGATTGGGGGGGAAGGGGGCGGGCAGTGTAGACGCTCGAGGGGCTGGGCGGGGAGGGGGAGGCAAAACACGGGCCTGACCCGCGTCCTTGGAAGCCAGCCCACTACGGGAAGGAGGCGTGTTAAGCCCTCTGCCCCCCGCCTCCTCCCCCGCCCCGGCTCTGCGACCCCGGGGTAAAATGCCAGCGGCCGCCCGCGCTCCGCACGCCGCGCGCGGCGCCCAGCGGAGGAAGGGGCCGGCGGGGAGGGCGCCGCCCAGAGCCGAGCGGAGCGCGTCCGTCTGTCCGGCGTGAGCCTCGGGAGCGACACCTCCCGGACCCCCGCGGGCCCCGCGTCCCCGCCCCGCTGGCGCCCCTGCGCCCCGACCCCTAGCCGCCCCGAGCCCCCTAGCCCTGCGCGGCGCGCAGGTGGCTCCGACGCCCCCGGCCTCGGGCGCCCCCCGCCGGGCACAGGCAGGCGGCGGCGCGCGCGGAGGAGCCGGGCGCAGGGCTGGAGAGGCGGCCGGCGCCGCCAAGAAGCCGCGAGCGTCCCCGATGGTGCCGCCGCTTCCAAGCCCGGTAGGGGCGGCGAGGGGCCGGCTGGGCAGGAGCCTGGGTCCGCTGCTGCTGCTCCTGGCGCTGGGACACGCGTGGAGCTACCGAGAGGAGCCGGGCGACGGCGACAGGTTCGCGCTGCGGGTCCCTGCTGCGTGCGCGCCGGCTCTCGGGGCGCAAGCGGTACCCTCTCCCCAGCCCATCCCGCCGGTGCCCCGCGCGCTCTCGGCTTCCCCCGGCGCTCACCTCTCCTGGGCGAAGGAAAGCTTCGCAGACTCCGGGGTAGGAGCCTCTTTCGCGCGCATACCCCGGGCTCTCGCATTCGGGGCTCGGTGACACCGCGCGCCGCCCTCCTGCCGCCGTCGGTGCCCGCGTCTGCACCTCTTCTCTCTCTTGCGGACCGGGTTCGCTTCGTGGGACCCTCGCCGGGCCCGGACCTCGGGGTCTTCCCCGCGTCCGCGCTCGGGTACCGGCGCCGCCTCGGCGCGCGGGATGCGGATGCCCGGCGCGCACTGACCCCCGCTCTCGTGCGGAGCGGCCAACCAAGTTCGCCTAACTTTTTCAGAGAAATCTGCTCGGAAAACAACATCGCCACGACCAAGTATCCGTGTCTGAAGCCTTCGGGGGAGCTCACCACGTGCTACAGGTAAGCCCCGGGGCTCGGCTGGCCCGGCAGGCGCGCTCCTGGGCCGGTCGGGGAGGCGGCGCCCGCTGGAGGGGCCCGGAGGCGCGCTCGGGGACCGCGGCCCCCGCGGGGGTGCTGCGTCCTCTCTGGTGCAAACTTTTTTTTTTTTTTTTCCTTGTGCGTGTGGTTTCTGAGCCGGAGCAACCACGGGCAACTGAGTGTCCACACCTGGAGTTCATGCTCTCAGAACCCGAGGGCGGTGGTTTTCTGCTCCCCGGGATGCTGGCGTGGTGGTTGGAGAAAAGGTTGCCAGTTTCATGAAGAAAGGGCATGGGACTGTGGGGTAAGCGGTGCGGCATAGCCAGGATGAGTGATTGCGCTTGCGTTTTGTTTTGAGCATATAAAGTCAACAAGGAAATCCTTAGTCCTTGGCTGTGTGTTGACCTTCTGCCGGGACAGAGTGTAACTGTCACGGCCTGTGTGCGGGCGGTGGATAAGGTTGTTCCGTAAAAGCCAAAAGCGTCAAGATCCTTGAGCCACAGAAGAGGATCCGTCTTCCTGAAAATTCGGTCCGTATATCACCTGGGTGCTTGTTAAAAGCAAATGTGATGAGAGCCAGGGCGTCTGATAGGAAAACTGCCCCCAGGTGGTTTGATTCCCAGCGAGGAGAGTCAGTGTTCCCTGCGTGCAGCTCTCTGAACGTGAGGGGCGGTTCGCTGTCACCATAGGTGACCACAGGCCCTGTCCCCCTGCCTTCACCAGGAGGAGGCGCGCACCCACAAAGACTTGTGAGTTGCCTGCGTTTTAAAGGTATGCTGTTAAAGGTCCAGGGATCACACACTCCCAGCAGACTCCATCTCGGGGAATCCTGCTCTGTCTAGGTGCCAGAATCAATCCTGGGCAGTACAAGGTAACAGGGTAATCCTCAAAGTGAACTTGAAAGAGAAGGAAGTCACCCTAATGATGTGGTAGCCGATGACTCCTCATGGTCTCAGCTGTAAAAAGCTGCATATGCTCTAAGGCCCAGGTGTGAGTGGTTTCAGGGCTGGTCAATTTAGAGGTACCAAAGCACCGCCAGTCACATCACAGACCACACTTTAGAAATCTGTTGTCAACAGAATGACAGTGATGACTTCAGGAAGGCAACTGTCCTGTGAATCCTTGGGAAGGGATTCTCAGTCAGGGGTGGTAAACACCGAACAGAAATGTGAGTTAGTAGGGAGGACTGCAGTGTGGTTCAGTTGGCAGGTAAAGTCTTGGAGAAGTTAGCGGGGTAAGCAAAGTCTACCCAGCTGGGCTTCTGACCTGGTGGTGGCGGCTTCAGGATTCTGCCTGGCTCCAGCCCTGCGTTTCATCTGCACTGTTTCTTAGGACTCATTTCCCCCCATCACCACAGCATAAAACCTCTGATTTAACATGGAACGTGCCCCTGAGATGGTTTGCTCATTATTTGGTCCCTGAAAGTCAGGCTGCCCATAAGTCAATGCCAGTTACAGAATGCATGTCCGATTTTCAGAAGCAATGAGAGCCGGAATAGCCTTCTAAGCTGATTTCATTCGTTACGCTGTTACTATCATTCCCACCCACCACCCCCCCCAAGCCCCGAAACTTTTAAAAACTATTTTTTCCTACACTGAGACTCTACAGGAGACATGAGCAGTGTCTTGATGTGTTTTCATTAACCACTACTCAAACGGCTTATGAGAGCTAACAAAATGGGTATCTTCCTAGGAGAAAAGAGCTTGGAGGGATGGGAGGATGTTTTCAGCTGGAGAAGATGGTGCCTGTGATTATTGTCTCTCTGGTTTTCCTCTGAGTTCTGAGTGTACTTCACTGACTTTATGCGACTTCCATAGTTCAGTAACTTCCTGGAGACAGTCAGCTGGCAGCTGCTGTCCCTGTTTTGAACCCTGAGGATGGAGGGACACCGTATGCTGGTTGGTTTGTGAATCCTGTCGTCTTGGCCCTGGAGGCCCTTGCTCCTCCCGGCGTGGTCTGGAAATTGGCACAGGCGTCATCTGGGAGCTTGTATTGTCTTGGGGCCCTGCCCAGCCCTCCCGATCCAGAACTTGCATGTTAATGAGATGTGCATGAAGGCTTGAAGGGCTGCCATGGAAACCAGTGTCTCAACATGAGTCATGGTGCAGGCCCACTTGGACAGATCCTCAGGAGCTCAGAGGCCTCCACAGTTGAGCGGGTAGTTAGTCCTTCTACCACATTGACATAAAACCAGAGAAAGAGCCAGCCTTCCAGGAAGCTGGACTTGTCAACTGTTGGATGACCCTTAATTAAGCTGAGGGAAGTGTGTCTGACTGCAGAGAATCCCAGTTTTAATAGAAGTCTCCTTGTGAAAGGATTTTTGCACAAGAGAATGGATCCCAGAAGTCACTCCTGAATTGTAGAAAGTGATTTTTTTAACACGGACTTTTGAAAAATCGTTGGCATGGAGGATGAGTTTAATATTAAATAAGTAAACAAATATGGTAGATGTGGGTTATAAATCTGATCTACCATTATTCCTGAAAGTATATGGAGACTTAAGTGTCATAATATGGGTAAGAGAAAGATGGGGTGGGAATAATATTTGTCCTGGACCCTACCACTACCTGCGTACAACTGTTTTCCATGGTTTTACCTAAGCAGCATCTTTCCACTTTATATTAAAGGACAGTTGGAGGACTTACTGCATATTCAGCACAGTCCTTGCACTTTATGTACACATAGCTCTAATTGCTCAAAGCCACTCTGTAGCATGTGGGTGTCTGTTTTGCAGAGGGAACTGAAGCTCTGGGATTTAGTCCACTTGCCCAGAGTCGCAAAGTTAACACACATGCCAGCCCAGGTTTGTCTGACTTCAAAGCCTGGGACCTTTTATCACCCTGGAGGTGTCTACAGATGAGCCTGAACTTCCAGATCTGAGATCTAAGTAAGGAAGACTATAAATTTAAATAGATACAAACTCAAGACAAGCACTTGGTAATGCCAGCATCCGCCGTGACCACAGTGGTTTTGTGAGTTGCCATGGCCCTTGATCTATCTCAAACAATTGACTTTATGTTATCATATTATGCACAGAATTGGTTTATGCATAGAGAGCTTTCCTTCCCTGTAGGGTTTCTTTCATCTTAATCACAGTCTCTGTCTCTAGAGACTCTACACCACTGTGCTTTGAGCCAAGTCCCTGAAGTTGATGAAATGCTGAATGAGTGCCTTTGGCAGCTTAAAGGACACATTCGCTCAGTGTTATAATCTGACATACGGTAGAGCATATCTTTTACCAGTAGTTAAGATTTTACAGTTTGTGTGACTTATCTAGGCTCTAAATTTACTTTACCCAAGCATATAAAGTTATCATGGCATTTACCCTCTTGTGGCTAATAGTTTTCTTCCTGTTCCCAAACCATGTAATTTTTGAACAAAATGTTTGGGTTTACTTTTTGTTATTTAGTTGCTAAGTCATGTCTGACTCTCTTCACTCCATAGCCCTCCAGGCTCTTCTGTCCACAGGATTTCCCAGGCAAGAATACCAGAGTGGGTTGCCTTTACCTTCTCCAGGGGGTCTTCCTGGAACAGGGCTCAAACCTGGGTCTCCTGCATTGGCAGGTGGATACTTTTTACAGCTGAGCCACTGGGTCTCATCAGTTAAATGACATGTTAAAGGATTTTTTAAAACCAGAAAATACATTTGAGTGTAGGACACATTAAGACATCAACTGGAGTTTGTATCCAATAAGCATGCTAGTTAAGTCTTTGGATACATGAGCCGATTAAGGATTTGAGCATCTAATATGTGCTTAAGATAGTCCTAGAAAACCCTTGAGCAGTCTCTGATCAAGTTTTGCAGAATTGACTTTTCAACCAAGGACTCTAACTGTAACCAATATACAGTGTACATGACTGAGTTCAGAGTTGTGTGGTTTAGATTATCAGTGATGGGGGAAGAGATTAGAAGCACCTAGGAATGGCTTTATGGACGTGGTTGTTTTTAAGTGATTTTTTTTTTTTAAACAGAAGGGTTTGTGTTTATTGCATTCACTCTGATCCTCAGCTGTGTGGTTCACAGACCTCCAGTGGAGGCCCTCAGCTCTATTAGTCCCATCAGTGGTGCCTCATTAGGGTCACGTTCCCGTGGGAAATAATGACACTGGGATGTGAAAACTCCCACTTCAAGATAATGCAGTAGCATTGCCAAATCCTGTTAGCATATGGAAGTTAGCGTGATATTTCTGCAAATGTGTTTACTTGGAAATTGGAGAGCAAGAAGGTCGCTTCATTAGAGCAGCAATATTCAGAGAGCCCGGGACTCTAGCTAAGGCTCTGTTGGAGGCAAGGCTGGAGAATATCCTCTCTGCCAAGTCTCTGAGTTCCTACACAGGGCTTTGATTGTGTCAAACATGCATAGTATAAAAAACTCCATGCCCCGGTTTGAATTCATGCTCTCCCGCTTGTTCTATAACTTTGAACATTCCCTAGTCTCCATTTTCTCCTTGGAATACGTGAGGACCGTGTTAGTACTGGAGTGACAAGGTTACAGGGAAGATGACCTGATGCACGCAGGCTGCCCTCGACGGACAGCGCCCCTCAGGCTCCCCGTGTCTCCCCTCATCCTGCGCCCTGAGTGCACGTACTGAGCGCTCAGCGGACATTTGCTGAGTTTTGAACTTGACAGTCGAAATTTTTGAAAGAGCAAATTCAGACCAGAGCCAGAAACCCTGAGGGTGTTTATGCAGCAGTCACATGTCAGCTGTTTTTAGATGCTTTTCCAAATGTAGGCTAGCCCAGAAATCTAGCGCCTTGGGAAAATCACAAAAAGGTTATCTTTTGCTTCCTCCCTCCTACCTGACTACACAATGTCTTCTATTCCTGTAACTATGAAAGCAGGCGGCAGGCGTAGCTACCCCTGTTTCAGAGGCGCGTAGAGGCTTGCTGTCTGTCCAGGGTCATGAAGGGACTTACTGGCAGAGACGAGGTCCTCAGGTCCTCAGCCCAGTTCTGGTCTCTGCCTGCTGCCTCCCATCCTGTGGGCCGCATAGCTCAGGACCAGCTCCGAGGGCGGCTCTGAGCAACTGTTGGCTTAATCAGGGCTCGTGGGCCCCCTTGGAAAGAGCACTTGTGTCTTTCTGAGGACCACTGTATTCCTACCATAAGGAGGAAGTGGTCCCGGTGTCGTGAAGAGTGGAGCCGGGCACAGGTGGGCATGGCTTCGTGCCAAGCCGCCCGAGTCGCAGCTGTGTTGGAGGGCGCCTCTTGTTCCCGCTGGCTGGTTAGCTTGCGAAGCCCCTGAGTCATCTGTCCTCTCAGTCACGACTGTAGCCTCAGAGGCTAGTCCTCAGCCTGGACGGAGCCCACGTGCGTTGTCTGCATGCATACGAGTGGACGAATGTTAGTGTTACCAGTAAACAAATGTGACCTGTCTTTTAGGTCTTCCCAGAACTTCTGTTGCTATCAGAGTATGTCTTCTTTTCTCTCTCTCTCTCTCTCTTTTTTTTTTTCCTTCTAGAAACTGGATTACATTACTTGCCCCTCTGAGATGCTGCCGTTGTTTGCATGAGCTCCCGCCTTGACCTGCTTCCCTTTAGTTGCAGATGTGTTACGGGAGCTGACTCGGGCAGGCCTAGCTCACTCTGTGAGCTTGTTACTCTGATAATAGCTGAAGAGGACCTGGGCAGTTCCACCTGGCATGATGCCCGTGGACGCTGGTTTGGAAGCGGTGCTGGGTCACAGTTTTGCGGGGGATCTCCCTCCCTCCCACACCCTGTTGTCTAGCTTGAGCAGGTGTCCGAGGAGGGTAGGGGGCATGGTGGAGGATGTTGGCCCAGGCAAGCTTCTGTCTCACTTTTCACTCATTCTCTGTGGAACAATACAAAATGATAGGAAAGAGCTGACCATTGAACTGACCTCGAAAGGCCTTGTGGTCACTGGTGTCCTTCGGGACCAGGTCTAGGTGTTACTCTCTGTCCCGAGAGTTGTCGATGCCTGACTTTCTATATTCACTTCAGTTCATCTTTTCTAAGTGAAGCTGGGAGATGGGTGCACCCAGAAAAAGCAAGTACTCTTTCTTCTAGAACACTCCGTCTTCTCAGGTGGTGCTTTGCCTTTCAGTCAGCGGTTTAAGTGTCAGCCTACAGCATCTGCAGATTTAACTACCCTCCTGCGTGATGGGACCCGCGCCACTTCAGTGCATTAGAGGAGCTCCCTGATCCAGGCCACAGCTGCCTGTCTGGAGAACCAAGGTCTCCATGCAGTCTGCTTGCTTTTTTTTTTCTTTTTAGTTTATTGCTTTTTATTTGGAGGATGAAAAGGTAATCAGCTGTACCATCTGCAGCTTCTCTCCTGCCAAGCCAGGTTCTTTTTGTAAAGTCGTTGACCAGTTTCAGATTTTTACCAACAATTTCGTTCACTTATTCAGAGCTTACTATGTGCCAAGCACTTAAAATATGTATGCAGTATATAAACATGAGTTGTTTTTACTCTGAAAAAAATATATATATGTGAATAAGGCAGGAAAAAAAACCCCCAAAATCTCTGCCCTCATGGAATGCATGGATTTTAATTCCATTTATTCAGTAAAGGGGTTTCGAGCCGAGGATGTCCTTGGGGACGTTTATAAGATGATTATCTTTGGCTCACAACCAATGTCACATTTGGGGAGCTAAAAGCTTAATTTCCTGTGGCCCAGCTGTATTCTTTCAGCAAGAGAAGCCCCACAGCTCCAGGCCAGGGACCTGAGAAGCTGGGGATAGTGGTAACTAATGTGTTTTTTTTTTTTTTTTCCTGCTAGCAGGAAAATAGCACGTGCCACAAGTCCCTTGCTTCTAAGAATTATTGGAATGTGAAGCATTACAGAGAGAAAGTGAATTCTCTGGCGGTGTCCTGCGAGGCAGCATCAGAATTGACCACCTAGGAGCAGAGAGCTCGTCGGGACCAGCTCACCTCAGCAGGGTCACCCCATGTTTCCCAGCGGTGACTTTAAGCAGGGTGTTAAGGGAAGGCCAACCCCTCCTGCAGTCCTGACTCTCCTAATAACACAGCCCAGGTCCATGTTCATAAATGTTTCTAAACCTTCTGGACAGTCTGTTTTCAGCCTATAGAGGACAGAGCCACGTTATGTCCACGTGTTTAATTTCAAGCAAAGGACAGGCTTCCCTGGTGGCTCAGTGGTAGAGAATCCACCTGCAGTGCAGGAGTCTTAGGTTCTATCGCTGGGTGGGGAAGATCCCCTGGAGAAGGAGATGGCAACCCACTCCAGTATTCTGGCCTGGAGAATCCCATGGACAGAGGAGCCTGGCGGGCTGCAGTCCGTGGGGTCGCAGAGAGTCAGACACGAATTAGTGACTGAACCACCACCACCCAGCAGCGGACATCTTTCCAGCTTCGAGGTGTGATCCGTGTGAGTCAAAAGCAGGCGTCCGAGTCTGGAAGGACAGATGTGTTGCCTCCTCGTTCGGGGTGTCAGAACGTGAGTAGGTCATCTTTCCGTGCCCTTTGTGATTTCAGAGACTTGAACCACATCCCTTCCAGCCTTATCTGTTCTCCGCCTTTACACGGCTCGCCCACTGCCCTGGGAGTGTCCCTGGCATTTGCCCCTGCTGGAGTGAGGCCCTCATTCGTAGTCCTCTGGGAATGCCAGGGGCGTCTGTCAGCCCGATGGCTGCTGCTGCAGAGAGCTGGTGGGAAGCCGGAGGGCCCTCTGCACGGGGATCTGGCTCTGGAAATTTGGTATAAAGCAGGGATTGGTCTTTATGCAACCCGCAATCTGAGGATGTTTTTTACCTTTTTATAAAAAAAAATTCTGGCTGCACTGGACCCTCACTGCCGCGAGGACTTTCTCAGGATGTGGTGAGCGGGGGCTCCTCTCCAGCTGAGATGCGCGGGCTTCCCCCTGCGGTGGCTGCTTCTGTTGCTGAGCGTGGGCTCTGGGCACGCAGGCTCGTTAGTCGCGGGGCACTGGCCTAGGGTCTTCCCGGCAGGTGGAGTCTTCCCAGACCAGGGTTTGAACCCACGTCCCCTGCATCGGCAGGCGGAGGATTCTTAACCAGTGGGCCACTCGGGACGTCCCTTATGTTTTTGAAAGGGTTACACTCAGCAACAGACCTTACTTAGCCCCACATCTCAGATATTTACTGTCTGGCCCTTCTCCAGGAAAAGTCTGCCGACTTCTGAAGAGCCATCTTATTGCCAGGATGGGATTGGGTTTCTCCATTCGACTGTGACCTTGCCCACGGGTCTGAGTCCTCAAGGAGGTCATCTTGGAGACGTTTAGGCAGCTTCATCTTTGGGGCCTGCACTTTAGTGTGGCCATATTTTATTGTATCTGGTCTCTGGCCTGAGCGGTTTTGATTGTGATTTTGATTTCGATTTTGATGGTTTCCTGATCTTGAGGAATCAATCATAGCTGCTGTTCAGCTGGAACTTTATCTCCAGTCCTCTTCCCTTAAATGATTCTCTGAGTGACTGTGACTTGTCAGAAGCTGGTTTTACTGCAAGTAGTTCAGCTAACTTACTGCCGCTTGTCTGCGTGTTCCCAAGTCTGGCCTTCCTCTGCCAGCTGAGTAATCCCTGGGTTGCCTTGGCGGATGGCCCGCCGCCCCTAATTCCATACTTTGCTAATTCCCTGCTTGCATATTCATCGTCACATGCTTTGACTCAGAGCCAACTCTCCATAAACTTGTGAGCTTGGAGTTTCTACAGTGGAAAATGGCACATTCAAAAATCAAATGATGGTGTGTATATTTGGGTGAGGGACACACATCTAGAGGGACCTGGGGGATAGTCATGTTCGATGATGAGTACCCTCAGTCACGGTTGCAACATCCCACTTTTCCTTTTATGGCTGAAAGTTCACAGCGTGGCTCCGTTGCATTGTGCACCACATCGGTGATTAAGCTGCTGAACTTAAACTCCGAACCGCCTTTCAACAGTGCCACGTCTTTGATTCCATGAAGATCACGGAGACGCCTAGAGAGGGATGCCTTTGGACACCGAGTGTGGGGGAAGAAGGAAAGAACTGTTGAAAGGGAATGTTCTGAGCGAGGGGAGCAGGACCCCTGAGGGTATTTTGGAGAAAGGGGAGGAGGAAAATGTTGGCATGCCCCGCCTGACATGTTAGGAAAGTGAAAAGTGCTGCTGGGTGGAGGAAAGAGGAAAACTCCAGGCATAAACACTTGATCAGGAGAGTACCCTGTGGAGATGAAGTCAGGAGAGAAAAAGGTGTTTCTCAGACGCAGCAGACCGTGGTGCAGAGGGGTCGGGGCACTTTCCGGTCGTGATGAGCGCATTCTGTGTCCTGACTGTCTTACACAGCTGCCTGCATTCCTGGCAACTCCTCACACTTGCACTTAAAATAGATGAATCTTATCTGATATAATTATTCCTCAATAAGGGCTTCCCAGCTGGCTCAGTGGTGATGAATCCACCTGCCAATGCAGGAGGCCCAGGTTCGATCACTGGGTCAGGAAGATCCCCTGGAGATGGGCCTGGCAACCCACTCCAGTGTTCTTGCCTGGAGAATCCCAGGGACAGAGGAGCCCGGTGGGCACAGTCGCAAAAAGAGTCAGACATGACTTAGTGACTAAACAACAACAATTTCTCAAAACTAATTTTTATTTGTTTACTTGAAAGGTTAGCTTCTATGACATTGGATTTTTCCCATACATCAAGTATCTAAATAAGTTATATTTTTTAGTCACTGGAAAAAAAAAATGTTCCTGTTGAAGTCACGTGGGAGCCTGTGACCTTGGTAACCAGCCATTTTAACTGACTCAGCTGAGCAGAGGTTAAATGAAAGGCAAGCTAAGCTTTAAATGTCGACAGATTGACGAATGCAGTTTCCATAGCGTCCTGCTTGTGTTCAGCGCCATTCCTTCCGAGGCTGCTGCTGCTGCTAAGTCGCTTCAGTCGTGTCCGACTCTGTGCGACCCCATAGACGGCAGCCCACCAGACTCCGCCGTCCCTGGGATTCTCCAGGCAAGAACACTGGAGTGGGTTGCCATTTCCTTCTCCAATGCGTGAGAGTGAGAAGTGAAAGTGAAGTCGCTCAGTCGTGTCCAACTCCGAGATCCCACGGATGGCAGCCCACCAGGCTCCCCCGTCCATGGGATTTTCCAGGCAAGAGTACTGGAGTGGGCTGCCATTGCCTTCTCCACCTTCTGAGCCTGGAGCCCATCTAAGCGGCGGCGCGGGGACCTGGCCTCGACTTTCCATCCAGCTGTCCCTTCTCCCTGCTTCCCTTGGCATCACTCGCGGTAATGTGTCCATGTTTCACTCTGGAATTTCCCTCTAGTGAAATGGCTCACAGCCTTTGTGGTGAAAAATTGCAAGGCAGAGAGGAGGTTGGCTTCCTGGGAGGCCAGAAAGACCACAAGACTGCTCATTGGAGGCAAGGTCATTGCAAAAAAATAATTATAAAGCACTGGAATTTAGTTCTGGAAGATTCTGAAAGGTTAGAGGACTCTAGAATGTAACATTCATGAGGTTTTATCTCTGAGAAAGTTTGGCTGCAAGATTTTAATCCTGTAAAAAAGCAATGTTAATATTCTGTCAGTTTTCTGTAAGTCACTCTTGCCCATCGGCTGGGAGGATACAGGGAGAGAGAAGTGTGGAGCTCTGTATAAAATCTATGTGGGGGTCACTCAATCAGGTGACCTTTTATATCTGCCTGGAATCCAGCTGAGAGGAGGGGAGAGGAAGCAGAGGGTGGGTCTGGGGGAGCTTTGGATACAAAACCGGAAATCGGGGATACGAGCCTGAGTGCTTTCCTCTTGACTGCGCCGTGCGCGAAGGCTCACAGTCAGAAACCGGCTTGTTGTCCCGTGAGCCCCCTCTCAGGTGCCAGGGCAGGTGCGCGGCAGAGCTGCGGTTCTAAACCACAGTCTGGACACTTCTGGAAGGCCTGACAGTTACGGCCACCTTGCCTTCTGCCAGCCGCGGTTTAAGAGATGCGTAGACCCGGGGAGGAGGAAGCTAGAGGTAAGAACGTCAGTCCTGCTGGTGACAACGTACGTTGGACACGTCGTCAAAAGTGGACACATGAACGAACACCCATATCCCCTCTCCCCTGACCGTGTTAGTTTGCCAGGAATGCCTAGGCAAACTACCATAGACGGGGAGGCTTCCCCAAGAGGTTCTCTTGCAGCTCTGGAGGCGGGAGGGCTGGGACGAGGGTGGGGGCAGGGTTGATCCCTCCCGAGGCCTGGCCCTGGCTTGCCGATGGCTGTCTGGCGTCTTCACACGGCTCCCTCTGATCTTGTCTGTCCTGGTCTTCGTCTTATATGGACACCAGGTCCCACTGCATCATGGCCCATTCTCATGTCTCACTTTAACTCAGTGGCCTGTTTAAAGCTCTGGTCTCTAAACAGTTATGTTCTCTTGTACTGGACTTAGGACTCCAAGGTCTGAGTTTTGGAAGGACACAGTTCAGCCCTTCACGTCCCCCGCCAGTAACGCCCAGCATGTCCCAGGGCCAGGTAATGAAGGGGGATACTTTCATGCACACTGACTTCTGTGAGCATCACTGTCCACCATGGCGGTCCTGAGTTATCCAGTGAAATTAAAGCGCATTCAGCGACGCCACTGAGGAAGGAAAAGGGCTAAACTGTAACACTGTAAGAGATGACCCAGAGCCAAACGTCCGAGGCTCTGATCTGTTCTCACTCCCCGCATCGAGACATCATCATTACGATGGTGAGGCCCTACCCCCAGGCCTACGGAATCCAAATCTGTGTTTTCACAGGTTCCTTGGTGTTGCCTGCACTTTCGGGGAGGCTGGTGAAGAACCTGCCTGCCTAGGCAAAAGACGCCAGAGCCTCGAGTTCAATCTCTGGGTTGGGAAGATCTCCTGGAGGAGGAGGGCATGGCAACCCACTCCAGTCTTCTTGCCTGGAAATCCCGTAGACAGAGGAGCCTGGCGGGCTACAGTCCCTGGGGTCACAATAGAGTTGGGCACGCCTTGGCGGCTAGGCAGCAGTCACTGGTGTTTCTGACGCGCGTTAGACTGAGGAGTGCGTCCTGAGGGTCAGCGTGCTGCTGCAGGGCCCTGTCTGCTCACGTGGCTGTCCTTTGCTTCCTGCTTGCAAAGCACTGCCTGTGATAGAACAGCCTAGACTGCACATGGAGATCATCCGGTGAGTTTAAAAAGCAATCCCGCTGTCCAGATGGCTCCCTAGACCAGTTGCTTCAAACTCCAGAGATGGGTGTCGGGCACTGGGAATATTTTTTTTAATTGACTTTTAATTGAAGGATAATTGCTTTACAACATCCTGTTGGTTTCTGCCGCACACGAATCGGCCACAGGTGTACATGTGTCCCCTCCCACCCCTCTGGGTTGTCACAGGGCCCTGATCTGAGCTCCCTAAGTCATACAGCAAACTCCTCCTGGCTGTCTGTTCCACGCACAGCAGGTGCGTGGTTCCAGGCCTCTCTCTCCATTCATCCCATCCTCGTCCCCTCCCCTCCCCTCCCCTCCCCTCCCATGTCTGTAAGTCTGTCCTCTGTGTCTGCGTCTCCATTGCTGCCCTGCGAATAGTTCATCCGTACCGTCCTTCTCGAGTCCATAGAATCAGTTCATCCGTACCGTCTTTCTAGAGCCCATAGAATCGGTTCATCTGTACCATCTTTCTCGAGTCCATATATGGCCCCAGACATTTTTGAAGCTCTTCGATTCCATCACTCAGCCAAGGTTGAAAACCTGAGGGAGCAGAAAGCCGAAGGGAGTGGACCGCCTGGTTCTCTACCCGGGGAGAAGCGGTCCCCGTGCCTTCCTTCTGTGGCCTGTAGCCTGATCCTCGGGTCCTGTGTGGTCACGGCAGGTCCACGCCCCTCAGCAGGGACGTTGGCCGCTAAAGCTGGTGTCGGTGCCTGGCAGCCCCCGTCCTCTCTGTGGGTCCTGCTGTCCCTTCCTGCCGTTGCTTTCTCCTCTGAGTCGGTGGTTTCCAGGGGCATTCAGGGGAGCGGTGAAGTGGCTGGGTGGGTCAAGAAGGGTGGCCCGTTCCTTGTAAGCCTGGTCTGTCTTAGGCTGGTCGGCCTTAAATCCCACAAATTCCATCATTTCTCATTTGCTCTCGCAGCCTCTCCGCCTGGTGTTTGGAGCTACTTAGTGACCTTCATTGCATTTTGTTAAAAAAAGTTTGCTTTGCTGTATATGAACCTTCTACCGAGATATAAACACAGCTCAGCATATTGTAAGTGAACACTTCTCAGCGTCAACCTGTGTTTTTCTTTCCTTGTAAGAAGCGCTGTTTTTTCCCCACATCGTGTGATAGGGAGTCTCTGCTGGCAGATTCTTTTCCCATCCCGTTTTTGTGTTGCTCTTCAACTCCTCAGCCCTCCCCTCTGAAAACTCGAGGAGCTTCTCAACCCCCAGCCGACACAAGCTTTTTATAGCTTTGCATTAACTCTAGCAAAACAAAACTACGAGCTTTGTGGTTCTACTGTGTAGTTATCACCTAAGCCCTATATTTACCATATGGCCTTAATCCAGGCAGTCCCCAAATAGGTCCATGTGGAATGCAGTGTTGCATGCATATAATTACATCTTTTTTGAGTAGCGTGGCAATCCTGCTGTTAAATCATAGAAATAGAAGTTATTATAAATTAAGAAAGGAAAGGTAATTGCATTTCCTGGGTAGATGTGCTCTTGAGGTTCTTAATATAATGGATTTCTTTGAATTGGAGGCTGGCGAGATGTAAAGTGGTTCATAAATGATCTGGGTTCTTAACCGATGTCCCGAGTCTGAGTGTGGCACTCTGTTAGAAGGGATACGATAGGGGTGGAGCTTGAAAACCTCAGGTGGAAGTGTGAAAGGAGCCTAACAATTTATGAGGCACTCCTGCCGTCCCCACTGTCTCCAAGTCCTTTCCCAGAGGCCCCTAGGTTTGGGAAACACATTTCCAGGTGTTCGCGCACATGAACGTTACCATCTGTGAAGGGCATCTTGAGGTCTGGGACAACGGGTGCTCAAGGCTGGATGCTCTGGTCTGGTGGCCCTGGAAGTGCGACTGCCCTCCTGCCGCCCCGGGGCAGGGGGAGATTGAGGTCTCGGCACACCTGGAGCCCTTTCTGGGCAGTGAGCAGCAGTGTCTGTCTGTCTGTCCGTGTGTATGTGCGTGTATGGGGATGCTCCAGTGTGGACCACTCCCCTTGCAGCTCTTGGCCGTCAAGCTCTGTTGGTTCAAAAGCTGTTCCTCTGAATCCTGCCTCTCCAGTGACTCCTTCCTTGGCTTTTAAAAAAATTTATGTATTTTTTAATTGAGGGATAATTGCTTTACAGAATTTTGTTGTTTTCTGCCAAACCTCAGCGTGAATCAGCCATGGGTGTACATGTGTCCCCTCCCTCTGGACCCTCCCTCCCCATCCCACGCCTCTAGGTTGGTTCAGAGCCCCTGTTTGAGCCTTGGCTGTCTTTTACAGCAGTTTCTGCTGTCCGTCCTTTAAAATAGTGACTCGCACCCTCTGAGGATATTTATTCACCCCTTAGCTTACACACAGCTTGACTCTGGATCGTCCTGACACAGTTGGTTATGTGCTCATGTGAGTACCTTCGATGTGACGGAAGTCTTCGTTTGGTGCAGCCCAGGGTGCCGTGGGGACCACAGTAGACTCCTTGAGCCTGAAGAGAGGAAGGTTTCGTCCATGCCTCTTAGGACTTTCCACCTGAGGCACTTGACTCCCAGGGGAAATTGACATCATGATGATGAGCGGAAAACACCTTTTTAGAGATGTGTGTAGGGGAAGAAGTAAAGGCACGAGAAAGAGGTGATCGTCTTTCTCTTTCAACTTTACCTTTTTGGTGTGATAGCAATACTTGCTCTTGACGTGTTTTACATCATGAATGACTTGGAACAGGGGATCCCAAATAATCTTACCCCTCCAGGATAATGACAGCCAAGGGACTGGAGTGTCTTTTCCTGATCTTTTCTGGGCCTTTATTAACTAACATACTTGCAGTTGTTACTTATAGAAATGGGCTGGTTCTGCAATTGCTTTTTCAAGCAGCAGTAGGTAAAGAACACTCACCCTGATGTGGGATGCTGATTCATTTTTGCAGCGTGGTGTTTCATTGTGTGGATGCATCACAATTCATCTCTGCACTGGAGAGCTCTTTATAAAGCAGTTAGCAGAGGCTGAGGGTTTCAGTGGGTTCATTTAAGATGCAGATGTCAAATATGTCACATTTTACCTGAATGAGTCGGCAGAGAAGAATCTAGAGTCACCAGATAGAGTTTTGGTCTGGAACCTGCAGGATGCAGCCTCCAGGGTGGCCCTGGGACGTGTGGCCGGGGGTCCCCGTAACCCCCTGGCTTTGGCCCTCACTGTGGGAGGGTGGGGCTCTGATCCGGTTCCTTCCAGCTCTGGCGGTCTGTGACCCATCACTCCCTGCCCTGCAGAGAGCAAAGCGAACAGAAGCCAGCTTTGTTTACAGTGCAGGGGGTTTGCTTGACGTGAGGAAGGCCATCGTGAAGTGTAGATACGTGGGGCAGTCTGGATTCTTATCTCTGACCAGCCTGAGAAGCAGGAGAGCCGTCTGTGAGCTGTCCTCTCTTAAATGCCTTGGGTAGTTTTTCTTACTCTGTGTGTGCGCTCCGTCGTGTCCTACTCTCTGCGACCCCAGGGACTGTAGCCCACCAGGCTCCTCTGTCCATGGCATTTCCCAGGCCAGACTCCTGGAGTGGGTTGCTATTTCCTTCTCCAGGGGATATTCCGGATCCAAGGATCGAACTCACATCCTGGGTGTCTCCTGCTTTGGCAGGTGGATTCTTGACCACTGGCATCACATGGGAAGCTCTAGTGATTTAATTAAAGAGAAAAGAAATCTTTTTTACTCGCCAAGCATATACTGTAGAAAGCGCCCTTCTCTTTGCTGCAAGCACATGCGGGGTGAGCCCGGGGGACCTTCACAGCATTAAGTTCTCCCTACCCTGTCCTGTTTGCTCTTGTTTTTCTTCCAGATGTGCTGTCCCACAGATTAGGGAATGAGGCTAAGAGTCAGTTTCTTAAGACAGAGCCGTGCTCCCGTGGTGAACCTCCCCTTTTCTAGAGAGGATAAATTGTTTGACCTGGGGAGAAGGAAATGGCAACCCACTCCAGTATTCTTGCCTGGAGAATCCCATGGACAGGCTCCAGTCCATGGGGTTGCAGAGAGTCAGACACGGCTGAGCGACTAAACAGCAGCAGGGGAGACATGGTAATAAAGATGGGAAGGGAGGGTGACATCAGATGAGGAAGCTTTCTCATAAAATCTTCACATCTATTAACCCACTGTCCTGGACTTGCAGTTACATAAGCTTTCTGGTACAGGCGTATTTCAGCACGTGGATGTCCTCTGAGTTTGTTTCCTCCGGGGTCCTTGTGAAGACTGCATGTGCTCACTGGCCTGCTGCCGCTGACTTGCTGGGATGGTCAGCTTGCTGCCCTGGTTCTGGCTCCGTATTTGGCTCTGTCTGGCCAAGAGGGGAGGAGCGATGATGCAGCAAGGTCGTAGGTGCATAATGTAGATGAAGGGCCTTTTTTTTGGGTTTGTGCGTTTTAACTAGATTCATGCTCGTGAAAGGATGAGGCTTCACATGAATTACTCAGATAATTATCAGATTTTTAGTACCCTTTTCCATGTTTAGGTGGTCTAGTTTAACAAAATGCTATCACACCTGAGTTTTGAACTAAATCAACACGTTCCTCTGGCTTCCCTGGTGGCTCAGGTGGTGAAGAATCCGCCTGCAATGTGGGAGACCTGAGTTCGATCCCTGGGTTGGGAAGATCCCATGGAGGAGGGCATGGCAACCCACTCCAGTCTTCTTGCCTGGAGAATCCCATGGACAGAGGAGCCTGGTGGGCTACAGTCCACGGGGTCACAGAGTCGGACACGACGGTAGTGAAGCACCGTACAAAGAGGCTCTCGTTAACCTGAAGCGGGATTCTTTCTGTTCTCTTACCCTAGCTTGCTTTGTCCACATACTTTTGAAAGAGTTTTCACTGGGGCGAGGCTGTAATTTGGATGGAAATAAATCTCCGCGGCAGCCTTTGCTTTTCAATGTGCTTTACTTGCATCGTAATCTTAAAGAAAAAATGTACAAACTTATCTTTTTTGGGAAGATGAAAATCTGACCATATTTTCCTTCCATGTATTTTCTTAATTAGGAAAACTTCAAATAATGCTCTCAGAGAATCAATTTTCATATGCTCATCCATCATTAAGATTTCGCATTATTTGCTTTATCTCTTATTTTCTAAGGTATGTGAAAGCAAACCCCAGACATGTCATTTTACCACAGTATATTTTAGTATTCATCCCTAAGAAATGTAACATATTTTCGTACTGCCAAAATGTCATCACACCAAAAAATTTTTAAACATCTCCCCCTTCCCCAAATAAAATTTGGGTTTTGTGAATTTATTTCTCTTGAACTAAGTCATATGGGTGACAGAGTACTTCTGTCACCACTAATGAGTGATCTCACGTTGAACAGGTGTGTGTAGTTCTGAGAGTTTCTAGAATGGAAATGCCACGCGGGTACCCAGAATAACACATTGTTGTACCCTTTGTAACAGGGAGGAACTCTGCACGAGACCACGGCCCGGTAAAAAGTTCATTTTCACAAGGAAAAATATTACTTCACCTTAAAGGTAGTTCCATATGTTTGAGCCCCAGGATACCATCATATGAATGAGGTATGTTCTTAGCAGATGAAAACGTAGTTTCAACAGGAAAGTGAACATGTCATTTTTATATTTATCTGTATTTATATTTCACTTACAGTTAAGGACCTTTTACACCCCAATGAATAGGCCTTTAAAACTTTCTTTTTTTTGCACAGTTTTTAAAGGTTACTTTTCATTTAGTTACTACAAAATATTGTCTGTATTCCCCATGTTGTATAATAACATCCATAAGCCTATCCTACATAGAAACAATAGTTGTGCCTCCCCACTGAGGCACACACACAGCCACTAGTTTCTTCTCTATTTCTGTTAGTTTTACCCTTTTCTGAACAGGCCTTTTTGGTAGCAAAACTATTCATTGACACTCCTTTGCTTCACTAATAGCAAAATCAAAAAAGCAACTTAAATTTTCTAAAATGAAGGGAAGCCATAATTGTCCTTTTGTCTTTATATTCTGTTGTCATCTGTTTATGTACCTTTTCAATGTTTTACATATTTAAAATCAGTGGTATAATTTACCCTGTGTAGTTAATGTCTTACATACACACTCAGTTCAGTTCAGTCGCTCAGTCGTGTCCGACTCTTTGGGACCCCATGGACTGCAGCACACCAGGCCTCCCTGCCCATCACCAACTCCCGGAGTTTACTCAAACTCGTGTCCATCGAGTTGGTGATGCCATCCAACCATCTCATCCTCTGTCATCTCCTTCTCCTCCTGCCCCCAATCTTTCCCAGCATCAGGGTCTTTTCAAATGAGTCAGTTCTTCACATCAGGTGGCCAAAGTATTGGAGTTTCAGCTTCAGCATCAGTCCTTCCAATGAACACCCAGGACTGATCTCCTTCAGGATGGACTGGTTGGATCTCCTTGCAGTCCAAGGGACTCTCAAGAGTCTTCTCCAACACCACAGTTCAAAAGCATCAATTCTTCGGTGCTCAGCTATCTAGTTTGGTCATAACTTTCCTTACAAGGAGTAAGAGTCTTTTAATTTCATGTCTGCAGTCACCATCTGCAGTGATTTTGGAACCCCCAAAAAATAAAGTCAGCCACTGTTTCCACTGTTTCTCCATCTATTTGCCATGAAGTGATGGGACTGGATGCCATGATCTTTGATTTCTGAATGTTGAGCTTTAAGCCAACTTTTTCACTCTCCTTACACATACACATTCACTTTCACATACACGTTAGCTTCAAACATTTAAATGACACCACAGCTGGTAAGACAAACAGCCGACGCTCAACCCCTCCCAGACCTTCCCTTCCTGTCCCTTAGCAATTCTTTCTGTTTTTCAACCTTATTCTTCTGAGTTTTGTGTCCATGGCCCTAAATAACTTGCATTACAGCATAATTTATTTTCAGTTTTCGGTCCTGTCTCTTGACTTCCTTCTTGGTGAGAAGAGAGTTTGGCTGTCGGGCACCACCCACGCGTGTGTTCCCCCTTTGCTTGTCCCAGAGTAGTTCTGGATTGATCAGTTTCCATTGTCTTCATTGTGCAGAGATGCTTTGGTGTCTCAGCCCTGCTGGAATGATGCGAGTCCTTTTCCCTGCTGCGTTTTGCGTTCCTTCTAAGTCGTTATTGTCCCATCTTTTGCCTTTTTTTTTAAGAACAGAAAAATGAATCCACTACCCAAGCTACCCTCGTTTATACTAAGTTCCTCTCAATGTATTCAGACTTACTAGGTGCCCTGTCATTTCAACCATCTTGAAGAAATTTCTCCCAGAACCTTGAGGCCTGCCCTGATCCAGACTGGTTTCTAAGTCCTTTGAGCCCTAGGATTTCTCTTACTGTCTGTGAGCCTGGGAAATCTGTCTGGTGTTGGATTCCAGGCTTTTTGGAGCCCATGATTTCCCCTTTCTGATTTTACTTCTTCTGGTGGACTGCATAGGCTTCCCTGGAGGCTCAAGGCGGTAAAGAATCCGCCTGCCAATGCGGGAGACCAGAGTTTGATCCCTGGGTTGGGAAGATCCCCTGGAGAAGGGCATGGCAACCCACTCCAGTATTCTCTCCTGGAGAATCCCATGAGCAGAGGAGCCTTGGAGGGCTACAGCCCCTGGGGTCGCAACGAGTGGGACAAGACAGAGCGACTGACACTTTTTTTGTAGTCTAGTATTTCCCTGAGAAAATGGTCTCGGGAGGGGTATTTGTTGTTGTTGTTTTGAAGTTTGGCAATTCACGTGTCCCGCTCTCTAGATCTCTGCTGGTTGCTTTTACCATGTTTCAAGGGTAGCGCGTCCAGACAGAGTTCTGACTCTCCCGCTTCACTGCCAGCAAACAGCCTGCTTCCTCCACTTGTGGTGCTAACGCCTCGTGAGTTTCTGATGCAGAAGCAGTTGTAGAGCATCCTGTTTTGCGTGTCCTGCGCCAGTCTTTCATCAGGTATATGCAGACCTGGGCTCTGACTCCCCTGCCACCATCACCTTTCGCCTGGACCGCCATGACGTCTCTTTTCTTCCTCTCCTGTCTCTTACGGTTGGTTCCCGTGCAGCAGAAAGTGGATCCTGAACCTTGTAACAGATGGTGTCCAACCCCGGTTTGTTTTTTAATTAATTTATTTTTTATTGAAGGATAATTGCTTTACAGAATTTTGCTGTTTTCTGTCCAAGCTCAACATGAATCAGCCATAGGTATACATACATCCCTCTCTCTTGAACCTCCCTCCCGTCTCCCTCCCCACCCCACCCCTCTAGCTAGATACAGAGCCCCTCTTTGAGTTTCCTGAGCCCCACAGCAGATTCCCGTTGGCTGTCTATTTTACACATGGCTATGTAAGTGTCCATGTTACTCTTTCCACACATCTCACCCTCTCCTCCCCTCTTAGATCTCACCTTCTCCTCCCCTCTCAACCCAGGTTTAAAAGCCTTCAGGGCATTCTCATTAGCCGCGAGACAGGCTCTCTACTCCTCACCCTAGCCTGTAAGATTCTGATTGTTCTGTCCACACTAGGATGTTTTCCTTCCTCAGTTCAGCTCAGTCTCCCCATGTCTTTAAATACTTATCCCCAGTTGTTGCTCATTCTGTTCCCTCTGCCTGGATTAAAGGTCTTCCCCTGCTTAAAAAAAAAAAAAACAAAAAACTAATCCCAGCTCCCAGTCGTTCAGAATTAAGTTCATCTCCTTTGTGAGATGTTCCCCAAACCCTTTACTTACAAGTACCTCCCTCTGCCTCTGTGGTTCTCCAGTTCAGGTCCTTATTTCTTCCTAACACTTTAAACCACTTGTAGCTTATTTTCTGTCTCTTCCTGACTAGAGGAGGGGAGGGACGGAGCCTGTTTTATTTATTATTTGTATTCCCTGTGCCTAGTGCAGAGTTTGGTCTGTTTTCCCTGCAGGATACACATCTGTGATAAGGAAAGTGAGTATACATGGTTACTGTCTAGTAAGGTCACCCTCTGAAATAGAGCCATGTGTATTATTCGTGGGCTTAAATTTATCCTTGGATCTAGTCCAGGTATGTAGGGCAGTTTATAATACATAAAATACGAAGGGAGCATAAATTAAAAGGACAACCAGGGCTGGAAGCATAAGAAATGGAGCCAGCACCAAGGGCGCGAACGTGCCCCCTGAGGGCGCTGATTTACTGAGGATGGGCCGCTGGGCTCTGGTGCCCTGTCAGGCAATGAGAAAAGATGGTTTATACAAGTCCACACGGTGAAAACTGAACACTGCTGGGAAGAACTACAACTGTCCTTTATGTTTAGACTAAAGAGAACTTTCATCCAGGGGTCACTATAAAAAGAATGGATAACATGAAAATCATCCCTATAATGGACTTGGTAAGTTTCATAGTGGGGTTGGGTTTCCCAGGTGGCTCAGTGGTAAAGAATTCTCCTGCAGTGCAGGAGATGCAAGAGATACGGGTCTGATCCGTGGGTCGGGGAGATCCCCTGGAGGAGGAGATGGCAGCCCACTCCAGTATTCTTGCCTGGAGAATGCCATGGACAGAGGATTCTGTCTAACTACAGTCCAGGGGGGCTGCGAAGAGTGGAATATGACTTAGCGACCAAACAGCAAGTTTCACAGGAGTAGTTCTGACTATGACCCTCCAATATAGGCCGCTGCTGCCCTGCCAAATGCAGCTTGTTTAGGGCCCGTGCCTGGGACCCCTGTGGGGCTGTCCTCTGTCCATTCGGCTCTGCGTGCGAATGAAAACTGCTCCATGTGTTGTGCGATGGTTTGGTTGATGGTGCTGCCATTGCAGGAGATGACGTAGTGGTGGGCTGGAGTGGGAGGGTGGATACCCTTTTTTTGCTTTTATTTGTAACTTCCTCTTTGTCCTAACTAAACGCTGCTGGCCATTACCACTGCATTTTCTTTTGCACTTGCTCCTGTTGAAACACCTTCAGAGATCCCCTTCTGTCCTTCTAGACTTTTCTGGCATCTTCTATTCCATCAACAGGTCTGTTTGCATACTTCCTCCAGCAGCATCTTCTAGCTTCAACAGTGCTCGTCTCCCAGACAGCGTTTTGAGAGTGTCCAAACCTTCTTTTATGTTCATCTTTGATAACTGTCTCTTCACGCTGGATGAATTTGGCTTTCTCCTCCGTCTCCTGAATGCTGTAGGGCTTGCCTTTAAGGGCTTAAACATATTCACAGTTAGTGGGGTTCTAAAGAGTGGAGATTAAAAGAAGGAAATTATTTTCCTTAGCTTTGTAAAGTCGGTCTTTGATTGTGGGAGCTATCCACTTAGCATGAGTCTGTGCAGAGCAAACCTGTGCTATGAGGAACAGAAACCTTCATGAATTTCATAACCCTGTGTGTATGTGTGTGCGCGTGTGTGTGCAAACATGCATGTCTGTGTGGGTGGCAGGTGATGTGGCTATAGATTTTAGTTAATATTGCTCGATATTCCCGCCCCCCATGAAGAGCCCAGAGTTGTCAGTCACTGAACATACCGCTCATAGAATGAGCAGAATTAAGAGATCTTACTTAGCGCCATGGGTAGGAGAGAAAGCAGACATTTCTTCTGTAGGATCAACTTTAACCCGGATACAGTGCAGCAGATTAGAGAGCTTCATTGGTGTCACAAGCAATCACTGTCTTAACAAAGCTTTCTTCCCGGGAGCTAGAACTGCTCGTGGCAACAGTGGTTGTTGGGATACTTGGTTTGGGCAGCTGAGTTGGTTTGGGCTTTGGCGGAAACGTTTTTCCTTCAGTGGTATTCAGGGATCTAAGTTGCAGTTGATCTTAACTTTGGGGGCTTTATTCACCCTCCCATTTCCATTTGATGCTTTATGAGAATTCTTTGGTGATAAAGATGTGTTTAAGAAAGTACAAATGATTGTCTTGAAGATAGAAAAGGAAAGGCCTTTTTAGCAGAACCTGGATGTGATTAAATGCTGGGTTTGCTCAGAGATGTTTAGGTTTTACCGGCCATTGTTATTTATCAAATTCCTACAGAAAATAACTTCTATTGTATACCTGAAACTTGAGATCCTAAATTCATCTTCCCTCTGGGAGCAGTCATTTTTATAATACAGTTGTTGATTATACAAGATTTCTTAGAAATGCAAATATTGTGTAATGGCAGAAGAGATTGTATTAAGTTTTTCTGGACAGTGCCAAATACGCACTTAGAAATATAAATTTTGGTTGTGTTCAGAAATATGGACTTCGCTTGTAATAATAATTGTAAGTAATATGTATTGCGCTCCAACTGTGTCCCAAGCCCTGTGTTAAGCTGTATAATTCTGTTTACCCCTCTGGGAAATCTTATGAGTAACTGCAGTTGACCTTTGAACAATGTGTGGTTAGAGGCACTGGCCCTCCATAGTCAAAAATCCAGGATAACTTACAGAAGGGGCCTTCTGCACCCCTGCCTGTATTTACTACTGAAAAAATAACCACATATAAGTGGACACATGTAGTTCAAACCCATGTTGGTCAGGGGTCAACTGTTTATGTTCCTTATTTTACAGATGGGATAAATGAAGGCTGAGCCTTGTCAAGCCGCTTCCTCAGCGTCATATGGCTTGTTCAGTGGTGGAGCCATGGCATCGTGTGTCCAGTTTTGCTAGTCTATTCTTTATTCATTCCTTAATCAGAACTTTTGTTTCATCTAGTCATCTCCTGCTGCTTTGGGCTTCCCAGTGGGCTTCTTTACCACTGAGCCACCGGGGAAACCCCTCATTGTGCGTGCAGCTCTCCTCAAAGCAGCATCCTGCCAACCTTCTTATCATCGGTGGGGCGAAGATTTTCCTGGCTCATTCAACCTGCTTTCCTGGAGCGAGTGTTTATCTTCCTTGCCTTCCGTCCATCCTTTCCTCTATCAAATCCAACCCTGAGTAAGCCTTGGAACACACCTCTTCTCTTCCCCTTCAGCACTCGTGTTCAGGCCTGTATCCCCTCATCCCTCCCTAAACAGTGATCAGCGTAATCACCCGTCTTGCCTTATCTCCTCCTCCTCCATGTCTTTTCCTGCAGCTGCTAGTCTTTAGAAATACTGTTAGTGAAACCGCGTTCTTGTCACTTACCTCCTCTTCCTTCCGGTCCTTATTGCTGCGTGCTTGAACTGCTTTCTCAGTGTTCAGAACCTGTCAGCTGCTTGCCTTCCCCAACTCAGTCATGTTTAAGTGGGAGTTCTCGCCTGGTGGCATTCAGCTACTCTCTGCAGAGCCCTGCAGTAAGCCAAATTGTGGCAAAGCTTTGAGGGTCAGTCTTGGGCTTAGATTTCATCTTGAAAGGTTCTGAAATGCTTGGTTCAAAGGAGCGATGAGATGGAACACTGCTTGGGAAGACTGATGTAGGCTGGTGGGATGCCTGCTAGTGAATAGAACGTTTGTCTAGGGAATAGATGGGCTGATCTGCTTTGAAGCACTGGCCCCAAGGCGGTGGTTACATAGTTGGATTGTGTAGACTGTAAGCCATCCCATAGCGGTGAACACACATGGGTGATTTCAGGCAAGTCTGAATTATGAAAGAGGCTGATAACATCTCCAGCCTCATATATCTTCCCTTAGAGTCAGCCTTTCCATCCTAAGCCCATGTTTCATCATCTCAGACATGGGTTGATATTTCACTTATTTTTTGCTCCACTTGAAAGAATATTACCATTTATAAACTGACTGAAAATTGCAGTGGATGAAATACTTGTATCTCCCCCAGATTCATATGTTGAGACCTAATCCGCAGTGTGATGGTGTTTGGAGGTTTGGCCTTTTGGGAGGTGAGGAGGTCAGGAGTGTGGCGCCCTCATGAATGGGATTCCAGCTTCTGTAAAAGAGGCCAGAGAGCCCTTTGCACCATGTGAGGCTGCAGCAAGAAGACAGCCATCAGTGAACCAGGAAGATCTTTCACCAGACACCAAATCTGCTGTCACCCTGATTGTGGACTTTCCAGTCTCCAGAACTTTGAGAAATAAGTGTGTGTTGTTTAAGCCACTCAGTCTATGGTATTGTGGAGTCTATGGTATTGAACTCTAAAGGAGTTCAAATAGACTAAGAAAAAGGTTTTTTTTTTTTTTTTTTTAACGAAAGTGTTCATTTCTTTGACTGTGGGATGAAGAAATCAATAGGCATGAACTGTAACCATAATCAGAAACATAACACTTCAGGGTCTTCCCTTAAAAAAAAAAAGGCATACCCTCTGTTAGCCGTGTCCTGCGGCCTGGAACGCAGACGTGGTGTGGGAACTAAAATAGAAGCAAGCGTTGGAGATGGGACAGCAAGCAGCAGCAGCTCACCACGCCTCAGCCTGGGCTGCCCACGCACGTCACACAAGCAAGAGGAAGAAGCGTGTCCTGTGAGGCCAGGTATTCGACTCTAGCAGCCAGCTGGGCATGCCAGCTGATGCAGCGTCTGTGAAGGCAATGATCACAGCGCCCTTTTGCTGACGCCCATTCCATGCTGCACGCTGTGGGTTCATTTACAGGGACCCCTCAAGGTGGGTACATCTTTCAGCTGAGGAAGCAAGCCGGATGTGGTTAATAAGCTTGACCGTGGTCCCACACCCCAGAGGTGCCCCCTGAAGCCTGGGTTCCATCCGGGTCTGCCTGACGGACTTGAATTTTTATCCAGTCTTAGAAATTTAAGTGACTGTGTAGGTAATGGCCAGTCTGCTGGTAGTGGGGTTGTTTTTCATCCCAGTTGTTGGGGGCAGGTTTATTCTCTGTCCCTCCAGGCCCTGCTGTCCACCCTTTCCCATCCTGCTTTGTGTCCTGTGTTCCAGAGCCTGACTCTGAATCACACGCCTTCTGGCTTTCTGTTGGGTTTAGCCAGTAACTGCCCTGGCAGCAGGGTGGAGGCTGGGAAGAGAGAGGTGGGCATATTTCGTGCCCGCTCTCTCCCTCCGCTCCTGTGGACTCTGCTGTTGGCTGAGAGCATCCGTGAAAGCCCACAGTTGCGCCTGCAGCTTCAGCCTCCCTCTCTCTGGGTTCCTTGCCACTGCCTTCCCCTCTTTGCTGTCAAGCCGGTGGGGGTGACAGTTTCCCCCTGCTGTTACCCACTCTGCGCTTCGCATCCTGGGCTGGTCTCCCGGAACCCCGTGTGTGTCTTTGTAAATAACTCCATCACAGAACTTCCCTCCTGGATCCCAGAGGACCGCATCGATAGTTTCTAATTTCTATAGTCAGCGTACACAGGAAGGAGAAAAGTGCGCCTTGTAGATCTGTTGTAGCTTTCACGATACCAGCAAACCCTGCCCGCGTTTTGGGCAGTTTGCACACGCCCTGCCTGCTTCTGCTGAGTGATCCCTTCCTGGCTGCTGGCTGTGTCCTCATGTGGAGTGCTCCCTGCTTCAGCAAAGCTAGAGGGAGCTTCCCCAGCAGGCCTCTAACATGCGGATGCTTCTTCTCTCCGAAGAGACTGTAATCACGAAACCCTAGCCCCGCGCACACACTAACCCTTAGCCCCCTGCCCCCCAAGGACAATCCCTCAGAGGGCAGCCCGCCTCGTTCGCTCGCCGCTCCCGTGGAATTGCCACCAGCTGGACTGACTGTGGTGGTTTGCCTGTTATGTACCCTTCACAAGTCGGTGACCTTGATGGATGAACTCCAGCCCCCAGCGGTCCGCCCCGTCAGGGCCGTGTTCCTCAGCGGACAGCAGTAGCCGCACAGCAGATGGATGTTCCGAGACCCATTTGCTCTGTCTCCTGGTTAGCGAGGTGCTTTTCCAGTGAGAGGCGCCTAATGAGGAAGAGGCTGGTCCAGAGGGTAGACGTGAACTCACTTCATTTATATGAAGTGCACGTGTGACAGGGGTGCTCTTGAGTGTACTCCTTCTTGACATCCAGAGATTCGCTTTTATTTTCGCCTTCGGAAGAAAATCACGTATTTTCCTGTTGTCTACATAGTGAAGTGATACCCAGATATTTCCACAAGATTGAGGCGTTTGCTATTGGATCTGTAGAATATGAGCATTTCCACATAAATTAGTGCTTAAAGCAATATAGTATAACCTTAATTTTTGAATATCCATGTAAGATTGTGTTATCTGATAAGCTTAACAATTATCCAGAACTTACTTGGAAGGGGATAAAAATGCCTGTGGATTTCTGTGTCTCCTGTGATCACCTGGCTTACTAGTTGTGTTCTGCCTCTCCCACAGAGGGTCTCGCCACCATCCCCCAATAATCGTGGGCTCCATGTCAGTACATTTTATCCTCCTTTTTTGTGTCCCTAACACTATGCCTGGTGCCAGTCACATGGAAACTGCTCAGTAAATCTTTAAAGTCATTCATTCATTTTCTAAACCTAAGCACCTTGAACTTGGAGCCATTCTCTAGGCTCATTCTGTTGTGTACTTTTTTTACTTTATGTAACTTGATTTAACCACACCCCAGCAGGAAATGGCAACCTACGCCAGCGTTCTTGCCTGGAGAATCCCAGGGACAGAGGAGCCTGGTGGGCTCTGTCTATGGGGTCACACAGAGTCGGACACGACTGAAGTGACTTAGCAGCAGCAGCTTGCCTTTGGGCTCTTGCATCCTGCCTGCCAGCGCTTCCTCCCCTCGCCTGGCTAACTCCAAGCTGTGCTTTGGTACTGAGCTCAACTGTTAGCCTCCTCTTGAACCTGCTATTGCATTATGACCCCCCACCCCATACATTCCCAGATCGTCTACATCATACAGTTATCACATTTTGTAACTTACATATTTGAGCGACTAATTGCCTCCACCCCACTAGACTGTTATACGGTAAGGAAGGAACCTGTCCATGCTGGTCACTTTTCTGCCCCAGTGGCTGGCATTGAGGAAGCTCTCAGTATTTAGGGAATGAATAGAGTTGACTCATTGTTTGCCAACCATGAATTTGCAACTTTACCTGCTCAGTAGCATTTATCTGTAACCCTAAAATCAGTACTTGTGGGACTTCTGTGGTCATTTAGACCCCTGCAGAGTAGTGAAAAATTTGAGTGCCCTGATGCATATTTTCAGCTGAGGTTGAATAGGTGATACTGTGCCTCCTCCCCGCATCACTCATACTGTAAGCAAGAGTCCTTTTCTAGTGATGTGCTCACTGTCAAATTTTTAAGTTTTGTGGGTTTTTTTTTTTTTTTTGGTGATTTTACTGTTTAAAATGCCCCTAAACATCCTGAAGAAGAGCTGTCTAGTATCCCTAAGCATAAAAAGGGTGGGATGTGCCTTTCAGAGACAACATGTGCGTTAGGCAAGCTTCGTTCGGGCATGAGTTACAGTGCTGTTGGTTGTGACATCAGTGTTAGTAAACCGATATTTATTAAATGTCTTCAAACGGAAGCACACAAACAAGCTTAGGTATCGGTCAGTTGATAAACATGCTGTGACCAGAAGTGTCCAGGAACCTCTACCCTCCTCTAAGAAGCCATGGTTCAGTATTTGTGAACTTCATATTTGTTGCAATCACAGTTGTGGCAGCTATAGTAAAACACAATTACTGTGAATAATGAGGATCAATTGTACAGGATCCGTTTCTTGAACTGTGGAGACTAAAGCTCCGGGAACTTCAGTGTCTTGTTCCAAGGCAGACAGCTAATGAGCACGGGACTTGAAGCTTTCACTCATTCAACAAATATTTGGCCCCTACTCTGAGTCAGACCCTGTGTACATTTGACCCTCATATCCTTAACCCCCAAACCAAATGGATGTGAATGCAGAGTCCTAACTTCTCCAGTAAATTATTGTAAACAAGGTCAGGCACAATGGACATGAGTTTGAGCAAACTCCGAGAGATACTGAAGGACAGGGAAGTCTGGTGTGCCGCAGTCCATGGGGTTGCAAAGAGTCGGACATGCCTGATCGACTGAACAACAATAAGCTCAATCATGCACATCACCCAACTCCTTTGGAGCCAGATCAAAAATATTTACTTTGTGGGTTGTTGGTTTTTTTTTTTTGGTCTCTAGTCTGTAGGTCCATAGAGACACCCGTTAGATGGCCGAGATGTTTTTTTAAGTTGCAAAATTTTCCAGCTGAATTCCACAATGGGAGTATGTTAGCAGTATATT
The DNA here is from genome assembly GCF_019320065.1 of Cervus canadensis. Classification (NCBI taxonomy): domain Eukaryota; kingdom Metazoa; phylum Chordata; class Mammalia; order Artiodactyla; family Cervidae; genus Cervus; species Cervus canadensis. Next base: position 13,837,903 of record NC_057408.1, on the reverse strand, counting down.
GTTGGAACATCTCCAGGGAAAATAGCTTCTGTCAGGGAGGGAAAATACACATTAAAAAAAAAAAATACCAGTACATGATCATGAAGTAGTCATAGGAAATAGTTTACAAAGATGTATTTATTTATACATTTCCCTTCAGTTCCAGAGTCTGCCAGGTACTGGGATGTCAGGGCAAAAAAGGGCATTTGTAAATCTGTGGTTGATTGACATTTTGGCCATGGGATTATGGAGTTATTCCAATGAGAGAATAGTTTCAGCTGATTACTTCCGTGAATCTAATTTTTTGAGCCTCTCGAGAGTAATTTGGGGATTACTTTATATCTTTGCAAAACAAATTGGGTTGGGTTTTCATTTATTGTAGAGACAGAAAACGGGAGCCACGTCTTTGACTTAGGTGGGCATGACTTTTATAAAGTCCCAACGAAGGAGACAGTAAAGAACACATAGACATGTCAAAGTTGAACTTGAGCAGTATTTATATAGTGTGGTTCAAATAGTTTATATTCACCAAATGCTTAATTGCAGGCTCAAAAAGGCTTTGTCCTCTGCATAAACATACCCAGAATGTCACAAGGGGAATATTCTGAAGAGAGCAACTGAAGTTGATGTTTAGGAATCAGAACACAGTTGCTGAGAATGAAATATTAAATATTTTCCTTAGTACACAAGACTGTGTAAAATGTAAGGATTTGGGCTCTCTGTAAGAAGTCAGTTTCTCTTTGAAGGACATTTGCATTTCTTTACTCATCTTAAACAATTCCATGGGGGTGTTTGTTGGTTCTGTGGGTAGAAGCCATTCAGAGTAGTTCCATGGATTTTACCATATTTCACATTACTTCCATGACCCCTAAAACTGGGCTAATCATGCAGAGGAGGAAGAGGGGGCTCTGGGAGATGGCTCCCCAACTAAGTAACCCTGGCTCTCGCTCCCCGTCCAAACTGGTACCAAAACAGGTGGAAAAAGCTGGCCAAGCCCCCTCTCTCCTTTCCCATGTACCCCTCAAAGCAGCCTTTTCTTCGCTCCTTCCTTCTTCTGGGGACTCTGTTCTCTGAGCTTCTTGACAGTGGCCCTTAGTTACTCTTGGAGCTCCCACACCTGGACCAGAGTTCCCTAATGCATGGGGCCCTGATGCATGCTTTTTTCTTTTGGGAGAAAGGAATAGAGCCATGTTTGCTTCATTAATATTCCTGAATATTTGTTGGAAGTCCTGAATATTCATTGGAAGGACTGATGCTGAAGCTGAAACTCCAATACTTCGGCCACCTGATGTGAAGAACTGACTCATTGGAAAAGACCCTGATGCTGGGAAAGATTAAAGGCAGGAGAAGAAGGGATGACAGAGGATGAGATGGTTGGATGGCATCACCAGCTCAATGGACATGGGTTTGGGTGAACTCTGGGAGTTGGTGATGGACAGGGAGGCCTGGTATGCTGCAGTCCATGGGGTTGCAAAGAGTCGGACACGACTGAGCAACTGAACTGAAGTTTCATTAAAATCCAGCAGTAGCTGAGGTGGTTGAAAGGACATGTGCTTTAGACTCGGCGAGCTGGGATCGAGTGCAGATCTGCCCCTAGGCAGTCACAAGGCGGTGGGGCCCTTTCCTTGACCCTCAGAGGCCCAGTTGCCCCTTCAGTGAAATGACTCAGGATGAAACGAGCTGCTGCGTGTGTTAGGTCTGTGGTCAGTTACCACTGGTTTTGTGCTTTTGTGAGAAGGTTCATGTTTCCAGGAAGGACTGCGGCCAGGAGGTAAGATGATTCTGTTAGAATTGAGATAAGGCATCCCTTCCTCTGGGCTGATACAGAGCGGAGTGCAGGCTGGATTTCAGCCCCCAGTGGCTCTCCCAGCTGGATGCCCATGTTCAGGGCAAAGCTGGACAAGCATGTGGAAGTCCTGAGTCCTGGAGAAGAGGCTGCTGAAGTAGATGTCTGGAGACTCACGCATGGGATCCAATAAACTCGGGCATTGCGTATCGTCTGGCTTAGGGACACTTCTAAAGACAGAAGAGGAAAATGCTCTGAAGGAGGTGCTAGGGATGAAGGGACTCCGTGTCACAGACACAGACCTGGGAGGGATGTCTGAGCTCTGTCACGTCTGTACCTCCGTCTCACAGTTGTTGTTTAGTCGCTCAGTCATGTCTGACTCTTTTTGACCCCATGGACTGTAGCCCACCGCGCTCCTCTGTCCATGGGATTTCTCAGGAAAGAATACTGAAGTGGGTTGTCATGCCCTTCTCCAGGGGATCTTCCCGACTCCAGGATCAAACCCACATCTCCTGCATTGGCGGGAGGATTCTTAACTGCTAAGCTACCAGGGAAGCCCTGTCTCGTTGTCCAGATGAGCAGATTGTGGTCCAAGACGCTTTGGTCCATGTGTTGGATTGCACAGCTCCCTGCTGACAGTGGGAAAAGTTTCTACTTTTCCACACTCAGGACAGACTCTCTGCTTGCTCTGTATGCCTCAGGACCACGTGGCCAAGCCCAGCCATGTTTCCTGGGGCCCTGGCTCTTTAGGAGCCCTGATATTGTGGTCAGGCACGTCCAGAGCCTGCTTAATCTTTCTGGCTCCCTCTGGAGGAGACTCGATGGGTTTTTGTTCCATGTCATGGTTTCCTCTCATTTTGACATGCAGTGAATGCTAATTGCTAAAAGGGCCAGCCACATCACTTGTAAAGTCTTGCTTGAATTCTTTTTTGAATTTTACTTTTGGCCACCCTGGGTCTTCATTGCTGTGCACGGGCCTTCTCTAGCTGCGGAGAGCGGGGTTTGCTCTTGCCCGCGGTGCCTGGCTTCTCTCATTGTGCAGCACCAACTCCAGGGCGCCCGGGCTTCGTTGCCCTGCTGCGTGTGGAAGCTTCCCGGACCGGGGATCGAACCCGTGCTCCCTGCACTGGTGGCAGATTCTTAACCCCTGGACCCCCAGGGAAGTCCCTGTAAACTCTTAATAGAAATGCTGAGAGTAAGTTTCTGCCTGTTCACCTCCCCGCTTTTTGGTGCCTGAGAGAAAGTTGAAAGCAGGCCTTTTATGACTTACTTGGTCAGTCAAAAGCCATATAAGCAGTCTGTATTGGATTTAATGGTGTCTGTACTGCCTTCTCCTATTCAAAATTGGCTCCTGTTTTAAAAAAAAAAAGATCATGTCAGTTCTTTTAATTCAGCGTATCAACAAGCATTTATGGAATGTGTGGGCAGCCCCATTTCTTTATAAAGTTTCTTTAACACAGTCCTCAATATTTACATGGAATTTCTCTCCAAGGAGATCAGAGTACTAACAGTCATTATTTCTCGATCCTGACAGCTCTGAGATGTGTGCGGAAGGCGTGCACAGGAATGTGTGACATGAACAGGCCCGAGTTGCTTTCCATTTCCAGCTTTAAACATTATTACTCGGGGGGGTTATAAGAACCATAATGGTGCTGATGGAAATATAGACTGGTTGAGCCTTTCTGATTATATAGCCCTGAGCACCCCATTGCCTGGAACATGATCACTTAGAATAAAGGGTCAGTGAGATCCAGTAATGTTTACTGAGTACTTATTACTATGTGCCAGGTACCATTGTATGCGCCCTGTGTATCTTAATTCACCGAGGGCCGCAGTAGCCACAGAAGGTAAGCAGCATTGCTCTCTGCATTTTACAGATGAGTGAACCGTCACCCAGAAGGTAGGTGCCCTGGCCGAGGTCACACAGCTCGTATGCTTGGCTCAGCAATAAGGAATCTGCCTGCAGTGCAGGAGACGCAGGTTCAGTCCGTAGGGCTGGGAAGGTTCCCTGGAGAAGGAAATGGCGACCCACTCCAGTGTTCTTGCCTGCAAAATGCCATGGACAGAGGAACCTGGAGGGCTACAGTCCATGGGGTCACGAAGAGTTGCATGCAACTTAGCGACTAAACAGCGTTCCAAAATTGGGCCATCTGCATTCACGGCCCGCGGCTGGCTTCTCTTCTGATATCCTGCCTCCCAGAGCAGGACATTGTAATGTGCCCTCCTTACAGCCAAGTTGTGTGGGGCTTTAAGTATCTATTATTTCTTCAACAGACTGTTTTGTTTTTGTTTTTTAAAAAAAACACTCTTCCTGGTGGCCTTGGAGAAAGTAATGGCAGCCCACTCCAGTATTCGTGCCTGGAGAATTCTGTGGACAGAGGAGCCTGGCGGGCTACAGTCCATGGGGTCACAAAAAGTCAGACACGACTGAGCTAGTGGTTGAGATTCTGTGCTTCCACTGCAGGGGATACAGGTCTGTCCCCGGGTCAGGGAATAGGATCCTGTATGCTGCACAACCAAAAAGAGATTTCTAATCATTTCTAATCATACAAGAGACTGTGTTCTTAAGCCTAAATTGGTGTTTTCAACAATCTTGATACTCAGGTAACCCCAAGGATCAGTGAAAGCAGTCCTGGTTAAGGAGGATTCTGAGAGTTGGGTGCACTTTGGGAATATAGATGGTGGCTGGCTATGTCGTGAATGCCCTGCCCGATCAGATAGGAGGCACATGGAGGGGATGTTCGTCTTGGGGTCTGTAGTCTCCCCTCTCCCACCCCCCTTTCAGAGCTGCTCAGTTCAGCCTCCTTCTTGGGGTTCCCTGTCTCTCCAGCATCCCTCACTGTAGATCGCCCCAAAGCTTCAGCTCTTGCCTTCTGCTCACATACAGCCCCAGCTGAGGTCTTGTCCTCTGGATGCTTCGCGGGGCAGCTTGGCCAAATCTGAACTGCTTTCTGCTGCAACACAGGTATGTGACTGGTAGATTTGGAAAGGAACTGCACTTCTATACTGGACTGCTAGAAATCATGGGACTGTGGACATGGAAGGCCTGAGGTGGACTCTCAGGCTGTGGGGGACAAGGAATAGAAATATTCTGGGACCTCAGGCCTGCCCTTCCATCATCCCAGAGGATGACCTGTGAAGCCGGTAAATTGCATGAGACCTTAAATTCATTTTCCCAGTTGTAATAGTTTCTTTCTTGCCTTGTAGGATCTCTGGGCTTAGTTATTGGCAGATTACAGTGGTGGCCTCTGGGTGCTTCAACAACCAGACGTAGATACTTTCGGGCCTCCCTTCCCTCTAACCAAAAGTTACCATTACTTGAGTAGAAAGTAGTACTAACCAGCAGAAGTTTCTGTAGTAGAGGAGGAAGCCTGTGAAATTGGTGTTTGGCATGTAAGAATCTTTGTTCTTAAGGCAAATAATAAGCCTTGTGTTTACAACTCCATCGCTTAAAAAAAAAAAAATGCTGACCTCTTAAAGTATATTAGTTAACCAACAGTTGCCCTCTAGATACACATGTGAATGATTAGGCCCAGATGCTGTTCTTGACCATCAGGAACTAAAAACTAATGACCTGGAATTCATGTCTTCAGAGCAGGGTCCTTAAAAACTCTTCCCTTGTGAAGGCCAATTTAAGGCAGTGGCTCTCTGGAAGGTAATTAATTTAACCTCCACCCTCCTTCCCTGTATTGCAAACTGGCAGTTAGCGAACATCCAAGAAGTCTTAGTGTTCAAGTAGTTAGTTGCTCTCCTAAGATTCAATATAACTTAAAATGCTCCTTCAAACGTTCTGCAGTCACATGTGCCACAACCATGAATGCATTGTAGGGTTTTCAAATTTTTTCTCTGTTTAAAAATAGTATGAAATAATCGGCTTTCTTTCTTCATTAAGTCTGAGAATTCCTGTTGACTGTTGTGTCCCCTCCCCCAAACTCTACCCCACCCTCTTGAACCTTCTTCTTTCTGATTCACTTGAAATGGACCTGCACGTTGAAAATGTAATTGTAAAATTACAGTGTGCAAGTTCCGTTCCTTGGGAGCGGTCCTCAGTCTTTTGGAAAGAGTCCAGAGTAGAGATGATATTTTAGGGCACCTCATTGTCCCTGCCCTGACCTCCCACCGCCCCCACACATTCTGTCATTGTGGCTGCCACATTCAAAGCAGAGTCGACATGAAAGCTAAACGGCCAGACTGGAATGCTTACAGGTTTGTGAAAACATCCCAGACCTGTTATCAGGCTTCATAAGAAAAGCGAGTGTGGTCGTCCTTCTTGCTTTCCGAGTGGTGTGTTTATTTCAGATGGGGCTTTGATGTCTGATAGATGAGTAACTGTCCTTAGGAGCCCAGGTACGGGGTCCTCATGTGGAGATGGACAGGTTTTGGCCACCAGCTGTGACCTGCTGACTCTCTGAAGCTCCACAACCTCTTGTGGGATGTTTTGACCCAGAGGAATGCTTTGTCTCGGGGTTGGCAGAAGGCGCATGCGCAGAGCCTGACGGCTCTGTGATCCAGTTTTATTGTCATAAGACCCCTCCCATTCCCCATGTTGTTCACGGCAGGTTTCCTGCTACTGAGGCACAATTGAGTAGTTGCAGGAGACTGTGTGGTCCATAAAGCCTAAAAAAACTTACCATCTGGTCCTTTGCTGAAAAATGGCCAAGACATGCTATGTCCAGGTTGTTTTTTAACACATCTTTGAATCCTGTCTCATCATGGCCCTCGCCTTTCTGCTCAGTGGCTTGGCCTTCATCTGCTTGATTTTCATCACGTTGCTCCTAGAGGGTAACCAGTCTCAGGGAGCTGTGCTTGGGGACTGACGCTCCTCACCCATGTTTGCAGACGTTGTCCTGGGATTTCTGTGTTGAATGATGCTCATCAGTATTGGTCATAAGAAAGAGAAAAGAAAGGGAAGTCGCTCAGTCGTGTCTGACTCCTTGTGGCCCCATGGACTGTATGTAGCCTGCCAGGCTCCTCCGTCCATGGGATTCTCCAGACAAGAACACTGGAGTGGGTTGCCATTTTCTTCTCCAGGGGATCTTCCAACCTAGGGACCAAATCTGGGTCTCCTGCACTGCAGGCAGACTCTTTACCATCTGCACCACCAGGGAAGCCTAGTATTAAGGTTATCTAAAAGTGTGAAGCTGAGTTTAAGAAGGAAAAGAGAGCAGCCCCTCATAGTCAAGCTTCCTCTCTGTTTAGATGACAGTGTTGAGACTTGGGGACTGAGGGACCGTCTGCACTCACTAGCGCAGTAGTGGCCGTCGGGGTCTGCTCCGGGATTCCTGGCTCTTGTCCCAACTCTTTCCACAAACGCCTCGTGGCTGCCACACACATGCACTTGCCAAGGCAACACGCACTGTGCAAACTTGGTTTCATGTGAACATTTTCTTCCTTCACTCCTACTGTATATGACTTGTTACCAGGTTGGCCAGAGAAGTGAGGTGTGCTCAGAAGAAAAAGCAAAAATCCTGTTAGCGCTGAGTATGCATCACGTTTTCCTTTTTCACTACTTATTCAGTCAGGGCTCAGCCATCAAGCAGAATTAAGTGTGTTTTTAACTCTTCTTGTCAGTAATTCCGACACTAACCATTTCCCCAGCCTAGTTTTAAACTACTGACTTATGTTTCTTTCTCTTTAATTTGCTATTTTAGCAATGCTAACACCACCTGGCTACCTGTATAACCTTCTAGAATCAGCAGTTTTATTATTAACCTTCCCTGTCAAGCTGACATTTTCACTTTCGATGTGTCTAAGTGTTTACATTTTGTAAATAACACAGTGAAAGTGAAAGTGTTAGTCAGTTGTGTTTCAACTGTTTGCCACCCCATGGCCCGCCAGACTCCTCTGTCCATGGGATTCTCCAGGCAAGAATACTAGAGTGGGTTGCCATTTCCTTCTCCAGGGGATCTTCCCGACCTAGGGATTGGACCTGGGTCTTGTGCATTGTAGGTGGATTCTTTACCATCCGAGCCGACCAGGGAAGCCCAGAAGTAACACGGTGGTCATCAAGTGTAATCCACTTCTGATATGACGTTCTATTTCCTGCTCCTCAGTGGGCTCAATGTTAAATTGGAGAGTAGTTCATATTTGATTTCGAATTATAATAAAAGATTAGTCTGGTGGAAACAGCACTAGACCCGCTCAGCAGTTTGGTTTTTCCCTCCCTTTATTGTCAGCCTGGGATTTCTTACTCTGTTGGGAACACAGAGCAGCTTCATGTTGAGAGAGAATCTGGGGGCTTATTGGGTGACCTTGAGGAATTTTTTATAATGTTGCTGAGCTTTAGTTTCCTTATTTATAAAGTAGAACTAATGGTACTAATCTCGTAAAATTATTGCAAGGAGAAAGCTGGTAGAATGAGTGAAGAGCGTGTAGAGTTCTGTGTTTAGCATGGTGTAAAGTCTCCAGATAGAGGCCTCTAAGCTATAGGATTTTTTTATTACTTCATTAATTAAAAAATTTCTTTTGGAGTATGGTTGATTAACAGTGTTTTAGTTTGTACTGTGCAGCCAAGTGAGTCAGTTATACACACACAGACCAGCTCTTTTTAGACTCTATTCCCGTGTAGGTCTTTACAGAGTGCTGAATGGAGCTCCATGTGCGATTCCGTAGGTTCTCACTAGTTATCTCATCTGAATATAGTAGTGTGTGTGTGATTTGTTAAAGATTTTCTACTTAAAACGGGCTTCCCTGGTGACTCAGGCAGTAAGGAAACCACGTGCAGTGTAGGAGACCCAGGTTCAATTCCCAGGTCGGGAAGATCCCCTGGAGGAGGGCATGGCAACCCACTCGTGTTCTTGCCTGGAGAATCCCCATGGGCAGAGGAGCCTGAGCGCTTCAGTCGGTGGGGTTGCAAAGAGTCGGATACGACCGAGTGATTAACACGTTCACTTTTACTTTCCTACTGAAAGCGATGAGCCCTCAAATACATTGGTTTTATTAAGCAGGTGGACTTAAAAAAAAAAAGACCAGATTAAGTTTGCCCTTAATTGGTGTGAAGAGTTTTGAGATCTTGCTCCATCCTTGAAGGAGTGACCCTCAGCTGAGTTCAGGGTGTCTATCAACGGCCTAGTTAGGTCTCCCCAGGCCCCTGGGGAGCGGGAGAGATGTTTGCCAGATCTGTGTGGCTGGGACAAGAAGAGCATGGATCTGCAAGAGCTGGAGGGGAGGGTGTGACGTCAGAGGGGACATTTCGTCAAGGCTGATGCCGCATCTGTGTGATCTTTTTTTTTGTTTTTGGAACATGGCAAGAGGGGGTTCCGGAAAGTGAAATAGTTAGAACAGTCTGATTCTGCTGCCTTTGCAAAATTTTATATAAAAGCACCTTGACAGTGGGGCGGACCTCAGACTTCACTAGAACTGGAATTCCTTTTTGCCCAGCTGGAGACGTGTTTTTCTCAGTTCTGAGTCCAGCTGGGGTGACAGGGGAAGCTTCTCTTCCTCTTTCCCCTGTTGTCACCAAATGTTCTTCTTGTAGACTCAGGCTTTATCAGAGGGCTATAGCATGGATTTCACATTTTAGAGGAGGTCAAGAGGGAGTCAGTGTGTTGTGTTACCTTTACTGGCCATAGAAACCAAGGGTGTGGGAAGAGCCTGATTGTCCCAGTGTCTTCTGGGCTCAGTCTTGACCTCTGCCTACGGGAGAGGAGTCATGGCTGATGATGAAAGGCAAAGAGATTCAGCGGGGGCCCTTGTGCCTAACATCCCATCTGTGATGGAAGTGCTCAGTGCTCAGTCAGTCCAACTCTTTGCGAGCCCCTGGACTGTAGTCCTCCAGGCTCCCCTGTCCATGGAATTCTCCAGGCAAGAACACTGCAGTGGTTTGCCATTTCCTTCTCCAGGGGATCGTCCCGATGCAGGGATTGGACCTGCGTCTCGTGTCTCCTGCGTTGGCAGGCGGCTTCTTTACCACTGTTGCTCAGTCACGTCCAACTCTTTGTGACCCCATGGACTGCAGACGCCAGGCCTCCCTGTCCTTCACCATCTCCCCGAGTTTACTCAAACTCATGTCCATTGAGTCAGTGATGCCATCTCATCCTCTGTCATCCCCTTCTCCACTAGTGCCACCTGGAAAGCCCTCAGTGTTGGAAGAGAGCTGAATTTTCCTGTGTCCTTGATTCCAAGGCTGAAGCTCCTAGGAAAGCATATTATATAAATGATGGCACCCCTCTTCACTTTGTTTCCCCGTCGCTGAAACTTATACGCCATGGTCGCTAGTCTTGAAGGCACAAGGTGACGTCACTAGGCTACAACCTAGGAATTGTGCACTTACTAAACCCTCTTCCCGGACATCTTGGTTTGTAAAATGCCATACTTGGAGACTGGATTAATCTTCTGCAGTTCTGTCAATTGCTTTCCATCTCAGAAAAAATCCTTCCTACGGTATACTGACCCCAATGAACACATTCTTTGATTCTTAGAAAAAAATATTCAGCAGCACAGAGAAATCTTGATTTAGTTCTGTGGATGACCGTCAGCCTAATCACTTAACAAACCTGATAAACTCAATCTAAAGGAAGAACCAGCGTTTGGCAGGCACTCTTGGCAAAGCCGGTCCTGAAAAGGTGGTGGTGGTTTTTCCCTTATCAACGGCTGGTTTTGTTTCCTAGCAAGGCAGGCCATGTCCTCACGTTCAGAGACCTGCAGCAACCCCCAGGGCCTGTCCCTCTTCCCCCAGACCTGCTTCATTGTCTAGACGAAACCATCTAAGCTGCCTGAATATTTTCCCTGGAACACACTGGAACTCGTGGGATCCCAGGGCTTTTTCCTTCTGTATCTTGGGCTCCGCTGCGTCTGTTCATGCCTTTGGTGAAAGGGAAGCAGGTGAGATGTCCTTACCGTCTGAGGGGAGGTTAAGAAATCCCACCCAATATGCAGATTCATTAGCTGGCCATGACCTGGAAACAGTCCGTTCTTAATAAACTCTTGGAACATTCACTTTGACCCCTTCATGCTGTAGTTTTTCAGGCTACACTCGAGTTTCTTTCTCAGGTTCTGTGGCTGCTCCTCGTGCACAAAAGAGAATCTGCTTCCTTCTAAGTCAACTGGTTACCTGCTGTTGCTTGACCACCCCGCCCCCTGCACCACGGGTAACCCTGTTGCCAGTTTGAGTTGCCTCCCCAGGTGTGGTTTGGCTGTGGAAAATGACTGTATGTTTTCAGGTGAGACGGCAAGGCTCTTGGAGTGGAAGAGCTAAAAACCAAGATGCTCAGCAGCTGAGAGGGGGAAAGCGGCTGTAGGATCAAGCAGAGAATGTGAGAGGGAGAGGCGTGAGCCTGCACGTTTGGGGAGGTTTCCTGGGATGTTCGAGATGCGTGAACATCCAGATGCCAGCCTGGATAATAACTTCAGAGGAAGGTGCACTAGGGCAAGCCTGTGCTGAAGTTTGCTCTGAAGCCATCGTCTCTCCGAAGGAGAGGTGCCTTTTTTGCTTGTTTGTTTTGACCATTTCAGCCACTTTTATTTTGTAATAATTTGAAGTATAGTTGATTTACAATATTAATTTCTGCAGCAAAGTGATTCAGTTACATATATATAACATTCTTTTTTTAGTCTTTTTCCATTATGGTTTATCATAGGGTACTGAATATAGATCTCTGTGCTGTACACTGGGACCTTGTTTATTCATTCCATATAGATTAATAATAGCTTACATCTAGTGACCCCAACCTCCGCTCCAAGCTTCCCCTCAGCCCTCCCCCTTGACAGCCATAGGTCTGTCCTCTGTGTGTCTGAGGCTTCCTGAACTCGATCACGTTAGGAGATTTCCCAGGAATGATAAAAACCGATGGGAACAGAGGTTGCTTGTCATTCACATGCAGGCCCCTGGGGACGCAGGGGACACTTGGGAGAGGGTTGGAGCAGAAGTGAAGTGGCTTCTGCTCTTCGGGCAACCAGGCTTGGTCCCTCCCCGTCACAGTTAACGTCTTCTCCAGGCCGTTGTGGGTCAGGGGAACCAGCCTCTACCGTCCTGTGTGTGTTCTCTTCTTAAAAAACAGGTCTCCTTACAGCCATGGACTTTGGTGTGGTGGTTGTTCTGTGGGCAGAAGCCATGCTGAGTAGGTCCCTGGATCCTGCCATATTTCACATCACTTCTGTGGCCCTGAAGCTAGACTAACCACGCAGAGGAGGAATAAGGGGGCTCCCCAGCTGGGTAACCCTGGCTCTCACCCCCTCCCACACTGGTTCCAAAACAGGTGGGCCAAGCCAGTCGGGCCCCCTCCCTCCCTTCCCAGGTGCCCCTCCAAGCAGCCCTTCCTGGTTCCTTCCTTCTGCTGGGGACTCTCTGCTCTGAGGCCCTAGACCGTGGCCTCAGCTCAGTCACTGCTGGAGCTCCCACACCTGGACTGGAGTTGCCCAGCTCCCCCTTGCATGGCCCCTCCCCACAGGCCACATGGAAGGATGTTTGCTCCATTAAAATCCCACAGGAGCTGGCTGAAAGAGCATGTGCTTTAGACTCAGTGAGCTGTGGACCGAATGCAGGTCTGCCACTAGGCGATCACGGGGTCAGTGGGGCCCTTTCCGTGACCTCTCGGAGGCCCAGTTTCCCCACCTGTGACATGACTTCTCAGAGGGTGAAATAAGCTCATGCCTGCAACATGCCTGTCACATGTTAGTCAAGCGCTCTGTTGGGAGGAAGCATTGGGAAAAGGTGGTCAAGAGCTACAGACTTGCAGTCTGAAGACAAGTAAGTGCTATGCATGTCACGTACAGGGTGGTGACTGTAAGTTAGCCCTGATGTGTGATACATCAGAGATCGGTTAAGAGAGTGGGTCGTACATTCTCATCCCAAGGAGAAATTTTTATTGAAGCTGTATGAGATGATGGATGTTAGGCAGACCTATTGTGATCTTTTCACAACGCATCAATCAAACTGTCGCGCTGAACGCCTTAAACTTTACAGTGATGTATGCCAGTGATTTCTCAGTAAGCTGGTTTAAAGTGCTCTAGTAGGAGGAGCCACCCTTTTGCATAAAGCCTTGAACTTAAAAAGGAATTTTTCAATTTGATGAATGAGGAGAGCTGGGCGTGGATTTGTCTTGCTTTTCAGTGTGGAATGTTGACCGCCCCTCAGGCTGCTGGACACATGGAGGGGATTTTCCGGGCTTATAGCATTGGCTGAGGAAGTCCCGGTAGGGGATCGGGAGGCTGAGCCCAGAGGCGGGACCACCAGGGTCAGGGGGGCCCCCACACTGGTCTCCTGACAGCCATTCTCTGGAAGGTAAGGGCAGGGAGAGAAGTTTCTTGTATTTTAGTAACTAAACCGTAATTGTGTTCTGCCTCGTAGGCTACTTCCCGTCCAAGCTTAGAAATACGCACCGGACGTGGGGCGTTGTGGGTTTTCACGGTCCTTGCTGTGTGCCTCCCATTTGTCCTTTATTTTCCTTTGCTCCGTCCATTCATACTTGTCAGTTTAATGTTGATGTAGTCATTTGCTTAGACCTGGGTTTGATCCCTGGGTTGGGAAGATCCTCTGGAGAAGGGAAAGGCTACCTACTCCAGTATTCTGGCCTGGAGAATTCCATGGACTGTGTCCATGGGGTCGCAAAGAGTCGGACAGGATTGAGCAACTTTCACATAGACATAGACATAGAAGCTCTGAGATGGTCTGGAGGTAGCGGTGTGTGCAGAAATCTAAATTGTGTCTCAACCTTTGGGAATAAGCCAGTAAATTCTTTAATTTTCATTCATTATTTCTCTCTCTCTGTCCCCATCTGTCATACACACACAGATAGAATGCACACTTTAAACAAACTTTTACTCACTCAGAACTCCTTGAGGTTTTAAATGCCTTGTTTTCTTTTATACTCAGAATCAAATTTATGTTCAATTTGTTTCATGAAAACAATGGAAATGCACACCAAGGAATAGAACCCTGAAAATTCTGTCCTTTCTTCATAAGTACACAGTTGAAAATTGCATGTTTTAATCAATTGGAGGTCATCATTCACAGGTGGAGGGACAGGCCTGTAACATGAGTGCATTTTTTTTTTTTTTTTGACTCTGGATTCAATTATGCAAAGTGGCCAGAGCCTTCTAAAGAGAAGAAATGAACAGACACGGGAATATGCTGCCAATTCAGTTGTTAGGAGTAAGCTGACAGAGTAAGCTGGGTCATTACAAAATCTGATTGCAAAAGAACGCGTTCATCGTAGAAAACTTGGAAAATACAGACACCTACAAAAGTATGAAAACAGGTCAACACAAGTTGCGTTATCAGTGTTTTAATGATGAGCCTGCCAGCCTTAATGTATACATGTGAGTGTACATTTCTCATTATCCTCATCTGTACATGTTTGGAGTCAGATTTTTCCATTCGTGCATACGTGCTCTGTTGTATCCGACTCTGTGACCCCGTGGACTGTAGCCCACCAGGCTCCTCTCTGTCTGTGAGATTCTCCAGGCAAGAATACTGGGGTGGGTTGCCATTTCTTCCTCCAGGGGATCTTCTGACCCAGGGATCAAACTCGCATCTCCTGTGTCTCCTGCTTATCAGGCGGGTTCTTTACCACTGAGCCAGCTGGGAAGCCTATTGAATGGTACCGCAAGTTAATCCATTTCATGTAGACGTGTAGGGGCTTCCCTGCTGGCTGAGACGGTGAAGGGTCTGCCCGCAATTTGGGAGACCCAGGTTTGATCCCTGTGTTGGGAAGGTCCTCTAAAGAAGGAAATGGCAACCCACTCCAGTATTCTTGCCTGGAAAATCCCATGGACGGAGGAGTCAGGCAGTCTACAGCTCATGGGTCTGCAAAGAGGCAGACGCGACTGAGCAACTTCACTATAGGGTGACTATTCTCATGTCATTAATTATAGAATCATTAAAATAATATGGAATAATTATATCGGGGGTGATTTAATAGGCTTCATTGCAAACATTTCAAGGCTGTAATTTTTTTGTTACTGAATACATGGTGGATATTTTTATGTAGAAATGAAACCAAATGTAAATAGGGATTAAAGAAGAGAGTCTGGGAAACTGTTACCAGGGTTGGGTTTTTTTTTTTCTTTTTCTTTCTCTTTTTTTTTTGAAGAGTCTACCCTCAGCATCAGCTTGTTGTTCTAGCCACTATTTCTATTATTGGATAAAATCAACTCAGCAAATTTCTGTAAGAGTTTACGTTCCCATGCACAGACCACAGGACGATCAGAGCCTGTCACGTTGTTTTTTTTGAAGTCTGGTGGCCCTAGCGTGCGTTTGGGGTTAACATAGGCTCGGTGACTTTCTAGAGGAACACTGCAGGGCTCTGCGCGTTGTCTTGGGTTCTCCGTGTTCTTGCGGCCCTGCTGGTTCCCGTCACAGCTTGGCTGATGGTTAAACCAGACAGTTCAGCACCTCATCAGGAAGCAGTTTTGAAATCATTGCTACACAAGACCCATCAAAAACCTCTGCTGAGGACTTTGAGAAGGGGTGGTTATGTCTTTAGGGCAGCTGTTCTTAAACCCGTTATGTCAGAGAGCCCTTTAAGGG
Source organism: Cervus canadensis (assembly GCF_019320065.1). NCBI lineage: Eukaryota > Metazoa > Chordata > Mammalia > Artiodactyla > Cervidae > Cervus > Cervus canadensis. The sequence goes on along the minus strand of NC_057408.1, from coordinate 13,822,670 downwards.
TGGATACGCTGCCATATATCATGCAGTTCTGTGTCAATTTCCCAGGGCTGCAGCCTCCTAGAGCCCGAGCTCACTGTCTTGCCCTAGATGCTCTAAGCTCTCTCCCTGCATCACACCCCCACCCCCGTCAGCATCCTCTGAGCACTGGCCCCTGCTCCTGGGTGACGGGCTTAGCACGTCCTCACCCACCCGCTGGGCTGGGACCATGTCTTTGGGCAGGTGGTCCTCCAGGGCAAGGTCCTTCTCAGGATGTCCCAGTCCCGAGCCTTTCCCTCGGTTCAGATCTCTCCCACAGGAAATTCGCGCTTCCTCGGCCCCAGTAAATTCTAAGAATGATCATCCATCTCGGAAGCCTTTTAGGCTTTTATGTTGTGATTCCATCACAAGTTACTATGCCTTACAGACTGCAGTGAATACAGGTTGTACCTTAAGTTGTTCCCTGGAAACCCTCTCCTTTGGTTTGAGGCAGGAGGAAGGAAGGTGTTCTCCACTTGTCTCCAAAGAAGTATCCTCTACCTCTCTTACTCTGCTGTCCTTTAAAATGTTTTATTTATTTTTGGCTGCGCTGGGTCTCTGTTGCTGCAAGGGCTTTTTCTACAGTGTTCGGGCTTCTGAATGTGGAGCACGGGCTTCTAGGGTACACAGGCACATCCTGAGAAGGACCTTGCCCTGGAGGACCACCTGCCCGAAGAGATGCTCCTAGCCCAGCGGGTGGGTGACGACGTGCTAAGCCCGTCGCCCACGAGCAGTGGCTTCAGTGGTTCTGGTGCACGGGCTGAGTTGCTCTGCAGCACGTGGGATCTTCCTGGACCAGGGATGGAGTCCGTGTCTCCTGTGTTGACAGGCAAATTCTTTACCACTGAGCCACCAGGGAAGCCCCCTTCCCTGCTGTCTTGTGATGCCCTTAATTTAGGTGGTGGGCAAAGCCCAATGGAAATGATTTCAAAACCACTTAGGTCTTGGATTACGGTGTCTACAGCTTCCTTTGAATAAGGGATGGGGGAGTCTTTGCCCAGATTATTTTGTCTAGTTTATGGACAGTCTTGAGACAGAGTGTTTGATTCTAACATCTTAACCTAAATTGCTCCTTCTGTGGCTAGGCATAGGGGGACCTTAGTGGAATGGGGTCTAGGAGCAGGGGATGGCTTTGGACTGGGAAGAAGCCCTATAGTTACACTGAGGCTTCTGAGCGGTGGCTCTGGAAGGGGATGAGTAGCTGGGAACGCTTGCTCTGCTTGTTGCGCGCTGAGAAGTGGAGGACTTGGCCCAACATCGGCGTGGTGTTTTCCATAACCATATACCTACCACGTGTGTCAAAGTCAGATGTAAAATCCTGGTTCTCGGAAGTCCTTTGTGGATCTGTGACATTCCTCGGATTTCTAATCCAACAGACCAACATTGGGAGCGAAAGTAGTGTTTTGATAGAATTTCATTTTTTCCTACTACAGCATAGTTGATTTACCCTCTTGTATTACCTTAGGTATGCAGCATAGTGATTCAGTATTTTTATAGATTATACTCCATTAAAAGTTCTTACAAGATAATGGCTATGATAAACCCGTGCTATATAATATATTCCTATTGCTTATCATTATTTTTTATATCTATAGAAAAAACAGACTTGAGAGCAAGAATCGGAAATAATACCTGTTTTTTCATTGATATCTTGTGGGAGAAGCAGGAAAAGCCTCTTTTCTGCTCTTTAATCCATGTGTAAATGATATTCTAACTTAGTGACTGGCGGTGAGGGGTGGGTGGAAAGTCTCTTCCACCCTACCCCGCCCCCAGCTTGGAGTCAATGCAGGGAGGGGTAAGAGGTACTAGGGATGCATCTGTCCAAACACTTCCCCACACATTGTACCAATTAGAGACTCACTTTTATTTAGTAAGTTCATCGTAATGCAAATGGTCCTTGAAAGGATTAACCACATGGTCATTTGATTACATAATCAAATTGTTCTTTCCCTGGTGGGGTGGTTCTAAAAGAAATAGCATGACTGGGAACAATAGTGATTTGGGAGTATTACATTCTTTGCTTGAGGACAGACTGAAATGGCCCTAGGATGATCAGATCTGGGAGGGGTCCTTTCTATAGCCTGAGAGTATAGGAGCAGCAGACTTCATGCGTTCAGTCAATAGGCTCCTTAGTCTCAGAAGACTAATCCCGTGGGATGTTTCATAGTGGGAGAGGAAGGGTCTATGGTCAAATCTGTTTGCAAAGCATTCCTTGTATCCCTCACCCGGGCATTCAGTATATTTGTTGTTTGGTTGCTAAATCATTTCCGATTTTTTGCGACCCTATGGACTGCAGCACACCAGGCCTCCCTGTCCTTCACTATCTCCTGGAGCTTGCTCAAACGCATGTCCCTTGAGTCAGTGATGCCGTCCAACTGTCTCATCCTCTGTCGTCCCCTTCTCCTCCTGACTTCAATCTTTCCCAGCATCAGAGTATTTTTCAATGAGTCGGCTGTTCGCATCAGGTGGCCAGAGTATTAGCATATTAAGGGTTCTGAGAAGACTTGCTGTTTGGAAACTTGTTTAGCTGGATTAAGGAAGTGGTTCCCTAAGTTACTTGACCAAGGAACACTCACTGGGAATACTGAGTGTCCCCCTCTTGGGAGTGTTCTAAGCTTCCAGAGCAGCTGCTATGACTCAAGATGCTTTTCAGGCTCCGGTTAAATTGCTTTGAAACCAACAGAAAATTTGCTACAGTTGGCCTCTGGTGTTTTGTTTTCTTTACCTCAAGGGTCAGTTTGAAATTAGAGAGACTCACATATTTAAGTTAAGATCTGATTAAAAGATAAACAGATTAAATAATATGAGAGAGGGATCACAACATGAAATGACTGGATATGTAAAATGCACACCAGTATTATTTGTACACACACATACACACAGGCTTTGAATGCATTCCTTAAAAGAGTCAGGGCTTTGTTAATGACTCCGTGAAAATAAATAACTCCATTAAAATTAAAAATCTAAATCTTCTATTTTTAATACCTCCAGTTACTTTATAACATCCAACCAGTCCATCCTAAAGGAGATCAGTCCTGAATTTTCACTGGAAGGACTGATGCTGAAACTCCAATACTTTGGCCACTTGATGCAAAGAACTGACTCACTGGAAAAGACCCTGATGCTGGGAAAGATTGAAGGCAGGAGGAGAATGGGGTGACAGAGGATGAGATGGTTGGATGGCCTCACCGACTCAATGGACATGAGTTTGAGTAAACTCCGGGAGTTGGTGATGGATAGGGAGGCCTGGTGTGCTGCAGTCCATGGGGTCACAAAGAGTCAGACACAACTGAGCGACTGGACTGAACTGATGCTTTAAATTAACACAACTCAGTCAAAAGCCATGGAGAAGGAAATGGCAACCCACTCCAGTATTCTTTGCCTGGAGAATCCCAGGGATGGAGGAGCCTGGTGGGCTGCCGTCTTTGGGGTCGCCAAGAGTTGGACTCGACTGAAGCGACTTAGCAGCAGCAGCAGTCAAAAGCCATAGCTGGTCCCTGGTTTGAATGTAACTGACTTTTCTGAGAGGTATGTTGCAGTTTAATAGCAAATCAAAGATGTCTGGGAGGAGACAAAGGAAAGCGACTGATGGTAAATTATCTGATTGCCCGGGTGTCACCCAAGCATCTATTCATGAACTCATTAATTTTTAACAGGATAGTCTTTTTCCCAAATGTACGCGTTCCTCCTGTCACTTACTTTATTCCTGCAACATTGTGTTGTAAAGAATCATTTTCCCCTATGTAGTTGCCTCATTGTCCCTGCAGCATCATCTCCCATGTATGAGAACATCACGGCTGACTCTACTGCTGATCCTGGCGGTTTGTCCGAGGTTTTTGCTTTTACAGTTCTGATGCCATGGACATTCTTGGGAGTGTCTTCCAGTGTAGGTGGTAAGTTTTTCTCGAGGCTTTCTCAGAGAATGGACCTGCAGAGCCTTGGGGAAGGGCTGTTGAGCTTGGCTAGAGAGCGCTTGTTTTCTTTAGCAATGGTGGATGAGGCTTCTCATTGACTCACACACAGAGGCTTTGTCTAACTTTGAAGTTTTTACCCTATGGGGCGTGAAATGGTGCCTCTGATCTTATCATAGGGTGGTTTAATTGGCATTTCTGATTCCTAATGAGCTTGGGCATCTCTCCACGAGTTGTTAAGTGTTTCCTCAGTGAAATGCCCTTGACCCGTTTTGCTACCAGATAGTTTTTTCCTTCACTAATTGATTGTTCATGGATTTGTTCATTTATTATTATCAGTGCTTTGTCCGTTTGGGTGCTACAGAAACTCTGGATGAAAAGATACTTGTAACTTTAATATAATTGAATTTATCTTTTGATATGTACTTTTAATATCCACCTGTATTGTCTCTCAAGGTTTTACATCTTTTCCTTCTCAAAGCTACCTGGAATTTCATGTACCGTGTAAGATGGGCTTCCCAGTTGGCACTAGTGGTAAAGAACCCGCCTGCCAGTACAGGAGATGTAAGAGACGCTGGTTCCATCCCTGGGTCAGGAAAGTCCCCTGGAGGAGGGCATGGTAACCCACTCCAGTATTCTTGCCTGGAGAATCCCACAGACAGAGAAGCCTAGCAGGCTACAGTCCATAGGGTTGCAAAGAGTCAGACATGATGGAAGTGACTTAGTACACACACAGTGTAACATGTGAATCCAACTCATTTTTTTCCCTCATGGAGAATCAGTTGTCCAAGCGTCCCTTATTTAATACTCCATCTGACCTTCCATGTCATCAGTTATAGATCAGTTTTCCACATGTAGATGTATCTGATTTTTGACATGTACATGAATTGTGCACGTATCAATTTTTGTTCCATTTACCTGCTGTTTTATTCACCAGTATTGAACTATCTTGATTACTGTAGATTTATGTATCTTGATATTTAGTAGAAAATTATCCCTACCTTGTTTCTCAGAAATACGTTGGCTCTTCTTGACTGTCTGCATTTCCTTTAAATTTCTTTTTTAGAACCAGCTTAAGTTTCACCAGAAATAATTAAATGTAAAAATCAAAAATTTAAAAATTATTCCCCAAGAGCCTTCGTACTCATGAACATAGCATATTTATCTACTCTTCTATAAGTTCCTTAATACATTTTAATAAAAATGTCTAATTTTTTCCATCAAAGCTTATAGGCCTTTTATTATGTGTATTCTAAAATTTTTCAATATTATAAATGGAATCCTTTTCAAATCACATTCTGTTTCTTCATATTTGAGATTTATATTTTTGCACCCTGCGGCAGCGACTTAGCAGCAGCAGCAGTGATAATCATACATTTTCATATATTTATATTTTTTACCTTATTAGTTTACTTAAAATCTCTAGTATAGTGGTTCTCAAACTTAACCATGCATCAGAATTCCTTGGAGGACTTCATAAAACACACATTTCTGGGCTTCACTGTCCAGGGTTAGATTCGGCGGGTCTAGGCTGAGGCCAGAGAGCGTTTCTCTCTAACAGGATCTCTGGCGATGCTGACGCTGGTCGAGGACTGAACTTCAGGAACTACTGCTCCGCGCTCTCTGGTGGTACGGTGGATGAGAACCCGCCTGCCTGCGCAGAGGACGTGGGTTCGATCCCTGGTTTGGAAGATTACACGTGCTGCAGGCAGGTAAAGCCAGCGTGCCCAAGCTCGAGACTCCACGCCCTCTAGGGCCCTCGAGCCACGACCTGGGAGGCCCTGGGCAGCAGCTGCTGACGCCTGCGCTCCGCGAGAGGGGCCCCCGCAATGAGAAGCCGGTGCACTGCGATGAAAAATAGCGCCCCCCATCACTGCAGCAAGAGAAAGCCCGCGTGCAGCAGTGAAAACCCAGCGCAACCAAAGTAGGTGAAAAACAGCTTTTTAAAAAATCACTCTAGTACAGAAGTGCAGTGTAATTGGAAGTCGATCCCTTTTCCTTGTTTAGATGTTTAGCGGATGCTTCGGACATTTCACCCTAAGGTTTGTTCTTTGCAAGGAACGTGTGTGTTCTCTGTCAGTTGAGGTATAATTCTATTTCTTCTTTGCTAAGAGTGCATTTTGAAATTATGAATTGATATCGAATTTCATCTTCATCTTTTTGAGATTTTTTTTCTCCTATAATTTACAGTTGTGAGATAGTCAACTTTCTCCTTTTGCTTCAGTTCAGTTCAGTCGCTCAGTCATGTCTAACTCTTTGTGACCCCATGAACCACAGCACACCAGGCCTCCCTGTCCATTACCAACTCCTGGAGTCCACCCAAACCCATGTCCATCGAGTCGGTGATGCCATCCAACCATCTCATCCTCTGTCGTCCCCTTCTCCTCCTGCCTTCAATCTTTCCCAGCATCAGGGTCTTTTCCAATGAGTCAGCTCTTTACATCAGGTGGCCAAAGTATTGTAGTTTCAGCTTCAGCATCAGTCCTTCCAATGAACACCCAGGACTGATCTCCCCTAGGATGGACTGGTTGGATCTCCTTGCAGTCGAAGGGACTCTCAAGAGTCTTCTCCAACACCACAGTTCAAAAGCATCAATTCTTCAGCGCTCAGCTTTCTTCACAGTCCAACTCTCACATCCATACATGACCACTGGAAGAACCATAGCTTGACCAGATGGACCTTTGTTGGCAAAGTAATGTCTCTGCTGTTTAATACACTGTCTTGGTTGGTCATAACTTTCCATCCAAGGAGTAAGCGTCTTTTAATTTCATGGTTGCAATCACCATCTGCAGTGATTTTAGAGCCCAGAAAAATAAAGTCAGCCATTGTTTCCACTGTTTCCCCATCTATTTTGCCATGAAGTGATGGGACCAGATGTCATGATCTTGGTTTTCTGAATGTTGAGCTTTAAGCCAACTTTTTCACTTTACTCTTTCACCTTCATCAGGAGGCTCTTTAGTTCTTCTTCACTTTCTGCCATAAAGGTGGTGTCATCTGCATATCTGAGGTTATTGACATTTCTCCCGGCAATCGTGATTCCAGCTTGTGCTTTTCATGATGTACTCTGCATATAAGTTAAATAAACAGGGTCACAATATACAGCCTTGACCTACTCCTTTTCCTATTTGGAATCAGTCTGTTGTTCCCTGTCCGTTCTAACTGTTGCTTCCTGACTTGCACACAGGTTTCTCAAGAGGCAGGTCAGCGGTGGTATGGTATTCCCATCTCTCTGAGAATTTTCCACAGTTTATTGTGATCCAAACCCCTATATTCCTAGGTCAAACCCATCCTGTTCATGATGCCTTATGTTTGTGGTACATTGCTAGATTCAGTTGGTTAATATTTTTTCATTATGCTCATGAGTAAGATTTCCCTTTAATTTTCTATTCTCTTAGTGTCCTTGTTTGGTTTCATTATCCAGGTTATGTTAACCTTATAATGTTAGCCGGAAATTGTTGCATCTTTCCCTGTTATCTGAAAGAGTTTGTGTAGATTAGAATTATCTGTTCCTTGCGTGTTTAGTAGAAGTTGCCTGGAAAACCATCTGGACCTCGTTTTTATTTCTGAAGCATTTTAAATTGGAGTTAATTTATGGAATGGTTATAGAAATATTCATGTATTCTGTTTTGTCTTGTATCATTTTTATTGAGTTGTATTTCTCTAGGAATTTATCTTTCCATGAGTTTGTCGTTTTTAAAATTTATAGGCATGAGCTTTATTATATTATTTTTAAAATCACTGCTGCATCTGAATTTATGCACTATTTTTCATTCCCAGTGTTTATCTTCTTGATTTGTTTGCTCATTGATCTCTCCAGAGTTTGCCTACTTTCTTTCTAAAAACTTTACTTAAATCTTTTCTCTTTGATTTCTTTGTATTATTTTAATTTTTCCTTCCTTTTACTTCTTTGATTTAATATCCAAAGTTTAATTTTTTTTTCTTGTCCTGCTGGTTCTTGTTTTTCTTTTTCACTTTCTTTTGGATTGACTGAGATTAACATACTCTTTCAGTAACTGATAAATCAAATTATCTTTTTTCCTCCTCCTGTTCTGTGTTTTGTTTTAGTGAGATATCTGTTAATTTTAATTTTGAGGGATTAAAAAAAATCACGCAGTCATCGAACATTAAAATGTTGTATTAATAATGAAAGAAGACATAGCACCAAAGTAGCAATCCTAAACATGAGAAATTAAGATTAATTCATATTGTTCATGTAAGACACACTTGATTTGTAGTTGCATGTATAAGTTCCAGATACACTGCTGGGATTTAACTTTGAGTTTTATAAGCAGATTAGTCTCTTTACATACCTCCATACTTGATCATTTGAGAGCATTACACATAATTAATAGTTCCAGCATTTATTGAAAGTTTTTTCGAAAGATTCTGCACTGTAGCATTTTACCCTGAGAAATACGCACAAAAACCTTTGATCCTTAGGAGACTTCACACGGAGGATTGTTGATATTTATTTGCACAGTTAGGACAGTAGGTACAAACTCGGTACCTTCACCTCCTCTCAAGTAGCTTGAAGATCGCCACTTCCCGACGGAACCTGCCTTTCTCATCCCCGACAGGACGGGTTAGACGTTACTGTTACCTTGGCTGCCAGTGTCTGTCTAGATGTGGCCCCCGTACCCAGTGTGGCTGCTCGCCGATCCTACTTGCACCTCTGATCCTTTATGTGGGATGATCAGGGTGCATCTTTTGGAAATTCATTTAGTGAGGAGCTGTTTGTGGTAGATATTATTTTCTTTAATTGTACATTTGAAAGAGGCCTCTTATTTCTTGGAATATCAAGTGCTGTTATTTTCAGAGTGTGATAAGTCTTCCTCTCCCTGGGTTCCTTTTGTGTTCTGTGATTTTTAACTGTGAGCTCTTGTTGCTTGGATCTTCATCTGTGGGACTTTCTCAAGGTCTGGGATCAAATTGTTTTCCTTCAGAGAAAATTTGTCATCCTATCTCCAAATACCTAGGCCTGAGACCACTTAATAAGAAATGTATTGTTGTGTGCTTTTCATGGAAACCTGATTGAGGTCTCTGATTTTAAAAAAATTTTTTTAACTTTTTATTTTGTATTGTATAACAGATTAACAATGTTGCAATAGTTGGAGATGAACAGCAAAGGTACTCAACGATACATGTTCTGATTACATTTAAAAGTGTTTTTATTCTTTCCATATAGTGCCAAGATCAAAATGAATCTGCTTATCCTAAGTGGTTAGTGTCTATTTTGTCTGGTTTTAATATTGCTTTTTTTCATCATCTTTCACTCTGCCTTCCTTTTCTATCTCTTCATATTTTATATATATCTTTTCTAAGCAGCACAGGTTAAGAGTTTAGTTTTTACAATGTAATCTGATTATTTTAAAAAGATCTGTTGGGACTTCAGCTAGGAAAAATTGTTTCTACCTTGTCATTTTGTACTTTTTTTCTTTTCTGTACTGCTTTCTTTTTATTTTCCTGTTTTCCTTTGAATTTTTCAATTAAACATATTTTCTGTCTCTTTTTTGGGAAGTTGAACATTGCACTTGTCATTTAGTGAGTTACTCTTAAATTTTTAATATGTGCATTGACTTTCAAGTCTGTTGTTAGCCAATACCTTTTTCTCCTCCTGAATAATAAAGAATTTTATTACTTTGGCCATACCTTCTGTAAGTTTTGATCAATATTCTAGATATTTAGTTGCTGATTTTTTTTTAGATTTCACCAGGTTCATCCATGTCTTTGCTTACATTTCCTTACTGCATCTCAGACCTCCCTTTGGAGATAATTGTTGTTAGTAGTGAAATACATCCCCTGGCACTTTCTTTGGTGAAGTGCTATTCATACTTTCCCCTTTTGGGTTTGCTGATAATCCTATTTTGCGTTGTTTCTTGAATGGCAGTATAGCGATACACACGGTTGCAGATTGATAGTTGTCTCCTCACAGTACTTTGAAGTTCTCTCACTGTCGTCTGGCGCCCAGTTATAGCTGTTACAGTCTGATGTCAGGTTGTCACTGCTTTGAAGCAGTCTGTCTTCCCTGCCTGTAAACGGCTGCTGCTTCCTATGTTTTTATTTAGTATCCAGCTCCCTCCCTCTCTCCTTCCTTCCTTCCTTCGCTGATTAGAATTGATTGTGCTTCCACAGTCTGAGCATTTTGTCTTTCATCAATTCTAGGAAATTCTGCTCTCTCCAAATGCTGACTGTCTCTCTGCTCTTTCGTTTGGATTCCTAATTAGACATATGTTGGACCTTCTCATTCTCATAGCCCGCCTGTCACTTAAGCCCTCTTTTAAATCGATTTTATCATTTGAAGGGCCACATTGCTATCTTTGGGTTTTCGAAAGCTGTATTTTGACTTCTCTTTTGGCTTTGGGTTTTTTTCTTTTCTGACTGCAGCTCAGGGGGTTTTGCCTCCTTAGTGTCTGTAATCTTTTGTTGTGAGCTCATATGTAGCTGCCGTGATCCGCGTGCCTGTGGGTGTGCTGAGTCACTCTTTGTGACCCCAGGGACTGTGGCCCACCAGGCTCCTCTGTCCCCAGGATTCTCTGGGCAAGAACACTGGAGTGGGTTGCCATTGCCCTCCTCCAGGGGATCTTCCCGACCCAGGGATCGAACCCACATCTCCTGTGGCTCCTGCTCTGCATTTGGATTCTTCACCACTGAGCCACTGGGGAAGCCTGCACAGGCATCCTGAAAGGCCTGGCTTTTTTGAAGTCTTGCTCCTCCAGTGAGACTTGGGTTGGCTTCTGCCCTAATACCCTGAAATACCTTTGTATAGGGACCACTTCAGTTAATTTTCAGTTTGGGGGATCCTGGGTCATGCAGTTAGGATAAATGCAAACCCTGAACCTGTGTGAACACAGATGGGTGGTTACAGATTCACGGGGGAGGCCTTTTCTTTTCTATCTGAGCTGAGGCCCAAACGAGCGAGTTTCCTTGTTGCTGTCCCTTGCTGGTCAGCAGGTTTTCCTGGCACTTCCTTTCACTGAGAGTAATTGTTCACAGTCCTGTTACCATTCTGCAACGTGACAGAACAGCTGATCCTTGAACATCAGGGTGTGTGTGTGTGTGTGTGTTTATGATGCGCCTACAACTTATAGTCAGCCCTCTGGATCCATCCAGGGATTCAACCAGCCATGGACAGTGTGGTACTGTAATATTTATTATTGAAAACCATTTGCGTGTAAGTGAACCCACACAGTCCAAACTCATGTTGTTCATGGGTCAACTCTCTTTGACTTCAGTTTGAACTTTAGCCTATAAAGCTCCAGGTTTTACTTCCCATGTTAGGTTCACATCCCAGTATATTCAGGCTGTTGAAACCCAAATTACCAGGAATTCCTTCATTTCTCGTTGTGCATTGACTACAACTCCTACAATTTCGTAGGCACATCTTCCAGGCCTGTTTTATTTCCCACGTTGACTGTGTCTCCCTTAAGGTCAGGGGTATTCATCCACAGCTTGATTAATGTTTTCCGATGGTTTAAGTCAAGATATGACCCCACGTTTCAATGTTTTTGCAACTGAAAAGTTTATCATTTCTGTTTGGGCCCCATGTCAAGTGGAAGGAATGTTGATACCATAAAATAAATTAATATTTTGCTATAAAACTTATGCTAAAATAGTCTTTGCTTAAAAAAAATTCTGAGTTACATAAGAGTGTGTGTGATACAGGAAGAAGCGGCTTGTCTTTGGGCAGGTTGGCTGCCCTGCATCCTCCTGGCTGCTTAACCCCTTAACAATTTAGACAATGCTCTCCATGTTCCGCCTCAGGGGCTCTTGCTGGCTGAGTGTCCTTCAGGAACTCTATGATGGATCCAGAGGAGCCTGGAAGCCCAGTTTAATGAAATGTGCAGACGATGCTAAGGGAGAGAAGTGTTTCATTCTCAGTGGGGCCAGGAGCTCAATAGCGGGAGGAATAACTAATGCTATAAGCAATAAATAACGGGACGGGAGAATACGCCTGCACTTGAACTAGAGAAAATTAATGTACCTTTGGAAAAATGATCTGCGGTGATTCTCTGGGCGACCATCTCAGAGGGAAAATTGGATCCAGAGAAGAAATGTGAGAGCAGAGGGTGGGAAGTTACTCTGCGGTTATTTCCAGCTAATCGGTCATTAGCCCAGCGACAGGGGGCTGAGGAAGTTTTAGCCTTTTTAACAACAACAAAAAAATTTGTTATTCTTGCATAACAACATAAATACTTGCTGCAGAGTGCCTTACCGCTTTGAACCCGCTGACATCCATCACCGGGGGTTATTTGTCATTTACTGGGTTTACAAGGCATTGTCCCTGTGAGCTCCCCAAGCATGAATTAGAGGTGCGCTTAGGGAAGAAGGAAGCTGTTTTCAATCATCCTGTTACTGATTAAGTTATTCGAGCACAGAATGCTTAAGGCCAATTTAAAAAAAAAAATGGCCAAGCCTCGAGAGTGGGCGTCCGACTTTGACCTCACGATCCTCTTCCTTGGTTCATGCCGTTCCCTTCTTGGTAAAATCACTCCCCATCGTGAAGGCGCAGCCTGGAACCTCTGCCTGCCGGGGCCCTTCCCTGACTCCCAGCCCTGAGTTATGTCTATTGTGACCTTGAGGTGCTCCTGCAGTCTTTGGGGGCCTTTTTGACTGTCAGCGAGGCGCTTGGATTGGCTCTTCTAACATGGTCTACGGAGAGTCTGCTCTTCCTCTATCCTGTGGCACAAAATTGAGTGTGTGGTTATTCATTCTCTTGTACTGGACCTTAAAGAGATTTTTGGATTTCCCAGGTGTCTCAGTGGTAAAGAATTCGCTTGCCAATGCAGGAGATGTGGGTTCGATTCCTGGGTCGGGACGATCCCCTAGAGGAGGAGATGGCAACTCACTCCAGTATTCTTGCCTGGGAAATCCCATGGACAGAGGGGCCTGGTGGGCTACAGTCCACGGGTCACACAGAAGCGGACTCCACTTAGCAACTAGACGGCAAAAACAACGAAGAGATTTTTAAGTTCTTGTGAATGTCCATGTTCAATTCTGTTTGAATCCAAAGGACAAAAAATGGCAATCCAGGGCTGACCACAGAGTAAGGTACTAAACAAGTAGTGACTGGGGCTTCCCTGGTGGCCGAGTGGTTAGGATCCGCCTTGCAGTGTAAAGGATGTGGGTGTGATCTCTGGTCAGGGAACCAAGATGCCTTGTGAAAGTCGGGGGTGTCCGACTCTTTTCAACGCCTTGGACTGTAGCCTCCCAGGCTCCTCTGTCCATGGAATTCTCCAGGCGAGAATACTGGAGTGGGTTGCCATTCCCCTCTCCAGGGGATCGTCCCAACCCAGCGATGGAACCCGGGTCTCCTGCATTGCAGGCGGATTCTTCACCGTCTGAGCCACCATGGAAGTCAAGAGGCCTCTGCCATCAGGCAGCTAAGCTAATGCACCACAACTGAGACCCAGACCCTATGCAGCCAAATAAATAAATACATTTTTTTAATTAGTGAGCTGACCCAGATTTTTGCTCTCACACGTTTCCTGTTATCCCCTCACTCTGAGATGCCCAAGCAAACCACCAATACTTCACTTTAAGGGTCTCGTCTGTCTCCATTGGAGCCTCGCAGGCGGCGAGACACAAGTTTGATCCCTGGGTGGGGAAGATCCCCTGGAGGAGGAAATGGCAATCGGCTCCAGTATTCTTGCCTGCAGAATCCCCATGGACCGAGGAGCCTGGCGGGCTGCAGTCCATGGGATCGCAGAGAGTCGGACAGGACTGAGTGACTCAGCGCAGCACCGGCTGTTTCCATGGGAAACCCCAGGTTTCTGCCTCTCTGCTGCAGGGGCGCCACCTAGTGGGGAAGGATGGGAACTGTGGACTGTCTTGGTGGTTCTTTAATTTAGGAAGCCAAGAAGGAGGCACTTTGGGGTGAGTTGCAGCAGTGGGACCAGAGCCAGACGCTCTGACGCAAGGAACGGTAGCCTGAAGTCTGCATGGTGTGGTCTGAGGGTAGCTGATCTAGATGCTGCCGCTCGGAGGTCCTTATTCCAGTGGCCTTTCGTGGATTCCGGGTGGCCGGGTGTTCTGCCATCCCAGTCGCATGAACTGAAAGGAGAAGCAGATCATTCCCTGCGGGGAAACGGAAGTGAGATTTCCAAAAGGGAAGAGGACGGATGCTGGATTCGCAGAGAACGGATGTATGACCTTGGTCCTAGCCCCCGAGAGCCCCTTACAGGCACCACGTCGTTTGCGTTGGCAGCTGCCAGGGTGTGGGCATCGCTGGATATCCACTATGTGCTTCACACCTCCTGGCTGATGGGGATAGAAGGGCAGGAAGGGACTGTGAGCACCACAAGGCCACAGGGTCCCCGGGGAAAGGGTGGCAAATCAAGGCTATGTTGTGTGGGTAAATTCAGAAACAGCTGTGTGTTGGTTTCAAAGCTTAGCCTCAAATTCTTCGAAACTCTTTTAGCTGAGAAGTGATGTTATCTATCCGCGGTGTATAGTGGAATCCACGCTATGAGACTTCCAAGGCCAGGTGACATCAGACCCGGCTTTGTTTGCTGGGACACTGGATCCTGGCTCCTGCGTCCGTCACATAACTTCCTAATGAGCCACCTGGATGGAGAGGCCACATGTAGGTGCGATGGCCAAAGGCCTCAGCTGAGCCCCGCCTTCGAGTGGTCCAGGCTAGAGCACCAGACGTGAGAATGAAACCAGCCGTGGCGCAGCCCATCCGCTGGCTGAGTGGCTGCAGACGCTGACGCTGCGTGCCGCAGAAGAGCCGCCCGGCTGAGCCCCGCCTGAGTTTCCACGCAGCCAAGTGTCGGATGATAAAGCGGCGGTTGCTTGAAGCCACCACGTGTTGGGGTAGCCTGTTACCCAGTCATGCAGAACAGGCACACACTGCCGGCTCTTCAGCCTGAATGAGGACGTCAGGACCGGACACATTTCACGTTACGCTGACTGTGATCTCAGCCGACATGTGCTATAAAAAGAACTATTTGTGAAGAAAGAATAAATGCATTTCCCCCCCCCAAAGGCTTTTAAATAATGCGTTTGAATAACTACTTGTCTTCCTCCAGCCAGCAGCTCGCTGGCGGGCTGCCCCCTCTTGTTTCGGGGCGCTCCGTGCAGCGGGGCCGAGAGGCAGAGGCGCGCATCTCACTGGCTGTCACAGCTCTGCCGCGCGTGGTCCCCGGGGACCTGGGGGACTTCTGTTTCCTCATGCGCGTGGATCTTGGCAGACACGTGGAGCGAATTCCACTGGCGCTCTTGCAAAATAGGAAGGAGGCTTCCTTTCTGGAATTTTGGTTGGTTTATTTTTTTTTCCCCTTCTCCCTTCTTTCTTCCCACAGAAGATGTATACTTTGTCCCAGAGTCTTGTTAATGCCTAGGCAGGGGCGAGGGGGCAGGGACTTGACCCACATGCGTCTTCCTCGGGCCTGAGCCCTGCTGCCCGCGCTCTGGGCTGTCCTGGCCTCCCCGCGCTCTCCACCCGTGGGCACCTCCCCCACCCCTGCCAAGCTGCTCTGACCCACCAGGCACATGTGCTGTGTGTGCCTGAGAACCCAGTTTCATTAGGAAGGACTCTCAGCTCAGGGGCCACGCCAGGACACTGGTAACCCACTCGGTCAACAGAGCAGGGGACTTCTTTGTTGGAAGCTATGGCAAGAAGATGGGGAGACAGTGTCAGACTTTATTTTGGGGGCTCCAAAATCACTGCAGATGGTGATTGCAGCCATGAAATTAAGGCTTCCACTTACTCCTTGGAAGGAAAGGGATGACCAACCTAGATAGCATATTAAAAAGTGGAGACATTACTTTGCCAACAAAGGTCCATCTAGTCAAGGCTGTGGTTTTTCCAGTAGTCATCTATGGATGTGAGAGTTGGACTGTGAAGAAAGCTGAGCACTGAAGAATTGATGCTTTTGAACTGTGGTGTTGGAGAAGACTCTTGAGAGTCCCTTGGACTGCAAGGAGATCCAACCAGTCCATCCTAAAGGAGATCAGTCCTGGGTGTTCATTGGAGGGACTGATGCTGAAGCTGAAAGTCCAGTACTTTGGCCACCTGATGCGAAGAGTTGACTCATTGGAAAAGACCATGATGCTGGGAGGGATTGAGGGCAGGAGGAGAAGTGGACAACAGAGGATGAGATGGCTAGATGGCATCACCGACTTGATGGACTTGATTTTGAGTAAACTCTGGGAGTTGGTGATGGACAGGGAGGCCTGGCGTGCTGTGGTCCATGGGGTCGTAAAGAGTCGGACATGACTGAGTGACTGAACTGAACTGAACTGAACTGAACTGAAGGGGCCAGGACATCCCTCCTCCCTCCCCAGTCAGTCAACCCACAGTCAGGAAGCACAGACTCCACACCAGAGAGCTTTCTAGATCCTGGGAAGGTATTCGTGAACAAAACGCACAAAAATTCTGTGTTTGTGGGGTGTACTCTCTTAAGGAAGAGGGAGAAAGAATAGTGAGGACATGAAACGTAGTGTTCGGAAGCTGGAAGTAAGAGAACAGATTAGAACCGGATCAGGGATGGCTGGGGAGGGGTTGCGGGGAGAGTGCCGTCAGGGGAGGTCTCATCCAGAAAATGGCATTTGAGCAAATGACAGAAAGAGATTAAATGAACCAGTAACGTGATATCTGGGGGGAAGGGCATTTGGGGAGGAAGAGACCCTTGGTGGAATGGCCTTAAGCCAGTAGCGGGAAGGAGCCTGGAGTCACTGTTTGTGGCCAGGTAGGAACAGATGAGCTCAGAGGGCCCCGCGGGCCATTGCAGGGGACCTCGGGCTCTGTGAGACGGGGAATCTTTTGAACAGAAGTGATAGGAACTGATTTGTGTCTTGGGAGGGTCTGGCCGCTGACTTAAGGATAGACTCTATGGGACAAGGGTGTCCTCGGGAGACCCCGTCGGAGGCTGTTGCAAGAAGTGTGGCTGAGAGTGAGTGGTGAAGACAGCCCACAGAGGTAGCGGTGGGAGAGGTGAGTAGGAGTGGGATTTCGAGTGCGTTCTGAAGGTAGAACTGAGAGGGTTTGCTCCTGGGTTGGGATTTGACTGGAAGCAGAGGCGGGGGTGTGGGTCTGTAACTAGGAGGCTGGGGCAGCCGAGAAGGGTCTAGGGGGGATGAGCTGTTCCACTTGGACAGTTTTGTTTGTTTCTGATACAGTGTGAGACATGCGGGATCTTACTTCCCTGACCAGGGATCGAACCCATGCCCCCGAACTGGACATGTGAACTCTTAACCACTGGACCATGAGGGAAGCCCCCTGGGCAGTGTGGCCCTGGGGAGGGAGGGCTGTTGGACATCCAGACAGATGTGAGTGGGCACTTGGACCTGCCAGACTGGTGGTCAGGGTGAAGACCAGGCTTTAACGAAGACACGCTTCCCGAAAGGTTGCCTGGTTTTAGGTTAGATTAGGGCTCACATGTAGCTGTCACGATCTGCATGCATGCTAAGTCACTGCATTCTGACTGTTTGTGATGCCATGGACTGAAGTCCACCAGACTCCTCTGTCCATGGGATTTCCCAGGCAGGAAGACAGGAGCAGGTTGCCATTTCCTCCTTCAGGGGGTCTTCCCGACCCAGGGATCGAACCCACATCTCCTGCGTTGGCAGGCGGGTTCTTTACCACGGAGCCATGTGGGAAGGTGATTCATTGGATTAGCACCCACCCTAATCTCACATGACCTCATCCTAACTTGAATGTATCTGCACAGACCCTATTTCCAAATAAATTCACTCCCCCGGGTGCCAGAGGTGAAGCCTTGAACATAGCTCTACTCACTACGGTACTGAAGGAAGAAAACAGAAGACTGGGCTGTAAAGTGCGACGTAAGCTAAGGCAGTGCTGCTTTATCAAAGTAAATAGCTGATCTAGTAATTGGCGTCATATTTGTTTTGTAAAACTTTGGACTACTTACAAACAAGTTTTAACCACCCTCCCCCAATTCATAACATTTCACGTCGGGATTTGTTACATCCAAGTGTGCTCAGAGTAGGGCTGGTGTGTTTTGCGGCATGTGTCATTCCAGGAAACGTCCCAGAATCACCGTGAAAAGGAATGGACTGAAATGGGGGTCTGTATCCAGAACACCCATGAGCTGCTGAATGATGAAATCAGCTTTGTGCTTCTCTGAAAGGGAAAAGAATAAAAAAAGTGATGAGAGTGATCTCTCGCTGGGAATGGGATTTACGTGAATTTCTAAGACCATGGGCCAAGTTGGGAAGTATGGAGCGAGGCAGAGGAGGGCAGGTTTAGGACAGCCCAGTGCAAACCCCGGCCCTCAGTGCCCCAGGCCTTAACCTTCCTGTCTGTAGAATGGGCGCACTGACTGTACTGATCTCGCAGGGCTCTTTGGAGGATGTGATGAGTTGATTCCCATGGACGTGGTGCAGTGCAGTGATGGCCGCATGGATTCTGGAGCAAGACGGCCCAGGGACCCATCCTTCCCCACCTGTTCCCACAGTGACCTTGGATGGGGTGCTCGGCCTCTCTCATTAGACAAATGAAATAAGAATAATACCTACCTCATTGTTATTGTGAGGCTTAAAGGAGTAAATAAGTGTAAAATCCTTAGAACAGTGCCTGACACAATAAATGCTATTCATTTCCCACATTAAGGTGATTGAGTGCCAGGATCACCGTAGAAGCTCAGTAAGTAAATGGTAGCTGTTCCTGGCATGGCTGTTACATTCTTCTCCCCATCCTGTCCTCAGAAGTAGTGTCTGAGCCTTCTATGAGTCAGCTGGGCCCTGAGAACAGTGTTTCCTAGTGGCATTTTACATTGTGAGAAGCTTGAACTTTCTAAACAGATGCAGAGAAGTTACTAACTTATCCCAGAACATACTGTGGGATTCTTTCAATAAACCACTGGAAGATGGAACTCGATTTACTCTCTCGATGCACCTTTTTTTTTGGGGGGGGGGAACTTATTGTGTAAAGTGGAGACGATGCTGAGATTAGGTTCCTTTGTCCATTGCACGTTCCTCCGAGGCAGAATCCACTTCTGTGTTTTCGTACTTCCGCTCAAAATGTTTGGCTCTTATATTTTCTTATTAACTTCACCGAAGTGATCATGACTGATCTAAGAACTCCAGAATGTCAGTGTTGAATGTTGCCTTAGAAATTCCTAAATCACACCGGATGCTGGTTCTGCACTTAGGAATGCTGCCTCAGTTGGTGAGAATGTGGCTCTCTTTTTAGAACTCACTCGGTCGCCTTTGCACACACGGAGGCTGCGTGTCTCCAAAGCTCCCTTTAGACATTATTACCTGGCTACAATTTGATGCTATTATGTGGGTCTGACTGTCTACTTAAAGCAGGGCATCTCAGATTCCATTTGTGACATTAGTGTCCAACCTGGGACGGGGCTGGGGTTAAAAACACTGGATGCCTTGGCCTCCGGGAGACTGAGCTGTGTGTGATATGTTAAACCCTGCAATTATTGCATAGACATGGTTGAGAACCATCAGTTATCATGAGGTGCTGTTGCTACTGAGTTCAAACTTGTACTGCTCGCTGCACGACAGGCCAGTAAATCAAAAAACAAGTTGTTGGGACAAGGAATAGAGACTTTATTTGAAAAGTCAACAGACCCAGAATATGGTGGACTAGTGTCCCAAAGAACCATCTTACCCTGAGTTAGAATTCATGCTTCTTTTATACGAAACGGGGTGATGGTGGTGTGATTGATTGATGCAGGCTTCTTGGTGTCAGAATCCTTTGTTCTTGGAATTGTCCACATAGGTCAGGTCATGGTGTTCCTGTAAATCTCCAACAAGACATGCTGTTCTCTGTTCTGCAACGTTTTATCTCCATATGAATGGAAGAATGTTATATCTTTAAAGGTCAGAGCCTTGAGAATGGGCCATCCTGTATGTTTTAGACAATAGGCAACAATTCTTATAGCAAAAGCGACAGAATACAGAATACAAAGTTGAAGAAAGGGATCCCATATGGAGTCAGATTTGTTCTTCCGTTTCACAGTTTCCTTTATCCATGGGCATGTTGCCTTCTTAAGGTCCGTGAATAATACAAGTTAAGGAATAAGAGCCTAGGGCTTCTCTGTTGACTTAGTTGATAAAGAATCCGCCTGCAATACGGGAAACCTGAGTTCAATCCCTGGGTTGGGAAGATCCCTTGGAAAAGAAAACGGCAACTCACTCCAGTATTCTTGCCTGGAAAATCCCATGGACAGAGGAGCCTGGCTGGCTGCAGTTCATGGGATTGCGAAGAGTCGGACACGACTGAGCTGCTAAGCGCAATCAGAGCCTGGTGATTAATTAACTAATAAGAGCCTGAGGAATAACCGAGGGCTGGTGAACACAGATGAAACCCCGGGGAAGCAACCTGGCCAATAGGGGCTGGTGGCAGGTCTAACTCTGAGCTTGTCTGAGGCTCATTGGGTTTTTTTTGCCGTGTCTAACAGCCTCTCAGGCTTGCAACCGCTGAGGCTCCGTGCTTATACTAAGAGGAAGCTGAGGACCTCTTGGTTGTTGATCAGCCCGTTCTGTGGCCACCGCCTCTGTCACAGTACTGAAAAACTCAACTGTGCCTTCTGTTTAAGCCTCAGGAAGCCTAACTGTGTTTTGTTCTCAGTCCCTGGGGTACACTGAGGTTGGAAAGTTATGTTTGCTAGATGTTGGTATGCCAACAATCACAAATTTTTAGACACGGAGAAAGCAGTTGAAATCGCCTGCGTGTTTCAGGAGTGATGCCTGCATCCCGCCTCCGCTGCGTCCTCCTCCCACCCTCGCGCGTCCCCTCGTTTCAACTCGAGAAGCTCTTGTGTCTGCAGCTGGGTCCCAAATGTTCTGTCATGGCCTTGGAATGGTTCTGTCACAGGCCAACGGGAATTTGGGGCTGAGATGTTAAGGTCTGGCCAACGCAAAGGAAACATCAGCCGTGTCCTCTGCCAGCCTGGCAGTGAGGAGAGCCAGGCCAGCTAGCGCTGCGAAGAACTTCTCGACCAGAAGCTCTGAGACGCGAGCCGGCAGCTGCGCGGCTTGAGTTGCCTTTCTTGTGACCTCGGTTGCACCGTGGCCAGACCACCCTCCTCTTTATGCAGAAAGGTGATTGTGTGACTCCGTTCACTTTATCACACACACACACACACCCCTCCATCATTTGGAACGAGTTATTCCTAGTGGCCTTGCGGTTTGGGTCTTTATGCGCTGGGGACCATGTTTAATAAAAACCACACGATTCATCCTGACAGCCTTGGACCGTCTGCCCCAGAGTGAGGGGAGGGGCCGCTCGTGACCGGCTTTCTTCTCTTTGCAGCCTGTGTGCTTTTGGTTGCACAACCAGGCATTCCTTTGAATTCATGTGTGTCCTTAAAAACAAACCAGGCGTGCTTTCAGTAGGGCAGACTCTCCCCTCTCTGTGGTCGCCGGCCGATGTCTTTATCCTTCCGAGCGGAGAGAAGGCTGTCGGAGATTCGTGAACCAAAAGTGCCCCCTCCCGGCCGGGAGGGCTGCCCTCTGCCCCTGAGTCCCCCGCAGGCACGGGGTGAGACCCGGGAGAGGGTCGAGCCCACGGCCGCTCGTGCTCCGTGTGGGTGGACGCGTTCCGAGGGTCTGATCCTTCAGAGTCAGGACCCAGGAGGACCGCCTGTCCTCAAGCAGACTCTGTCGGGAGGAGGCAGGGTGCCGCCCGGCTGGGGGGACAGGAGGCAGCGGGGCTTGAGTTCTTGCTCCGCCGTCTCTGTGTTCTGTGTCTCGGACGTGTGCCTCGACCACGCACCGTGTCTCTTCCCTTTTGTGTCGTGGGAGACGGTGAGGGTTCCCAGCTGACCGAAGAGTAGACAGACTTTTCCCGGGACTCAGCGCGGGCACTCACAAATGGCAGCAGTTCAGTGGCGGGGGATGTGGGAATCGGTGCAATCAGCGGGCCCCTGCATCCTGTTGTTTGCGCCGCCTTTGAAATCCTGAACAGTGTTAGGTTTCTCTGTCATGTCTCCATCAGATCTGGCCCTGGAGAACTTTTGATTTGTACCAAAACCCTATACCAATCTGGAAGAGCTGCTGCTCGTGAGAATATTTAAGCGAGTGTATTGCAGACTGTGCGGGTCACTTCAGTAGATGAGGTCCCACAAAGCTCTGAGCAGCCGGCAGGACTGTTGACATCTGCGTCTGTTTGGAATGGCCACTTGAGGTCGGATGATCATTTGGGCAGAACCATTAATTCATCCATGCAGGGCTTAAGATGGGTGGCCTTGTGGTGGCCCTGTCATTGAAGGGTCTCCTGAGTACTTAGGTAGCGAGCGGGAAGCATCTTTGGGGAGTGTCGTGAAAGAGAGAACAACAAGGGGACCTTGGACCTAGCGGCAAGGTGGGCACCTGCTGGCTAGGTGGAGTGGCGCTAAGAGAAGGCAGGCTCTGACTCGTTCAGGGGCAGGTCTGGGGTGCGGAAGGGCCCCTGGAGACGGGCTTCTCGGCGTAGGGGTTGTGCGGGTGTCTCATAGGCTGCAGTCTTAAGTGTGAGCCTGAGCCCATGGCCCGACTCTAACCATGGTGACTGGGCACTGCAGGGTCCCCACGGGGAGTCAAGCTCCTGCATCTGATATTAAGGCAACAAATAAAGAGCCGGTGGCCGTGTTTCTCCCCCACCCCCAACACAGGCTCTCCCCCCTCTCATCTGGGGGCTGGGGCCACGCAGATGACAGGAGGGAGATAGGCGTCGGAGTCGGGAGATCTGAGTCCAGCTGTCCGTGGCAGGTTTCTCTCACCTCTTTTTGCTCATCTGTAAAATGGGAACGGTCCCATATTTTTTTGGAGGACTGGTTTGGGATTTACAACCTCGGTAATGGGAAGCATGTAGTAGTTGCTTAAAATTGTGGCAGTTGTTACTTAGGGCTATTTATCAATGTATCTGTACATAAGAGACGTGGGTTCAGTCCCTGGGTCGGGAAGATCCCCTGGAGGAGGGCATGGCAACCCACTCCAGTATCCTTGTCTGGAGAATCTCATGGACAGAGGAGCCTGGCGGGCTACTGTCCACAGGATCAAAGAGTTGAACATGACTGAAGCGACTAGCATGCACGCATCCATGCATCTGAGCCCTCCCTATTCAAGGGCGGGAGGCTCAGCAGGGCCCATCCCTGAGCTGTGGGAACCGTGACGCGAGCGCTCCAGCACAGGTGGTCAGACACTCAGAAGACTGATCGGTCCAGGTTCAAGTCCAATGGGATGAGGGGCTGATTCCACTCATCCTGACAGACTGTCCGTCTCTGCACCTCCAGACCTTTCTCTCTTAAATTTGCTTGGTCTGAGCGTGTGTGGGCTTTGTTTCGGGCTGTTTCCCAGCAGCCCCTGGATTCCCAGCCCCTGCTGTGTTGTTCCAGAGTCCCGGAAACCTTTCCAGGTTAGCAGCGGCCCCCTGGATCGTTCTGACCGTCCTATTACACCTTCCCAGCTTCTGGGTAGCGCTGCACTGGACCGCATCTCTCCCTTCAAATACCTGCTCTGCCCGCAGTGGTCGCCCCCTCCCCGCCCCATGCATTGAAGTTCACTTGCCCTGACGGGCCTGGGCAGTGCAGGGACGTTGTTCTGGAAACCCTTCCCGTTGGCAGCCAAGCTGAGATCCTGCCACATACAATACGAGGACCTGTACTGACTCAGGTGAAAACCAACAAACAAACTCGTTCGAAAGTCACAAGGAGCTCGGCTTTTTCTCTGGACGCTCTCCCCGCACTGCCCGGGGGAGATACGGAGCCCTGTACGTGGTCCCTTCCAGCTCGGAACATGCCCAGGAAGCCCAAGGAGAAGTGGATTTCTCCTCCTCGTCCAGGGAATTCCTCCAGGTCCCTGGGAGAAAGGAGGAAGTGGCACGGAGGTCCGAGGTCACATGGAGATGTGCAGGCCAGCGAGAGGGCCCGGCGCGGGGTCCCCATGCGGCGGGGGGACGTGCGCACCTGTCTCTCTGCACCTGCGTGTCCTCCTCCGCGCGTCCGCCTGAGCCCGTCTCCCTGCTCTCCCAGCTCGGCTTACACGGATGAAGGCCAGAAGCTGTAGAAACGAGAAATGGGGCAGTGAGTCCCTGCCCTCTCTCCCCTCTGCCCTCAGCTTCCCGCCTGTGGCTGACTGGTGTTCAGAGGATCCGGGTCTCTCTTCTTCATCAGTGATGTGTGGGAGTTTGTGGAAGGTGCTGAGTCATAACTGAAGTTGGGGACCCCCCTGGTGGTCCAGTGGTTAAGACCCACCCTTCAGGGGCTGCAGGTTTGACCCCTGGTCAGGAACTAAGATCCCGCATGCCATGGAACCAAAAACAAAAAAAAAGCTGAAGTTAGGTGTGAATGTAGCTGAAATAGTTTGTTTGACTCCTTCCCTTCATCAAAATAAGGGGAGGTTTTATTTTTATGTCTGTGGGTTTAAAAACATGTATAAAATGTGCTTGGAGCAATAAAGCAGTGAGATTATGATGGGAAGCTTCAGTCGAGGAGAATTTTGAGATGTGGCCAGCCTGATCAAATAATAATAAATGTAAAGACGAACTCATTTTTAGGTGTGTGTCATATCCACCCAAATGTTCAGTGGGCTAAATCATAAAAACTATAACATCTGAGACTTTATAATCAAGCAAATACTACAAACCAATGAGAAGGAAGAATTAATATATATATAGTTTTAGAACAACAGGCTTGGAATTTGGAAAAAACTTAGTATGATTGCTCATGTGATAATCTAACTAGTCCTTGAGGAAAAAGTAAAATATTTTGAAGTTTCATTTTAGGATCCAGACAAATAGTAAATGCATAATGCATGATGGTGTCATGATTTCCAATGTGATTACTTAAATCATTTATGCTTTTAATGTAAACAGGTACTTGGGGAGTAATACATATTAAAATTTTTCAAGTGATTTTCTCTTTTCTTTTAATATATTTATTAGAGAATTTCTAAGTGCTAAAAATGTGAAATCCTTGTAATTTGTAATTATGTGTGTGCTAAGTCACTTGAGTCTTGTCCAACTCTTTGCCCCCAAGGACCATAGCCTGCCAGACTCCTCTGTCCATGGGATTCTCCAGGCAAGAATCCTGGGGTGGGTTGCCATGTAATCATGAATGTTCAGCAATCTTCATAGAACATTGAAATCAAGTAACCATTTTACCCAGTACCTGAAGTAGCACATGTTCATTCTATTTCTCCATCAACCTCTCTATAAAGTTTTTAATAAAATAGTTACGTAAAGTTTCTTGGTCTCAAATCAAGTAGTTACAGTATCAGCTAAAAAAAATCCAGGTAGTTTATAAGCACATCATAAGAAATCTGAGCACTTTCTTTCACCCCAAGTAGAGACAGATACCTTTTAACTGCTCTCAAGATTTGGTTCCAAAGGAAAACTTTTCTTAGGAAGACATCTTGGGTATAGATTTCTGAAGGTCATACAGTTAGACTTCACAGAACGAGAGCTGGCTGTCCCAAATTTTGCATCTTTATATGTACACTGAGGGCTTCCCTGATGGCTCAGACAGTAAAGAATCCACCTGTAATTCAGGAGACCTGGGTTCAATCCCTGGGTCAGGAAGATCCCCTGGAGAAGGGAATGGCTACCCACTCCAGTATTCTTGCCTGGAGTAGGTGTCTATTCCCTTTTCCATCACAAAACTAATATAAAAATTAGATATGGGAAAAAGCTTAAATTTTATGTGTGTGTGTGCTAAGTCGCTCAGTCATGTCTGACTCTCTGTGACCCTGTGGACTGTAGCCCACCAGGCTCCTCTGTCCATGGGGATTCTCCAGGGAAGATCACTGGAGTGGGTTGCCAACACACAAGTACCATTAGTTCAAATTGGCTATCCATCTTATATTTCTCAGATTTTCACTTAACTCTTAGAGATAGACTCCGTCTGTCACGGACCTGAAGTCTACCGACACGCGTCTTCGTTTGAGGCGAGTGGGGTGATCCATCAGCTGATTTATCCAGTCTGGTTAATCCTGCACAACGTACTGTCTTGATTAGATCGGGCACGGTGTCTTGTTATTTTCAGTGGGGGTGGGGGTAGTAGATCAAACAGGAGCTTTTTCAGACGTGGAGACCCCGAGGTCAGCACAGCTCAGGTCCGACCTTAGTAATTCCCAAGTCAGAGAAGTATGGTCTTGAAAAATGTTTCTATTAACATGATGCCTTACAAGCTTAAAAATGAAAAAACTGCTGGTACGATTCTCCAGGGAAAAGTGTGGGTCTGAGAGCCATCCAAGGCTATGGGGGAAAAGTCTGAAAAGTACCCGAGGGGTGTTAGCCCCCTGTTTTCACCCCACGTCTTGTCCTGTGAACTGCTCTTGTGCAGATAGGCAGTCACGCCCCTGATGGAAAATTGCATTTCTTTCCATTTTAAATAAAATCCCTATTCTCATGGTTCTTGTTCCTTTTCTCGGCAGCTCTCCCTTGGGCTGAGGAACATCCTTTTAGGTGAGGCCTTGACCGTAATCTAGTCTTGTGGTAATGCAGGTGATGTCTCTAAAGTTGGTGTCCCTGAACAAAGACTCTCAGACCCAAATCTGTACACATTTCAAAATTCCCTTAGACTTTAAAAAAGTACCTGAGTGCCGAAAGTGTGCAGGGAAAGATGGGAAACACGAAAGCAACATCTGGTTCCTGTTTCTAAGGAGATTGCAGAGTGATTTTTTCAACTCCCCCTGCCCCCCGCCCCATCACCTGTAGCCACAATCTAGTGATTACAGCTAGATAATCTAGTGATTATGTTGAGCATCATTTCTGCTGTCGTATTAAATTCCTGTGGTGCAGTGGTTCCCAATGTTAGCTGCTCACTAGAATCCCTGTGAAGCTTTTAGAATCCCCGACGCTTGGGTTTTGCTCCCAAAGATCCTGATATAACTGGTCAGGCGAGAAGCCTGGACTCCTGCTTTGCACGGCCAAGGTTGAGAATCAGTGGCTCCCCATTACCCTGGGAAGCAGAGAAGAAGGCAGCTTTATTTTCACTTAGCATAAGTGATGAACCATCTTACCCAGTGTTACCCAATTAGTCAGTGGCAGTGTTAGGATGAAAAGCAAAGGCTTCTGTCCAGGTGGACTTTGAGATGAAATTTGGCAATCTGTCCATCACCACGGGCATCGTGTGAGCATCCTTGGTTGTTGCATTGAGTCAGTTTCTGGGAAACGTCATTCCCTGGAATTGCTCCGGCCTTCCTCATCTCTCGCCCACGCCCCGAGATTCTGATGCGGGTGGGAGGCAGAGAAGGTGATGGGGCCCTTGGAGGAGCCGGCGCAGAAGGGAGGGACTTGGCAGGAACTCTCTGAGGACTCCCCCAGGGGACGGGCTCCAGCCAGGATGCACGGCCCCCCTGAGCCCAGGGCGTGCGTCCCTCCTCTGGGGAGTCAGCCTCCCAGAGGAGCCGGGAAAGGGGCAGCTCCTTCTTCCGTTATGTTCTTAATACATACACTTGAGACGGATCCAGCCTTGCAGATGTTTGAGATGGCGCCACGTAACATGGCATTCCTTACCGCAGAGTCTGTGTTGACCACATTTGGGGTCCCCCATCCATCTTTTCACCGTCATTTTGCAGGGCCTCCTCTGGCTCACCTTTCGTGTTTCCTCTCCCATGTTGGCCAACCTTTCTTTTAAAGCAAGCGTTCCCTGTATCTGCCATCTTTTGATCTCTCTGCCTCCCTCCGCCTGATACCGCGCCTCCCAGCACAGACGCTCAAACACAGCCTGGTTGGCAAGCTTGCCCGCACTCCGCAGTTCTGGAGGGTCCTCGGGAACTCATACCCCACTGAGCCTGGGTCAGGAGGCGGCACTGGGTGCCTGCTAGCTGCGAGGAAGCCAGGCTGCCCATTCGTGTGCCCTGGACCTCATTACACAGCAGGGCCTGGTTGCCCTGCTTCTGTGACTCTGTTAGAATTTCTCTTGACCTCACTATGGCCATAGTAGTAGATATTTTTTTAAAATAACCTTTTCTATTTTTCTTTCATTTTTATCGGAATATGCTTGGTTTGCAATGTTGTATTGGTTTCCAGTAAAAAAAAAAAAAAAAACCAAAAACCCTTTTCTGTTCTAATAACAGTCCCTTTGGAAAGCATACTTTTTCTTCTAAAGGAGCTTGACTTGTCTGCTTTTTCCTTTTTTGTTCTTCTCTTCTTCAAACATTGAGTGCCTGCTGTGTGCCCTGATCTAGCCGTGTCAGTGAATGAAGTGGTCACATGGGTCCTGCCTTCATAGGCGCTATTGGTGTGGAGCAAGGGAGGACGTTTATTTAGCACCTACTTTGTGCCAAGAATAACCTCATACTTTACGGAGCAAGGCGGCAAGGCAAATAAATAATATGCCAAGTACTGTGTTGATAAAAAGAGTAAAACAGTTCCTGGCCCTCTGTTCACAACCTATTTAGGATATAAACAGAGAATTAACCATGGCTTAGTACAGTCGAGATGTGTCACGTGCAGTGGAAGCACATGCAAGAGAGGCGTGATCAACAGTTCTTTTCCCTAACAGGTCAGGAGCGGGCCGGCCCGTGCAGAGGGCGTTGGGAATGACCTTGGCCTCTGAGCGGACAGGGAAGGCAGCTCTGTTTGGGAGGATCTGGGCGGGCCGGTGCGCAGAACATGGGTGATGAGCGTGGTATCGGGGTACGGCCAGGAGCGAGGGCGTCCGCCAGGGAGCGAAACCAGTGGTAAAGCTTTGAAGAGCCTTATAAACCCATAGGGATGGCCCTGTAGATAACAGGAAACTATTCCAGCTTTCACAGAACGGTGTGTTCCAGAGCTCACCTCGGCGGAGCAGGGAAATGTACAGAGCAGACTGGTTAGGATTCCGAGCTCTGGGTGTCTTCTGTTCAAGCCGAGGTGATGGCTCTGGTGTCCGTCATAGGGCCACAGAATGGAGAAGAATAGAGGAAAGTGGGCCCGTGGTTGTCCAGCGTTTGTGCCTGGATGCACTAAGCGTGAGGCAAGCAAGGAGTCGGAGGAGACCAGGTTTCTGACTTGGGCGTCTGGAGGTGCCATCAACAGACAGCGGGGACACGCCAGGGTTGGGGTGGAGGTTGTCAGGGGCTTATGGCTTATGAGGGGGACATGTGTCTTTCTCACATCTTAACGTTTGTCCCGAAGTCCATCCTGAGATGTAAGTAGCTGGGATAGCCTCACCCCATTTAATACCAAATGAATGAAAGTCGGGACACCTGAATCACCAGCTGGAGCTGTGACCACCGGGGTCGGTGAAGCCTGGAGGCAGATGGGTTAAACTCCAGCTCCGTTCCACGGAGGTTAGCTGCAATCCCAGTATTCAGACTCGTCAGGATTGAGACGTTGGTAACCTGTACTTAAGTCTTAGGGCTTCTCAGGGGACACAGTGGTAAAGAATCCGCCTGCCAATGCAGGAGACACCAGAGACTTGGGTTCAACCCCCACTTAAGTCTTAGGGACGGGGCCTGAGACCATTTTCTTTCTGGACTGTATTGACATAACAATAAAGCAGGGTGTTGAAAAATTTGCCTTGGCTGTCTTTGTTCTGTATCTGATCAATGTGCAAACCCAGCCAGCTCAGAAAAAATCCCCTAAAATTAGTTTAGGAAGGCAACTTGGCAGTTATCTGGGAAAGCTTGATTGTTTCTTTAGGGGATTAAGTGTGTTTAAAATTTAAGTGAAAACTGAGTTAAGAAAAATGATAAAATAAATTAAGCACTTATATTTATGATTAAAGACCAATCTGTGTACATCTGTTATTTTAAATATGTGATATTTAAAATTAATAAAAATGTTCTCTATGAAAGAAAACATCCTTTTGCATAAACTTAAAATAGATGTTTGAGGGATTTCCCCAGTGGTCCAGGGGTTGAGATACCCTGCTTTCAATGCAGGAGATGTGGGTTCAATCCCTGGTGAGGGAATTAGGATCTCTCCTGCTGCATGTTACAGCCAAAAAAAAAAAGATAATTGAGTAAGAGGTTTGGACTTCTGTTTACAAGTGTAGGAACATGAGAGACATTAATTTTACTACTTAATCATAGTAAAAGAAACTGAAGATGATTCAAAGAAATAGAAAAATAGCCCATGCTCTTGGATTGGAAGAGTTTATGTTGTTAAAATTACCATACTGTACAAAGCAAGCCACAGATTTAATGCAATCCCTATCTAAGTACCCATGACATTTTTCACAGAGCTAGAACAAATAATCTTGAAATTTTATGTAGAACCATCAAAGACCCAGAATTGTCAAAGCAGTTCTGAGGAAAGAGAACAAAACGGGAGGCATGATCCTCCCAGACCTCCGACAACACTGCGGAGCCACAGTAACCAAAACAATGTGACGTCGGCACAAAATAGACAGGGATCAGTGCAACAAAATAGCCCAGAAATAAAGCCACACACCTTTATGTGGTGCCAATTCACCTTTGACAAAGCAAGAATATACAAAGAGAAGACAGTCTCTTCAACAAGTCGTGTTGGGAAAGCTGGACAGCCAGCCGCGTGCAAATCAAGTTAAAGTACATCTTCACACCATACACAAAAATAAATTCAAAAGGACTTGAAGACTTAAATGTAAGGTGACACCATAAAACTCCTAGAGGAGAGGACAGGTAAACCATTCTCTGACATAAACCACAGCAATATTTTCTTAAGTCTCCCAAGGCAACAGAAATAAAAGCAAAAATAAACAAATGGGACCTAATCAAACCTCAGAAGCTTTTACTCAGTAAAAGAAACCATAAACAAAGTGAAAAGGCTGTCTACAGGCTGGGGGGAAACATTTGCAAACAATGTAACCGACAAGAGGATAATTTCTAAAATACATAAACAGCTCATGCAACTCAGTAACCAAAAAACCCGAACAATTCAATCAAAAAATGGGCAGAAGACCTACGTAGACATAACCCAGAAGACAAGAAAATGGCCAACAGGCTCATGAAAAGAGGCTTAACCCTGCTGATTATTAAAGAAATGCAAATCAAAACTACAGGGAGGCACCACCCCACACTGGTCAGATAGCCACCATTAAAAAGTCTACAAACAACAATTTTGGAGACAGTGTGGAGAAAAGAGAACCTTGTACAGTTTTGGTGGAACATAAGCTGGTGCAGCCACTATGTAAAACGGTGAGGAAGTTCCTCAAAAAATTACAAATAGAGTTGCCACACGATCCAGCAGTCCCACTCCTGGGCATATGTTTGGAGACAACTCAAATTCCAAAAGATTCGTACCCCGACTGTCATAGCAGTGCTGTTTACAATAGCCAAGACATGGAAGCCACCCAAATTCCCATTGACAGATGGACTGGATACGGAAAACGTGGTGCATACATACATACAGTGGAATATTACTCAGCCATAAAGAGAGTGAAGTAATGCCATTTGCAGCAACACGAATAGACCTCGAGATTAAATTACTAAGTGAAATGAGGCAGAAAGAGAAAGACAAGTACTATGTGGTGTCACTTACATGTGGAATCTAAAACAGGAAACAAATGAACTTATTTACAAAACAGAAACAGGTTCAGACACAGAAAACAAACTTAAGGTCACCAAAGGGAAATGAGGTTGGGGGTGGGGGATAAACTGAAGAGTTTGGGGTTAGCAGATGGAAACTATGTCAATACGGATCTACTGTACAGCCCAGGGAACTGTATTCCGCATCCTGTAATGAACCGTAATGGGGCCTGAGTCCGCGATACTGTCCGTAACTGCGTCACTTAGCTGCGCACAGAAACTAGCAGTGCTGAGAATCAGCTATACTTCAGTTTTTAAAAACCCAATCATAGTACTATTTTAAAACTAAACTTCTGGGACTTCCCTGGGGGTCCAGTGGCTAAGACTCCACGCTCCCAATGCAGGGGGCCCAGGTTCAAACCCTGGTCAGGGAACTAGAGCCCACATCTAAAAAGAACTGAGCGTTGAAAATTTCTAAATGCAGTTTAAAACACTGAGTGTAATTGGAAGTCCCCCTGAAAAGTAACTGCAGAAAAGTGCTCATATAGATTCATATGCTGAACTTCCATAAGGCATTTGGATTTATAAATTTTAATACGTTGAGTGTTCTTCAAATAAATGAAAACTCAGAAGTAACGTGAATGAGTTTCTGTATGCAGAAACCACTCTCAAGAGGACAAAACACCCACTGACTTAAAATATAGTTTACGTTTTGCATTCTGAGTCTGCTCACATGGTGATAAATAAGCCCTGTGCCTTGCCAGTCACTGTGTGGCTGTGTAGGTACCCTCAGGCATGTGAGCGCACACACACACACGCGTGCACATATGCACACACACCTCCTGGCTCCCCTGTAGTCCTGGCCCCTGAAGGGCTGGTCTTTGCCCTTCCCCACTCCATCCCCCACTTCAAGCCCTGGATCACGGAGCTTCCTTTAGATCTGTCTTCTCTGAACTCCGCGAGTTTGAAGCCCACACCGTGCAATTTAGCCAATTATATGTTTTCTCAGCACGGTCTCTCATTCTTTTTGTATGCAGGTCTTCATTCCTGCTCTGGTTAGGAAGGTCATCTCTTTATTTTTCACATTTTTGTTCCGGCCAGTCGTCTCCCAGATGTGCTTAAAGAAAAGGATGAGAAAAGGAAAAGCTGGCCTTGTGTAAGAGTCGTCTGTCAGGCACGGCCCCGGCACGAGCTTAGCTTCAGAACCCCGTGCATCCGATGGCCTCGTTGCTTTCTTAGCGGTGTGCACTCGGCAGCTGTCCTTAGGCTGGCCAAGTCTCGATTTATGCAGCTTTTTAGCACAGTGCCTAGCGCATTAGTAAAGCCCCATAAATGCTCGTTGTTTCAGTAAGCCAGCTGCCCAGAAAGCTTCCACCTTCCAGGGAAGAAGGGACGTGGCCCCAGCTTCAGCTGAGGATGCTCCTCTCATCCGAGCAGCCCACTGCGGGGACGGGGCAGCTGGGGAGGTACCCGGCCCTCTGTGAGAGCCCCGGGGTTCTGCTGTCCCGGAGAAGGTCAGAGGTTGGGGCCCTCTGCGGAGCACGTGCTTCCGAGCGGCCATTGCCTCGCTGGCTAGAGAGCGGGTTAGGCCACATGAAAAGGCGGTACTTCTGCCAAAAGATGAAGCTCTTATTTGACACTTGGGATTTGTCCCACTCTCTCTTAACCCATGCAGAGGGGAGTGAGGATCGTTGATAAGAACCCATCCTTCTAGCCTGCCCTAGAGGCTTGCTGCTTCCACTCTGAATTCCACCACCTCTTAGCAGGGGTGTCTGCTGACTCCAGAGTGGGAATAATCTCGTAAAGTCCCCGCCGTCTCGCATCCAGGCAGGGCTCCGGAGTGCGCAGACTGAATAGGTTTCGGCTAGCAAACCAGACAGACCTCATCCTGCTCCTAAGACCTTTTAGATGTCTGCTTCCTCAGTGGTGATAAAGCTCACAGTGGATACTTCAACCTGAACTTGGTATTTAAGCCTCAGTCTCGGTGTTGAAACCTTTAGTTCAGGGTTAGAAATGCCCTTTTTTTCTGCATTCAGTGAGCAGAGAAATGCTTTTTGACAAACGCTCTGCCTTGCCCAAGTGTGTGTACACGCTGAGTTGTTCAGTTGTGTCCAGCGCTTTGAGACCTCATGGACTGTATAGCCCCCCAGGCTCCTCCGTCCATGGAATTTTCCAGGCAAGAATCCTGGAGGGAGTTGCCATTTCCTACCCCAGGGGATCTTCCCGACCCAGGGATCACACTTGCGTCGCGTTAGCAAGCAGGTTCTTTACCGCTTCACCGCCTGGGAAGCCCTCTTGCCACCTGGAGCCTTCTCCTAAAAGAGTTTTCAGTTGTGATCTTTCTGTCTTCTGAAGAATCTTCGTTGCGGTGTTTCCTTTATGAGCTGTGCTCAGAGGGTCGGAAAGAAAGGCTACACGTTAATGGGGGTCCTTTGCTTTCGTTACCACCCTCTAATCCTGCTGACGCACTTGCCCGCCCTCAGCCGGAAGCAGGTGTAGACGACACACTCCTTGGGGAGACCTGAGCCATGAGAAGACACGACCAATGTCCTGGACGCCTGAACCCGGCTCCAGGCCCCGTGGTCCTCCCGATGGGAGAGCGGCGCCGGCTGGGAGACCGGCCAGGTCCTTAGGAAGAGCGCGGTACTGCAGATGGCTTCTGTCTTCATTTTCTTGGTGCGAGGGCCTGAGACCCACACAGTGAAAGCAATTGGGTGAGCCGCATGAGCCTGCTTCAAAGGGTGTTGGCTTGCAGGGGCCTCGTAAAATTAATTTTTCATAGACGGGCCTTGGGGCTGTGCTTGCCAGCCTCCTGTTGGCAGCGCGTGGACCCGGGGCTTTGGTAGGGAAGGGAGGGGCTGTGTGCGAGGGGCGCCCTGCCTGCTGGCTGCTTGGGGGACGCACCTATCACCTCCGTCTCTGTCTGGGGCTCCGCTCAGATCAGGTGTCCGCCTGGCGGGGCGCGGGTGGCAGATCGTCGTCCGCGGGCGCTTTGCAGCCCTCTCGGGAAATGGCTACAGGAGCAGGTGTTTCTTTCCCGTTTCAAAGACAGGTCAGACAGTGCCGTTATGTGCGGAGCATCAAGCTAACGTCCTCTGAAAAGGAACGCTCCAACAGTCCCCTCAAAGTTCCTTAGGCCAGCTCTGCGGGATTCCAGAATCTTCTGTTGTTCTGTGGTTTGTTTTATCAAATGCTGCTCGAGGGTAAGATTTCCTTTGGCTGGAGTCTCGCCATGCTTTCTGTTCTGGTGGCTTGTTGGTCTGTAACGTGATGACAGGGTGGCTTTGGGGGAGGCAGGGATGAGGAGAGGGGAACTTAGAACAACATGAGGTGGTCTCTGTGTTAAATGTCTTACCTTGGGAATTACTTGTAAACAGGTTATTCAGTGGTACTTAATATGTCCGAAAAGTATAAGCCTGCAGTAAGTGTCACTGAATCCAACACCCTTTATCAGACGTTTCAGTGCAGTTAACACACTCCTTGGTCTTTCTTCCTGACTTCAGCCCCCATCTGTGCCAGCCAGATTTAGCCACTATTTTAAACCTAGTGTTTATTGTTTCACCATACTTCCTTTTACTTTTATTGCTTTTACATGTGTATCCCCTAAGTGATATGTTGTTCATGTTTTTAAACCTCACGTAAATGAAATGTTTTCCTTATTCTTATATGAGTTTTCCCTTGCTCAATATTAGGTGTTTGTGTGTATTCCTGTGGACCCAGGTAGGTCTGGGTAATCCATCTTCACTTTTCTGTGAAATCCCATTGCATGAATATACCAAATTCCAGAGTATTGATTGGTCCTGAAATGCTGTCTTAGTAGTGAATGGGAGTCTTTTTCTTGTCCAATCATGGTTGAAATAACTGTCTCCCATAACTGGATTGTTTTCTGCTGTGAGTAGGTTTTCTAGTAGCTTATCATTTGGAAAACTTATGCTTTCGTAATATTTGTTATTAGAAGAGGAATAAATCCTCCCAGAGGGGCTTCCCTTAGTGGCACAGCGGTAAGGAATCTGCCTGCTGACACAGGAGATGTGGGTTCGATCTCTGGATCGGGAAGACCCCCTGGAGGAGAAAATGACAACCCACTCCAGTATTTTGCCTGGAAAATCCCACGGACAGGGGAGCCTGGCGGGCTACAGTCCACAGGGTCGCAAAGAGTCAGGTGTGACTGAGCCCAGACCCTCTTAGAAAATGCCTTTTTGCAAGTTGACTCAGATAATGAAATCTGAGGACTGGATTGCAGGAGGGTAAAGTGGATATGAGGTAAAGATACTTTTAGAGTGAACTAGGCCAGAAAAGAATGAAGTCCTTGGCTCAGCAGCGGCTGTCGGGATTGAGAGAAGTGTAAAGATGTAAGAAAGGGTGAGGATCGAACCTCTAGGTCTTGGTGGACCAGATGTGGAGGAAACCCCCGTTTCTGTCTGGCCCTGGTCTCATTGTTCATTATAGACCAGTCTCTAGCATATGAAATTCTAAGGAGGGAACCGGTTTAATGGCGATGAGCGTGGATTAAGGTTTAGGCTGGTTGAATTTGAGATGCCTGTTATATCCAGTAAGCAACTGCATATGTGAGGCTGGGAAACAGCGGAAAGATGGGTGCTGGAAATAGAATTCTGAGGGTCATTGGCACGTGAATGTCGGATGAAACCATGGAAGTAGACGTGACTCCGAAAAAGAGCGTGTGTAGTAAGAAGGGAAAATGGCTGAAGACAAGACCTGTCAGAACACCGAGGAGCCCGTGAAGCAGTGTGAAGGGTTGAGGCCTAAAAACGAGGGAGGTGAGTGCTGTCCTGAAGATGGGGAGAGGTTTCAGGAAGGAGGAACTGATCAACAGACCAGAAGTGACAAAAGTCAGCTTAGGCGAGACTCAAGTCCGCTGGATCTGGCATCAGAGGTCATGGGGGCCTTCAGAGAGCCATGTCAGGGGAAGGGTAGGGTAGAGACTGGATTATGAATCAACACAGGCTGGATAGTGAGAGAAAGAAAGCAACTGACGTAGACTCCAGTTTCAAGAGGTTAGGTTGGGCCTGAGCAAAACAGATGGCAGCAGGGGAGTAATAGTAGGGTCAGGGAACGTTTGGTTTTGAATCTAAGAGAAGCACAAACATATTCATGTGCCAAAGGGGGAAAGATCCAGTGTAAAATGGAAACTTGATGAACAAGAGAGGAAGTAATCAAATTGGTACATGGGAAGGAGTGGAATTCAAAACAAAAGTGGAAGGGTCATCTTTGGGGAAGAGAAACTGTTTCTTTCCACTGAGCAGGAATAGCAGAAGAAAGACACATTTGAGGATATAGATAAGTCGGCAGAGAGGCCAGGAGGTTGAGGCTGTTTCTGCCACTGGACCTCTGCAGATACCTTTCCTTTATCCACCGTGATTGGGAGAAATTTCTAATTGTCTTACGAGTCATTCAGCATCACTTTCTCAAGAGCTGCGCTATCTAGTAGAATAGCCATGGGCCACTTGTGGCTGTTTACATTTAATTAAAATTATATACACTTAAGCGATTATGTTCCTAAATGTTCCCTGGTGGTTCAGATGGTAAAGAATCTGCCTGCAACGCAGAAGACCCGGGTTTGGTCCCTGCGTCAAGAAGATTCCCTGGAAAAGCAAATGGCTTTTCTAGTATTCTTGCCTGGAGAATTCCATGGACAGAGGAGCCAGGCAAGCTACAGACCATGGGATTGCAAAGAGTCAGACACGACTCAGCGACTAACACTTTCACTTTTCAAGAGTTTCTGTCCCTAAATGCTCTAACCACCTTTCAAGGGTGCAGTAGCCACATAGTGGCCATGTATTGGACATCAGAGCTGTGGAATAAGTCCAACATCATAGAAAGTGGTTAGCCAGTCCTGTGGCAGAGACCTCCCTGAAAACTGCCCCACTAAAACCGCAGCCTTCCATTTGAATCAGACGTTTATCCTCCTCTACAAGGATACTTGATGCTGTTTACCTCAAGTGTCAACTACTTAAAAGGCAATTTAAAAAATACATAAACCTTACCTGCCGGTAGCCAGATCAGACAGAGTCTGGCTCACAGGAAGTGCTAAGTGGTCATTCAAAGTGCAAATGAATGAACAAACTGGAGAGTAAATGAATGAATGAATGGGTGCATTAGCCTGAGTCTTTGGGCCTTAAGGCGGTGAAGCTTCGTGTTCTGTACGGATCAAATAAGTGCACGTCCATCCACAGCAAACACCTTATTTTTATTATATGAGATGTTTGTGTTATTTGCTCAGTCCTGTCCAACTCTCTGTGACTCCATGGACTGTAGCCCACCAGACTCCTCTCTCCATGGAATTCTCCAGGCCAGAATACTGGAGTGGGTTGCCATTCCCTCTCCAGGGGATCTTCCCCACCCAGGGACCAAACCCAGGTCACCCACATTGCAGGCAGATTCTTTACCATCTGAGCTACCAGGGAAGCCCATTACATAAGGTAAACACCTTATAGTAATAAATTATATTAATAGAATTTGAAATGTTCACAGTTCAGTTCCACTTTTCCCTTAGAAATCTTTACCTTTCTTGAGTAGTTGACAGATTTTTGCTTCAGACAAAGAACCTTCCCCAGATCATTCCATTGCTGATATAAAATTAAAATTAGGCCTTCTTCTTACACTTTCCCTGGAATGTACCTCTGAAGAAGGCAGTGGAGGCCGATGGCACCTCCCTCCCTTAGAAATGCCTTGGTAGTCCTTGGTAGGAACAACACGAAGTCATTTTGTCTCCCGTCTTGCACCTTGGCCTGTTTGCTGAATAGTCTATTTAACAAGCCAGGAATAGGGCCCTGGGGTCTGGAACACAAAGTTCACTACAGTGTTCACCTATAAGAAGTTTTAAAAAACATTCTGGGAAAAAAGCTTTGTAAATAGCCCAACGATAATACCTGCTAACGCTTATTCAGTACTTGTGAGTCAGATACTGAGTAGCTCGTTAGACATTTCTTTTTAGGTTTTAGTATCAGCGCCTCAGACACATGCCTTTATTATCCCCATTTTGTATACAGTAAA
This sequence comes from Cervus canadensis, assembly GCF_019320065.1. Classification (NCBI taxonomy): domain Eukaryota; kingdom Metazoa; phylum Chordata; class Mammalia; order Artiodactyla; family Cervidae; genus Cervus; species Cervus canadensis. The sequence continues at coordinate 13,784,388 of NC_057408.1, read as the reverse complement.
CCAGCAACCTGTGGCTTGAAGAGATTGATAACAGTATTTGTGTCCGATAGTGAGTGGTTGGAGTTTGAGCAAAGGTAGATGCTGAAGCCTGTGTTTAACCACAGGGCTGCCCGAGCTCCCAGGCTTCCAGCTCCGGGATGAAATCTGATGCTCTCAAGGGCAGCTGAAGGGCACAGCAGGAGGGCAGTGAAAGAAACAAGAGGAGAATGAACGCTGACCTTCAGCCGGCTTCCTTTTTGCTTCGGTTGGTCTGTAGTATTGGAGCAGTCTTGCCTCTCTTTTATTTTCACAAGCAGCCTCCAAGTAGTTGTCCCCCATAGCTCATTGTATCTCGGCTATTTGAAATTTGGAATGGTTCTGCAAACTGAACAGTGTCGGACATGGTGGTAGGTTTCCACTGCAGCGCCGCTACATCTGTGCCGTAGTCCATCTCTGAGTTGGTTCAGAGATGACCAGGCATTGAGTGTGAAGAGGAGGCTCTTCATATCTTACATGAGCTCGTGAACCATGGTCCACACCACTGGTATATGGTTATGTAAGTATCAGCCCAAACTATGTACAATTAAAGGACTAAACCCTCAACTGTACGTTTCCACGTATACTGGACAGGATTTGTGGGTTAACTCTTGTCTAAGAGTAAATACTGTTCTTTCCCTTCATCAGTCTGATGCAATGAGTGTGTTTATGGGTTTTCATTAAGAATGTGGGTGTTCACAGTAAAAGGCTTTTCTGAGCAGCTGGTAAAATGTAGAGCAAGAGAACTAGCATTTGTGTTTATAAATGTAAGGTGAACCCATTTTGGTTAAGGAAACAGTTACACTCAAAAGTCAGATTTCTCGGATAAAAAGCTTTAACCGGGTTTAACTCTGGTTTTCAGCCAGAGTGACAAAAAGGTCCAAGATAAAATATAGCCTCCAGGGATTATTATTGATGTGTTTCTTGACACCCGTCCAAGGTTTATGTCATCCCATGGTCCATGGAGATGCTTGATTTACAGCTGCCTAGCCGGCTCCAAGACAGGGCCCAAAGGTAGTAGGGGTTTATATATGGGTGTTATCTTCCAAGATGAAAGTCGTGTTTACTGCTTTGTCCGAAGATGATTTGTAATGGGATGTCATAACAACCTTGTTAGGCTTGTAGATAATTAAAACAAAGTCTCGTTTATAAACAAAAACAGGAGAAAGGCACGTAGGAAGTCAGCATTTCATGGGTGCAGTTTGTGCTTGGCTGTGTGATCACTTTCTTCATCACAGATGCCTTTCTGCTTTCCCTGAAAGGTCACTGTATCCCTTTCTCTTGCATCTGAGGAATTTCCTTCTGAGCAACTGAAACTCCAAGTTTGGGGAGTTCTGATGCTTTTAAGCTCAGTCACGGAGCCTGCAGGAGACACTCGGGCGTGAACTGCCCTCCGAGAGCTCTGCAAAGGGTTTTCCTGAAGCAGTTGCTGAACAGTTAAAGATTAAGCTGTATTACGACGAAAATGCTGCTTGTCCAGCTTTAAGTTTGGGGTAAACTGGAGTTTATCCCAAAGCACAGTAGGAGGTGAGATCAGCCCGGTGGCTGGGGAGGGTAACTTGACTCGGGCAGGAAGCTAGAGCTGGGAAACTCAAGCCCTCTGGTTCCTGGCCTCAGCCGATCTCCAACCGCAGTTTCCAGAGACCTGGCCTGGGGGCTCTTCCAGGGAGCAGGTCACTTCCACCTTCACCTTTTCCCATGGAAGCTGCCAGGAGGAGGGCAGGCCGTCCCAAAGCTGCCTTGCTGGGCTGGGGTCCCGTTAGCTCTAGGGCAGTCGAGGCTTCCTCGGGCGTTTCATCTCTGATGACAACCCAAACGCGTTTTAACTCTCTGTTTGGGGCATCCTGCTTCCTCATCCAGCTAGGAACGCGTCAGGGGGTAAGTGAGAGGCAGAGGGCAGGGTCCACGAGAGCGCAAGGTAGGGAGGGTCTGCGTGGAGGTGGAACCATCGTTAGGTGCCTGGTTTCCCAGTGAGGTCTTCGCCTGTGAAAGAAGATCGGACACTTGCCCACCACGGTCAGCGCATGAGATGCTCAGGACCCACCGAGCCAGCGCAGGGCGTGGTCTCCGCTGCCACACGCCCACCGCCAGCACCCACCTGGACCACTCTTTTCTGTCCTTCAGGGGCCAGTTTGAGCTGTGCTTCCTCCACGCACAGCCCTCCCCGTCTTTCCCGGGCAGCGAGGCGCTGCCCTCCGTCTGTGCTGGGGCCCTGTTCCCGCCCTGGGCCCCCCTCACTCCGTGTGCCTGCCTCCCTCCCCTGCCTCTGGTCACCCCGGGTCTCGTCTCTGGATCTATGAGATTAGGCTGTTCTTTTGTTGTTTGTTGTTGTTTTAAGCTTGCACATATCCACACAGAGGCCTTATTGTCCCTAAGTTTAGCTCTTACCTGTAGCATGTTCCAGAAGACATTCTGTCAAAAAGAACGAGGCTCCTGTTGCTGCCAGACCCCTCCTCCTCTTTCTCTACCTCGCCTCACTTGCCTCCCGCGGGACAGGCCCCCCAGCCCCTACACCATAGGAGAGGTGTCCCTAGTGGGTACTTAGGTGCCACCGAGTGACTGATAAGGTTTTAAAGACTTGGATATATCTTCACAATACATTTAATGCTAAGCCGGCAAAAGTAGGCAACGCATAGTTGAGTTTTGAAGGACCAGGAGTCCTGGTCAAGTGCGTACCAAGGCTGTCACGGTGAACAGTGGCTCAGGTTGACCGTGGATGCAGATACTTGCTGGAGGAGTCGTACACCGTGGGCGCCGTCCCTTTACTAGCTCTCCCGTATCTGTCAGCATGAAATCACCATTTAATCGATGTTGCCTAATTGGCACTTTTCTGCTGTAGAAGTAGATGAGGAATTAGCTCCTAAATACAGGTGATTGTAACCACGTGCTTAGGAGGCATGTTAGTTTAGATCAAAGGAGTAGTAAAATTGATTTTTATGTCTATTCTAGTAAAGCGGTCTGTGGAGGAAAGGGTCGGTTTGAGACCATCTTTTGCTTTTTAGTGGGTAGGTTTCTCTTTTGCATCTCCTTCACCCCCCAAGTGTACGAAGAGAGTGAATATCTTCTGTATGGCTGGGACCATGGCTCGGTCCAGTAACACTTCTGGCTTTGTAGGGTCCTGGACACCTAACGCCTTCCTGGAGTGAAGAGTGGCCCTGCTCAGACAAGATTTCCAATTCCTTCTGCCTCTTTTCTCCCAAGGATCCTTCCTCATCGTCCTGCCCGAGATGGGATAAAGTACACTCTGACTTTTCAACAAGTAACAGATAGATCATCAGCTGTCATGCGTATGGGGTGTCAGGCTTTCTGCTTCATCTCTTTATAATCCTGCAAAGAGACATAAGAGACGTGGGTTCGATCTCTGGGTTGGGAAGAGCCCCTGCAGGAGGGCATGGCAACCCACTCCAGTATTCTTACCTGGGAAATCCCAGGGACAGAGGAGCCTGGCGGGCTACAGTCCACGGGATCACAAAGAGTTGGACACGACTGAACACATACACAACCCTACACAGTGCGTCCTTTTTGGATGTAGAAACTGAGGCCTGGAGAGGACGAACACCTCTCCACCCAGGGAAGTTGGATGGAACTTTTGAGGTCCTTCCAGGCTGCAGGCGCTACCTGAGATCCCCTTTCTGATGTTTGAACTGTGTTTTCTCTTATCTGATGATGTACTTGCGCAGTCTCCAGTATTTTCGCAAGAGTAAGAGGTTGTCTTTCTCCTAAAATAAAATTAATATGTTTCTTTATAAAAGATAAGAGAATTTTCTGGGATGGAAGGAAAAAAAAAAAACAACCACTTTGTAGTAGGCGCTGGATGTTAATTTCATTTTGTGTTCTTGTTGGATTTCACAACAACATGGGAACATAGGATTACTTAGTAGATAATTCTCTAATTACTTTAAGATGAGCAAAACCTTGTTTTGAAGCTGGGAGCTATGCTCCCTGGAGAAAGCCAAAGACTACATTTAAGTCAGATGTTTTACAGAGAGGTGAGCCATCATTATCTGTATCATTATTAAATTCTGCCTCTTCACAGGAGTAGAGGAGAAAGATTGTTTCAGAAATGATAAGAACTTTATCAAAGCCTTTCAGCCCAGCACCTGGAGGACCTAGTTGACGTGCATCGATGCATCCTTGCGACACAGAGCTTCTCCCATTCCTTCAACTTCTGAAAGCAGGGTTTCAAGCCCCAGGGACTAAATTCTATGCCTTGATATTTGAGGCTGTGGGATCCATGAGCGTTCTTCTCCCAGTGGTCATTCCAGAACCTTCTGAGTGAGCGGTTAGCATTTGGCTATGTTACCCACACACCCTGGATTCTTGTCTAGGATAATCTTAAACTCAATATTTTGTTTTACTAGTCTTTGGTGTGTAATAATAGCTAACAAATTGAGTGTTCTGTGTTCCTGGGAGCACGTGAGTGCAATTTAAGCATTTTCTCCTTGAGTTTTCATGACAACCTTATCACTTCATGTTATGGTTCCAGACAGTGAGACACAGAGGTTTGGTGAGGTGTCCCTTGCAGTCCAAGGGATTCTCAGGAGGCTTCTCCAGCACCACTATTGGAAAGCATCAGTTCTTCAGCGCTCAGCCTTTATAGTCCAACTCTCACATCCATACATGACTACTGGAAAAACCAAGGTCTTTGTGGATGGGAAAGTGTTTTATCCATCTGGTGGTTTTATGCTGAATTTGTAGCATAAGCACCCGAGTACAAATGAAATGTAAGGGAAGAAGGCCAGGGCTTTGAGTCTTTAATGCAATGCTGCTAAATCTTAATGGAAGACAGAAGAAATCATATGAAGATGATAATGCTTGTAACCTCAGGGTCTTTCTCTTGACATGGTTATCAAGAGGCAAAAGCAGAACAGAAACAGACAGATGAAAGAAAGTCATGAAAAAATTTAGCTCGTTTTGTGTCTCCAGACTCTCCTGTCACCCTAAAGGATCCTGCTGCCAAGAGCTGGTGCTTTTCTTAGGTTTTCACTAGCTTTATGGGACCTGTCGTACGAGTCAAGGAGAGCGTGCGTGAATTGTGGTGGACCCCTTTTCTTTCTTCCATTCCAGTTTTGTCTGATGTCTAAAATGTCCACAAATTTGAAACATTTTTAACTTCCCTATATAAGCAAGCTGGTCAGATGTTGAATTTGCTAATCATTTAAAGATGTGCAGAGTGGAAAAGGTCCTTCTGGAAAAATGTGGTCCTCAAAGCCCCTCCGTGTCCCAAGGCCTCTCTCTGAGGAGCAGTGGCTCCAGAGCCTTCTCTCTGCCTCTGCCCCGCCTCCTCCCCTTAAGGCACCCCCAGCCTCGGCTCAGCCCTCAGTGAGGCCGGCCAGCTCCTCCCCCACGTAGATGCGCCCCTCCCAGCAGCTTGCTCCCTTTTTTACCCCGGGAAGTGTAGACCTCCCCCGGCTTCTCCAGTTGGCATCCGCACCCCTGACCCCCAAGGCCTGGAGTTGGTATCCCTTAAGCTCGCGGAGGGGTGGCAGGGAGGAGGGTGTAAATAGCAGTGGTCCTTTTACCGTCTTTGACTAAAGCCATTTCCCACAGGAGGGCAGGGGGCCCCGGGTTCTGCTTTACACAGGAGCCTGTTTAATTAGCTATGTCTGTTTTCTTTTAATTACATTCATTACCTATCATCTAATGGGAAAACTTGTACTGAGGAAACATATGTTTAGCTCAGGACACTATTCGGCCATAAAAGAAATGTTGCCATTTACAGCGACATGGATGGACTTGGAGGGTGTTATACTTAGCAAATATAGACACTTACAAAGATGAATACTAGCGTCACTTCCATTTTAAAAAAATTTAGTATAATAAAACATAAACAGACTCACACATATAGAAAACAGTGGGAAGAAGTAGGGGATGAAGAGGTATAAACGACTATGTATAAAATAATAAGCTATAAGAATATATTCTATAGCACAGGGAATATAACCAATACTTTATAATAACGTTGGAGTATAACCTATAAAAATATTGAACCGCTATGTTGTACACGCGTGCTAAGTCATCTCAGTCATGTCCTTCTCTTTGTGACCCCATGGACTGCAGCCCGCCCAGGCTCCTCTGTCCATGGGATTCTCCAGGCAAGAACACTGGAGTGGGCTGCCGTGCCCTCCTCCAGGCGGTCATTCCAGTGCGGGGATCAAACCCGCATCTCGTGTGTCTCCCGCACTGGCAGGCGGGTTCTTCGCTACTACCGCTACTTGGGAAGCCCCTCTGTGCTGTACACTTGAAGCTAATATAATGTAAATAAACTAGACTCTGATTTTAAAAACCTTGATTTCAATTCTTTTAGAAAAATACCTATCAGTTGGACACTATTTTACATTTTAATACTCAGATTTTCTAGAACCCATCTGGAGGGACTTGACTTAGAGAAATAGAAGGAAGACACTGGGATACTATTTAAACAGCTGTTTTGTGCTTAAGGAGGAGGGTAGGGGATGAAAGTTGCCTTTGTTTGGGGCCCCAGTATGGCAGGAACCATGAAGGGAGAGACAATTTACTCTTCACGAGGTTGCCTTGGCTTGTTGGTTGGTCTCTGCTGAAGCAAACATTTCCTGTGCCTTTATCTAGATTTGCAGGAGGTGGAGAATATAGGGGAATAATCTAAACCCAGAACGCTGCCTGGGTTTATCAGGGACTCCGGTTCTAGAATGTGCCAGGTGAGAATGAATGATACTCTATTGAAATCAGAAGTCCCCCTTTCTCTGCAGGGAAATGGTGCCCACTAAGTCACGTGGCTTTTGTTTCTAGACCAGAGGCTACCACCATTGGTGACCAATTACTAGTAACAGCCCCTGTACCAGACTTAATCAGTTACAGGTTGTACAACTGATGGAAGTTGGATGATGGAACAACCTTGATTAGTGCCTCCACCCCCTCCCCATCCCACCACATATTGTAAGTATTCAAATATCAGCACAAATGAAGAATCTTGGGAATTCTCAAGTCAGCGCTGCCTGCAGCCAGGATTATAAAGATTATAAGTATGTTCGGTGAGTTCAGAAAATTTTAGGCCTTGTCTTATGTAATAGCATTAGGGTTTTTTTTTTAACCTTTTGGGGGGGATTTTTCATAGGAAAGTAAGGTTTTTATTTTTTTTTTTTTCATTTTATGTGCTGTTGAAGGATAATGGCAATGTAGATAATCTAAAACAGCTGATAGAACAAGCACAGAATTGATAGTTTGGTGCTGGAATGCATTACAGAAGTTATTGTTGGCAACACTTAAAGCCTCCTCTTCATGTTTTTCTTAAGCTAATTTGAAAATTAGAATGTGTCCTCTAATCACGCAGCTTCTAATGGAAGGAGAGTGGTATGGAATTGCGCTGAGTGGCAGAAAAGCGCTCGCTAAAGATGTAAGGATGCCCGCGGATAAGCATCACTTGAACAACTGAGATGGCCAGGAATTGAGTCTTGTCTCCAAGCTTTTTATTTTAAAATGAGATACAGATCTAGAAGACAACTCAGAACAACTGTGCAGCTTAATGTAAGGCAAATAAATACCTCCAGCCAGCACACAAGTCAAGAAAAATCTTTGTCAGCCATCTAGAAGTCCCCCCATGTTACCATGAATACATAAACCTTTCATCCTTCCGAAAGTAACCGCTCTCCTTGTACTTCCTTACGTTGTCTTCATAGTTTTATCATCTGCATGTGTGTCCCTGAATCTTGGAGTTTGCCCATTTTTTAATTCAAACTATCTTTTAAATCTTTAGGTTTCTCTCTGTCCCTTTGCCTTACAGTTTGTCTGAGGATCTTGGGCCCTTTGGTCTGTAGAGTTTCCCACACTCTGCACTTTGCTAATTGCACTGATTGCTTATTCTTACCGAGACACTTTTTTTTTTAATGAGAGTAATTTTTATTTATTTTTTAATTGAAGTATAATTGCTCTATAATGAAGTGTTTCTGCTGCACAGCAGTGTGGATCAACTATAGTGTATATCCCGTCCCTCCCGAGCCTCCTCCCGCCTCCCCCATCCTCCCGCTCCACGTCATCACAGAGCGCTGAGCGAGCTCCTTATGCTACAGAGCCGGTTCCCACTAGTTCTCTATTTTACACGTGGTGGTGTGTGTATATGAACGTGTTAATCACTCAGGTGTGTCCAACTCTTTGCGACCCCATGGACTGTAGCCTGCCAGGCTCCTCTGTCCATGGGATTCTCCAGGCAGGAATACTGGAGTAGGTTGCCATTCCCTTCTCCAGGGGATCTTCCTGACCCAGGGATCAACTCTGGGTCTCCTTTATTGCAGGCAGATTCTTTACTGTCTAAGCCACCCAGGAAGCCCCCATAGACATATTGTATATATAATATCAGCCTTTTATTTATGATATGTTGTTAAAAACATCTTCTCCAGGTTTGTCATTTGCCTTTTGATATTACTTCTGATATTTTTCACTATGCAAATGTTTTTATTTTTATGAGGTCAAATTCATGAATTTAAGGTTGTGTGTGGGATTTGCTTATAATTAGAAGGTTGCTTTTTGCACTCACGCTATAGAGGAATTCCCCCACGTTTTCTTTTAGCACTTTCGTGGTTTCACTTTTTGCGTTTATGTCTCAGATCTACTTGGCTTATTCTTGCTTATGGCGTGAGGTCTGGATCTGATTTTTTTTTTTTTTTTGGCAAATGACTATCCAGTTGTCCAAATTCAATTTATTATTAAAAAGTCCATCTTTTATCTCAGTGATCTGATACCACATTTAACATACTAAGCTTTGACTATAGTTGGTTTTGTTTCTAGATTTTCTATTCTATTTCATTGATCTGTCTGTCCTTTTGGTATGCAAGCATTTTCATTCTGAAAAGCCTTTCTTTGTATGTTTAATATCTTCCAGCGCTATATTCCTCATCCCCTTCCCCAGATTTTCATCATTAGTGTTTCCATCTTCTTGCACATTGGTTTTCCTTGTGCACTTGTTTAATTCTATAAAATGCAAAGTTATTGGAGTTGGTAATTTTGTTGGAATTCATAAGTTCATTTAAAGAGAACTGACAGAAATGATGTTTCTAGGTGGGTTTTGTTTTTTTTTTTTTGTCTTTCAAGAAGGTTTTTTAAATAGTCTATACATAGATTTTGCAAATTTAAGTGTATTCCTAAGTAACTTATCTTATATGTTGCTATTCATACTGACTAACTTGTTTTACCATGGAGATATTTTTGCATTACTTTACTTAGTTTTTCTAGGTATCCTACATACATAGAGATAGTTTCCCTTTCCAATTTTATGCCTCTAATTGGTTTGCCCAAGCTGGCTAATTACAATGTTAATGTTAAATGGTAGCATCAATGTTTTGTTCCTGACCATAATGGAAATGTCTCTAATATTTCTTCAGTAAGAAAGGTAAATAATGGGGCATTCTCTGACAGTCCAGCAGTTAGGACTCTGCGCTTTCACTCCCGAAGGCCTGGGTTCAACACCTGGTCAAGGAACTAAGATCCCACAAGCTGCATGGCACAGCCAAGAGATAAAAAATGTAAATAAGAGGCCAACGTTAGGACTGAAGTGTCTGTATGTCATTTCCTATATTCTTGAGCATGCATGTGTGTTTCAACCAAAACTGGATATTGAATTGTCAGACTTGTTTTTTGGCATTATGGACATACGGCTCTTTCTAGATGAGTTAACACCTTATGCTTATTGATGCACTTCCTACTATTGAACCCAACGTGCGTTTCTGGAGTCCATCTCAGCTGGGATTTCCTAAATACAATTGGCCATGGTGCATTTTAATGAGATACTAGATTCTATTTGCTGTCTCCTTTTGGTAATTTATGTCAATATTAATTTGTGATGTTGGTTGTAATACTTTTGGGGGGCTATCAGCAGTAGGCTATTTATTTAATATTGGATCTATCTCATTTTGGGGCTTCCCTGGAGGCTCAGTTGGTAAAGAATCTGCCTGCAATGCGGGAGACCTGGGCCCGATCCCTGAGTTGGGAAGATCCCATGGAGAAGGCAACGGCTACCCACTCCAGGATTCTGGCCTGGAGAATTCCGTGGACTGTATAGTCCATGGGGTCGCAAGGAGTCAGACACGACTGAGCGACTTTAACTTTTTTTCATCTCATCTTTAATGCTTTGGTAGAATACCTCAGCAAAACCAGTTTGTGGGGGGTAACTTTCTGTTTCTTATATGAAGGTGGCCTGTTTGAGCTTTCTCTCCCTAACGCGGTCTATGTTGATGAACTATACTTTCCCAGGAAGTAAGGCATTTCAGATAGGTTTACGAGTTGACACTATGAGGGACAGGCTGCCTACTACCTGCAGGGCTGAGATTGAGCACTCAGGGAGGAGACCCCAGCCCCGTCTCCAGGAGCCCCCGCAGGGTGAGATCCAGACATTGCTGCAGGCGGCTGGGGCTCAGCAGCTGGTGGAGAAGCTGCTAGGATCCTGTGCCGGTGGAACCTGCCAGAACAGTGCTGGGGAAGCCCCCCGCCTGGAAAACCACTGCAGGTTCCTGCAGGGAGGAAGTGGGTGGTTTCCTACCCTGAGCTCTGCCAGCAGCCTCTCTGGGGGCACAGCCCAGACGGACCTTCACGGCGCAGCGGGTGGCGGGGAGGCTGCGGGTCCGACAGGGGCCGACGGGAGCTGGGCACCCCCGGGCCCTGGACACCTCCGGCGTGGAGCCCGGCTGCAGATCGCTGCAGGAACGGGGGCGAGCGCCTGGGGCACCCACGGCCGTGCCCGCCGCCGGAGCACCCACACACGCTGTACCCTGTCGGGCAGGCCGGAACCAAGCAGAGGGATCCCTCCTGCCGACTCGTAGAAGAATTGCTGAGGGCAGTCCTGACCCAGCGCCCGGGTGTGAGCGCATCTGGCCACGTCTGGTGTGAGTCCCCTGCGGCCATCTGGGACTGACCCTGTGGCTCCGCGGGGGACCCCCTTCCTCCTCCCCGGCTCCGGAGGGCGTGGAGCTGAGCGGAAGCACCGGACTCCTGAAGCCAGGAGTCTCTCTTTCCTCGGGCTCTGCTGAGGCCTCCAAACAGATCTTCGAGGTCATTTTACACAAAGTCAAAGTGCTACTCACTCAATCGTGTCCGACTCTTTGCAACCCTAGGGACCATAGCCCACCAGGCTCCTCCGTCCATGGGATTCTCCAGGCAAGAAGACTGGAGTGGGGAGCCTTTCCCTTCTCCAGGGATCGAACCCAGGTCTCCCACACTGCAGGCAGATTCTTTACCAGCTGAGCTACCAGGGAAGTCCACAAAGCACTTTCAGATTCCAGCATTTTCTTACCAAGTATTTGGGGCATTGTGATGGAGCGTGCGTGCTACTCACCTCTGAGGATAGAGGCTATGGATGCTGCTACATGCCTTACAAGGTTCAAGACCACATCCCTTCCTACTCCTCAGCAAAGAAGTAACCAGCCCCATATGCCAGTAGTCCTGGGGCTGAGAATGCCCTATTGGTGGGTGTATTTGGAAGGACCAGGAAACCCCCTTCGATCCCTTAAGTCCCTTCAGATCCCTCTTTTCCTTAGCCACCGTGGGACATCTGTGAGCCAGAGGAAGACGAGATTAGCCTCTGTTACCCTCTAAGTCTGGGCATTTCCAAGCTGAGGTCCCCGGGCTCCCCTTGCACGTGACTTACTCCAGGCACCAGTGTCTGAGGCTTTGGGACTTTTCGAGGAAGGTGAGGGGACACAAGTGGGAATGCCTTGAACATTTCCCACCGGAACTAGAAACTCCATCGGGTAAGTTGCTATTTCTCCTGTCAACTTAGATTCTGCTTTTCAGCCTTTCAGTGTTAAGCAAGATGAAAAGCTGTTGCTTCAGCTTCAGTTGTGTTGGCAACTGTTGCTCAAATGCAGGGAAATAAACAAAAGGAACCAAAGGAAAGAGCGCAGATCTCTGGTGCCGGTTCTCAGCCCCCGCAGGCAGCTTCGAATGGAAAGCACGCGGAGCAGATGGAGACCGCTGTCAGGCCCGGAGCCTGGCCAGCGCGCGGCAGACCCTTGAGCGCCCAGCTGATCACGGCAGGGCGTAGGCCTGGAGGCGAGGAGGACAGTCCAGTGGGAGGAGGACAGGCTGACTCGGGGGGCCCCCCGCCCCCATCCTGGCCCAGCCAGCAGCTAATCCCTTACAAGTCATCAGGTTCCCGGCCTCGACAGCCTAATGTCACAGGTGAGAATGCTGAACTAAATTATTTCCAGTGTTTTCTAATCCTGAGACTCTCAATAATCAACAGTGGCTTCACCCTCTTAGACGGTCTTCTGTAGAAGATGAATTCTATTCAAATCAGATGTGATGGACTCTCCTTCAATTATGGGAAATAGAGGCGCTTCAGAATGATTTTCTCAGGCTGTTCTCCTCTTCAGATGCCCAGAGGTGCCTTTCTCTTGTGTGTGCGTGCATGCACTCAGCATCACTAGTTATTCTAGTGAAGGAGGATACTGGTAGCTCAGTACACGCAAGGCGTGTCCTCTGCCAACAACGAGAGCCGGGTCAGTGTGTCCTGTAAAATAGAGACCCCTGGACAGGGCAGAGAACGCCGCTCTTCGGGGATAGACCCGGGTGGACCTCACTGGGGCCACCGGAGCCCCGAACATTTCCTTCGCTTGCCCTGTTCCAGGCGGGTGGGTAGCGCCGCACACAACGCAAGCAGTAAGGAAGGTCCTCTGGAATTCAGCGTTTTGGGAGGGGAGTCACTTGGTTGAGATGTGGACAGAGGTATTATGAAGGGTGATTCAATGAAAGGTGTCCTCATTTGTGACCACAGGAATGGTAGTTTTCAGCCTCTGCTGCATGTGAAGTGAGGAGCTTTTAAAGCACCCAGGAGACACAGGTGCTTTAAAAGCATGGCTGTTAGCATCTTGGAGAAGCGGATCCAGGAACCCACCTTTTTTAAGGATCCTCACCAGATTCCCATGTGCGGCTGAAGTCGGGGAAGCTGTTCTTGGGGGATGTTGATGAGGTTCGTGATCCAGGTCCTGTTCGTGCCTTTATGGAACTGTCACATGTCACTGATTTCACCTCTGTACTAGAATTCCTCTTGCTGTCCTAGCTAATTTTAACAAACCGAGAAGCTAATAAGTGCATTTGCCAAACACACAGTTATAACAGTTGTCAACAGAGATAAATCGCCTGTCAAACTTTTGTCAAGGGGATTCTTGTGTTTTGAGAGATGTTGAGTAAGAAATTATATAACATTCCATCTGTGAGAATCTAGTGATTAGATGTCAGTGAGGCTGAAATTAATCTCTGTCTTTAAGCTGGCAACGTGACAAACATCCGTATTTGTACTGTGACTTTCTTCATGTTTTTAATAATAAAGGCAAGTATCCTCTATTTAAACTATCTCAGCTCTGTAGGATTGTGCTTCAGTTGGAGCACATCGTTGACTTTTTCTCTCTCTACGTCTATGCAAATTAATTCATTAGAGTAATACTACAACTCCTGTCTTTGTGAGTTTTCTCAGTTAGATACATGGGGTATGTGGGTCACAGGCTTGTTATATAGTCTATATAACCTACTCATGTTTTCATGGATAGAATTGATTCTTAAAAATCCACAAATCTTACTAACGCTTCCATCTGCGTGGCAAGCAAATTGGAGTATAGGTTCATCAAATATGATCTACGATGTTTGGGGAAGACTTTGTGATATTAGCTTTAGAACTGGCGGAATAGCAGAAGTGCCGTCAATCATGGGCAGCTTACATTGGCCTATCATGTTTTTCCAGGGAGCTTTCCTTTTACTAAATTAATCTTCAGACCCCTGTTGTACTGCCAGACTTGGCTTTGGCCGAAGAGAGGACCAGCTTCATTTCTGTTACCCAGAGACTTAAAGCAGCCTCCCACATGGACATGCCAGCCCTGGGACCCCATAAACTCTCCTCCCTCTAAGAACTCACTGGGACGAGTGTGTCATTAACGCGTTAAAGACACACTTGTGCCTTTCTCTCTCAATCTCCGCCATCCCTTCCCCATCTACGTCTGAATTCAGGATATTCAAACACTAGTCACAGACACTTCTGCTTCCCACAAGCCCAGCTGTGCCCAGGGACCCTTCAGAGGAAGGAACCAGGGTGCTGGGTTTCCTTTATGCCAGCCAGCTGGCCTTTATTCAGATGTACTGTGGGATTTCTCCGGGTCCCGTGCAGAGAGCCACATCCGCAACAGGAGTCAAGTTCAGAGGATAAAAGGGATTCGGGAGGAGTCAGAACAAAAGGGCCTCTTCAGGTAGGCAGCGTCCACTTTGCAGACTTGTTGGCATCCTCGCGTTGAAAGAGGACAGACAGATCCCTGGGGAATTGGAAGTCTGGGTAAGATGCAGGAACTCTTTATAACAAGTGGGTGCGTTTCGCCTCCTCCGTCCCTTTGAAAGGATCGTTCATTTGTTTGGCTCAGAAGCAGAAGCCTTGACGAGGCGCCTGTGGTTGGGGAGGGGGGCGGGTGGGGGGGGTGAGTGGATGGGGAATGATTTCAGGGGGTCAGAAACCATGTCCTGGCTCTTGCATCTCCTCACTGCAGGGGAGACGGCAAAAGTGATAAGACGGCAAAAGTGACACAATCCCGTATTGAATCAGAACCAAATAAAAGGAGTAAGAAGTAGCTTTTAGTCTTAACTTATGCCCCTGTCTCCTTACAGCTTTGGTGTTTTCTTTTCTGCCTTAGTCATAAATGTCAAGGTTTCTGACAAGCCTCAGACTTCTACCCCATTTAATGTTGACATTTCTAATGAAGCCGCTCACCAAAAAGCATATTTGCTGACTTACTTTACACTTGACATTCAGGGAAAAATGACTGTGGAGCCCATGTAGGGGAGGAAAAAGTAAAAACTATTTGAAAAACAACGATCTAAATGGTACAGCCATTTGGGAAAATTGTTTGACATTTTCTTAAAAAGTTAAACATACACTCATCATATGCCCAGCAATTCCACTCCTGAGTATTTAGCCAAGTGAAATGAAAACCTATGTCCACACAAAAATGTGTATGCAAGTATTTATAGTAGCTTATGTCGATAATCTCCAAGAACTAGGAACAGGCCAAGCATCTTTCGCCCGGGGGGATGCACACGGCTAAGGAGCGTCCACACCGTGGAAGGACTGCTCCGCGAACAGCAGGGGTGAGCCACTGTTACCCGGACGAGCCTGACTGCATTGCAGGTGCTTTATGCTAAGTGGCGGAAGTCAGATGCATAAAGGCTACAACCTCCTATGTGATTTCCTTTCTGAGTTATTCTTGCAGAGGAAGAATGAAAGGAATAGAAGAAAAAAACAATAAAGACAATGCCCTGGGACTGAATGGGAAGGTGTCAGTGAAAGGGGCAGGGAGGGGAGGATTTGCAGGTCAAATCCTGTTCTGTCTTGAGGGCGATGGTAGTTACTGACTCTACGCTTATCAGATCTTAGAGAAGTGAACACTGAAAAAGGTGGATTGTACTGGATGTAATCTGTGTGTTAATAAACATAAAGAAACAAAGAGATGGGTGGGAGACGACGTCCCCCGTGGGAGTGGAGGGCCATCTTACCCAGCGTCGCCCACCTGCAGGACTGTGGCTGCCAAAGCCAGGTGGGTCCAGTGTCCTGGATCCTCTCCAACCAGCTTAACTTAGGACCTTGTGAATGACTCCCACGGCACGGGTTAATGGGGACGGAGGGCGCGCGGGTGAAATAACGACAGTGCGGTTAGCTTCCGTTTGACAGGAGCAATGGGACTCTACGAGGGCCATCTGGCCTCCATTCCCCTTTACTTTCAAGTTCTGTTGTCTTCTGCCTACACTGGTCACGTTGCGCTCGTTTGTATTAGACGTTCACTCCTGGTATCGAGATCTTGATTGGAATTTGTGGAATATTCTCGGCCTCTGGGGTTACTTTTATAAAGATGTGTCGTCACTGTTCCTAGAGGTTTGTTGTCCTGAATGGATTCAGGTGATCCTGAGTGGCTTCCGTGAGATCCGGGCTGTTGGCTTTATGGATGATCTAGGGAGGGGCGTGACCTGTCTTGACCCTGTCCTGCCCTTGAGCCCCTCGCCCTGTGACGTGTGCCGTCCGCCCCCTGTGTGTTCTGCGAGGATTTTGTGCACCGCAGGTAGGAGTCTGGATTCGTTTGCTAAGGCTACAGCTGCTGAGGAATACAAACCGGGTGTCTTGTGGCAAAGCTTGCTGCTTCTCAGTTCTCAAAGCTAGAAGCCTGAGATCCGGGTGGCAGGGGATGGGTTCTCTCTGAGGGCTACTGGAGGAGAACGTGGCCCATCCCCTGTCCCCACCTTTGACCTCCCCTTGGCTTCTGCGGCATCACCCCGATCTCTGCCTTCCTCTTCATGTGATGTTCTCCTGGTCTGATGTCTGTATCCAGAGTGCCCCCTTTTATAAGGACCCCAGTGTATTGGGTTAGGGGTCCACTCTAGTGTGACCTTCCTGACCCAGGGGTCGAACCCGGCGTCTCTTACGTCTCCTGCATTGGCAGGTGGGCTGTCTACCACGAGCGCCGCAAGAAGTCTTAGTATGACCTTGTCTTAACTAGCAGAGTCACATTCTGAGATTGGGGCTTCAACAGAGGTTGCTGGGTGGGACACAGTTCAGCCTATAGCAGTGTTTCAGTTATAGCAGGAAGAGTCAGCCTCCTAGAGGTGTAAACTGAAAGGTCTCTGCTCACTTCCATTTGGGCAAACACGTGGATGCCACGGGATCCATGGTACTAAAGTTAAACGTCTTGCCAGGCTGCAGTGCAGTCCATTTCATGAACAGGACATCAAAGCCAACTGTTGGTTTAACCTTCTTCAAAACTAGAACACAGAAGTGTAAAGTACGTTTCTCAGAATCCATGCGGAACTGAACTGAAACACTGTGAGCAAGAAAGTTGGTGAAATCTGTGAATGGTTTTGACCCAATTTTTAACAAGCTTTTTTTAGGCAGTAGAGTTCCTCCTGGGAAAGGGTTAGTCCTTCGGTCATGTCTGACTCTCTGCAGCTCTGCCAGGCTCCTCTGTCCATGGAATTCTCCAGGCAAGAAGACTGGAGTGGGTAGCCATTCCCTTCTCCAGGGGATCTTTCTGACCCGGGAATTGAACCTGTGTCTTCTGTATTGTAGGCAGCTTTTCTTGCCATCTGAGCCACCAGGGAAGCCCTAGAATTCCTACTATGTGTTTTAAAGCTAGAGCTCATTTTCTCTAATGCACAGCATTAGCAATTTGCTGTTTTTGTCAGTGATTTATTAAGGAAATATTTTATGGTATGACTCTGAGCTTCAATTTTAGGTCATTAGTTTATTTCCAGTAAGGTTCTAGAAGCGTGAAAGCAAAGAGAATCTGACCAAATCACCATACTATAAATTATGTGAGAGTATCACCCCTGAAGTCAGTCTCACAGTCATTGTGGTCTAATTAGATTCCCAGCAAATGCCCGCTGATGTTACTGTAATCTCATCTTGTCGGTGACACTGGTGTGAACCAGCGATGACTCAGCTCCGAGGTAATTCAGGAGTTCCTGGCACCTGTGTGGTCTTCTAACGCCAGGTGCTGTTCTGGTTAGCCTAGTGCAGAGAGAGCGTGTCCCACCATGAAGGCGGGAGCTGAGAAGAGGCAAAAGAGCATTAGAATGGTATCTGATTTGACGATTTTGACCGTTTGTTTAGCAAAAATATATATCTAACATTCATTGCGTGAAGATTTAAAAATTCAGACAAGTCCCTGTCCTCAAGATGTTTGCAGTGAACTGAATAACAAAAACAGATGAATCGCATCCTATAATAAATAATGGGAAAGTAAACAAAGTTCTGTAGAATTTCAGATTTTTATGGCAGTTACTCCAATTTGGAGGAACCATAATACATCAATAACTTCATTCTCTACCTGGGAAGTTGTGGCACTTAGATTTACAGTAGCTCTGGGAAGTTTCTCGACTTTTTTTTCCTCTGACAAATTATGTCAACTAAACAGAGGACGAGAGAGTCGTGTAAATGTTACAGAGAATAGGGTTTGGGGGCTATATCAGAGTCCCCTAGATAAGCAGAACCAATAGGATACATATCTAGAGGGAGAGAGACTTATTGTAAAAAACTGACCCATGCAACTTGGAAGCTGGAAGGTCTGAAACCTGCGGGGCAGACCAGTAGGCAGGAGGTTTAGGAAGAGTTGACGTCGCAGTGTTGAGTGTGAAGACTGGAGTACGCGGGTGTCTGGGTTTCGATCTGGGGCAGCACCCCTCCTCCTGGAGGAGCCCCCTCTCTTTCTCTCAAGGTCTTCACATGATGGGGTGAGGCCCGCCCATGCGGTGCTGCTGTTGCTCAGTCGCTCAGGCGTGCCCGACTCTTCGCGGGCCCGTGGACGGCAGCACGCCGGGCCTCCCTGTCCTTCACTGTGTTCCAGAGCTTGCTCAGACTCATGTCTGTTGAGTCGATGGTGCCGTCCAACCGTCTCATTCTCTGTCGCCCCCTTCTCCTCCTGCCCTCAATCTTTCCCACATTTATGAAGGGTAATCTGCTTTGTTCAGAGTCTGTTGAGTTAAATGTTAATCACGTTAAAAAATGACTTTATAGCAACATCTCGACTAGTGTTTGACCGAGTCACTGGTCCCCATAGTCTGGCCAAGTTGAAATATTAACCATCTCAGGGACGCATGAACCTCTAGAGTCTTCAGTGTCTCAAGACTTAGCCTCATGAATGAAGCACAGATGTTCAGAGCCCAGAGTTCATTCTCTTAAACTATCCTGGGTTTCAGCTTCCTGCCATTTGAAGGCTGGGTCACCCTGCTTGTCTACATTGGATGAAGTTTGGAAGTGAATGAAGTTAACCCAACCAAGCTTGCCTAAGCAACATAAATTATCTTGACCGATTTACATATTTTGACACTTTTCATAAAGCACACTTTTTTTTCCCCCAAAATCAGTGTGATGTAAAATCATGATAGAGGATGTTGGGGGGGGGTACTGTTATATAGTCATTTTTTTTCTTTGAAGTAATTCACTTAGAAACATTGTCAAAACAATCTGTGGCCAATTCTGTGCAGTGCCATTTCATGTGGGTTTAATTACATGACCCCCCAAAACCCAAACGCACATATGATATTATTCCAACATCTCAGAGAATCGATCTGTAATAACAGGAAATGCAGGACCTCTTTTATTTAGTCTCCCTATAACAACAATTGGTTCCAGCTTCACCAGGGCAAGGGGGAAAAAAAAACATAAGATTGGTGACAGCTACAATAATACTGCCTGGGCTCGCTTAAACTCAATAGCAAAGCTGATCTGATGCCCTAAGACATTTTTTAAAAAGCACACATTCCCTCAGTGTTATGGGCTTGCTCCGTGGGCTGTTTCTTTTCATGCTCGGTGACTGTGAAAGTGCCGATGAATGCCACAGCGATGCCACGTAATCTGTTCTGTTCATTTATGTTTCCCCCCAGATGCCACCTCTGCCAGAACAACCACTGCAGAGGCCCAGTCTTAGGTCGTCCTGAAAAAGATGGAGAGGTATCACTGGGTTTCTTCAGGGGTGAAGTCTAGGCTAGACTAGACTCCTCAGGAGTCTAAAGACAGTGAGCTCTGGGGCTTCTCTGGTGGCCCAGTGGTTGAGAATCTGGCTTGCAATGCAGGGGATATGGGTTTCAATCCCAGGTCGGGGAACTAAGATCCTACATGTCTCAGAGCAACTAAGCCCGCGTAAGGCTAGAGAGCCTGTGAGCTACAGAGAAAGATCCCACATGAGGCAACAAAGTCTTGACCAGCCAAATAAATGAATGGATATTTAAAAAATAAATGTAGTGAGCTCGGACCGGGATCCAGACAACATTTACACCTGGCTCCGACAGCTGGGCCTGTTGCCCAGATTTTGATTAAGTCTCAAGGTGGGACCTGAGAATTTTCATTTCTAACAAAATCCCTGGCCAGGACCATTTGAACATCACTCTTCTGTGTGTGTCAGAGAGAAAATATTAGGTTAAATCAAAACCTTGGTATAAAGACCCTGGTGTTCCTACTGATTGTCCATTTCACCTATTCATTTATTTTAATATTTAATAGAATTACTATATAGGTAGTTATATTTTTTTAAAGTCACTGTCAAAGAATGTATGACCTATATTTTTTAAGAAGAGCAAAAAGAAACATGTAAGGAAAAATCGTGTGATTGTGCAAAGACTACACAACTTTGTGCCAAATGCTTCAGCTTTGTCTGATGCTCTTAAGCAAGCCAACCTCTCTGAAAGGAAGTAAGTTAGTCTTGGCCTTGCTCCACTGTGGACCAAAAAGAGAAAAAAGCACATTTCACTTTGGGGGGTTGGCTATGACCCTAATCAGAAGCGGTGGGGTGAGTTTCTGGCTCAGGCTCATATGTTTCAACTCAGCAGTCAACTTACTCCTCTGATGGAGCATGAAATTGAAGCAAGGTGGCCCCCCAGCTGCAGGACCCTCTTGGTGGGGTCTGGGCCCAGGACACTGCTTCAGGACCGCATGGACGCCAGAGGCTCTGATGTCCCGATTTCCCTCCACCGGCGGCGGTGGAGAGGGCCTCCGGTTCTCTGGGAGCCCGTGGGCTGGGATTCCCCTCTGGTGCCTTAACCAGCAGCGGTTCTGCCCTTTGTCCTCTCTGGAAACCGCACACCCAGAGCACTTTTCATATTGCATTGATGAGCTGCCCCGGCCCCTGGGAGGTGCCGGCCCCCCACAGCTTCCTGAGGGCAGCTTCCTTTTCATTTTCTGGGAGGTCACTGCCCTGGACCCCTCTGCCCTGGCTGTGACCTTGGGGACCCTCCCCTGGACTGTCGCTCACAGCCATTTGGGGTGTAGCGAATCCGAAAGAGGATCTGCAGAGGCCTGCAGAGGCCAGGGATGGTACAGCGGACCTGCCTTCCTTACACATCATCGTGCTCTGCGATCAGACCCCGGCTCTTGAGACTGTTTTCAGTTCTGGCACAGAGGCCTGACTTTCAAAGCCCCTCCCCACTGAACACACAGCCTCTGTTTCCGAGGGTGGCTCTGCTTAACCTCACTGACTGTAGTCCCTACCGTGTGTAGGCTCATGTCCCGCCTCCTGTTACACTGTCCCTCTCCCTTGTGAGTGGCACCGGGTAGTCAGGAGCACACTTGTGTGTGTGTGCTGAGTCATTTTAGTCGTTTCCCACTCTCTGCAACGCTATGGACTG
Source organism: Cervus canadensis (assembly GCF_019320065.1). NCBI lineage: Eukaryota > Metazoa > Chordata > Mammalia > Artiodactyla > Cervidae > Cervus > Cervus canadensis. The sequence goes on along the minus strand of NC_057408.1, from coordinate 13,763,265 downwards.
CAGCTCACCAGGCTCCTCTTTCCATGGGATTCTCCAGGCAAGAATACTGGAGTGGGTTGCCATGCCCTCCTCCAGGGGAACCTCCCGACCCAGGGATCGAAGCCACGTCTCTTTATTGGCAGGCAGGTCCTTTACCACTAGCGCCACCTGGGCAGCCCCAGTAGCACCCAGCTTCCCGCATAATTCCTCTCTGAGACTCCCAGGAAGCCCCCTGCCCTCAGCCAGGCTAATGGAGTTCCTGCACTCTACCCTTGGTATCTCCGCATGTTTTGAAGCCCCAGACTTCAGAGAAAAGACCTTGATGAGGGTGAAGTGATGTGAAAGTGTTAGTCGTTCAGTCGTGTCCAACTGTTTGAGACCCCTTGGGCTGTAGCCCACCAGGCCCCTCTGTCCATGGGATTCTCCAGGCAAGAGTGCTGGAGTGGGTTGCCATTTCCTCCTCCAGGGCATCTTCCTGACCCAGGCATCAGACCCCGGTCTCCTGCGCTGCAGGCAGATTCTTTTAGCATCTGAGTCACCAGGGAAGCCCCTGATGAGCATGATGAAGGTTAAATGAGGTCACATGGGTGGAGCCCTGATCCAGTGAGATTAGTGTCCTTAAAAGCAGAGACAAGCAGCTCTCTCTCTCACTCACAGCTCTGAGAGAAGGCCACGTGAGGACAGGGAGGAGGCCGTCCACAGCTCAGAGCTCCCAGCGGACATGAGCGCCTGCTGACACCTTGATCCTGGACTTTGTACTAAGAGAAAAGAACTGTTGTTTGAGCCAGGCAGCCTGTCTGGGCTGAGACAGGAGGGGCCAGGTTTGAAAACTGCTGGAAGGACCGACCCCTGCAGGGGCCCACTCTTTGCCCCAGAGGAGCTTTCCTCACTCTGGTTCTTTGTGTGAGTTCAGGTTTCAAAAGTTAGAAAAATAATAGCCATGGCAGCAATTGTAAAAACGCTTCTGAGTGAGTGGGCAAATTTAAAGTTCAAAACAGGTTAAAAATTCAACAGTGCAGTTTACAAACCACATTAGGAAAGGGCTGTGTGCTCAGCTGTGTCTGACTGTGTGTGACCCCACGGACTGCAGCCCACCAGGCTCCTCTGTCCATGGCATTCTCCGGGCAAGAACACTAGAGTGGGTTGGCATCTCCCACTCCAGGGGATCTTCCCGACCCAGGGATCGAACTCGCATCTCTCACACCTCCTGCATCGGCAGGCGGGCTCATCACCTCTGTGCCACCTGGGAAGCCCTGCCTTGGGTCAGATCTGATCTGGTGCCTGAAATCTGAGTCCATTGGTAAAACCTGGAGTGAACCGGGTCTGCTTGTTATTGCACATTTTTGATACTGACTTTATTCCTGTCAGAAGCAGAATAGTGTTTGGTTGTTGTTGAGCAGAATAACATAGTTGGCTCTGGACTCAGACAATTCTAGGCAGAGCATTAGGCCAGCATTGGCCCTGAAAATGGACACAGTGAAGGGACATCGGTTGCCAGCAGGGAGTGGATTGCCTCACCAGTAGAATCAATACTTTATCATTGAATCTGCGTGGTAGCAGCTGGGGATGCACGTTAGGGTGGTGTCAAGGATGGGATGGGCTTCCCAGGTGGCTCAGTGGTCTTATCCGCCTGCCAGTGCAGGAGACGTGGGTTCAATCCCTGGGTCAGGAAGATCCCCTGGAGAAAGAAATGGCAACCCACTCCAGTATTCTTGCCTGGGAAATCCTATGGACAGAGGAGCCTGGCGAGTTACAGTCCATGGGATTGTAAAATCACACATGACTTAGCAACTCCCTTAGACTTATCAACAAGGATCAAACATGATCCCAACCCCTTGGTCCTCCACCACCTCCCATGTGTGTGTCCCCACTAGCTAACTGAAGAGTTCATGTCCTCCACCATTCACACGAGCAAGAGATGTTTCATGAAATAGATGTGAATGAAAGAGTATCTAGTACTTTTCCACAACGCCAGAGACACCTTGGAAATAACCAATTCCTCTCGCCCCTTCACTTTACAGATGGAAAGGAAACCATCTGCTAAATGATTTGTGATGGTGAACGTGGAAGCCTTAGGAAGCTTGTCTTAAAACTAAGTGGATTGTGGGGGTTTTTTTGGTGTTTTTATCTTAATTGCTCGTTTCACCCTGACTTTCTTCTGTATTCTTAATGTCTTGTGAGGCTTTATAGATTTTTTGGTAGCTAGACATTTCAGGAAGCAGCCAGTGATTTTTCTTGGTGGGGGGAAAGGCAGAGGGGAGTGATGTTTTTACAGAAGCAAATGTTAGCCTGCCACTCTGTCGGCGATGATATTTCTTGTAAGGAAATTGAGGGACTTTATTAATATGTTCAGATAAGGTTAGCAGCATCCGCAGACAGGATCCTTGGCAGTGTACAGCAGAGCAGAGAGCTCCGTCCTGTCTCGGGACAGTGAAGTGCTTTCTTCCTGTGTACTCTGTTATTGGGACTTCTTCCAAGCACGTGTGAAGAGGCTGTTCTAAGGGATTTAACTGGGTATACCTATATGTGGTTAAAGCTGTTAAGTGACACAGAATGTCTGTCCTCTTAGGTGACTTTTTTATATCTTTGCTCAAATTTCCTAAATTTCACAGCATTTCTAAAGAAGAGTGTGATTAAGTTAGTAGTAAATGACCCTAAAAGAAACCAACCCTGAATTTTCACTGGAAGGACTGAAGCTAAAGCTCCACCTGATGCGAAGAGCTGATTCACTAGGAAAGACCCTGATGCTGGAAAAGATTGAAGGCAGGGGGAGAAGGGGACGACAGAGGATGAGATGGTTGGATGGCATTGCTGACTCAATGGACATGGGTTTGAACAAATTCTGGGACTTAGAGAAGGACGGGGAAGCGTGGCGTGCTGCAGTTCATGGGGTCGAAAAGAGACGACTTAGAGAATGAACAACAACATATGAGCCTTAAGCAAGCCTGTTCAGTATTGAAGGGACCTCACCCCTCCCCCTGTAGCTCATACGGTAAAGAATCTGCCTGCAATGCTGGAGACCCAGGTTCAATCCCTGGGTCCGGAAGATCCCCTGGAGAAGGAAAGGGCAACCCACTCCAGTATTCTGCCTGGAATATCCCATGGACAGAGGAGTCTGATGGGCTACAGTCCGTGGGGCTGCAAAGAGTTGGCCACGACTGAGAGACTAACACTACACCTCTCCGCCTGGCAATTTCTTCTCTAAATGGTCACAAGAGGCAAGTGGCCATTCAAAAAAAAAAAAACAACAACTGGAGGTCAGGGGTTGTGACTCAGGGGTCCTAGGTGATGATGACTGGGGACAAGAGTCTTGAGTATCGGCCTGAAAAGCTCTGCCTTAGACTGTTTTACTCATGAGGTGGATGTTGTATTTGACGTTTCTTGGGGGAGAAGAAAATTTGAAACCTTGATGGTGTGTTTGAAAATTTAACAGACTTTTTATCTGTGCTGTTCTTAAAAAAAATCACTGACAACCCGTCTTCCCGTCTCTTCTTATCCCTTATGTTTCTTTCAACTGACGGATTTGTTTGCACATCTCTGCGTATCACCCAGGCTTCTGGAACTCTCCACGTCGGCCAGTGTGGGTTCTTCAGAGAAGGAACCTCAATTCCTCCACTTACTCAAACCCACTCTTAGTCCCAGTCTCTGCTGCGGGCTCCCCAGACAATGCCATCTCTTCTCTAAGCCCCGAGGTTTTACTGCTGATTCGGAGGTTTTGATGAATAACTTTGTACCTTCTGGGGAATTGGCGCACGTGTCTTACTCCTAAATTTTAAACTCCTTTGTGAAGATCTGGGTTCTCATCGTCTTTCACGTCCTTAGCACGAGAATTCCTCACACCTGGAGGCATTCAGCAGGACTCTGGCTGGATTGAAGCCCAGGCCAGGGAAGCTAGCTTCTGAGCATCCCTTAACCTTGGCTCACTTCCTCCAGCAGGGGCTTCAGTCTGTGGGTTTGGGGCCTTTCTGGGCTCGGTGCCCTTGGAGTCCATCCTTCAACCTCTCTGCATCCCCGGCCAGCACAGGCAGCTCCATAGCAGAGGGAGGAAGCGATACCCAGCTGCTGCCCTGGGTCCAGCGCCAGCCTTGGGAGCGGGCAGAGCAGGGCAGCTGCTGCGCCCCCCTCCCGGACCCTGCCCGCCTGGCCTGTGGGCCCCGCACGCGCGTGGGGCTGGCCATTCTGAGAAACACAGTCCCATCACAGCTGAGCCAGTGCAGCCTGATTGCAACAGGGTCTGCTAATATGGAAAGATCCCCATAAACAATGCAACCAGTCTCCTCTTTGTTTTGACTTAAGCTCTTAACAGAATGGACTGGAGCTTGAAAGAACCTCTTTGCTTGGATACTCCCACTTCAGTGAAACAAACAGAAAAACCCCAAAACCCCAGTGTGGGTTGGAGAAGTTACAGGATATGATGATGTTTTCATTCTCCAAGTAATTACTAATTTCAGAGCTGATCGGAGCATCCTAAAAATGGCTGGTTCTCCAAGCAGAAGCGTAATTAAATTCTGACACACCAGGTCTTTGCCCGACTGTCTGCTCACTCCCTGCCTCGGGGGTTTTGACTCCAGCTGCCTTTAATGTTGCATAAAGCCCTTTGTCCTCCGCAGCTGGGTCGCATTCAGTAAGTCCTTACCGCGCATCTGATGAAGGTCAGTCCCAGAGCTCGCCTCAGTCATCTCCAGGAAAGGAGGCTGGGAGGCGGCTGTTACTGCAGTTCACTTTCTCCTGCCCCGCGGACCCGAGGCCCCTTCATGCTCCTGGCTCCGTCACGTCCGCCACTTTAACTGCTCCCAGAAGACAGGACACAGCTGGGCCTGAGCACCCCGGGGACTTGTCCACAGCTGGGATTTGACTCCGCTGAGATTCCAGGAGTGCTCCGAGGATAAGATGCCTCATCTGTATTTTGCGAGTTTGCCAGGAGGCACCCAGGTCAAGAGCAGCTGAGATGTCTTTCAAGGCGGGAGCCAGACAGGAGGTTGGATGTCAGAGGAAGGAGGAGCAGGAGGTCCTGGGGAGGGTGTGGCTCACCTGGGAGCTGGCAGAGCTAAGATCTGGAGACCGTGGTCCTGGGCGAACCCTGGAAATGAGATTCTGAAAAAGCGCTTTTCATTACTGAGGCTGCAGGCAGCAAAGCTTCCCTCTGGCATTGCTTGTGATACCCCCGAGCTCCAGAGCTGTGGTTTTCCTGCCAAGACAGGACGTCATTTACAGCAGATGGAGTGGGTCTGGTTCTTCGGGACGTCCAAGCTGAGACCGTACACTGACTTCCCTTCACACAGTGTAACGAATGACTCCAGGTCAGCGGCATTCACAGGTGATAGAGCAGCAGCTTTTTTTTTTTTTCTTTTTCATCTTTTGCACCTTCTGAACGGAACTGAAGATTTCCACCGCAAATTAGCTCTGTAGCTGTTTTTCTAAAGCAGCTACGTGACTGGCTTTAGTGGCTGTCTGTTTTAATCTTTCTGAAATTGAAAAATTGTGCCAAAGAGCTGGCACAAGAACCAGACTCTTGAAGTATGACATTGGTCCTGGGCTTCTGGAGCAGAAACTGCATGTCACGTTTTGGCGAACGTAACAGAGACAGCAAGGGATGAGGGTGTAGGTCGTGGGGTCCCCGTGCAGCTGTAAGTGACCGTAACACACCTACTGAAACTTGCCATCAGGTTCAGCTCCCTGTCCCAAGAGAAGGCGCCGAGGATCCGTATGTCCTTTTAAACTTTCAGTCTTTTACTGTGTAGGGCAGTAAAAGTTTTTGAAAATTTTGAAAGTTTTACCTTTCAAAACTCTTGTTGAAGAGTTTTAAAACTATGCCATTTCAAGGAAAAAAAAGTATCAAATTCTAAAGTGATTTATCACAAAACTTCTCTTTATACCAGGGCTTACCTGAGAACTCAGCTGGTAAAGAATCTCCTGCAATGCGCGAGACCTGGGTTTGATCCCTGGGTTGGATCCCTTCTCCAAGGGAATGGCTACCCTCTCCAGTATTCTGGCCTGGAGAATTCCATGGACTGTATAGTCCAAGGGGTCGCAAAGAGTCATACACGACTGAGCGACTTTCACTTTCTTTCACTTTCTCATTATAAGAGCAGAATGGGTGAAACATGCCATTTATACATTAAAATATGAAAAACACACGTGCCTGTTTATGAAATTGGCTGAGCGAGAATAAAACAAGTGTCTGAGCCAGAGGAATCTGAGAAATCACGTCCTCCACCCGTCTTATTATATGAATGCCTTTAAACCAGGGCCGGGGTTAATGAAGGCCTGTGCTGCTTACTGGTAGAGAACTAGAATTTGATGCTCTTGAGCCCGCATTCCCACCTCCTTTCCATTATACCTCCAAGCCGCTTGCTTTATTCTCTGCAGACCACGGGGCAGTCAGCTGGAGACAGGTGGTCCCTATTCTTTCTTGAAGTCATTTCCACGTAGCAGTTAATCTGCACCCCCAGGAAACTTTCCCCACCATCTGCCTCCACAGGACCGTCCTCTCTGGTGTGGATGAGTCCCATGGCCCCTGCTGGACTACGGGACACAGTCTCATCCCCTTGTCACATAAAAGCTGATGTAAGCGGGAGAGAAGAGATCCTAGAAGTGGACATCTGGCAGGTCTAACTGTGCTGAGCCCTCAAGAGCTGGCCATTTCAGCCTGTCATTCTACACAGAGCTCACCTCTTATCCGAAGTCCTGTGGTCCTCTTGGCCTCTTGGAACAGTAACACAAAAGAAAGTGGGAACGATATAAATGGTGTCAATAACAAATAGCTATTTTGGTTGCTCAAAGGACCTCCAATACATAGTGAAGACAAGAAAGGCCTTGTCTGACTCTTTGCAACCCCCTGGATTGTTTTAAGCCAATCACTAAAAAAAAAAGACTGTGTAACAGACAGTAGGTGACATACTCAGTACGTAACATCCACACACAGCAGGATGATTGAATGTGATGAACTGACAGATAGAAAAGGATGAACCAGCTCCCTCCCTCCTTTACACCAGGTCAAGCTTCTGATCTGGAAACTACTCTCTCGTTTCATTGAACGTTGATCAGTAGCCAGAATTCTCCCCTAGATGCTCGTGGTCCCCAGCAGTGGCTTCTCCAACATCTGGAAGGACATAGAAAGCCTCTCCATCGGGGGCCAGCTTTATGATGCCACAGGCGTTTTATTTATGCTTCCTGGGCTTTGTTCCGCAGGCCTCCAAGTCACCGCAGTGCTGACGGGGCCTGCGATGCTGGAGGCACAGCTTGGCGTTCTGCGCTGACCATGGTTACTGAAAGCAGCAGTGGCATTTCAACCTCACTTGTTGGAGTTTGGGGCTCAGCAGCAGAAGACAGCCTACAAGGCAGTATCTACTCACCTAGAAAGTATGCTTTTCCCAAATAAAAATGATACTTGGGGCTGGTCTGGATTTTGCCCCAAACTTTCTCCTCTTTTCCCTCATCCCTGGAGCAGGAAGGGTTTTTAATGGCTTGCGTTTACGGTGCTGCAGACAAGGCACCTTTGGCATCTTTCAGCAGCTCTGACTCCACGCCCACTTCTCAGGCAGGGCTGTCACGGCCTCTGGGTTACATGTGCCTGGCCGGTGCTGTGGTTGTGTGTTTCAGTCTCTCTGGTCGAGTGTGACCGTAAGAGTCTCTCAGGACCTCGGTTTCCTCATCTGTCAGATGAGAGGGTCCCCTGCGTCTCTGAAGTCCGTGATGGTGATGACGTGTGCCTCTGCTCAGAGGCGGTTGAGTGGCATCAGCTGAGCTGTCGTGTACCTTTGACTCTTCTCAAAGTAATGGCTGTGATCCATTAAACAGAGGCTCTCTCTCGGTTTAACTGTTTGACTCCAGATGAGTAGAACAGGGACCATTAAACAATTATCTCACTGACTTGGCCAGAGTGTTGCTGCCTTTTATTGATCCCAGGATTAGGATGGTCACCCCTCTGAGGATATTTTGGCTGCAACTTAGATCCAGGGGATATCTCCTGGCGCATGGAGACAATCACCCCCAAAGGCTATGTGAGTGTGGCAGTGTGATTAGTCGAGTCCATTTTTTCCATCTCCACCATATCTCCCCAGGGTTACTGTTTCATCTTTGTATGGCTAGACACAGGACCACTATATGATCAGAGAAAGACCAGCTTCAGTTCACCAAGGAAAACTGTACCCTTAACAAGGCTGAGCATTCTTTTCAAGGACATAGCCAAACAGTGTTTCTTTTCCCCGGATGATTAATTACATGATTCTTTTATTAAAAGGCAAGTGGAAATATTCCATCCAAACGTAGGCTTCCACTTGGCATGTGTTGTGATATGAAATGTGTGTGTGCGCGATGGGTCGCTCAGTCATGCCTGACTCTTTGTGACCTCCTGGACTTAGCCTGTCAGGCTCCTCTGTCCCTGGGATTTCCCAGGCAGGAATACCAGAGTGGGTTGTCATTTCCCTCACCAGAGGATCTTCCCAACCCAGGGATCGAACCTGCGTCTCCTGCATCGCAGGTGGATTCTTTACTGCTGAGCCATAAGGGAAGCTGATAGTATAATATTTGTTGAAAAAAATCTGCATATAAGTGGACCCGCACAGTTCAAACCCAAGTGTACAGGGGTTGACTGTATTTTGGGCGAGGGCCCTTTGGAAGAGCTAGACCGTCAATGAGGACTCAGGAAACTTTTCCCAAGAAGGGCCAGGTGGTTTTTTAAGCTTTTGGGGCCACTTGGTCTCTGTTAAAACTACTCCGTTCTGCCCTTGTAGCTTGAAATCAGCCATAGGCAATAAGTAACCATGCTGTATTCTTTTTTTTTTTTTTATGTGTGTTTTTTTTAAATTTTTTTTTTTAATTAGTTGGAGGCTAATTACTTCACATCCATGCTGTATTCTAATGAAACTTTATTTACAGGAACAGACATGGGCCAGATTTGGACTGTGGGTCATAGTTTACCAGCCCCTAACTTAGAGGAAGCCTGCCCACCAAGAGGCCATCTGTGGGTGGTTTGAGCATTCAGTGATGACATAGCTCCCAGGTAGCTGCTGTGTAGCCAAGCTAAAGCCAGGAGTCGATGCAGCCTACAGGATCAGACGGTGAGAGGTGCTTTCTAAGGATTCACGGAAACACCGCTCCCAGCAGTGCCGTCATTCCAGTGGACTCCCGAGAAAGCCGGGTGGCAGGCACTTGGGCATGGCAGCCGCCATCTGGCACAGGGAAGCTTCCTCAGCTGTGTCCTGGGGCAAAGTTCTTTAAGCCTCGGCGTGCTTGTCTGTATAATGGGGAGAGTGGTAAGACGCAGACTCTGCAAAATGGCAGGCTCTCTATGCCATGCTGGTGTGGTCTGCACCCTGGGCTCGTGGAGAGGAATCACGTGCAGGGCCACTATCTCCCAGCGTTGCTGTTCAGTGGCTCAGTCGTGTCCGACTCTCTGCGACCCCATGGACTGCAGCACACCAGGCTTCCCTGTCATTCACCATCTCCCAGAGTGTGCTCAAACTCACGTCCATTGAGTCAGTGATGCCATCCAGCCATCTCATCCTCAGTCACCCCCTCTCCCCCTGCCTTCAAACTCTCCCAGCATCAGGCTCTTTTCCAGTGAGTCGGCTCTTCGCATCAGATGGCCAGTGTACTGGAGTGTCAGCTTCAGCGTCAGTCCTTCCAGTGACTATTCAGGGTTGATTTCCTTTAGAATGGACTGGTTGGATCTCCCTACCTTCCCAGGGACGCCCGCTGTGGGGAGCAGCTCTAGATCACTAGCGTGGTCATTGCCCACAGCTTGGCTCACTGGGCCCTGTATCCCTGCAGTGCTGTTGGCCGCTGACCTTGCTGTTCGTCTGCTAGTCTGAGTTTGGGCATCTCCCCCGTGGCATCCTCTCAGCTGGTGACAGAAGGCAGTGGGGCCGGTGGCAGCTCAGTGCCTGCTGTTGCCAAGGGCTTAAGCAGCTGACCGAAGGGCTGCCTTCCTGGGCCCAGGCACAGCAGATGGAGTTTATTTGTAAAAGCAGCCTCCGTCAGTGAGCTCATATATGACACGCTCTTAATTTGGTTTACTTTTTGGGGCTCTTCCTCCCTTCATGGAGTGCCCATTGGTATTGTTTGCTCCTCCTAATTGCAGTGTGTTTGATTTAATTCAGTAATTTTGCTGGAATGTGTTTGGAGATGATGGAATAAGACTTAAAAGAGCTTGTTAGTTCATCCATCATGGTGCATGTAGATTTTATTTTCACCAATGTTAGATTCTAGAATACTGCCATATTTAAATCAGATGTTTTCATTTTGAAGTGTGGAGGATCTTTTTTTTCTAAAAGGACACGTCAATTTTAAAAGGACACGTGAAACAATCTGAGCTGTATCTCCCAGGGAAATGAAGAGCCTCGCGGTGCACAGCCATCTCCCTTTTAGTTTCACGCTCAGTTTTAAGGGCTTTTCTGCAGACAGTTTGTTGGTCCATGATTTCATTTTCTCATTTACCTTACCTAGGATTTATCAGGAGAGCTTCCTGGATTTTTCCTTCTTTTATCTCTATTCCTTGTGAAAGGAATCATGGTGATTATCTAACCATACCTTGCAATCTCTACCCCTCCTCTTTCATAGCCCGGAAAACCAAAGCTACCTTCCTAGGTTTCCTTTTAGATGTTGTTGTGGACTGAATGTTTGGGTCCTCCTCAAAATTCATCTGTTGAAATGCTAGCCTTCAACGTGATAGGATTTGGAGGTGGGGCCTTTGGATGGTTATTAATGTGAAGATAGAGCCCTCATGAATGGGATCACTGTCTTTATAAGAAAGGGGTAGCGTTACTTTGGCCACCTGATGGGAAGAGCTGACTCATTTGAAAAGACCCTGATTCTGGGAAAGATTGAAGGCAGGAAGAGAAGGGGACGACAGAGGATGAGATGATTGGATGGCATCACCAACTTGATGGACATGAGTTTGAGTAAACTCTGGGAGTGACAGACAGGGAGGCCTGGCGTGCTGCAGTCCATGGGGTCGCAAAGTGTTGGACATGACTGAGCAACTGAACTGAAGAATAAAGAGATTGTTTTCTGTTTCCCTCCCCCAAATTTCTGGTGAGTGCACAGGTAGAAGGTGACCATCTGTCTCAAGCCAGGAGGTGGGCTGTCACCAAATTCTGGATCTGCCGGCACCTTGATCTTGGACTTCCCAGCCTCTGGAACCGTTCAGAAATCTTTGTTGTTGAAGCCATCCAGTCTGTGGTACTTTGTTGTAGCAGCTTGAACTAAGACATATGTGATTCCTCTGTTTGGAGAATGGAAGCTAGAGCGATCTGAAAGCGTCCACGTGACTGTAGTTTCTTGTCAGTGCAAATGTTCCTGCTTGCTTTCATAACAAGGACACCTTTCTTCCTGAAGAAAGAGCAATGAGCTGAGAGTAAAGAGGAGGCTTAACATCTCAGCCCAGATGGACCACTAACCAACCATGGGGTCTGCACCCAGCTGCCTTATTCATAAGATGAGGAGACCCCCTTGGATGAACTCAAGTCCTCTCCAGCACTCCCAAACATTTGGTCATCAGATAGTTGGCGTCGTGTGATGGAACAGCCTGTTAAGACATGTTCAGTTTAGTGTAAAGCACTTAAAACCTCTTAATGGCTATCTCTTCATCCATGGACAAATAAAATTATATGTTAAAGTAAAAGTTCAAAATCTTGGCCAAGATGCCCAATGTTCATCTTTCGGTCAGGTTACCTTTCCAGGCATGAGCAGGACCATCTCAGATTTCCACACGCAGAACAGCAGCAGCAACCCAGCCGGGGTCAAGTCCTCCTAGAGACCCCAGCACACCGTTTCTGCTGGGCACGTGGGTCTTGGGTGAGGACGTGTGTCACAGCGGTGTGTGCGCTCTGAACATTGGAGAGATCACTGTGGGCCAAGGTCGAGGGCACATCCAGTGCCAAGTGAAGGCATTTGGACTTAATTAGTGGGGAATCGCCTAATGAGATCTGGTTTATGAAGATTAACTTGCGAGTAAAATGATAACCCAAGATTCTGTTGATTTAGATAAATATATTGACTTAAAATTTCTATACATGTAAAACCTGGAAGATTAACAAATTTGACTAATCTTTTACCATATAGAAGATGAACACATTTAAAGTGCTGACGGGGAAAAATGTATACAGCATACATAATGGGGCAAAAGATGAACATTCCTTAACTATAACACGTTTCTACAATGCAGTAAGAAACACAAAATTGGATCAAGGATTTTGTTATCTGTTGCTATTGAGCAAACTACCCACGATGTACTGACCTGAATGATCAGTTGAGTATTAAAGGTCGTGAATCTGTAGTCTGGGACTCAGATGAGTTGTTTTTCCCAAGTGGTGTCCACTGGAACCGGAGCATTCCAGGTGGCTTCTCGTTGACGTGCCTGAGGCCTCGGCTGGCCTGACTGGGACAGCCAGGCAGCTCAGCTTCTCTGAGGGCTTCCTTACAAGGAAGCTAGACCTTCGCCTGGTAGCTTAGGGTTCTAAGAATGAGCCTTCCAAATGGAACAGCCCCACCGTGTAAGCACTCATCAGGCCTCTGTTTACATCACGCTTGCTAACACACTGTTAATCAGAGCGAGTCACATGGCCCAATCCAGCCAGTGTGGGAAGTGAAGCATGAACAATGGACGTGAACCACCATAGGTCCCCAGTGCAACAGTTCACTGTAGATAGGGCAGGCAAGTCACTGAAGAAATAGGAATGATTAATAAACATGAAAAATGCACATTTCTCTAGAGGTCAGGTAATATCAGTAAAAATGATGACACTGCTTTCATTTGGAAATTGATGAATATGCAGTATCTAGTTATTAATAGCATACAGTGTTGACAAGCTTATGGGAGAATTTCATACATTTCCCTGGGAGTGTATATTAGTGTGGTCTTTTTAAAAGGTTTTTTGGCAGCACTGATCAAAATATAAAATGTGTATGACTCAGCAAATTCCACTTTTTCAGATAAAAATACTCCTACAGGTACCCCAGAATGTACTACAAAGGGATGTTTATGCGTCATTGTTTGTAGTGGCAATAAAACTAGAACACTAAAGCCCATTAGTAAGAGAATGGGCAAATTATGATAAATCTATACAATAAATATTGAACAGCCGTATTAAGTTGAATCAGTGGTAAACATTCTGCCTGCCAATGCAGGAGATGTGGATTCAGTCCCTGGGTCGGAAAGACTCCTTGGAGAAGGAAATGGCAATCCACCCCAGTATTCTTGCCTGGGAAATCCCACGGAGAGAGGAGCCTGGCGGGCTACAGTCTGTAGGGTTGGAAAAGAGTCCGATAGGACTTAGCAACTAAACAACAAAATCTGGATGTACTAATGTGGAGTGATATAGCCATTATGTGCCATCATTTTCATATAAGCAAAAGTGTGGGGGAAGTGCACACTCTAGAATGAGAAGTAGACTTGGGTTGGGAGTGTAATTTTACTTTTTTTTTTTAATGAGATTTTGATTATTTAATTTTTTTTATCATGAGTATGCATTGCTTTTATGATGGGAGAAAAAGGAAAAAATGGAGACCACTTTAAAATACTTGTGTGTAAATGTTGTATGTACAGATCACACACAGATGTATGTATGGAGAGAGGGAAAGTAGGAGCGATTTCCTTGGGTCCTGAAGATCTTCCGCCTGTGGAACCTCTCCTGACCCCCCTGTTCTCCCTTCAGTGCCCTCCAGGCTTATCCTCTGTTGTTCTGGAAAACAAGGTCTGTGAGTCACTTGGAATTCATGTAATGAAAGGCATATTTTTATGACTTAATTTGGAGCTTTTAGAGTTGCACATTGATTCTATTAACATAAAGCTTTGCAAAGATCTCTTTTTTCCGTGTCTGAAATTCGTGTTAGGAATGAGGACTTTGAGACAGTGTGACTCACTGGGGCTCCCGTTGTTCACGTAGGTGTCCCGCGGGGCATAACCTACTCCGTGCCCTCTGGCCTGACGTGGAGGGGGTACAAGTCAAAGCAGGGACTCTCCTTAGAAGGGAAAACGGACCTTTCATATCCAAACTCGCTCCGAAGTCTTTAACATCTTTTTTAAAAAATTATTTATTAGTCTTTGCCAGGCCTTAGTTGCAGCAGGTGGGATCTAGTTCCCCAACCAGGGGTTGAACCTGGGCCCCCTGCATCGGGCACTTGGAGTCTTAGCCACTGGGCCCATGGGGGACATCCCTACTAACATCTTGTTTTGTGCTCTGAGGCTTCTTAAGTCACATCAATGGGAAAAGACAGGATCTGAAAGAAAGAAATTTTTTGTTTTCTCACCCAGAGCTTCTGCAAGTCAGGTGTGCTTGAGATGCAGGAATGCCCTTTAATTTGAAAAAATACTTTGCAAGATGGTTTCAAATCTTGCCATGTTTCTGAGGAAGAAGCAATGGTGTGGAAATAGACCAGTAGTTTTTATTTCATAGTGGAGGGGTTAATTTCATTAAAATTTCTTTATAAAAAGCAACTTGAAGCAAAATGGTTTTCACAGACAACTATATGCTTAGAACTATTACATCTTGCCTCATAGTTATGGAGAAGGGATCAATTAAGCTTTAAGGATGACCAAAAGTAGCACAGAGAAAGTTTGGTTTCTTAAAATTAGGAAAAGTTTTTATTGTGTAGCTGATCAAATGTATTAAAGTGACGGAATTCCTGTTATGCCTTTAAATCAGCTGTGCATGTATTATCTTTATTCTCCTGGATATTTTATACATTGGGCTTCCCTGAGAGCTCAGCTGGTAAAGAATCTGCCTGCAATGCAGGAGACCCCAGTTCAATTCCTGGGTCAGGAAGATCCACTGGAGAAGGGACAGGCTCCCCACCCCAGTATTCTTGGGCTCCCTTTGTGGCTCAGCTGGTAAAGAATCCGCCTGCAATGAGGGAGACCTGGGTTCGGTCCCTGGGTTGGGAAGATCCCCTGGAGAAGGGAAAGGCTACCCACTCCAGAATTCTGGCCTGGAGAATTCCATGGACTGTATTGTTCATGTATTATCTTTATTCTCCTGGATATTTTATACATTGTTTTAATCTTTGTGCTTTATGCAGTATAAACAGTAAAATTTAAATAATCCTCATTTTATTTTCCAAGTAAAGTACTTTTATATACTAAACGCAAAGATATCCTTCTTCTAGAATACCCTGTGTTACAACTTTCTTATTTTGTGAGAAAGTGCTGCTCATATAATATGGACCAAAAGTCCCAAAACTGAGAGTCTGTCGTTTCAGAGCCTCACATACTGGTTTCATAGATACAATCTTTGTAATCCTCAGTCTTAGAAAAAACCTTAGCAGCCATCATGTCTTCCTGTTTAAATACATTGTCTCACTTATCTGAAAAACATATATGCATGATGAAACCCTTTCCTTCATACAACCTAAAATATTAGCTATAGAAAAATTTATTTGAAGTCTTCTTCTGGATGAAAGGAAAGAAAAATAAAACTACCTACTATTGCATCTTTCATTTAAAACTCTTTCCCTAAGTGGTGTTTAGTGAGAGTTTGCATAAGGCTGGCACAGACTTCTAGATTCTTTCCCGGGATTTGTCCAGGTGGGATCTGGGGTAGGGGGTGTCAGTCTTGGAGGATCCTAGTACCCCACGCCCCAGTCAAGGACGGGGCCCTGGACTCTGCATTTTAAACTATTCCCAGGTCATCCCTAGTGTCTAAGGAAGTATGAAACATTTAGGGTTGAACTGGGGGGAAATCTGGGATTTCTTGGAGGAAGCCAAAATTCTGAGGAGAATTCTAGTTAATGCTTCCTGGCTTGTTCCTTAGAAAATTTTAAAGAGGTTTTCAGAAAGAGGGAAGCGATCGCTTCTGGGTGGCCTGGGTTTGGCGGGATCTTGGAAGAACTGGTCTTTCTCCCTGGTGGGGTTCGAGAGGTTCACAGGAATGGGGAAGCCAGCTGTGGCCGAGAAAAGAGGGACGCTTGCAGGTCAGCGCTTGGAGGGGGTCAGTCCCCTGGAGGCACTTCCCCGGGGGCCCTGGTGGTGCCTGGAGGAGAGGGAGCCGGAACTTCTGCTGCGGGTGGGAAGGCGTCTGTGGTCTGGTGGAGCTGCGCCATTTCCAAGGGCTGCAGCCTGGTCTGCCGTGGACTCTCTTGACCAGACACGTTTTAGCAGGGCGTACTGGTTTCCCAGCAATATGGCAGAAATTCATGGAAACGGTGTTTACCTTTTCTAGCGCGTTTCATTTTCCAGATAGGCAGAGAGCACGAGAACATGAAGAATGACTTTCTCATCAGTCCCACTCAAGGGGTCGAGTCGTTTCTCCTGATCCGTTGTGGTATTGTTTTTATTGTTTATTTTCATTCTTTTCCACGTTCTTTCCCCGTGAAGGTTATTACGGAATGAGTTCCCTGTGCGGTACAGCGGCCCTTGAGGGGTGCCTGTTTCGTATGGAGTGCTGTGTGTCTGTCTGTCCTGAGCTCCTTATTTCTCCCTCCTCCCCGCGTTTCCCCTTGGGTATCCGTAAGTTTGTTTTCAAAGTCTGTGAGCCTGTTTCTGTTTTGTAAATAAGTTTGTTTCTATCATTTTAAAGTCAGATTTCACATATAAGTGACATCATATGACATCTTTCTCTGACTTCGTGTGGTAGTCTGTTGGTGCATGCATGTGCTTGCAAACGGCAGTTTCATTCTTTCTTATGGCTGAGTCATCTCCCATTGTATATGTGTACCACATTCTTCCTTATCTGTATGATGTTACGTTTAAACATCAGAATATACGTATAGTTTTTAAAACCTGCGGTCCTCAGTTTGTGTAATGCTCCTCTCTGCGGCGCTTTAGGTTTGCACTGAGAACAGAGTTCTGCCTTTGTTCAAGGACTCATCATGTATCAAGTCAAGTGGCAATGTTTCTATGGCAACTTGTCTGGAAATTCTGGAATCTCATGTTTGCAAAAGTGGTCACAGCTCCTGCTGACCAAATAGCCCTTAAATTCTTTAACGTTTCAAGACTGGCGTGTATAATATATTATTCAGCAATAACGCATTGCCGAATACAGTACATTCATATGTACTGGAAGTTGTTTAATGAACGACTCTAATGGGAAGTAAGATTTCTTAATTAATTGGCCGTCTGTCTGCTAGCATCCTGGCTCTAATGCTGACGCTGGTGGAAGCAGCTGAAAGGAGTCTGATGTCTTCTCCATCCCAGCCCATCACCTGTCTGAACACTGGGAGCGTGTCATCCTGTATCTTCCTTCTCCGAGCTCTTTTCCTTCAGCATGTCCCCCGTGGCCCCTCACTCCTGCTGCTCTCTGGACGGCTTGTTATCAGCGACCCCTGAAACGTGGACACCTGGAGCTAAATCCCTTCCTTGAGGCAGTCTGGATGACAGCATTTAACAGGACTCTTACCCCTTTCTGGATACCACATTGCTCCTGAAATACCCTTTTTTGTCCCCCTAGTTCTATTGAGATATCACTGACATATATCATAAGTTTAAAGTGTGTAATATAATAATGTGATTATGTATGTATGAGTTAATTATGAGTTAATGTACATCACCTTTCTTTACAGATTTTTTCCTCTTGTGATGAGAACTTTTAAGGTCTACTCTCTCCGCCACTTCCAAATAGACACTGAAATTTGCTAACTCTGGTCACCATGCTGTGTATTACATCCCCATGACTTATAACTAGCAGTCTGTACTTTTTGACCACTTCACCCAGTTCCCTCACACCTCATCCCCGGCCTCTGGCAGCCACCAATCTGATGTGTTTCTACGGATTTGGGAGTTTTAGATTTCACGTGTGAGATCATGCAGTCCTTGTCTCTCTCACCTTCGGAAGCTGGTTTTTAGAATCCAGTATGCTTTGTCTTTCTAGATCTGGCTTCACTTAGCGCAATGCCCACAGGATCCACCCATGTGGTTGCAGATGGAAGGAGCTCCTAGTTTTCAATGGCTGAATGATATTTGCAGCAACCTTATCTTGACTCATCCCTTACAGCTGCTGTATCGTAGAGCAACCCACACTTGGGGCTGAGTAAGGCCTTAACCTCTTTGGCAAGCTGCTATTATTAAGCCCATTATAACCTTCTGAATGGAGAAGGAAATGGCAACCCACTCCAGCACTCTTGCCTGGAAAATTCCATGGATGGGGGAGCCTGGTAGGCTACGGTCCATGGGTTCACAAAGAGTTGGACACGACTGAGCGATTTCACTTTCTTTCTTACTATAGTTCCTTTTGGAGAAGGAAATGGCAACCCACTCCAGTGTTCTTGCCTGGAGAATCCCATGGACAGAGGGGGCCTGGTGGGCTACGGTCTATGGGGTTGCAAAGAGTCAGACACAACTAAGCAACTAGTACTTTAACCTTCTGAAATTGGTTTTCAGAATCCAGTATACTTGTTGCTTTGTTAGATTTTGCTTATTTTTATAGTCTGTTGATCCTTTGGAGGGTCCCACCTCAGCTCATGCACAGTGGAGAGAATGTGGGACTTATCACCAGAACACAGTGTTAAATCCCAATTTTCTCACTTGTCAGCTGAATTCTGTTTGCTCCCATACAAAATGAAGATGGTCATGATACCCACTCAACCAGGCTTTGTAAATGATCACCAGATCATCTAGCAGGTGGTTCCTGAGCTGCAGAGTATATAAGATGGATATGAAAATATATTTTAGCAGTGAAATGCTATGGAAAATCTTAGATTCTGTGAATTTGCTATCCACATCCCATTTTCAAGTCATCCATACATTTAAGCAAACTTTCATCAGAATTCTAGTCCAAGTCATTAATGAGTATGTGGAACAATCTCGGGCCAGAGATGGATACTAATTCCTTAGTGCCCTTTGGACCAACTGACTTAACAGTACCTTCCAAACACAATATATATTTCCCCAGCTTGTTCTGAAGATCATAAGAGACTATTACATATCTTGTTGAAACCCAGACATTTTCACAACAGACTGTGTCCACTTCCACTAGGTTTGTAACCTTCTCCAAAAAGTAGTAGGGATATTTGGAAGTGCCTGATCTCAGTAGACCCAGCTTGATCCCCAGTGATCCCTACATCTCTCATTATTACAAAGTTCCACTTAAAAGTACTTACCTAGAATTTTGCATGTCATTGTTGTGAAGCTCCTGACACACAGTTGTGACCTTGGCTTTTTCCTCTTTGTTCTGATGTTTGGTTTCCCATCCTCAGTGCATTTATCATGACTTTGTTTTTTTCTCTGACTTTGAAAGAAAAATTATGTAGAATTTAAGTGACCAAATTCTCAAGATAATTGCCCTTGATTCCTCAAGTTGAATAGTGAAAGGTTGTTGCTGAGCCATGAAAGATGCCTGGGTTCTTGGCCTCCAGAGGAAAGAAATTCAATCCCGGGCCGGTGATGAGGCTTGATTGCTCAGAGCTTTTGTGTGATAGTTTTATTAAAGCACAAAAGAGAAAAAAGCTTCTGACATAGACATCAGAAGGGGCCAGAAACAATGCCCCCCTCACTAGTCTAAGCAAGGAAGTTGTATACTTTTAAAATTAGTTATTACAATAAATCAAATGAATGTTTCAAAGTTGTAAAAATTTTACCAGACCCACTCCCACAATTTACATTTTGAGGTAACAGGATTAGAATTTAACATAGAAAGATCTTACCAGACCCATCATATACATTTCCCATAATATACGTTTTAAGATAACAGGGATTAGTCAGAAGGTTTTCAGGAAGGAGAAGCTGTCCTCAAGAAGGATACATTGTTGTTATAGAATCCTTAGTACAGAGTTTAAACTGAGTTTGTTGTGTAGTCATCAGTTCTGGGCTTAAAAACGTTTCATGTCACTAAGACTAAAAAGAATGTAGGAATAAAACATTTGTCCTTTCCTCCTCCTTGAGAATTCCACACCCCGTCTCCTCCTTGAGAGCCCCGGACCCCTTTCTCCTCCTTGGGAACCCTGGACTTCTTATCAGCCTGCCTAGGAATTGACTCTCTCACTAACAGGCATCATACTAGTAAACAATGAAAAAAAAATGGGTGGTTTACAAAGTCACTGCATATAAATTCATCATGTCATTAAGCAACCCCAAGAAATGAGTCAGATATTAATGTCATTTTGTAATGGGAAACAGTCTCCAAGAACTTAAGTGAACTGCCCACGGTTCTCATGTCAGAGGGATGAAGGAAAGATTCCAGTGTAATTCTTTGGACTCCAAATTCAGTCCTGCCTCCAGAGAAGAAATGACTATATTTTTGATTTGTTATTTTTCTAACAGTTCTACTTTACTATAAAGTACTGACTGGACAGAAACTATTCCTTAGGGTTCGTCATTTTTAGAACAGGAATACATAAACCTTTTCTATTAAGAACCAGATACTAAATACTTTGGGCTTTGTGGGCACATATGGTCTCTGTCATAGCTACTTAACTGTGCCCTCACAGCATGGAAGTAACCATAGATATTATGTAAATGAAAGGTCTCGCTGTGTCCCAATAAAACTTTATTTGCAAAGACGGGCGGAGGGCTGTAGTTTGCTGATGTGTGCTTTAGAACTTGAGTTCATTAAGAAATGAATAAAACCTCCCAACACAGAAAGGTTGGGTTCATTTGTGGAAGTGGTTTTGTTGAGGGAATCGATGCTGGGGTAAGGATTGCTTTGGTACTGTAACCTAAACCACTACAGTCTGAAACTGTAAGAAGTCAGAAAAGACTCCTTTCCCCCACACCCTCAAAAAAAAAATGGCAACAATGCTCCCTTCTCCCCGTGAGTACCCACACTGAATACCAAGGTTGACCACAGTCCAGCTAAATGGACAAGACTGATGCTCAGCTTCATTAGGATATATTTGACCCTGAATTATTCCAATTTATGTGTGAGGCTTAAATTGTGCTGCCTTTCTGGGTCCTGTATATCATTCTCTCAGATAATAGATAAAAACTGAGCTGTTGACCCCTTTGGGTGTTTTAACCAATATGAAGAACACAAAAACCCAGAACAAATAAATAAAAACATCTAATTCTAATGTTTAACTACCTTGCTTTATGGAGGAAATATTAAAAGGCACTTAGAGTTAGTTCTTCAGTTTCTCAAAAGTAGTAACCATGGATTAAGTATACCCTAATCATTTAAAATTGAAGGCAATGGCAACCCACTCCAGTACTCTTGCCTGGAAAATCCCCTGGACGGAGGAGCCTGGTAAGCTGCAGTCCATGGGGTCGCTGAGAGTCGGACATGACTGAGTGACTTCACTTTCACTTTTCACTTTCATGCATTGGAGAAGGAAATGGCAACCCACTCCAGTGTTCTTGCCTGGAGAATCCCATGGACGGGGGAGCCTGGTGGGCTGCCGTCTATGGGGTCGCACAGAGTCAGACACAACTGAAGCAACTTAGCAGCAGCAGCAATCATTTAAAAATGCCTCCTGACTCCTGTTGTTTTATTTATCATGTTTATCTCAGTACTCAAGATTTTATGGCCTCTGAGAATTCCTTGATGGGCCAGTGGTAAGGACTCCACATGTTCACTGCCAAGGGTGTAGGTTCAATCCCTGCAGGGAACTGGGATACCACAAACCACATGGCAAAAAAAAAAAAAAAAAATTTTATGGGTTCAAGGTTATGTAGTCATCTTTAAAAGCAACCAAGTGTATTAAAGAGGAATCCTCCAAGGGGCACAAGGACATGTAGAATTTGAAAAAGCTTATTTACCAGTATTTAATACAAAATAGTTTTGTTATTTCAAAAACAGCAAACACTTGCTATAAAAGTAAAGCTTGACAGAAATCTCAGTCTGGTATAACGTGATTTAAAAGAAGCTGAAAGTCATGATTATCTATTTATGTGGTTTTTAAAGCATATTTGACAATATAAACTTTGGGACAATAAGAATTAATTTCATTTTCATTTAAAAAATGATAAATGGTCATTTAGAGGTTTTAAGGAACCAAGAAGATACAGTCAGATTCATCCAGCCCTTGGACAACCAGGATGTTATTGCAAATAGCTTTATACCTCATCTGATTTTCTGATTAGTTGATAAGCTTTGTGTTTGCTATCTATTGCTGCATACCAAAATCCCCCCAAGCTTAGCAGCTTAAGACAATGCATGTTTATTATCTTTGTTTTTGTTGGCTAGTAATTTAGGCTGGGACCTTTTTTGAGTTTCTTATAGCCTATAATCACATGTTAGCTGGACTATGGTCTTTCCACATTTCAGCTGAGTGAGAGTCTGCTTTCTCGATCATGTGGCTGTTCTGTCTCTCTTCACGTGAAGCACTGATTTTTTTTTTTTCCAAGTGTCATGTGTAGCACCCTGAGTCTACTAGTTCCCGTATTTCAGCACACTTGCCCTTTTGAAAATATTAGCATTATAAGCCATGTAAGAAGATATGTGTCTGTGTATGTATCCTATATGTTATAAGATAGCCAAGAAAAAATGTGTGATGTGTAGAGAGAAGGCAGGAGTGGCAGCTTTGAGATGTCTGCTGGTGTATTTATTTTTATTCCATTTGAAAGTATCTCATTAGATACAGACATATTTATGATTATGTTTAATGGAGCTAAGTTCTGTGGAATAATGGTTTCACTGGAGACCTTTAGGAATGGAAATTAAGAGAAAACAACTGTGAGTGTAGATTTTGAAAACTGAAGATGGACATTTCTTTGAAGTTCGGGAAGTATCTGAAATTTACTGTGGACTTTTGAGAATGAGCTCATCTGTTTCATGGCTTTCACACTAGCTAGTCTTATATTGTAATGTGCAGGTAGTACTTTTGACATCCTTAGTATAAAAGACTGTAAATCTCTAGATGCGTTAGCTACTGGACATGTTGAATGACAAGCAACACGTTCAGTATCGCCTCGTCTTGCCAATGTCGCTTATTTATAGCTGTGTTCGTTTAGAAACACTTACTACACTTACTGTGTTCCAGGAGTTTGTCAAGGTATTTTAAAATAACTCATTTAGTCCCCATAATACCTCATGAAATAAGCCCCCTTAGCATCTCCGTTTTACAGATGTGGGGAGTGAGTTAGAGGAGATTAAGTGATTGGCACAGGGCCAGGGAGGAGGCAACGCACCCACCCCAGTGCTCTCGCCTGGAGAATCCCAGGGACGGGGGAGCCTGGTGGGCTGCAGTCCGCGGGGTCGCTAAGAGTCGGGCACGACTGAGCGACTTCACTTTCACTTTTGACTTTCATGCATTGGAGAAGGAAATGGCAACCCACTCCAGTGCTCTCGCCTGGAGAATCCCAGGGATGGCGGAGTCTGGTGGGCTGCCGTCTACGGGGTCTCACAGAGTCGGACACAACTGGCGCGACTTGGCAGCGGCAGCGGCAGGAAGGGGTAGAGAGCTGTGAGTCAGATTCTTTAAGGTGCCTCATGTAGTTCAACTTCGAGTTTGATGGATGAGATGAAAAATGTATTAAAAATAGAAGGATTAGCTAATTCCTTTTGAGTAAACCTGCTGAACGCCGTATTCTCGATTTGCTTGCTAAACAAAGAAGCGTGGCAGCTGCATTCTCAGCATAGGTCATCGTGGTTTAGCCAGCATCGTATCACCATGGTTTGGCTGGCACTCTATCACCAGTTTATATTATGTAAATATAAATCACTGAAGAATCTGAGCTTGAAATTTAGGGACAAGATTAGAAAGTGGCAACCTTGATAATGGACCAGAGCTCATGATATCAGATGGATGAGATTAACTGTTGAAAAACCCCAGCCCAAAAGGTAGTTTTTTTTTTTTTTAAGTTTTAGCTCCTGAGGTCAGAAGTCTCCCAAATACACCCAGGAGCTATGCTCTGAGAACTATTTTGCTTTTTCCAGTTTACAAGTTAGCAAAAAATAAACAAAAGACAAAAAGTGTCCTTTTATTTCCTTGATTTAGTGTCAAGAAATGAGGCTGCGCATCCGATACAGTTTTGCTCCATGAGTTTGTGTGGTACCAAGTTGTGGTTCTCTACTTTGTTATTCTTACCCCCACTTTTCTCAAAAGTTGATGTTTGCTCAGTCCAAGGCAACCTTCACTTCCTTCGTACTCAACATTCTTCAATACCAGATGGGAGAGCCAAGGCTTATGGAGCTTGGTTTGACCAAGGTCTCACTACTAAATAAGGGCTAGAGTTGATAGTCTTAATCTCTTGAGATTCAAAACCCATTTTAAAAAAATATTTAAAAAAATATTTTAAATCTTTGCAAGTGTTCTAGAATATCATCAAAACACTTCGTATTTACCTGGAAAAAAAAAAATTGCAAACACAGTTGAAGTTCTCTGTGTATCCTTCTCCCCCCTAGAAGAAACACACAGTGTCTTACATCTGAATTGTATTATATCTCAGAAATGTTCTTTTACTCATATTTGTGTCTATTGCTTATCAATAAACACTATCATTTTCCAAGTATTTCAACATTGACATTAATAGTATCATGAATGTACCTATACTTTCACAGCTTACTTTGAATATCTTACATTATCAAAATGTGATGTTTTTCTGTGTGAGTGACAGTTTCTACTGTCTCTTGTTGATGGACGTTTGGGTTATTTCCCAAGCTTTTAGCTGTTAAGAACTGTCCTGAAATGACTGTTGTCTCTCTTATGTGTGTGCCCTTGTACTCATTTATTTGAATTTCTCAGTGTTCTAGTCCTCAATGTTCTTAAGATTGGAGCTGCTGGGGTAATTTGCATGTTTTCAAGCAGGGTGGTGGTGGTTTAATCACTCAGTCGTATCCAACTCTTGTGACCCCATGAGAGCTGGCCAGGCCCCTCTGTCCATGGGATTTCCCAGGCAAGAATGCGGGACTGGGTTGCCATTTCCTTCTCCAGTTTTCTTGCATGCTGCTCTCAAACTGTTACGCTGATCTTCACTTAGAACAGCAGCATAGGAGAGTTTCTGTTGCTCTCTCTGCTCATTAGCACTTTGTTATATCAGGCTTTTCGGTTGCTGCCAGTCTGATAGGTCTAGTAAAATGAATCTGATTATTTCAGAGGAAAAGGTTATTTTTTACGAAAGACAGCTAATGCTTATTGAGTATCATCTTCTCGTGAAACGTCAGCACAGTCTCCACTCATCAACTTTGACATTCTCAACATTTCTTACGTTTCCAGCGTCAAGATTCAAGCAGGCTGTTGATTTCATTTACTACTGAAGGCAAAAGTACAGCGTTCTGAATTGCTTGCTGTAAGATCAAAGAAAGGGTAGCACAGTTTTTTCTATAGTCTTGCTATTACATGGATTTTAGAAATCATATGGAGAACTTGTAGAAATTGTGCTATGGAGGAAGTATGACAAAACATTTCATTTACCTCTCAAAATTAGGAACAATCTTTTCGTTGGGAATAACAGTTGAAAAGGGGAGTTTCTATCTTCTAAACCTTAGCAATTACTTAAGGCTTTTCTGCTTCTCACCAGTGAGTGCTTGTTACGTTTACTATTCACTTGGTGACTTGCAAGAAAATGTGCAGACTGAACTACCGCTCTGGATTCTGCACCCGAAGTTCTGCTGGGAGGCATCTCCAAGGGGGTTCTGGGAGGTTTCTGGAACGGAAATGAATCTGGGTAGAGCTTCATTGTTTATAGCAGTGGTTCTCAGATGCAGACGAACATCAGAACCACCCAGAAAGGGAAAGGGAAAGTCACTCGATCGTGTCCAAGTCTTTGCGACTCCATGGACTATACAGTGCATGGAATTCTCCAGGTCAGAGTCCTGGAGTGGGTAGCGGTTCCCTTCTCCACTTGGAGGGCTTGTTAAAACACGGCTTGCCTGGCCCCATCTCCAGAGATTGTGGTTCAGTGGGCCTGGGATGAAGCCATAAAATTTACTTTTCTAGTAAGGTTCTGGTTGATGCTAATGATAGAGACCACTTTGGGACCACTTGGGAGAAATTTGCCCTCCATAGAGGAGGTACTGGGCCAGGAGGGGGCTCTCAGACCGAGGGTCCGATCCAGATGGAGTGTCGTTATGTAATATTACCGTGTGAAGGTATGGCTGGTAGATATATGGATAATTTCTCCTTTCTTCCTTGTGCTTTTTTTTTTCACTTATTTTAAGGCAAGCATGTGTTTTTAAATGTTAAGGAGAAGACTAAAAGACTAAGTGAAGCCTCAGGGCCTCCCAGATTAAGAACCATCTGCTATTTATTGAATCCCTGTCTTGAATTTGAATTTTTAAAATTCTGGCAAGGGTTTCGGGCCATGATACCAGTGTTACAGGTATGCTATTTTTAGGTCAGTAGACTTTTAGGAATGTGTGGCCGGGCACACTGTGTCTAAGGTGGCTATAATCACGCGCTTCTTTGTCATGAGCCGGCGATTACAGTCTCCACGTGCCAGGTTATGAATGGTGAAACAGTTTAAAAAGGCACAGGGTGGCTATGGCAGCCTGCAGTTTTTCAGCTATTGGGGATCTCTCAGTGAAACCAGGATTGGCCAAGGTTCATGGATGTCCAGAGCATGTGACAGTAGGAACATCTGGTGACTGCCTTTACGAAGTGCAGTTATGACAGGGGTAAATGGATAAAGTTCCCTTCGCCATATGTGTACACATGGACACACATATACAACCCATATATGTGGACCTCTTGAGTACCTTGGACGTTATAACCAATGTGTTCTAATCTTTCTGTGATGGAAAAGCAAAATACTTTTGTTTAAAAAAATAATTGTGAGTAGACACTTGGTATGTAGGATGAGTTTTAGAGTGCTGGTAAAGACCTGTGTTTTAACCCGGATGCTATTTTTTACAGGTCTTTCTTGATAAGCAGTCTTTGCACTTGATATATAACTTTCGTGTTGGTTTCTGTACATATTTTATGTTTCACAATACAGTGCTTTGAATATGAATAAAATTAGAACCAAATTAAATTGTTTCCCTTCCACATTACTTACATTTCTTTGGGAGAGTTATGCATATTCAATAAAGTTATTTATATATGTGCATGTGTGAATATAAAAGTTGAAACGTATGACTAGAAGCAATATGATAATGTTACTCTCTAAAAGTTACTGGGCTTATATGGGAGCATTTATTTAAAATTTCCTACAAAGTTTGCTTTGGTTTAAGTTTCCGTTTTTCTTTCTTATTTCAAAATACGGATCTAGATTCATAATCTGAAGTAATGCGAAATCGTATGCATGTCCATCTGATGTTGCTAGCATTTCATTTGAACCTAACAATTCTACGAGTCATTTTCTTTTGAACCTAACTGTGCTCAGAATGAAACATAATTTCTTGTTGGAATCTGCTTTCTGTTTTTCTTGTCTTTAAAGGTTTTGTTTGAACATATATTAAACATGATGGAATGAAACCCAAGAATAGCTTAGGGAAAAAATAAAAAAAGCACCAGGCTCAAGGTTTCAAAATATTATGAAAAGGAAATAATCCAATGCAATACTTCCCTTTTATGTTGACCTCGTCTCTCTGGCTTCCCACTCTGCGCCCACACTGAAGTGCTCTGAAGCCCACAGACTCCGGGGACCTGCCAGACAGGAGGCTGCAATTACCAGAGGCAGCGGTCCTGTGAGCCACGGATGCGAGTTGGTGAAAATGAACAAGGCCTAGATATGCTCGAGAGTAATTTTTTATTTTGTATACTTGTTCTCGCAGGAAGAAGGTTTAATCTGATATCTCTGCATTCGGAGTCCTGAAAGTAACTTCACAAGGGAGAAGGAAAGTGACCCTTGGAATTAGATATAGACCCTCCCTCCTATTCCAGGCTACGTTATAATTAATCCCAGTTAACTCCCCAGCGTCTGTGAATGGCTCGGGCTGTGAAGTGGCTCTCATCACGTCCCAGAGTTTTGAGGAGGACGTGAGACCGTGTATGAGAAGAGGCGGGGTGGGTTACGGACGTGGAGCAAACGCTAGTTCCCGTCTCTTCCTGCCGCATCCGCTCAGCACAGCAGCAGACCAGGCAGCGTTGGGGGTTTAGCATGATCTAAGGCCCATGTTGCTTGGCCCCATCGTTAAAATGAATGAGTTTAATATGCCTCAAACCCTGTTTCTTCCTTCCTTTCTTTTTCTTTTTTTGGCTGCATCTCGAGGCTTTCAGAACCTTAGTTCCCTGACCAGGGGTCAAACCTGGGCCCTCAGCTGTGAAAGCGTGGAGTTCTAACCACTGAGCCCCCAGGGAATTCCCCAATCCGTGCTTCTTGACATACATCCTGCTTTCCAGACATTCCCCACATAAAAAGACAACGCCCTGAGAATATTAAAGGAGGAGCTGTACAGATGGTCATGTGTCTTTTTATTCTATGTCCAGTAGATGAAGGTGACACGGAAATAGGTTTTTAAAGCAAACGCAGGTGATGCGGCCCATGCTCATCCTGGGGGCCTAAGGGAGAAGAAGGGGCACTGGGTTGCTTTCAGAGGAGAGAGTGAGCTGTCCTGCTCGGTAACTGATGGGTCTGTTTTTCCTTCTTTTGGGTGCCCTTCCCCCACCCCCAATCCTGAGCGTCCACAACTCAGTCATTCTCAGCATTCCCAGCATTGCGCACCGTACCTGGTAGTTGGATGAAGGAAACACTTGTACTTGAGTGAGTAAATGACCTATATAGGTTTGTCCCAACATACACGTGTATGTTCCAATGACATTTTTTAAGTTTTATTTTTATTTCTTTTCACAGTAGGTCCTTGTTGATTATTTTCAGTACAGAAGTGTGTGCATGTCAGTCCCAACATCCCAGTTATCCTTCCTTCCCACCCTTCCCCTGGGAACCATAGTTCATTCCCTAAGTCTGTTTACAGAAAGGTACATAACATTTCTGTTATGTAGATAAGTTCATTTGTATCATTTTTTAATGATTCCTCATATAAGTGCTATCATATGATATTTGTCTTTTTCTGTCTGACTTACTTCACTTAGTATGATGATCTCCAGGTTCACATTGCTGCAAATGGCATTATTTCTTTTTAATGGCTGTGTGATATTCCATTGTGTGTATGTACCACATCTTTATACATCATCTGCTCATGGACGTTTAGGTTGCTTCTGTGTCTTGTCTGTCGTAAACAGTGCTGCAGTGACCACTGGGGTGTGTGTATCTTCTCAAACTTGAGTTTTCTTCAGATATACGTCCACGAGTGGGATTGCTGGACCATGTGATAGCTCTGTTTTTCGTTTTTTTAAAGAAAGCTCTGTCCTCTTTTCAGGCGTGGCTGTACCGCCCTTGCCTACTTTCTTCAGCTTCTCGGTTAATTCTCTGAAGTGTCTGTTCTTTGCTTTTCCGTTTGTCAGGACCCAAGGACCCATCGATCACCTTCAGGCTTTGTATCTGCTTTAGACGGCCAGCACATCCGTGTTGTTAGATGTTAGAGCTGTGGGTGACGCAGTGTCATCTGACCCCACGTAGCCTCAGTGACGAATCAGGGGGAAGGGACCAGAGTGAGCCGTGTCAAGTCAGGAGGGTAAACTGACCGAATTGGGGCTGGAGGTCAGATAACCAGTGCCCTCTCTGTTACAGGACATTGTCTGGAAGATTGTCTTTTGGGTTCTCTCTTTAGTTAACTTACTTTTATATATTTCCAGGACCACAGGTAGGACAATGTGGAGTTTTAATGATGAAAAAATGACTGTTTGTGTCGACAACTACAGCTCTACTACTACTACTATGCACACGCACACACACATATACACACACGCACACACACATATGCACACACATACACACATATACACACATGCACATATACACATGCACACACGCTCACACACATATACACACGCACACACATATACACACATGCACATATACACATGCACACACGTGCGCGCACACATATACACATGCGTATACACACACACATGCACGTGCACATATACGCACACACATGTGCATGCACACACATATACACACGTGCATGCACACACGCGCATGCACACATACATGCACACTCATTTACACATGCGCGCATACACACACATACGTGCGCGTGCACACATACACACACACACACACATACACACACGCGTATACACACGCACACACTCGTATACACACACGCACATATACACACATACGTACACACCCCTCATCAGATTTCCTGACTGCCGTACCTGATGCCCTTCCACCACTTGCCCCCATTCCCCTCTGTGGATGGATCCCCATCACTTTTCCATATGCACATTCTGCTCTCACCAAAGCCTGAAGAAACGCACTGTCTTAAATTTATCCCTTCCCTCTCGTCCCCCTTTTTTTTCCTGAAATGTCATAGAGGTGGCTGGTAACCATTATTTAAGACCTAATTCTACCCCCAAGTCTTCTGAGAAATCTTCCTTGGATCTCACCCTGCCCCGCCCCTCTCTTATAGTACAGTCTCAGGAAACCTGAAACGCTCAAGTCTCTACTACTCATTTGTGCTAACCAGCTACTAACTTGAGTGGCTTCTTTAAAAAAAAAATTTTTTTTTCTATTTATTTATTTGGCCGCACTGGGTCTTAGCTGAGCCGCATGGACTCTTCAGTCTTTAGTTGTGGAATGCAGTGTCCTTTAGTTACGGCACATGGAATCTGTTTCCCTGACCAGGGACCCAACCCGGGCCCCTGCACTGGGAGCTCAGAGTCTTAGCCCCTGGGCCGCTGGGGAAGGGCCTTGAATGACTCCTTTTTATTTCATGCTTGTGTGTCTCAGTCCCTGCATGAGCTGCTGTTGGAAGGCATCGCTTTCTTGTCTTACACACAGTCCTGTAAACACACAGTAGGTACTTAATAATTGTTTTGTTCTTAAAGACAAAATTTTTTTTTTTTTTTGCTCCTCTTATTTTCCTTTTCTCTCTTGTACGAGATCTGATTTGCTGGCTCATGAGAGTCTTGGACAAAAGAGGGGAATGATCACATGTGGCTGAAAGTAAGTGTGGTTTTTATTTTTATCTTGAATGAGTCTTTCACTCCGGTGGGGGCAAGGATGAGGCAGTAGTTCCCAGCGTCTGGGTCATTTCTTTTTTAGCGTTGGGAGTTCTTTTTGTTCCATAATTGTGTGGCCAGTTCACTAATTTGAGGGATATTAAATCATTTAGCTCACCCTGGGATCCTTTATTTTGCTGGAAGAACACTGAGCACTCAGATGTATTGAACAAGATGGTCCTCTCTAGAGGAAGTTCTCATTGGGATTTCGGTATTTTACTTTAACAATTTTGAACGCGTCAGTTCACAGCCCTTACTTAGAATGGAAGAGTTTGCTTGTTGTAATAAGGCATCAGATTAAAATACTGTGTTTAAGAAAAATATTACAGATAACTCAAGAAATAATTAGATCCAGTGCTGGCTGCATCATAATTTGGAAAGCTGTATCTAGAATAACAGTAGCAACAATACCTGGTGCTGTTGATGGACAAGGAACTGGAGAAGAAAGCTATCTTAGAACAATAGGCAAGCGGTACTTTATGGAAACTGCTCTGGGTGTGTGTTCAACACTCTCTTCATCCTCTATTTCTTTGTTTTGTGCTGTAAGCCATAGCATAAGCCAGGTTTTCCAGAGAATTCCAGAAGCCATGCCACTTCTATGAATGCCAGCTGATGAAAAAGACAGGAAAGAAATTGGAAATTATCATCAAAAAATGGGATGCCCCCCTTCTATTCAAGATGAACTCTGACCTTGACCCCATTCCCTCCTGCTTCCTCAAAGACTTTGCTAAACTGATCATCTTCACTCAGCTGTTTTCTGACTGTTGTTGTTTAGTCACTAACTCTCGTCGGACTGTTTTGCGACCCCATATTCTGTAGCCCGCCAGGCTCCTCTGTCCATGGGGTTCTCCAGGCAAGAAGACTGGGGTGGGTAACCTTTCCCTTCTCCAGGGGATCTTCCCAACCCAGGGATCAAACTCGTGTCTCCTGCATTGCAGGCAGATTCTTTACCACAGAGCCACCTGGGAAGCCCATTTTCTGACTACTTCTCACCTAAAGAATACTCCACAGCGTCTGCTTGCTCTCGACAACCTCTGTCTCCCCACTTAGCATCTAAATTTCTTAAAAGAATCGTCCAGCTTACCGTCTCCCTGGGTTTATGTTCAGCTTTCCCCGCTAACGCCTTAGTGATAAGGCTTTCGCCTCAGTGTTCTTCTGAAGTTGTTCTTCTCGAGATCGATGGAAGATTGTCTTACCACATGCAGTGTCCACTTTTCAGCACTGATGTAATGAGGCCCTTGCTTCCCATCAAGGCTGTCTCCCGTCTCGGCTTCCCTGCACATCCTCTCTCTGGCTCCGATCTCTTTGACTCTTCCCCCAGAGCACGCTCACTGCTGTTTGTCCAGGCTTCCATCCTCAGCTCAGTGCCCCCCCCTCTCTCTGCCCCCCTGGGGGGCACGTCTCTTACGATTGCACTGTTCGCTTTCCCTCTGTGGCTGACGATTCCCAAATTTTCCCTCCCTTCAGACTCACTGACAGCTGAACTCATCTACTTGATGTTCCCGGAGAACTTCAGCTTCTGGATTTTGCCCCCAAGCACCACTTGCTCATCTTTCATTTCCCATATTAGCAGCACCGCCCACCCACACTTGCTAAGACGCTTCATTCACGTCTGCCTCTTTGCAAACCTGTGGACTGTAGTCTCCCGGGCTCCTCTGTCCATGGGATTCTCCAGGCAAGAATACAGGAGTGGATTACCATTTCTTTCTCCAGGAGATCTTCCCAACCCGGGTGTTGAATCCGTGTCTCTTACATCACCTGCATTGGCATTGACAGGCAGGTTCTTTAGCACTGGAGCTACCTAGGAAGCAAGAAACATACCAGTTGCCCTTGATTCTTTGTCATCTCCTGCATCCGATCCATCAGCATGCCTCTGGGTTAAGTTTCTCAGTAATTACTTCTTGAATCCACCCCCTGACGATGTTTATCCCTCTTTTCTCTCTGGACCTCGATAATGGCCTCCCCTCATACCTGGTCCCTCTGACTTCAGTCTTGTCCCCCTAAGACTCTACTATTTTCTCTCCAGAAAGTTCTATCTGTTGGTACCCAGCTAGACTGACCACGTATACCAGTTTGACAGCTATAGTCCTTGGAGTGTAAACCTATTGAAGCCTTGGTTATTTTTTTTTCTGCTAAGGGAGGATTATATCAGAGGAGCCCCTCTCTGGCTTGGAAACCTCAGCTCAGACCTAGTAAGTTTGGACGCAGCAGGAACCTGAGACCTCTGAAACCAAATGATGGACTTGAACTAATTGAATCTTCTTAATTGGGTAATCACATGATAGGGACATAGGCATTTTGAGGCTTGGAATTTTTTTGGTTGTTTTGGGTTCTTTTTGTTGGGGAGGAGAGGTATTTTTGGTAATAGAGATAATTTTAAGGAGAGTTTAATTGCCTACCACCAACTTAGTGCCTAGCCGTCTAAATGTGAAGGAGAAAAATTGACTTTTGGTTCCTTGACTCAAAAAATAGTCCAGATGGAGACTGACTCTAAGAAGCCTGCTGCTCTTTAAGACTTGAAAGGCATATTCTTAGTCCAGGGGCTGCCTTTGGTTTGGCCTCGCTGCCCCTATGGCGAACACATAAAGGCAGACGCTAGAGCTGGCTTTGATCATCTCCCTAGCAGATTTCCGTCTGTAAACCACTCACCTAGACAAGGGGAGGGGCCGAGTCCTGAAGCGGGCATTTAGTGGACATGAGCCAACCGCACAAGGCCCTCCGGGGGACACAGCACAAGCAGACACACAGTGTTCCGTGGGGGAACCAACCCCAGGCCCAGCCAGGCCTCGGGGATGTGAGCCTGGGGTCACCCTCTCCTGGACTTCCCGGGTAGCTCAGACGAGAAAGAGTCAGTCCCTGGGTGGGGAAGATCTCCTGGAGGCAACCCTCCAGGCATGGCAACCCACTCCAGTATTCTTGCCCGGAGAGTCCCATGAACAGAGGAGCCTGGCAGGCTACAGTCCATAGGATTGCAAAGAGTTGGACACAACTAAGCAACTTTCACTTTCACTTCTACGACCACCCAGCTGGTATATAACAAGCCCAGAATGTCTGACTTCCAGATCTGGGCACTTTATTGATACACACACGGCCTTGTTACTGAAGTACCTGCCCACCGCGGTCTCTGCCCGAGCAGTGTCTCTAAGCTGGGAATGGAATGTGTCTTAATTCCAACTGCTGTTCCTGCACCAAGATGAACACGTGCATGTGTGCTAAGTTGCATCCGACTCTTTGCAACCCTGTGGACTGGAGCCCGCCAGTCCTCTGACTGGAGCCCGCCAGGCTCCTCTGTCCATGGGATTACCCAGGCAAGGAGTGGGTTGCCATGCCCTCCTCCAGGGGATTTTCCTGATCCAGGGCTCGAACCCATGTCTCTTAGGGTCTCCTGTATTGGCAGACGGGTTCTTTACCACTAGCACCACCTGGGAAATAAGATGAACACATATGTCTTCAACTGGCAGACGGGTTTTTAAGCTCGGTACTCAATGCCGATGATGGTGAAGGAGGGTGGACATATTCACCTCTTGCTGACAGGAGTGCTGGAACTTCCTGGTAAGTGATTTGCTCATTAGGAGGCTTTCAGTCTTGTTTAGGAATGTATAATAAGGCAATAACCAGGACTCATGTAAAAGATGTCTATTAAAGGCTTATATGTCTTAGTGTAGAACTTCAGATGATACAAATACATACTAAAAGGAGAAAAATTAAACGTGGTTTAATCTGATAGAATAATGTAGCCGAAGTCATGTCTTCACACAATGTTTAATTACAAAAGATACAAGACTTTCAAATTAAAGCCCAGAATAAAATAGTATGAAGAGTTCGGTCCTGAGTTTGTAGGACATGTGTATATGCATTCTACACTATAATGAACAGTATTTATAAGAAGTGGGATTATGAAACATTTGTCATTTATTCATGGTTTGCATTTTCCAAATTTATATAACCACCAGATAGTGTTTTAGTATCAAGGAAAAATAAGCATGACTTAAAGTTTTTTTTTTTTTCCCCAAAAAGGTGTTCCTTAAGTCCAATGAATTTGCCCTTTTAAAAGTAAAACTTCTCCAAATTTCTCCCTCTGCGAAGCCTACAGGTTTCCAGTAGCGCTTACTCCACGTTAAAAGACAAAATAAAAACAAAAGCCGGTCAGGTGGCACCATGGCTGGGTTTGTGAGAAGCCAGTGGTGGTATCCGATCTCTTCTTGCATCAGCTGAGCCTGGAGTGAGGTGGGCACAGCGGGAGGAAAACCTTGAGAGGCAGCAGTTCTCAGACATAGGGCAGAAAGTGGGAACAGACTCCCTAGAGGAGCCTGGCGTCCACTGCTAGTTATCAGGGCCACGCGTTGTTCCCGAAATCCTCTTGAAATTCCCTCTTGACCCCTCATATTTTGGGAAATGCTTCTCAAAAAAAAAAACAGTGATTTCTTTTTCCCGGGAGGGCTGCCTCCCACCAGGCTCATCTGTGGTCCCTGCAACTTGTGCATACTTTCCCGTGTTGTCACCGCGACCAGGAACCAGGGAAGTCTATATTGTGTTGAAATCATGAAATGGGATCCAAAATCTGATGCATGTCAGAATTGGGGGGTTTTTTTAGGTGCGTAATGCTTTTTAGAATTTGGCTCTTAATTTTCAACTCAGCAAACATTCCTGTTTGCTGAAAATAGTCATGTCAGCTCTTATGGAGCAATATTTGAATGTGAGTATGGCGCATGGAATTAGAGGATGTTGGCAGAGAAGGTGAAAGATTCCACTTTGGGGCTATAAACTCTGCACTCTAGTGAGGGATGGCGACAGATGGATTGAGGGCCGGGAGACGTCCAGCTTTAGGGAAACATCGCGGAGAAACTGCTCTGTGGTCCTTTTGTGACTGAAAACCAGCAACAGTCTATTACTTTTTAAAAATCGCTATTTCAACAAAGCACCCAGCTGTGTACACTGCGGTGATTGTAAGAGACTTTGTGCCAAATTGGGTTAATTTACATTTGTGTTGAATCTGTCAGGGTCTTAAGGCTTTAAATGAACATTTTTCAGAGAAGAAAGGGGCGATAAACACGGTGCTCCTTTTGGCAATGAGCCAAATTCAGCCCAACTCAAAATCTTTGTAGATGTCGCAGCCGTGGGGCAGTGTGTGCCAGAACCGCATCAGGAAACAGGAATTCAAATATTCTGACTCTTGGAGTCAACCTTGTTTCCTTCTGTGGGATTTTAGCTGTGTGTGTCTGTATGTCTGTGTGTTGCATATGTGTGTGTAAAAC
This sequence comes from Cervus canadensis, assembly GCF_019320065.1. Taxonomy (NCBI): domain Eukaryota; kingdom Metazoa; phylum Chordata; class Mammalia; order Artiodactyla; family Cervidae; genus Cervus; species Cervus canadensis. The sequence goes on along the minus strand of NC_057408.1, from coordinate 13,727,212 downwards.
TGCAACGTGTTGCCCCTCCCTATGTGGATTTTTTTCTTTCGACAAATTCTCTGAAAAGTCCAGGAATCCCCTGGCAATGCAGTGGTCAGGACTCCACACTTCCCCCAGAGGTGGTATGGGTTGTATCCCTGGTCAGGGAACTAAAGCTCCACACTCCGGGGGAAAATAAAGTTCCTTGGAGAAAGTTTGACTTGTGTTCTCACTCAGAAACTGACTTTGAGTCATTGTCAAACCAAGCAGGTAAACATAGCCTGTGCTGAATTCCACTTCATCCAAAACTCCTCATATTGATGGGCCGAAACTTATATTAATATCTGACACCTTAATTTCACTAACACATGAATTAGTCCTGCACAACAAGCGAGTTTCCCTTGGAAGAGGTGAGATCTTCCCCGTAGAAGCTCCTGCTTCTAGATATTTAGTAAAAGTCATTCATTTCAGGTAAAAGTTGACCAGACTCAGGTATTACATTTAAATTAAAGCCTGGGAGAATAAGCTGTTTTTCTAATTTTAAAAAATTTGCTATGATTTGAAAACCTTCAAAATATCCCAGAACTTGAACCAAGTAATTGAGTTTAAGGAAATCTTAAAGATGGGGCCGAAGGTTATGAAAATAGAAATGCAGTAAAATTGAGTCTCAAAATAGCAAAACCTGGTGCAGCCATCATAAGTGGAAGATTGTGAGAATCAGGGCACACGCTGCGGACGAGGTGAAGAAGCGGCCTTCGTAGTAGTGTGTCCGTATGAGTTCAACCATTAAAAACGCTGAATGCACGTGAGAGAGTGAATGGATGACTGCCAGACACTTCGTATCCGGGGCTGTGGATTTGTGAGTGGTTCTTTTCAACCAGTGTAGTATGAGAAAGCTTGTTTTTTCAGACACACACTCACTCTGGCTATTATCACTTGAATAAAATGCCTTTCACACTTGCAGTTCTGTGCTCCAAACTGGGCTCTAAACTCTGAGGATGGGCTCACATCTTTTCTGCCAGCACCTCCCACGATGCCTGTCACAGAGTAGGCGGTCCATAAATTGTTCTTTGAATGGACAGATTGAAAAATATACAAATATATGTGTGTGTATGTATCACTTTGAACTTGCATTTTAATGAGCCTTCAAACTTTGTGTTAGAGTCTTGATAAGCTCCAAAGACTTCAGAGTGCTGACTCCATAAACTAAAAGTAATCCCATCTCACTCACAAACCCTGCCTGCTCCTAAGTGGTGGTGATATATCACTGTCATCACAGCATCTTCTGGGATCAAACTGGATCTAATTATACAGAGGGCTTCCCGGTGGCTCAGACGGTAAAGAATCTGCCTGCAATGCAGGAAATCCAGGTTCGATCCCTGGATCAAAGAACTGAGCCTGTTTACTTTTGTTCCCTCCCCTCCCTACCACACCCTTCTAACAGTCCTACAACTGAAAGAGAACTGTTTAATTTCAAACAAAGGCTCTGGAAGCCATACGTTTTGTAGCTTATGTGGAATTGCTCACAGAGACGGTCTTGCATCCAGAGGATTCCTCCTCATCCTTAGTGTAAGATCAGCTTGCAACCTCAGGATATCTCTCTTTTTTTTCTCCTCCATCTTTTATTCTTCTTAGTGATTTCCCTTCCCAGTAAGTCTGAGGACCTCGGAGCTGGCATTGATCTGTGATGAGCCCCTTGGTGGGGGACTGTAGAGCTGGCCAGGGTCCGAGACCCCGGGGAGGCCTCTCTCAGCGCCGTGGCAGAGCAGCCTGCCTGATCCAAGTTTGTGTGTTCACTGCCGTCTGGCTCTGACGGGTGTTGTCTAACATAGGAGGTGTTCTTGTTAATGGGTTTAGCTTGGGTTTCCCCAGAAGCTGTTCCAGGTGACGCAGTGGTAAAGAATCCGCCTGCCAATGCAGGAGGTACAAGAGATGTGAGTTTGATCCCTGGATTGGGAAGATCCCCTGGAGTAGGAAATGGTAACCCACTCCAGTATTCTTGCCTTGAAAATTCCATGGACAGAGGATCCTGGCTGGCTATAGTTCATGGGATCACAGAGTTGGGCACGACTGAGCACTCAGACGCTGACCGTGCGACCAGGTTTTTGATCATATGTGGTATTGTAGGAGATGATCCCAAGGAACACCCGGGAGGAAGTGAGACAGGGTAGGGGAGGTGGCTAACGGGGGTGTGCTTGAAGCAAGTGACCACCCTGCGGGGCTGGCGCTCGCCCTGCCAGGAACTGCGGCAACAGTGTGAAATTTAGAGCCAGGCCGGGAGCTGCCAGCTTGGCTGAGGGCTGCTCCCAGGGAAGTGTTCATTTCCTGGCACTTCCGCACTGTGGGTGGCCCTGCCAGCAGGCCTGCAGGCTCTCACAGCCAGAGAAGGCCCTCAGGAAAGTGGTGCAGATGCTGGCTGCTGCGGGTTGGCATCGAAAACTTTGGGTGGGGCCCCAGCTGTCTCTGTGCTTCCTAGATGGCACTCGTGGTAAAGAACCTGCCTGCCAATGCAGGAGATGCAAGAGACGCGGGTTCAATCCTGGAGTGGGGAAGATCCCCTGGAGGAAGAAATGGCAACCCACTCCAGTATTCCTACCTGGAAAAATTTCGTGGATAGAGGAGCCTGGAGGGCTAGAGTCTGTGGGGTTGCAAAGAGTCAGACACGACTAAGCGACTGAACACATATTTGCAGGAGTATGTGCTTCAGCACGTCTCCCTGTAACTGAGCGGCCACACCCCCGCGTACCCCCAGTCCACCTTTGCTTCTGTGCTGTTTGAGGGGAGGTGACCACCTCCTGGTCTACACAGTGATCAGCAAACAGGCAAGTTTAACATACACGCCTTGAACTAGAGACTCAGATACGGAGAACAGACTTCAGGCAGGACACAGGCAGGGTGGGGAGGAAGGAGAGGGAGAGAAGATTGGAGAGAGAAGCATGGAAGCATACATTACTATGCGTGTAAAAGAGACAGCCAAGGCGCATTTGCTGTCTGACTCACGGAACTCAAACCCAAGCTCTGTAACAGGTTTGAGGGGTGGGGTGGGAGGGAGGTGGGAGGGCGGTTCTAGGGGGAGGGGATGTATGTGCACCTATGGCTGATGCATGTTGATGTTTGGCAGAAATGAAACCAATGTTATAAAGCAATTACCCTTCAATTAAAATTTTTTTTAAAAAATAGTGAGGATGAGTGCCAAACAGGGAAGACCCCTGTAACGGAGAGCTGTTTATAGTGGTTGCAAAGAGTCGGACACGACTGAGCGACTTCACTTTTTTTATTTTGTGAATGGTTTGTTTTTTAAATCATGACCTTTTAGCAAAATGTGCATAACTGTTCTCGGAATACTGTGCCTGCTGCTACTGGGTGGAAACTAAAGAAGAAGCTAAACTCACAGCCGGGCGGAGGGACTCCCAGCGGGAGTCCGGGCGGCTGCTCTCGAATCCCAGCCTGTCAGCAGCTCAGAGCGGAGTTTTGTTTTCCTAATCTGAATTTGCAGGACTCGGCTAGCTGGCCACTGAGGTACCATTAGTGTGCCCCCCACCCCCAGATTTTGCTATGCTGATAATTCATGGATTTCTTGTCTTCCTCCTGACTGACATGACATATGAACATATTCTGTCAAATACGTAAGCCACGCAAAGGAAGGAACTTCAGAAGATTCCCACCAGAGACCTGGTGATGGTTCTGCAGAAAGAATCTTTTTAAAGATATCTCTCTATTTTGAAATCTGATTCTCCAAGAAGGTAACTTACTCATGTCAAGGAAGGAGTAGACGTTAAAAACTCTTGAGTTCTTAACACAGATGTGTGTGTCTACACACACATATAAGCACATATTTGTGTGTATGTATCTGTACGTATAAACACACACTTGTGTGTGTATATAAACACACATATTCACACATTTGTGTGTCTCTGTGTATGTAAACACGTAGATACACCCATTTGTCTGTGTACATATACATACATATTTGCAAGCGCGAGGGGTTACAGCAGTGACTGAACAGTGAGCGGTGGCTGGGTTTGAAGTTGCTGGGTTATTGAAGTGACTCCCATCCAGCCAAGATCTGAGAAGCCCCCTGGAGGGGAAGTCTGAAGAATTGGCTTGTTGTTCATTTATTGTTTTAGAGCTACTATGAGTGTGTCTTCTGGACTTCCCAGAAGGCTCAGTGATAAAGAATCTGCCTGCCAATGCAGGAGACACTGATTTGATCCTTGGGTCAGGAAGATCCCCTGGAGGGGGAAATGGCAACCCATTCCAGTATTGCCTGGAAAATCCCATGGACAGAGGAGCCCGGCGGGTCACAGTCCATGGGGTCGCAAAGGGTGACTGAGCACGCACGAGTGTATCTTCAGAAAAATGTCAGATCACCACCGGGGTCCCAGCACTCCTTTGATCCTCCTGTTTTATGGCCAGACCCACAGAACATCATCTCCTGTCTCACGAGGCTGCTCACAGGTCAGGCAACAAGGGTACAAGTGTCCTCCACCCCAGCTTCCCAGAGAACTGCCCTGCCGGGTTCAGAACCACGGACAGTGTCGTGGGAGGTGCCGGTGCCCTGCCACCCAACAATCTTGGATATGCTGAGCAGTCCTGCGTCCATTTTAATCTTTGAAATGCCCTCATCTCTTTGATCACGTGTGTTATGTGGTCAAGAAAGTATTTATTATCTTTTCGAAACTCTGTGGCTATGGCTCCAACCCTCTGCCAGTTAAACGGCTCATGGCGAGGTAGAAAAACTGGTGCCTAGAGAGCTCATTTCTTTGCTTGCTGTTAGGAGCATCTATTTGTAAGTGCAACTTATAAAGGACTTTAGGAAGAGAGAACAGGACTTATCAGATGGTCTCACTTAACCAGTGCGCACACACTCATCTTAAAATGAGGCTTCCACATGACCAGGGGCTTTGGGGTGCAGTGGTACTTGATGGATCAAAAATGAGGTAATGGTGCACATGTAGCATAAGCAGTGGGCTTTGGTTCAGGGTCATGAGGTCATAGGTAGTGCCTCCATGGCACAATAGCCTTTATAAGTGAACAAATGATGTTTTACCTGGAAGTGTTAGTCACTCAGTCGTGTCTGACTCTTTGTGATCCCATAGACTATACAGCCCACCAGGCTCCTCTGTCCATGGAATTCTCCAGGCAAGAATACTGGAGTGGATAGCCATTCCCTTCTCCGGGGGATCTTCCTGACCCAGGAATCGAATCCAGGTCTCCTTCTTTGCAGGCAGATTCTTTAACATCTGAGCCACCAGGGAAACCACTGAGGCAAAGCCAAAATAGCTACTCATTGTGAGCACACGTTCAGTTCAGTTCAGTCGCTCAGTCGTGTCTGACTCTTTGCAACCCCATGGACTGCATCACGCCAGGTCTCCCTGTCCATCACCAGCTTCCGGAGTTTACTCAAACTCATGTCCATTGAGTCGGTGATGCCGTCCAGTTATCTCATTCTCTGTCATCCCCTCCTCCTCCTGCCTTCAGTCTTTCCCAGCTTCAGGGTCTTTTCCAATGAGTCAATTCTTCGCATCAGGTGGCCAAAGTATTGGAGTTTCAGCTTCAGCATCAGTCCTTCCAATGAATATTCAGGGTTGATTTCCTTTAGGATGGACTGGTTGACTCTCCTTGCAGTCCAAGGAGCTCTCAAGAGTCTTATCCGACACCACAGTTCAAAAGCATCAGTTCTTTGGTGCTCAGCTTTCTTTATAGTCCAACTCTCACATCCATACATGACTACTGGAAAAACCATAGCCTTGAGTAGAAGACCACACATTAAAAACAGGTGAAAATTCCTCCTGCCCTAACAGAAGGAAGCTTGCCCCCGAGGTAGCCAAGTTGAATATTCCAAGAATGCCATATGTCCAGGATTCCTCAACATTAGTCAACAGCAGTGTGAAAGAACAGCTTGTTTAAGGGAACCGATGAGTTAATCCGCAGTGATACAGTTCACTCAGATGCCCTGCTCTCTCAACATCCTCTGCTCAAAAGGGCTTTAGCCATCTCATCTATTCCCCTTCTTGCAGAAATGAAGACATAGAAGCTTCAATGTTGCATGACTAGTATAGTGTGAGATCCCCATCTCCAGTGACTGGTCCTGTCTGCCATGGGGAGAATGTGAAATTCTTAGTTTAGACTTTTCTGTTAATGAGGTTTAAATTTTAGGTATCCGTAAAAAATACTAGGCAAAAATGTGGTACTCACGTGATCTGGCTGGCAGTAGGAAGTTTAATCAGTATTTAGTTTATTTCAAGGTGACCTCATATATGAGATATTGTTAGGAAAGATGGTTTTCTAAGGAAAATGCAAGGGAAGCAGTTGAGTTCGGACAAAGACTCTATCCCAGCACACAGTGGCGTGGGTAGCCATCGCGGACGCTCCCGTACACTCTCAGCTTTTGCTATGATGTTCTGACAGCCGCTTTGCATGTTATCATCCACTTTTACTGATCACACTGTGACCCTGCCCACGGGGACTGAGGCTGGACCATGAAGCAAGCATCTGGAGTCTCAGGGACCAGGTCACAGCATGAAAGCCAATTAAACAGAAATTTGGTTAGCCCAGCCAGGAAGGTCTCTGGCAAGGAGCCAAATCATCTCCGAAGAGGAGAAACAGGCCCTGAAGCTGAGTCATCACGGGAGGATAAACACAGATAAACTCTGGCGACCCCCTGAGCAACTTTCCTTTTCAGCACAGATCGTTTTACCCCCCGTCAGTGGAATGTTAATGACTCACAGGCACCCACAAGGTACCGTTGCAACAGCAAACATTGATCGCGGCTATCAACCACTTGACATGCAAGCTGGCCCTTCTCATCTTCACTGGCTCTTTCTTACTCCTCAGTCTTAATGAAGAGTTGGTGATGTTTGCATTCCTAGCCAGAGAGAGAAACAAGAGGAAAAATCTTTGTCCTTGGCCCCTTTCCTCGGCAACATGGCTTCTTTGTATAAGGGCAGTTGTGCTCTGCAAAGTTAATTAGGAGATAAAAACACGAATGTGTCTTTAGCACCAAGGAAGGGCAAGTGCCACATTTTCACATGACTGGCGTTATCTCCCCAACCTCCCCTCAAAGCTTATAAAGGCGAGCTTCCTGTTGTGCCCATTTTGCAGGTGAGAAAACTGAGGCTCAGAAAGATTAGCTTGTCCAAGACACAGCAGAGACAGGATTTGAATTTGGTCAGCCTGATCCCTCAGTCTCTTTCCTTCTGCCTCCGTCCAGAGTGATTTTACAAGGACTAGAGAGAAAGCAACCTAGAGCCAGCACAGTTTTTAAGGTGGTGGTGGTTTTCCCAAAACATCATTTCTCTTACTATTAATTTCTATCAAAGTTGAATTGATTTACAAAAATTACTTTGGCCTTCTAACCTGAAATTGTGTCCCAGATGGGCTTGCAGAAGGGTCTGTGTTGACGATGCAGGCAAACTGCTCAGAGATAGAATCAGAAGCCCATGAGTTGCTGATCTCAGAAACTTGGAGCAGAGTGGCTCAGAAAAGATCTAAGGAGAATCATAATCACCTGATTTTGGAGATGAGACCATTTATGGGCAAATTATAGTTCAAGGCCCTTCTTGGGAGAAGCAGCCCCTCTTGTTTGCAAAGAAAGTGTTAGCACCTTCCCTGGCATGCAGTCTGTGCTAAATAAGTAGTTACTATTTTAATTGTGGGCTTCCCTAGTGGCTCAGATGGTAAAGAATCTGCCTGAAATCTGGGAGACTCGGGTTTGATCCCTGGGTGGGGAAGATCCCCTGAAGAAGGGAATGGCAACCTGCTCCAGTATTCTTGCCTGGAGAATCCCATGGACAGAGGAGCCTGGAGAGCTACAGTCCAGGGGGTCACAAAGAGCCGGACACGACTGAGCACAGATTTTAATTACTGAGCTCTATTGTAGTGATTCTTGAACAGTTGGTCTTTAAATAAAACATAGCTGTTATTTTTGTAACTAAAACACCAGTGCAGAAAACTTCAGAACCTGTTTCGTGACTCATCCTGTCCAGCAGGTGGGCTGGAAGGCTGACCATGCTCTACTGGGGGCTTCGTCCTGGTTCCGCTTTACCTTCCTACCCTTGTCTCTTGCCCTCTCACTTTCACCCTTGTTCATAGATCACTTTACTTTGTATCATCTTTGGAGAGAGCTACAGTGTGCATGAATTTAAAAGGTAGATAGCAGAACTTCCTGTTTCTCAACCTTGTGAACATAAAAGTAAAACCATATGGATGAGAACCTGGTCCCTGATTATTATAATTTCAGGTTCCTCTATAAGGACAGTTAAATTCGAATCAGGAGGGTCAGAAATTGGAATGAGAGTTATTGACGGCCACTGAAAAATCTAAGGAACTGTGGCCAAAACAACTTAAAGTGTATCTGCTAAAATGGATGACTTTCCCCTTGTGTTTTGATGATTGAAACCAAAAGGCGTTGTGTGTCGTGGTCAAGAGTGCTCCGGGGTGAGGATTAAGTGTGTGTGTGCTTTAAAGTCAGCAGATGCCACTTAGATTAAGGCTGCAGCCCTTTTATTTTATTTTTTTAAGGAAAGGGAGAAAAAAAGAAGACATGCCTGAATTCCCCCAGGGAAGTCTGTATTCCATAGCAAACAAAACCCCAGCCAGAAGCTACCCTTACACGCACAAGGCTTCAGTCTCGGGGTCTGAGCCAGCTGCAAATGGCATTCCTGCTTTTCCAAGTCGGACGAGCCCGGAGGTTGTGGTCTTGGCTGCACCAAGGGCTGAGCTCTGGGAAAACAAAGCGCCGGATCAAAGCAGCAGGGACCTGCCCCCTAGGCCACTCGCTGGGAGGGCCGCGTGCTGACGGAGGAGCCAAGTCAGGGGAGCTCCCAAGAGTCCAGGCAAGGTAATCAGCACTTATTAAGTGCCACTGTGTACTGCGCTGCTTCGCAGAAGACCAATGGGGCTGTGAAAGACTCAGGAGTGGTCCCCTCCCTTGCAGAGCTTACTGAGCTTGCGAATTTGGGAGAGACAAGTAGGGTGGTATGAGAGGACGTTCTTTAAAAAGAGGCGATGACCACCTGCCAGGTGGTGGTCATACTCCTGTTTTTGTTAGGGTTACTAGGGTGATGGCAGCCCCGAAATTAAAAGACAGACGCTTGCTCCTTAGAAGAAAAGCCGTGACAAAACTACACAGCGTATTAAAAAGCAGAAACATCACTTTGCCAACAAAGGTTCTTGTAGTCAAAGCTATGGTTTTTCCAGTAGTCACATACAGATGTGAGAGTTGGACCATGAAGAAGGCTGAGCACCGAAAAACTGATGCTTTTGAACTCTGGTGCTGGAGAAGACTCCTTGAGAGTCGCTTGGACTGCAAGGAGATCCAACCAATCCATCCTAAAGAAATCAACCCTGAATACTCATTGAAAGGACTGATGCTGAAGCTGAAGCTCCAATACTCTGGCCACCTGATGCAAAGAGCTGACTTGCTGGAAAAGACCCTGATGCTGGGAAAGACTGAAGGTGGGAGGAGAAGGGGATGACAGAGGATGAGATGGTTGTATGGCATCACTCACTCGATGGACATGAGTTTGAGCAAGCTCCTGGAGATAGTGAGGGACAGGGAAGCCTGGTGTGCTGCAGTCCATGGGGTCTCAAAAGAGGCACGACTAAGCAACTGAACAAACTGCAAGCCACTGCTGTCTGATGGAGGTCAGCTGGGCCGTTCAAACCCCTTGTCCCCTAAGCAGCCAGCCCCTGGTCGCCCGGGCACAGCATACAGCCTGCCCCAGAGCGGGAAGGGGCCTGCCCTCCGCCTGCTTCCTAGGAAATGGTATGGACCTCAGAAGGCGCAGTCAGACATGAGTCTGAATTTACACTGAGTCTGTTTTCTTATCTCTCGTTCGGCACTCAGTTGGAGATGAAGCTCCGTCACCTAAACGTCACACGGCCCCTCCTCTTGCCCAGGGAGAGCGTTCGCCAGTTTGCGGGCAGCCGGGGGCATCTTCTGTGTCCCCTCCAGGGTCACGGGCTTTCTTCCGCCCCTGCAGCCCTGGGAGCCCACACGCGTCCCCCTGGGAGCCTGCCCGTCCCGTGTCCTTGGTGGAGCTTCGAGCTGCCTGCTTGTCCCGCCGGCTCCACACCTGCCCGGTGATGGGAAGTCGTGGCTGAAGTTAGAGCCACTGGGCCATCTCCGAGTGAGCTCCCCGGGAACAAAGACGACCGCCGAGACGCAGCCTGTCCCGGGAAGTCGGACAGGAAGGTCACCGCTCCCCTCCTGACCGACCTGCCTCCACTCAGACTCTCCCTCACACCCGCCTCTTTCGGTTCCCGTAGACCGGGAACACTCACCCCAGGCTTCAAGAAAACTATGCCTTCTCTGACAAAGAAGTCTCATTTCTTTCTTTTTTTTAATCCCTGAATCTTGTCACAGAGGGCCTTGGGACAGCTGGGTGGTCCGCCCTGAGCCGTCTGGGCCGGGGAGGGACCCAGTGAGGAGGCTGAGGAGGAGTGAAGCTCCGTCCCTCACGTTCCCCTCCGCGTGGGGGCCGTGGACCTGCTCTGGTTCTGACCCAGGAGCCTGCTCCCTGACACACCTCTCAGTGACCCTGCAGATGGTGACTGCAGCTGTGACATTAAAAGACGCTCACTCCTGGGAAGGAGAGTGATGACCAACCTAGACAGCATATTAAAAAGCAGAGACATTACTTTGCCAACAAAGGTACATCTAGTCAAGGCTATGGTTTTCCCAGTGGTCATGTATGGACGTGAGAGTTGGACTGGGAAGAAAGCTGAGTGCCGAAGAATTGATGCTTTGGAACTGTGATGTTGGAGATGACTCTTGAGAGTCCCTTGGACTGCAAGGAGATCCAACCAGTCCATCCTGAAGGAGATCAGTCCTGGGCATTCATTGGAAGGACTGATGCTGAAGCTGAAACTCCAATACTTTGGCCACCTGATGCAAAGAGCTGACTCACTGGAAAAGACCCTGATGCTGGGAGGGATTGAGGGCAGGAGGAGAAGGGGACGACAGAGGATGAGATGGTTGGATGGCATCACCGACTCGATGGGCATGAGTTTGGGTGAACTCCGGGAGTTGGTGATGCAGAGGGAGGCCTGGCGTGCTGCAGTCCATGGGGTCGCAAAGAGTCGGACATGCCTGAGCGACTGAACTGAACTGAACTGACTGGCAGCCCAGCTGAAGGCACGCAATTCCTATGAGCTGCACTGTGGGAAGGCCCCCGGGACAGGGGGTCTCCATGGCGGGCTGAGGAGCTTGGGGGGCGGCCACAATCCCACACGGATGCCCAGCTCCTCACAGCTGCTCGGCCGGTTCACAGGGGATGGCGAGGTGCCCGACACACGCTGCATTGCACCTCCTTACGGACGCGTCTGAGGGCAGAGTTCCCAGCTCCTCCATCACAGACCTTCTGGTTGCTGGAGGCCAAAATCTACCTCCAGTGAAAATGGGGTTAATTGTGAGGCTGTCGTGTTGTTGTTCAGTCGCTAAGTTGTGTCTGGCTCTTTGCGATCCCATGAGCCGCAGCACGCCAGGCTTCCCTGTCCTTCACCATCTCCTGGAGCTTGCTCAGATTCATGTCCATTGAGTCAGTGATGCCATCCAACCATCTCATCCTCTGTTGTGCCCTTCTCCTCCCGCCCTCAATCTTGCCGAGCATCAGGGTCTTCTCCAATAAGTCAGTTCTTCGCATCAGGTGGCCAACGTATTGGAGCTTCAGCATCACTCCTTCCAATGAATATTCAGGACTGATTTCCTTTAGGATTGACTGGTTTGATCTCTTTGCAGTTCAAGGGACTCTCAAGACTCGTCTTCAACACCGTAGTTCAAAAGAACCAATTCTTCAGCGCTCAGCCTTCTTTATGGTCCAGCTCTCACATCCATACATGACTATCAGAAAAACCATAGCTTTGACTATACATTGGCAAAGTGACGTCTCAGCTTTTCAATACAGGGGGACCCCCAAACCCAAGAACAGAAAATGAAGTATGCCTGCGCCTCATGTGGTCAGGAGTTGGAAAGTCAAAGCCTCAAGTTACTTTTCTCTGAATCAGTAGGCGCCTGTTCGCTCTTGTTACAGCTTCTCTTGCGTTTTCTCACTCCACCTCTTCTGTTTGCCATCTTTGAGTCAGCACGTCACATCCCCACCCCCAGCGCACACGCACACACACACACACACACACACACGCACACACACACGCGCGCACACACACGCGCGCACACACACGCGCGCACACACACACACACAACACACACACACACCGCGCACAACACACACACACACGGAACACACACGCAGAACACACACACACACACAGCGGCGCACACACACGAACACGCGCGCGCGCGCGCGCACACCGCCGCGCACGCACACACACACACACACACACACACGCACGCACACACACACACACACACACACACACACACACACACACACACACACACACACACACACACACGCCTCCCGGCTTTCAAGGCGACTGATGCTCAGCGGTGCCCTGTTTCCCACAGCTAGCTGACGTCATCACGCCCTGTCCGTTAAAACTCTGGAGCAGACGTGATTGGCTCAGCCTGGCGTATGGGCGGGCCCCTTCAAGGCTAGTGTCTACTGATGGTGGGGGGGACGTGCTTTGAACTATGGAGAGTCATTCTGGAGCTGTGAGAAGGCCAAGTTCTCTATGCGAGAATACAATAATACTTGACATTTGGTTCATGATTAAGGTAGCTGTTGTTGTGTGTACTTTTAACATCTCTGAAATCGGCGTGTGTTACGATATTTTTGTCGGTACCTGCTGCTGGTGGCAGTCGCTCAGTCCTGTCCAGCTCTTTGCAGTCCCATGGACTGTAGCCCCACAGGCTCCTCTGTCCTTGGAATTCTCTAGGCAAGAATACTGGAGTGGGTTGCCATTCCCTTCTCCAGGGGATCTTCCCGACCCAGGGATGGAACCCAGGTCTCCCACATTGCAGGCAGATTCTTTACCATCTGAGCCGCCAGGGAAGCCTCTTGTCAGTACCTACAGGTGAATAAACAGCAAACATGCCAGCCTCAAAATGGGCATCGAGAGTTTCAGCTACTTGGAAAAAAGTCTTGAAAACACAGTAAATCATTATTCACAGTTGACTTTGAACTCCTAAGAACCAAAAGGTGGTGTGGTGGTGGTGAATCCAATGTCTTTAGGGAATTATTCCCAGAGCAGAGGTTTCAAGAGCAGGCTCTAGATATTCAGAGTCAGCTGCAGAGCTGGTACTAATAATTTCTAACGTTTATGGAGTCTTCTTTAAAACACTGCATCACCAGTGTTCTCAAAGGCTCAGAGTCATTAGGTTGGAAGTTGGACACTTCCAACCAAAATGCTTTATAAAATGGACTATGTTTTGTGGTAAAGTGCAGAAATTGCCTCTCAGAAGAGTGATTTCCAAGAGATAGATTCCATATGTGAAGACATTTTAAGAACATTTTAACCAATCACTTGTTTTCTGTTATATGTATCCTATATCACATATCACTATATGACAGTCTGGCTAATTAGGATTAAAAGAGGTATTTTTATAGGTGGAAAAGAATTTCAGTGATAAAGCATTGAGTCAGAGTTCAACTGACAACTTAAAAATTGTTACATGAAGTAATGGCTCATCTTACAGCTGACAGTGTCTCAGAGTCCATGAAATATAAGAGCGTCATTCCCTGGTGGCTCAGACGGTAAAGAATCTGCCTGCAATGTGGGAGACCCAGGTTCGATCCCTGGGTTGGGAAGGTCCCCTGGAGAAGGAAATGGTTACCCACTCTAGTGTTCTTGCCTGGAGAATTTCATGGACAGAGGAGCCTGGCGGGCTACAGTCCATGGAGTTGCAGAGAGTCGGACACGACTGAAGTGACTCTGCATGCATTGCAGGGATCAACAGTAGAGTCTGCGGAATTTGAAACAGCAGACACTTAGGGGTGGGGTCTGGTTTGGTGGGGAGGAATGATGGGCACTTGTCTAGATTTGTGCAGTAAGCATGTCTGTCTATAAACTGTTTGTGACGGGTCTGTAGATAGAGCAACATTCCTTTTAAGAATTAACTCACACTCGACATAAGAATTCCAGGACTTCAGCCATTTATGTGTCAGAGGAAGAACACGAGGCGTGATGGGCGTGGTTATAAGATGAGAGGGGCAGAGACAGGCCCACGGAGCTGGGCACCAAGGAGGACTCGCATTTGGAGAGGAACCCAAGGACTTAACCCCATAGGACCCGATCGGCCCTCGCAGGGAGCTTGATGTTGTGATTTTAATTTATTTATTTGGCTGCACTGGGTCTCAGTTGAGGCACGTGGGCTCTTGGGTCTTCACTGCGGCGCGCAGGATCTCTTACTCGTGATGTGTGAGATCTAGTTCACTGACCAGGGATCGAACTCAGGGCCCCCTGCATTGGGAGCGTGGAGTCTTAGCCCCTGGACCACCAGGGAAGTCCCTTGAACGTTGCTTTGTGTACAGTGGGAGGTCACTGGGGGAGTCTGAACAGAGGAGCCATTGATATTTTTTAAAAAGATTATCTTGCTAGGAAAACAGTCTCATATGTGGAGTAAGGGAAGAAAGCAGAGAGACCAGAGGTTGATAAGAGTCGGGACCTAAAGACAAGGGGAGGGTTAAAGGAGAGATGAAGAAATATAATTAAATCCTAATAAATAGGTAACCATATTGCCTCCGTCAGAACTCATGCACACAGCCAGGCAGGGCAAATGGCCCCAGCCTTGGCCGTCACTCCCCTGGTAGGGAGACATGGTGGTCATCGCTCTGTGAGACAAGAGCTGCGGCTCCCCAAGTCCCCCTGTTGTTCGCGGTCAGATAAGAGGGTGGTTCCAGGCTGGCCTTCCGGTGTTGGAAGCCTGTGGGCTCGTGGTGACCATCACAGCTTGAATGATGAGCATCCCTGTGGCCTGACGTCTGGGTTCATGCGTTTTTTCTTGTTGGCTTCTAGTTCTCTTGGCATTGAAATTTGAGCAGTCACTCTCTTCCCCAGCCTTCCCCTAAGACAGTCTCCATTCCATCACTGTTTGTTTGTTTGTTTTTTATGATGACTCAGATTTGCTTTATGAGATACATCCTTTTTGCTATTTCCAAATAGTACCTCAAAGAGCTGGGCCAAGTTGGGTGGGGGCGGGGGGGGGTGCGGAGGCTGGCTGATTTCTCTTTATCAATTGTCAAAAGTTATGCCCTTGAGGGTTGACATATGGAGGAAGTTTGTCATTAGGTTGGGGATGTGAAGCTTCCAACTAAGATGCTTTTGTTATGCATCATAATTTTGCTTCCTCAGAACTGTTGTCCTAAAGATAAGTTTGTAATTAATTCCAAAGCCAGGTTTAACCAGGAAACATACTGTGCCACAAGATAGCGAGTAATTTTTAAAATATTAGTCATGAACTTTATAGTCAGAAAACAAAACAAAATTGCTCTGGAAGCTGCCTTAATGGCCCTACAGGCAAACCACGACGAAGTTCAGTTAATAAAGTTTTTATGTTCATGTCCTCAACCACAAACAGGAGTGGAATGCAGTTTGCAGCTAACAGACCGTTCCATCGCTTTGAAAACACGTTGGGTCACTGAAACAATTATTCCGTTTCTCACCCAGCTCATTAATAATGACATCCCATAAATCAGCCCTATCTAAAATAGTTTCAGAACAAATAAACCATCTGGATTTCAGGAAGGACCTTAGAAAGCACACATGAAATAATTGTTTCCTAATTCCCTCCTGTATGATTCTGGCCTGTTTCCATGAGGCTCTGAAGTTCCTCTTTGGTGTGGTATGCTCTGCAGACTTAAGAAACGTGCTCGATTCCAAATGTGTCCCAAACCTCTCATGCTTTTCGTGTGTGTCCATGAGGGATTCTGGTTAAGGACCAAATTCTTTGTTGTTTTTCCTTTTCTTTCCCCTTGCATTAATTACATTCAGAATAAAAATATTAGCATTTTCTTAGTATTTGTCATGCATCAGTGAATGCACGACAGTCAGAATAAAATTGCCAGAATTTTCCTTTATGTATTAAACAGTAGCCAATAGTTTATAGAAAGCATCATGAAAGGTTTCTTTTTTTTTTTTTTGGTATCCGGTCAAACATGCATATAATTTTTTATTCATGTTTGTATCTTTATATTGATAACCTTCCAGTTAGCCTTTGATTTTGACTGTTAAGCAGTGCCCAGGAAGGAGCCACCAATGTTGATAAATGTGGAAATAACGTGACAGTCGCCACCCGCTGTGGTCAGTTTCTCAGAGAGTCTGTTTTATTGAGGATACAGAACAGTCTGGGATCCACAGAAGCTCTGACTCCCACCTTTGGTTGTTTGGAATACCCATGACCTAGAAGCTTACTGCTGCTGGTTCCCAGAGCCAACATGACTGGGCAGAAACACTGGTGTTTAGAGAAGACAGGGAAATGGGAACAGTATGACGGGACCCAGCAGCCAGGGTCCATATCTAGCTGCATCTGATGAAAAACTGATTTCATCTAGTGGCCTTTCGTGTACGTTATGTGACTTTGTTAATTATTTATATTATTAAGAACCTAACTTTATGCCTGCACTGTGCTGTTTTACATAAGTTAGCAATTCTTGCCTTTGTAATAATACTGAGGCAAACTTCAAATTGCCTTTTCACAAATGAGAAAACCAAAGCTTGGAGAGTAGAGCAAGTCAGTAACTTGCAGGGTCACACAGATAGCCTGTGGATGGGCTGAAATTCTAACTCTGGTCTGACTCCAAAGCCTAAACGCGTAATCTGTGCTATACTGTCTTCTTTAGTCCAGAGAAATGCAAACTGCCATAACACATAGCTTGTAGGTTAATCTGAAAAATAAGGAGATAGGGAAAGATGTAAAGGGTTGTGATTAGGTACGTATTTACTGCTGATGGCATAGGAAATGCTGGCTGTGTGCATTATGAGATTGTTGAGAAATGCTTTTGCTTTCATTTCCGCTGGGTTTGTGGCAGACCCTGACGTGCAAAGTGCGGGTAACTGGGCTGGTGGGTGGTGAGGGGGCAGGGCCTGAGCAGAGCTGGGTAGGACCCCAGAGGCAGCAGCCTGGCCTCGCCAAGGTTCTCCCTGACCGATGATGGGAGAGGAGGCTGGAAGAGAACGAGGTGGGAATATGGGGATTGTCAGAAGGCAGGGAGAGGGTTATGGATCCACCAGCGGAGGACGAGAGCCAGAAAGGATCTCTGGAGGATGCAGGCATGGGCTTGGCATGGGCAGGGCGGTGGTACTGCCTTGGCCACGGTGAGACTGAAGACTTGGGAAACTGGAGTTGGGAACATCAGCTCAGAGCTTCTTTGCCATTATCTGGGTGAAGGTGGATGTGACTCAGATGCAAGCGACGGGAGCTGTAGAAATGGAGACGGGGTGAGTGGGAGCCCAGTGTCCTTCTGAAAACTGATAGGACCTTGATGTCTGGGGAACGGGAATGAACAGGAGGGTGAAAGCCGAGATGGCTGAGAGAAGTGAGATGGGAGATTCCAGAGACGGTGTTGGTTTTGGAAAGAAGATGACATGCTTGACTTTTTCAGACATTCATGAGAGATTTTGTGACATTTTCCCAGGGTCGCTGGAAACTGACTCAAGCTGGAGTGAGAGGTTGGGTGGATGTCAGGGTCGTAAGTCACGCTGAAGGTCATGATGAAGGCTGAGTGTGGAGCTGAAAGAAAAGCGCAAAGCGGCCAGACAGAGCTTGAGTTACAGAAGTCTTGGCTAAAGAGGTTTGCAGGAGAGGAAGACCCAGTACAGGAGTTTCATTGTTGTTTAGTTGCTTAGTCACGTCTGACTCTTCGTGACCCCAGGGACTGTAGCCCTCCAGGCTCTTCTGTCCGTGGGATTTCCCCGACAAGAATATTGGAGTGGGTAGCCTTTTCCTTCTCCAGGGGATCTTCCTGACCCCAGGGATCAAACCTGCGTCTCCTTGATTGGCAGGAGTATTCTTTACCACTGAGCCACCTGGAAGCTAGGAGAGACACTGGAGCCTTTTTCTGGGGAAAGTAGCAGTCAGTTTACAGGAAGGAAGGATTTAGGTTGACACTTTACAGCTTTGGCATCTCGTGAGTGATGACTGTGAGATTTCAGCTCGTGCCGGCAGCTTTCACCTGCCTCTTCAGAGTGGGCTCTCCATCTTCGGCCTCCCGCTCCCTGCGTGGGGAGCTGGTCTGTGTGGACCGTGTCTGCAGGCCTCTGGTTGGCTCCGCCCTTGGCTGCAGCCTCTGCTCCTCTTCACCTGATCTGCTCCATGGTTTCTCCCCTGAGGCTCAGTCACTCTCCCCCCTTCGACCTTTCAGGGAGTGAGGGGCTGTGTTAGTTTCCGGGGGCTGCCGTAACAAATCACCACAAGCTAACTGGTTTAAAGCAACAGACATTTATTCTCTTCCAGTTGCGAAGTCTGACATCAGGGTTGCTTCCTCCTGCAGGTCCTGGAGGAGAATATCCCATGCTTTCTCGTAGCTCCTGGTAACAGTCCTTGGTACTCCTCGCTTTAAAAACACATTGCTCCAATCTCTGCCTCCATCTTGAATGCTTATCTTCTCTGCGTCTCTATGTGAACTTCTCTGCTCTTTTTTCTCTCGCGTGGATGGTGCCGTTGGATTGAGGTCCTGACCTAGGCTAGTATGAATTCATTTCGGTCCTTTGCAGGTTCCCAAATGAGACCACATGCTAGACAGACACGAGTTTTCAGGGAAAGGGAGATGGAACTTAATCCACCGCAGGCAGCAGCACCTCCTCTGTGGTCAAGTTCAGGTGAGCAAAACGTGCTGGCCGTGGGCCCTCGCACCCTGCCCACACATTTGTCCTTTAACTCCTTCATAAACAATCCCTCCTTAGATTATCCTAATTTCAGTATGACTTCTGTTTCCAGTTGGGACTCAGTGAATGTCTCCTTGGTAAATTTCTTACCTCTTGTAAAAACCTATATGAGAACTCACTCCTCATAGCTCCCCCTTTGGGCTCAATTGCCAGGAAATTAGCCCTAAAACATAGGGTTCAACCATAGAAACTCTCTTGAGCCTAAATTCTGCTACATCTATCTCTTGTCTTGAGTGACTGCTATTTTGTTCTCATTTTAACATGTCTTTATAAATCGTTTGACAAGATAGGAAATTGTGTAATTTAGGAAGAAAAATGCTGGTTCTCTAAGTCTCTTTCCCCTGCCAGATTGCTTACAGTATAAAGTTCATCCTCGGAGGAATCAAATTTGAGCATCTATTTTTCACATTTGGGGAGATATGTATTTGGCTAATCCAAAGCATTATATCAGGACATATGTATACCTATGGCTGATTCATGTTGAAGTATGGCAGAAACCAACACAATATTGTAAAGCAATTATCCTTCAATTAAAAATAAATAATTTTTTTTAAAAAAGACAATCCTTTTAGGAAAAAAATAATCAACCATTTATGTTTTGAATGCACACTGGTGGATCATGCTTTATTGAACATCGAAAGGAATGTTAAGTAGATTTTCCTGCGTGTGTCATTCTGAGTTCGTGTGTAATTGTGAGAACCCAGCTTTATCGTGGTGAGCGTTTCAAAGCATCTTCAGCCCAACCTACAGCATGGGTCCTGGTGACGGTAACTCCTGCCCCACTGGGCCATCTCTTGGTTGCATATTTAGTTTGAAGGTGTCACCATGCACTCCTTTGAAAAATGTAGAGGACCATAACATCCAAATCACTGTTTTCAACTCTTAGCAGTTTGAATGTGGCCCAAAGTTCTGTCCTTCTGCATTTCACCTTCCACCCCTCTAGGGTGCTTTCAACTACAATTAAGATAGCTGGCATTTTTCATAAACTTTTAGACCAGGAAGGATGCGTAGAAGCCATGTAACCCACTTAGCTTAGCTCCCTCATTTTGTGATGAGAAACTGAAGGCCCAGGGAGGGGGAATCCGCCACCTGGAGCCCTGTGATGCCTTCCTGATACAGTAGGGATGACGCTCCCACGGCGGAGTCCGTGCCATTATGATTGGCTCCACATGACCTTGAACAGGGTCACAGCGGCAGAGAGCAAGTGCTGGGGAAGTTCGGCTGGGGTGACGGGGAGTCACTTCCTGTTTGGCTCGAAGAGCCAGCACTACGTCAAAGAGGAGGAAATTGAGATAAATCTTGACGTGTGGACAGAGGTTAGCTAAGTTCCAGCTCACATGGAGAAAGCAGGAAGACAGTGTCCATTTTAGCAAGTTACCATTTGAATATATTTGCCATGGAGCCTGCCTAGCCCTGAAACACAAGATGTAAAATGCAGCTATCTAATACATCTAAGACACACCCAATGTAATATGCTGGTCAGTTTAATTCAGGCACTGGCTCTTTATTTAAACAAGGAATTAAATCAGAATCCTCAGTCAAAAAGACTGTACTTGGGCTAACAAAGGGAAGGGTTAGACATTCTAGGATCAGATACCACTGCTAATAGTGAACCTTTAGTGATGAAAATACTTCTGAGTGGAAGAAAGCTAGACTAAAATGTCAAGGAAACATGTTTCCAGCTAGCATTTGATTTTTTAAAAACAACTTTCTTGTGGTTATTTCAGAGATAAGTAAAAACCTATAAAACTCAAGGAATTATCAAGAATGATTGTACTGAGACTGCAGGCATATGTAGTGAGTCATCAAAACTCAGTGATTTTTGCTAGTTGTTTTCTGATCTTGAGATTCTGTTCATTCAATCAGTGAGTCAGCTGGGCAACATACATTAGCACTCACTTTCTGCTGGATCTGGGGAGAGTCACATGAATGAACAAAATAAGCTTCTTTCTAGGAGCCTATGGTCTGGGTAGAAAGAGAAACATGTAAGGAAGTGAGAGAGGAAGGAGGAGACAGGATGTTTTAGGGAAGGGATCTTCTGAGATGGACATTTGGTAAGACTGGGTCACGGAGGGGAATGATGGAAAAGGTAGGGTGTGGCCACCTGTGCTTTGCAAAGGACTGGACTGGACTTGCAGACGGCAGGAGCCAAGAGACGATGGTACATAGGATAATAGGTGTATATTTCAGGATTTGCACTTGATGGAATTGGGGTATATTGGAGGCAGGAAGATGAATTTAAAAGGCTGTAAAGATGGTAAGGGTAAGAGATTTTAAGGTCTGAACTAAGGTAGTCTGGATCAAGGATAGAGAAAGAGAGGTGGGTCCCAAAACATTTTTAAGTGTCTGTCCTGGGACTAGGAAGGTTGTGTAACAGTGTGATCAGGAACTCTGGCTTTGAGTTGGGCAGATCTGGGTACAGATTCCAGCCCTGTCACTTATGGGTCACGTGTCCGGTAAATTGCTTAATCTCTCTGGACCTTTGTATGGTAATGATAACGCCTCTCAGTGGTTCAATAGTTCAGAGCATTCAGTTCATAATATGCCCTCCAACAACAGCCGCTGTTCCTGTTGCTGCTCTTAAGACCCAGATGCCCTGACGTCTGGCCGGTTTATCGTCACCAAATCACTTTCCCTGCAGCTGACACCTACGGCAAGTGAAGGGTACTTGATTCCCGTAGGAGTCGTTTCCTTTCTCACTCGTGGCTGTCAGCTGTAGCCATGGTGTGGTACAGCCAGCTGGGCCATCTGCCCACCGCAGGCTGGTCCTTACAGGGAAGAGGCACAGACCCATCCCCGAGGAGAACGCTTGTCTTGCTGACAGCAAAACAGAAGCCTGTCCTCGCTTACAAGAGGGTGGCTTTTTCTCTGCTTATATCTGCAGGTCGCTGTTGGTTCTGTGTTCTTTTTTGAGTGGGTTTATTGTTCACTGGTGACATAGAATGTTATGCATCCTTTGATGGGGGCGACAGTGCAAGATTGGAAGGGATTCAGCAGTCCGCCTCCTCGCTAGTGAGTTATGACTGTTTGATTTAAGCAACCTAGCAACAGGATCACCGCCAGCCACAAAGCCCGGCGTCCTTGTGGCTCATTTCTGCAATGGAATTTATGGCCTCCTATCTTTTTTTTTCTTTTTTTCCCAAGGAAATTGGATCCACAAAACCAAGGTCATGTAAGCTTGGGAATTCCAAGGGCCCAGAGTTGGGCTCAAGTTCATCAGGCGAGTGTTTAGAACTGCCCTCTGGCTCACCTTTGTTTAGATAAATAATTGAAAGTGTGCCATTTACAAGGCTAGGGCCTCAGAGGCACGCAAAGGAATCTGGCTGAAGGCTCCTTAATTGAAAGCAGGAGATAACCAACAACACAGCCTGTTCCTCTCTTGGGATGTTAACATGGGAAGAATTTATTTTCTTTGGAATCTGTATTCTCCGGTTGCCTAAATCAGGATGACACACACACATGACTCTCACCTCACAAAAAAAGGCAAAAATTGTCCCGTATCCTGCCCGGGGTTTGTTTGAATTTTCAGCTGAGGATGCGGTACAATCGATGAGCACCAGCAACACACAAGGCCTGGACTCAGTGTGAAGGGCCTTGCCCCACGGATCTCCCGTCTGGATTGAAACAGAGGACACGTTCAGATTTCAAGGCCTTAGATCCCTGCTTCTCGATCCTGGCTGATGTTTCAAAATGCTGATTCCCTGACTCCAGCCCCAGAGATGTAACTATTTAGAGGTTGAGCCTGGGCATAAGTACTTTTTCATCTTTTTTTTTTTTCCCCCAGAAACTCTAGGAGATTCTAGCATGCAGCCAGGACTGAGAGCCACTGTTGGGTTGGGTTGGTTTGGTCTTTTTGATAGTCGGAATGTGGGTTTTAAGAGGACTTGGAAATCCCTTCATGGTGAGTAGGAATTCAGAGAAGGCTTCTGAGAGGAGGATGAGAAAGTTGAGTTGGCATGGGTAAGATGTTCAGGGGTCAGGCAGCGGAGGGCTTGTCACACTTCAGGTCAGCAAGGAAAGATTTCAGGGGTTTCCTGCACGCTCAGCGGATTTTCTAGCAACTCAGGTCTCCCACTTTCAACCCAGCACTCTCTCCATATTGCTAACCACCCACCGTCCTGGCCTCTGTCTTCAAAGGATAAATTGGCTCTGTCTACTTTTGTCCCTTATAGCAGAAAGCGAAGAACTGAAGAACCTCTTGATAAAAATGAAAGAGGAGAGTGAAAAAGTTGGCTTAAAGCTCAACATTCAGAAAACTAAGATCATGGCATCCAGTCCCATAACTTCATGGCAAATAGATGGGGAACAGTGGCTGACTTTATTTTGGGGGGCTCCAAAATCACTGCAGATGGTGACTGCAGCCATGAAATTAAAAGATGCTTGCTCCTTGGGAAAAAAGCTATGAGCAGCCTAGACAGCACAGTAAAATGCAGAGCCATTACTTTGCCAACTAAGGTCCATCTAGTCAAAGCTATGGTATTTCCAGTGGTCATGTATGGATGTGAGAGTTGGACTATAAAGAAAGCTGAGTGCCAAAGAATTGATGCTTTTGAACTGTGGTGTTGAAGAAGACTCTTGAGAGTCCCTTGGACTGCAAGGAGACCCAACCAGTCCATCCTGAAGGAGATCAGTCCTGAACATTCGTTGGAAGGACTGATGCTGAAGCTGAAGCTCCAATACTTTGGCCACCTGTTGCGAAGAGCTAGCTCACTGGAAAAGACCCTGATGCTGGGAAAGATTGAAGGCGGGAGAAGGGGACGACAGAGGATGAGATGGCTGGATGGCATCACCGACTCAATGGACATGAGTTTGAGTAAATGGAGCTGGTGATGGACAGGGAGGCCTGGCGTGCTGCGGTCCATGGGGTCGCAAAGCGTCAGACACGACTGAGCAACTGAACTGAGCTTTTGTCCCAGTGCAGTAACTGTGGATCCAGAGCCGGCGGGTGGGAGGAGAGTGCTGGCCCAGGGAAGGAGGGCAGCCCCAGCATGCAGTCCCTGGCGTGGAGGCAGCCCAGTGTTTGGGCTGAGGGGCCCTGGCACTCCCAGGCTCAGAACTCAGCTCTACTGAGGGCGACGAGAGGACTTCCGCGTCTGGATGTTCTTTTTTTTTTTTTGCATCCAGATCTTTTTCAGCAGCTGTTCTGAGCCAGGCACTACACCTGCTGATTTGGGACCTGAAGCGCTGGCTCCAGCCCTCCTTCTCAGGATGACCTTGGGCCGGGTTCTTAAGCCCTGGCATCGGTGTCTTCCCTGTGAAAGGGGTGATCAGGGACTGTCTTGTGGCTCTTCCTGAGGGTTTGATGAACGTCCACAGAAGGTGGTGGTTTCTCGGCCGTGACTCACCCCGGGGGACGTCACAGCAGCACCCTTCCCTCCCCTTGCGTGTCTCTGCCGTCTCAGGGAGGGGCCCCTGGCTGCACTGGGGGCACAGCCGGCGGAGGAAGGTGGGCAGGGCCGCGGCTTGTTGGCCTCTGCCGGAGGGCGCCGGGGCTGAGCCGCCAGTGTTCGCTCTGCTCTCGCTGTTTCCACCGCCGCCGCCTCCCAGCATTTGTCAGACGGTGGGCCCAGGCAGAGCCCCCTTTTAGGCCGGGATGGGGTCTAAGAAGGGTGTCGTTGGCAGCCTGTGGATGGAGCCAGCTGTGGTCCCCGGTCTTCCACCTGCAGGGACGCTCCGCCCAGGAGACCTTGGCCCACCAGAGTCAGGGTCTCTTTCCGCAGAAGGAAGGCAACTGGCCAGAGGGGAATCCCCACCCCGGGACCTGCCTGACCTTCTCCAGAAGGTCCCCGCCGCTGTCAGAGCCGTCCTCTCTGCAGCCAGAGGTACAGAAAGGTGGGAGGGTGTCCCAGTGGCCTCTCCCGGGGTGAGTCAGGAGGGGAGGAACCGGCACTCTGGTGGGCTCCCGGGATCTGTGGGAAGGGGTTGTGCTGGGGGTCTCGACGGTTAGCCCGGAGCCCGTTGTGGAGGAAGGCTGGCACTGAGTGGACGTTGTTGGACCTGGGGGCAGGGTTTGGAGAGGACAGTTTTCCTCCTTTCTCCAGGGAGCTCTCTTGATTCAGGGCAGCCCCTGCTGGAAAGCTAAGCCCTGCCTTGTAGAACTAGGACACCTAGAGGTGGATCCTAATTCCATAATGTCCACCTCCTGCTAGCCTTCTGCACGGCTGCCCGCAGTTCTCAGAGCGCCAGGAGCATGCTGGACCGGGGGGGGCATGCCCAGGGCAGCTGCGGTGGCTCCCCAGGAAGGCCTTCTGGTCTACCCTGCACTCCCAGCACACACAGACACACTGCAGTCCCCAGGGAGATCAGCAAATCTCCCCAGTGTTGAAGCGGTACCTCAGGTCAGGTGTGGAAAAGACAGTTGCTTCCGTGGTATCATTTATTAAACATCAGAAAGCACTGCCCCTCCCCACCCCTTCTCTCATCACAAAAGCATCCCTCTCAGCCCGGTATTTGGGATTCTTTATCGTAGTGCCTGACATTCCATCAAAGAGTTACTCTGAGTTGAACGCCATCCCTTTTTACAGTCAAAGCCCTAAAGTAACAGTGTCCTTTTTGGGTGCCGGGTTCTCCTCATGGACTCTTGCCTGCCTCTGCCCTAGGATTAGATGGAAAGAATCCTCTGTCACTGGACTTTCTGGCAGGGTGTGGGCCGTATGATAACACAGCACTGAAGCTTCTGTGGCGCGTTTTCAAACCCACGGGTATCACTTAATCACGTGGCACTATTGGCTCTACATCTTAAATGCCATCCGTGGGATCGGGAAGAAAAATGGCACTCTCCAGCTTCTTCTGAGAGCCCCGTGGCCTGAGGTTACATCAGGAGAACCACTTAGAAAGCATTTCAAAGAGCTGGAGGAGGAGGGTCTGTCAGTAATACGAAAGCAAGAAGCGGTCAGCTGCAGGAAACTTCGATGGATCTGCGTGTTAGTCTTATCTCTTCTCTCTAATGGAGCCCACAGAAGAATTTCTCTTGGTGGAGGAAGGAGCCAGACCCAGGGAAAGGTGAACAGAAGAGAGCCTGGGGCATCGCCCGTGAATTATGTGCTCACGTGCCCAGAGACACTCGAATGTCCCTGTTACTTAAAGAGAGTTCACATTTAAAAAACACACTTTCTCACTTCTCTTTGCTCTGCCTGGTACAGCTAATTTCTCAGTGTTTAAGCTACCTCTCAACCTACAGCCTCTTCTCAAGTTTACCAGTAAATAACTGACTAATGCCCAGAACACCTGGAGGCTCCACTGTTACCGACAGAATCCAGTTCTCATGTGTGATAAGGGCTCTGTCTGCAGGGTAACGAACACATTCATGTTTGCCACTGTCCAGGGGTGACGTCTGTCTGTGAAACAGAAATGTGTTCTTTTGATAAAGCACACAGCAGTGGTGGAAACCCTACCTGGAATTAACCCCCAAATCAAAAGCCCCCTTTTTTTTTTCTTTTTTAAAAAAATATTTATTTTAATTAGAGGATAGTTGCTTTACAATATTGTGCTGAATTTCTGCCATACATCAGCAAGAATAAGCCATAGGTATACATATGTTTCCTCCCTCTTGACCCTGCGTGTGTGCGTGCTAAGTTGCCTCAATCATGTCCGACTGTTTGCAACCCATGGACTGTAGCCCGCCGGGATCCTCTGTCCATGGGACTGTCCAGGCAGGAATACTGGAGTGGGTAGCCATTTCCTTCTCCAGGGGATCTTCCCGACCCAGGGATCAAACCTGGTTCTCCTGCATTGCAGGTGGATTCTTTACTGTTTGAGCCAGCAGGCTTGAAGGTACTTGCATAATTCAAGAGTCTCGCTAGTAAGGCACGGCCTTCTGCTCCCATGTGGCAGAGACCTCTCGGTGCTCCGTCCCTTAGGCCAAGATAACCAGCTCCTCTGGGAGCCCTGTCGCTGCCCTGAGTGGCCTTCCACTCCCATCCCTGTTGGCATACAGCTTAATCATCCTGTAAGTTTCCCATCTCAGTCCACAAAAAATTCCCAGACCACACCGGGCTGGACCTGGCCTGTCCTGTGATAATTTGGGATGGATTTGAGTGCCTTTTGACATCCTGAACATTTTATTATTTTCAGAGGTCATGTTGTCGTTGAACATTGTTCTGTGTCTTTGCACAAGTGATTGTGGAAGCTCTTTTTGTCTTAGGATTCCTTCTACTTCCAAGGATGTGCCTCTGTGACTTCCCAGGGTCACATTCAGTTATTCGTTGATTCAGTGTAAACACATACTGTTTAACCTTCCTCTTTCCAGTGCTTCATAGTGTTTCATCATAACTTACATTCAACTGATGTATACTTTAACCTCCAACATTGAAGGAACACAGAAGAGTAACAACAATAATAACCACTACTGCTGTTACTATCAGAGAAGGCACTGGCAACCCACTCCAGTACTCTTGCCTGGAGAATCCCATGGATGGAGGAGCCCGGTAGGCTGCAGTCCTTGGGGTCGCTAAGAGTCAGACACGACTGAGCGATTTCACTTTCACTTTTCACTTTCATGCACTGGAGAAGGAAATGGCAGCCCACTCCAGTGTGCTTGCCTGGAGAATCCCAGGGACGGAGGAGCCTGGTGGGCTGCCGTCTATGGGGTCGCACAGAGTCGGACACGACTGAAGTGACTTAGCAGCAGCTGCTGTTACTATTTCTACTGCTGTCATTATCCATGTCCCTTTATTGGCCATTTCCTGTATAACAGATCCTATACCAAGTACTTTGTCCATCTCAGTTAGTATTAAAAATAACCCTAAGAAAGTATATACTGATACTGTGTTTTTCAGAAGAAACTGAAGTGTAAGTTTATATATAAACTTGTATCATCAATTTATGAAAGAGGAAGTGGTAGAATCAGGTTTCAAACTCAGTTCTGCCTGATTTCAAAACAGTTGTCCGTAACTGTGACACCATCCAGTGTCTCCATGTTTTTCTACTTGTTAATAGTTTTGATTCATTTAGGCCTCCTATACACCCAGGCCAATACTGCCACTCAGGATCCAAAATTAATGTCCTGGGACAATTTAGTCTGGACGGGGGGCCAAGTTGCCGAGCATCTCCTGGATTCTGGTTCCAGCAGCACCCCTGAGCAGTCTTAGACAACTTGCCTAGACTATCTGAGTCTCCCAGCTCCCCGTCACAAACAGCAGAGCATGTATTATTCACTCCAAATAAAGTTGAATAACGGCCCCTGGAGGCAACTGATTTGTCATTATTTCATGCAAAAAACATTACTGGGGTTAAATACTTCTTAGTCTCTTCTCATTGCTCCTGGTGGTATTTTAGTTGCTAAGTCATGTCTGACTCTTGTGACCCCATGGACTGTAGCCTGCCAGGCTCCTCTGTCCATGTGATTTTCCAGGCAAGAAATACTGGGATTTCTCCTGCCAGTCCCTCATTTCTTCTCCACCTTGTAATACAGAAAGGGAGGAGGGAAGGAAGGATGAGAGCACACAGGAGGCCAGGAAAGATTTTTTTTAAAAAAGAAAAGGAAGATAAAACCATAACCCGTAACTTGTAAATAGCTTCTTGGATAGTTTTTTCCCCAAGGAAAGGGCTCTGGCCAAGTTCAGTTCAGCCAAAATGTGTTGACTATCTGATCTTTCAGTCACTGGACTAAGTGCTCAGGATAAGACAGACTTGATTTCTGCCCTGGAGGAGTTCATGGACAGTCAACGGAGGCAGACTGTGTTGTGTATGATGATAAGAGACGTACATGTCCTCCCATGAGTCCCAAGACAGTCTCTACAGAGCGACTTGTATTGTAGAATCCCAAACCATACCTTGCTGTCATGGATCATACTTGTTTTTCTGAGGCACAGCCTCTTAAAATTCGCGCACACACACACACACACAAAGGAAAGCATAATAAATGGCAGACTCCATAATAGACTCGACACAGGGATGTGGGTGGGCAGCCTCTCCTTTCTAGTTACATGATGCTTCAGGTATCAAGGAGCTTAGGTGATTTAAAAATGGGTATACCCTTTAGAGGAGAATGGATGCATGTATTTGTATGGCTGAGTCCCTTTGCTATCTACCTGAAACTATCACAACATTGTTAATTGGCTATGCTCCAATATAAAATAAAAAGTTTTTTAAAAAGTCCTAAACAGTGTGAAAAGGCAAGAAAAAACATAAAAGGCAAAATAAATAAGATGGTTTCCTCCTCCAGAGAATCTTTCTGACCTAGGAATTGAACCCGGGTCTCCTGCATTGCAGGCAGATTCTTTACCAATTGAGCTATGAGGATGTCCTATACCTTGCACCAGGAATATCCATTCTTGCACATTAGAAATCCTTATCAAGTTGAGCCATGTGTTGGCCCACACATGTTAAACTCCTGAGGACCACCACTTGAGAATTTTTCTAGAGGTCCTTATTGAACTCTAGGTCCTGAGAGAGCCACACTGCTTCCCTGAGGCTCCTGGACGGTCCTGTAAAACCAACCACTCATGCCATGTGTGAGAGGCCACTGGAAGTTCTCATTACTTTACCATGTGTTTGCAAAACATTTCAAGATGCCAGCTCACTCACAGCAATGTCCAGAATGATTGGGGACTGATTTCTTAAAACAAGTTCTCCTAATTCATGGTGGTTTTCTTTTTCCCATGGGGATTAAGGGTGTGCAGTTTTTTGACCCACATTTTCCTCTGATGAAGAAGGGCTCAGAAACGGACTCTTTCATACTGTCATTCATAGTTTTGCCTAAAATGGATTATTCCTTAGAAACAGGACTTTTTTTAAATCATCCTCAGTGAAGTATAAGTTACATTTGATAAAAAGGCTGCAGTTTTCGGTGGACAGTTCAGTGAGTTTTGAAAGAGTGGACACCCATGTGACCACAGTGAAGATGCAGACATTGTCAGCACCCCGAGAGCTGGGGAGGACATTAACAATCACCCTAGTCCAAAGCCCTTTGTTTCCTGGAGTGGGAGGCAGAGACCCAGAGCCAGGACAGTGGTTTACAAGAGCTCATTTGTCGAGTTTGTCAGCTTCCTCGGTATCATTTCTCTGACTAGTCCTTCTCTTTTCCTCTCTGGCTTGCTTACTCAAACCAGTTCTTCCAGGAGGCCTCCCCAGATCATGTCCTTGTCATCGACTTGTTTTTATCCAATGCTGTGTTTCATCTGTCCCTGTAAGGGCCATCACCAGCACACTTCCACTCTTGCCTCAGCCTTGCGCTTTTAGACCTCACATTCCAGGCCGTGATGTCTAAACTGAATGTCATTAATACCTCCTAGTCTTCCTGAAATTCATGCTATAAAAATCTTCTGTATCTCGCCCCCTTCTGATTTAACCTGCTTTAGTTAATGATGATCTCATTTTCCAGGCAGCTGCACTGCAGTCAGTCTCGAGGCTCGGACCTCCCAGTTTTTCTTATTCCCCCACATCCAGTGTGTTAGGAAATCCTATAGACTTCTACCTCCAACATTTCTTTAAAATCTGTTCTCATTTTTCAATTCCCATTACCCTGTTTTAGAACCTTTTAATCTTTTGCCTCAACTATTTCGGTAGCCTTTTTAACTACTCTGTCAAAATCTTTTTTTTTTTTTTAATTTATAAATTTTTATGTATTTATTCTTTGGCGGTGCTGGGTCTTCATTGCTGCATGTGGGCCTTCTCCAGTTGGTGAGGGGGAACCAATAGATAATCTACGGCAATCACTGTCTTGGCATGTCATAAGCACTCAATTAAGTGTTAGTTGAATGAAATCAAGCTTAGTGCTTCCAGTTCTGAACCAAACTGAAATTTCTGGTGGGACATTGGATCATTATTTATGTAGTTTGGTATCTTAAACAAATACAGGATCCCTGCTCTCACCTGTAAATGATCTGGAGGCAGCAATCCTGCTTTTGCTGTTGTGAGTTTCTCCCCCCAGGGACTTAGACCTGAAGTAATGTCAGTTGTATTTTGTTTTCCATAAGGGTTTATATGTGTGAGGTATGGAATATATTATATCATGATTAATTAATCTAAGGATCTCACATCAGGTCCCTTCTGTCTTTCAAAGTCATTACAAGTAAGATCTCTAAGACTTCCTCATTTAATTCCCGAATGACTGACCCCAGGCAGAAATCAGAATCAGCAAATTGTGTTTACATGTTCCTGCACTGAGCTCTGTCTGGAAATGCCTCATTTACATGGTGAAGTGCAGGAAAGGGGGCTGAGCACCCATGAAAGTCTCCCCACTGTGTGGAAACTAGGATGTCAAAGCAGAGAGTTCTTTAGCTTTGGGTAATTTGCAAGGAAGCTTCAGACATTTGCGTTTCATAAGGCTCAGGGGCTCCATGCAGAGTTGTTACTGGAGCAGAATGAACGGCTGCATCTTTTCCAGGCACCTCTTAGCTGACTAACCTTGCATTTTAGTAGCCTTTCTCCCATGGGTTTATTTCCTTCAGTTATTTTAGCTTTGGGGGAGGGAGGGGTGTCCTATGCTCCTATAGTGAAACAAAAAATAATAGCTTAAACAAGATGGAAGTGTGTTTCTCTTGCACAAAACTGTTCAGGCATCCTTAGCTCATGGTGGCTGGATGGCACCGTGCACTCACCTCCTTGTATATTGATCCTCTCACTGCTGAGGTGTGCATCGCATTGTCCAAGATGGTGCACCACCACCGGTCACGCTCCCACTCATGAGAAAGCAAAAGGGGAGGGTGTGCGCCCCTTCCACCTACGGGTGACCCCTGAAAGCTGCACACAGCTTGGCTGCTCACATCCCGTTGTCTAGGCTTATTCACAAGGCTGTGCCTGGGGGAGGAGAAGGTGGGAAATGCCTCCTTTATTCTGGAGGATGAGAAGGTGGGAAATGCCTCCTTCCTTCTGGAGGATGAGAAGGTGGGAAATGCCTCCTTCATTCTGGAGGATGAGAAGGCAGGAAATGCCTCCTTCCTTCTGGGGGATGGGAAGGTGGGAAATGCCTCCTTCATTCTGGAGGATGAGAAGGCAGGAAATGCCTCCTTCTTTCTGGGGGATGAGAAGGTGGGAAATGCCTCCTTTATTCTGAAGGATGAGAAGGTGGGAAATGCCTCCTTTATTCTGGAGGATGAGAAGGTGGGAAATGCCTCCTTCAGTCTGGGGGAAGAGAAGGTGGGAAATGCCTCCTTTATTCTGGGTGGTTATGTGCCTAGCTATAATTTGGGCTTTTGTAACAACAGGAAAAAAAAAAGAGAGAGAAAAAATAGATAAGGAGGAATAGCTAGCTGTCTCTACCTCAGTAATGACTTTCTGAAAATGCAGGAGTTGTGGGTAATACAGTGTGCTTTTACTTGGGGAAAAAAATAAAGGTGATATTTAGAAACAAGCTTATGGATTATTTGCCTTTGAGCTCTGGATCCATCCAGGTTGCTGTTCTATTCCACACTGACAGTGAGAAGTTAATTTTTCTCTTCATTTGAAAATATAACTTCTTGTTGTTTTTGCTATGAAAAGTAACACCTGATAATTACAGACAACTTAGAAAATACAAGCAAGCAAAATGAAGGCAAGGAAGATGCCTGCAGGTTTGCAGTTGAGGCATCAGAGAGGTGAGAATTGAGATCCTCAGGCCGAAGTTACCCTTTGAAGAAACAGAGGAGTGTGCTTCTGTTTTGTTAGTCATTCAGGAATAAGATCAATATTTTATAATAACTTTAAATGGCATATACTCTATAAAAATATTGAATCACTGTGTTCTGCATCTGAAACTAATGTGACATGGTAAATCAACTATACTTCAATAAATAAGTTATTAAGCAAAACGAGAGCAGTGAGGGAACAAAGTCTGAACTGCAGGGAAACCCCGTAGTGGGAGGAGAAGGCAGAGGAGCAGTCAGAAAACCTCAGGAGAGCCATGGTAACAGATGACTTGAGTTGCTCCATTTATCATGAATGTTTCAGTGCCTAAAGATAGAATTTTCTTGATGAATGCCACCATAGAATATTACTAATAACCATGTAGGTGTTCCTAGAATGCTTAGAGAATTAAGAATAGAATAAAGATGAAATCAATGAGTGGGGCTTTGGGTCCTACAGTGTCCCTGCATATGATGAGCCATGTTGCTGTCAGGAATCATCTCCACTTTGCATGCTTTGTCCATGGACAGTGACCGACCCACACAGTAGGACACAGTTCACATCCATCAGCGCCTCTGAAAATTAGCAACCATAGGAAAAAGTGTGAGCAGAGATGCACTGGTTTAAACATGTCCTACAAATCCAGAGAATCGGTCCATTAAAATCCTCTCTGAGGCAAGCCTATTAAATCAGTTATTTGAGGTGGAAAAAGTAAGATTGAACATCCTATTAAATAATAAACTAAATTCCTGATGCAATTTCTTAATAAATACTGTATATTGATCCCAGGCAACTTGGTCAAAAGCAGTTGGGTTGAAACCTGATTGTTTCAGTTTGTCCAAAATATAACTGCTCAGTTTCTTGGGTAAGCAAGTCCTGCCAGGTGCCTATCTGCTCAAACACACTCCTGAACGTGACTCCTTACACGTCTTTCAAAACCACAAGTCTCTGAAAGTTCCGTGATATTATTCTGTTTGCCTAGAAGGAGCACTTTCTGGTTAAAAGGCTCGAATCAAGCATGTCTAGTTGGGAGGCGAGTCATTTTATGGACTCTATTCTAAAGTCATCTGGTGTGAAAGGAATTCTACTAGCCCCCATAAAGTTGTACAAAGCTCAATAAAAGTTGCCACAAAGGAAGAAGATTAAAAAGAAGAGAGGAATACTTTCTCACTCTAAGGTTTACTGAAAAATCCAGGATGACTTTTAGATGCTTAGTTCAGTTCAGTCATTCAGTTGTGTCTGACTCTTTGTGACCCCCATGGACTGCAGCATGCCAGGCTTCCCTGTCCATCACCAACTCCTGGAGCCTGCTCAAACTCATGTCCATCAAGTCGGTGATGCCATCCCACCGTCTCATCCTCTGTCGTCCCCTTCTCCTCCTGCCTTCAATCTTTCCCAGCATCAGGGTCTTTTCCAATGAGTCAGTTCTTCCCATCAGGTGGCCAAAGTATTGGAGTTTCAGCTTCAACATCAGTCCTTCCAATGAATATTCAGAACTGATTTCCTTTAGGATGGACTGATTGGATCTCTTTGCAGTCCAAGGGACTCTCAAGAGTCTTCTCCAACACCACAGTTCAAAAGCATCAGTTCTTTGGTGCTCAGCTTTCTTTATGGTCCAACTCTCACACCCATGCATGACTACGGGAAAAACCATAGTTTTGACTAGATGGACCTTTGTTGTAAAAGTAATGTCTCTGCTTTTTAATATGCTGTCTAGGTTGCTCATAGCTTTTCTTCCAAGGAACAAGCGTCTTTTAATTTCATGGCTGCAGTCACCATCTGCAGTGATTTTGGAGCCCAAGAAAATAAAGTCTGTCACTGTTTCCATTGTTTTAGATGCTTAGGCCTTTAATACTGCCCCAAGGGATTCGCGGTCTGTGTTCTTCCTGGCAGAAGTTTCTCATGAACTCCCTGCTCAGGCATAGCACAGCACGGTTGGGCTGGTAAGAATAAATGATGCACATTGGCTCTGCACTCTCTGTCTCATCTGTCTTCATTTAGGACTGACTAGTTGAAGATGCAAGGAAGCCACCATCCATCTGCCTTTAGACGACATCATCAAGAGAGCTTATTGTCTTGGAATGAAATGTTAAATTGAAAGTCTTCATTTTTTAAAAATTTGTACTGTAATTGATTTACAGTGTTGTATTAGTTTCAAGTGTACAGCAAAGTGACTCCATTATGCATATATCTGTTCTTTCACAAATTCTTTCCCCTCAGTTATTACGGAACACGGGGCAGTGTCCGCTGTGCCGTGCAGTAGGTCCTTACCGGTTATCTGTTTAAACATGGTGGTGTGTATCTGTCAGTCCCAGACTCTCACTGTGGCCCTCCCTCCCCGTCCCACCATTCTCCTTTGGTAACCATAACTTTGTTGTCTATGTCTGTGAATCTGTTTCTGTCTTGTAAATAAGCTCATTTGTATATATATATATTTTTTTTTTAGATTCCACACATAAGCGATATCATATGACATTTGTCTTTGATTTACTTCCTTCAGTATAACAATCTCCAGGTCCATGCATGATGTTGCAAATGGCACTTCTTCATTCTTTTCTAGTGGCTGAGTAACATTCCATTGTATATCTGTACCATATCTTCTTTGTTCATCTGTCAGCAGAGATTTAAGTTCCTTCCATGCCTTGGCTGTTGTAAATAGTGCCGCAGTGAACATTGGACTGCATGTATCCAAAAGGGCTCTTTAAACATTTAAGACCTGCATATGCCTGGGCAGGGTTATCTACCCATGAGTGGGTTAGATGCTGCTTGGTTCTCTGATTTTGTGTCCTAGTCTTGAACTTCTCGGATATAGCTTTCCGAAAGAATATACCTTCTCCCTCTTGCCCAGTAGGCACAGGGTATCAGCCTCCCTTCTTGTGTTTGGGGTGGGAACAGGAAATCTAACTTCTCACCAGACTTTCGGGTCATCTTGCTGTCTTCTGACCTCTGCTTTCCCCAGTAACTGGGGTCTCTAGTTTTGATGGCTTACTGAGGTTCTGCAGCCTGGGTTGGCTGCCTCTCCATGATCACCTTCTCTGGAGACACTTAGGTTTCATGTTACCTCACTCTGCAAAATTACTTCCCATCCTTCCATCCATGGACCATGTTTACATTCAGTTGACCCTTGAACAACATGAGTCTGAGCTATACAGATCCACTCAATACATAGATTTTTTTTTCTAATAAGTATACAGTCGGCACTCCATATCTATGGGTATTCATTGTACTCTGCTGTTTTATATAAGGGACTAGAGCATCTGGGGATGTTGGTATGTGGAGGCTCCTGGAACCAATCCCCTGCAGTTACCGAGCGATGACTAGATTCTGTTCTGAAGTTAGACAGTTCTCCTAAATCCATGGGACATGCGTTTGCATTTTATTTCTTGCTCTCGGGGTTATTTGGGGCTAACTTGTAAAAGAAGATGACAAAAATGTTACTTTTCAATCACCTTGAAATCAGAAGTTTCTCTGCCTCCCTTCCCTTCCCCTTCTCTCTTGGTTTTGGAAGCAATAGCATCTGCCATTGATTAAGAAGTGGAAGAAAGTGATGAGTTAAAAGAGGAAGGCTTCTGGGAAGAGCTGCCTTTGCTGTTTTCCTGCTGTGTTCATAAAGCTGTGACTTAGAACAGCTTTCTGACCCCAAACCAGGCCCTGTGGTAGGCACCTTTATTATCTGTAATCCTTGCATTAATCCCATAAAGCAGATTTTATTGTTCCTGTTTTATCTGTGAAGAATCTGAAGCTCAGCAAGTTTAAGAAATGAGCCCTAAGGTCACACCCCTTGCTCTTTCAAGGTCAAAACCAGAATTGTAAACCAGGCTTGCTTGACTCCAAAGCCATCGCTCCATCCAGCTCAGCATCACAGACTCTAAATACTCTAAAAAGTACAGTTCTTTCATGTTTTAAAAATCCTGATATATCTGGTCTAGGCCCCTTTGCAAAGGAAACCCCTGAGTAAATCTTGGAAAGATTTACTGTTCCACTGGAGCAAGTATTGAAATACATCTTGCCTACTAGCCCTGTAATTCTGCAGGCAGTGGCTTTAGGCAGTGGCTTTCTAAACGTTTCTTTTCTAGACTCTGGTAACTCACAGCAGACAGCTGGATGATGAGATCTCTGTTATCTTCATTTTCCTGATTTAGCTTTTCCTTCCAAAAGCTTTCACACACACTTG
Organism: Cervus canadensis; assembly: GCF_019320065.1. Taxonomy (NCBI): domain Eukaryota; kingdom Metazoa; phylum Chordata; class Mammalia; order Artiodactyla; family Cervidae; genus Cervus; species Cervus canadensis. The sequence goes on along the minus strand of NC_057408.1, from coordinate 13,690,737 downwards.
GTTGGTGGAATATATTTCTGGCTGCACTATTTTTATTTATGAATTTTTATGTGTGTTAATACTCAGGGGTACCCAAGGGAAGCCCCCACAGACTTTGCTGATTACCAGATGTCACCCTTTCTATGCAACAACCATCTAATCACCACTTCCTCTTGCCAAGAAATGAGAAAAGCATTTTTGGATTTGGAAAACCACACCAGGACACGTGAAGCGTATTAAGAAGGACTGTTTCCCCTGACTCTGCATGCACTCTTCCTGTCTGGGTTTGTTTTTCTAAAAGATAAAAACCACACAGTCGTGTTTGCATTAGAGTTAGATCTAAGAAGTGTCTGCGCTTGCATAACAAGGAGATTTTAGTTTGGCCGGTGCAACTTCATCATTACGTGAGTTGTGTTGTAAGTAATCTCTGAAATGGTATAACATGTGTGGCCAGTGTTTATTTTGTTATGCTTTGGACTCTTTCATTGTTTAAGTGGTGATTCATGATTGATGGTTGTTTACCATGCAAAATAATGCTGTATTCCCAGGAGCTCTGGGAAAACAGGCGGGCACAGTGGAGTCTCAGAGCGCTTTCCCTCGAGCAGGAAGAGAGTGTTAGTTATGCACTTAAGAAAAAGCAGCCAAGGGGAGCTTAGCTCTTCACTGAGCAGGTATTTAAATGAAGCAGTCCATCCTGAAGCTCAGATTTTCTGACAGAGTTCCGTAGCCTTTGGAAAGCATATCAAATCCCTATGTTATCATTTAATTTCACAAAAAAGCAAATGACAGGTGACTTTGGGCTCCACGTGTGGTTGATCCCAAGCCCTTGAAGTGATTGGAAGGGTTAGAGTGCCCAAGTTTAATGTCTTAGATGTAGAAGAAGAGATTATAAGGATTTCATTCATTTATATGAACTTTAAAACGCCATAGAACATCTCAGAAGCAATACCTTAGATGTGCCATTTAAGTAGAAACAGACAAACAGAACCATATGTTTAAATGTGGTGTTATACTTGACATATCAAAAACACATGCTTTGCCCCTGCATCCAACTTCCTCATGAATCACTCAAGTTTTAAATCATCTAGTACACTGCTCTTCCTCTGATGGTTTTCTATAGGACAGCCTCAAGGAGTACAGTAAGTAATAACCGTGAAATTTTCTGTAGGGCCAGTGTTCTTTTTGGTTGTTAGGATCTTTGACTTTCTTAAACCATGGAAAACTAGGCGGAGTTTATTTCATCGATTGTAAAGGTAGGTCTTAATCCCTCTGTTACAAATAATAATAATCATGAATTGATACCCGAAGGGCTTCTCTTGTCAAGTAAAATTATAATTCCATTGGAGATATTGGGAAATTATGTCTAATGGGAAGACTCTAGACATTGCCACAGATCATCTCTATCAGTAAATGACATACACATATGTATTTCTTTTTAACATAAAATATGTTCATTAGAGATTCAAAATAATCTATATTGAGTGGACCAGTACAGGCAGGCACAGGTATCATTTGTTGGGAGATGGGGTTGGGCTTAGCTGTTTCACTCAAGTCTGCTTTGGGAGCATCCCAGATGTCACTGCTTTTATAATGCAAGCCCACTTATTTTGCTTTTGAAATAGGATTACCTGTGGAATCCAGGCTGCACGTGAAATGTTGCAGGGAGGAATGAGGTGATATTGTGACCCAGTTAGGCATCAGAATGTTCTCTTAGTAGGTGTGATGTTTATAAATTGTATAAAGTAGTTAATAAAAATCTTGTAAACTTTTAAAGCTTGGAGAAGAGATTGCCTAAGCTTCTTCTATGTGTGGTCATTCCCCTAGCAGACCAGTTCACAAAAATTGATTTTGCCAGTAAGATTACACTGACTTATAAAAGTGGAAAATAATGCTGTTAAGTTATTTTTTACTAAGATGGGATGGAAAAAATACATTTGAGTCTGTCACATTCTTCTTAAAGAGACACAGGGCCTTGTCTAACCTGGCTGAAGGTTTTGACCATTTGATGAAAATGAGAATTTGCTTTGGATTATACGTAAATGCCTAATTTTCCAAATCAGTGGTTTGTGCCCCTGGTTCATACACACAGATGACATGTTAACACAGATGGCATGGTAAGTTTCAGGTGATATCCGACTCCTAGCTGGTGAAGCATCTGTAACTTTTTCCCTTTCTGTTCCACCTGGAAGGCATATCCAGATGCAAATGAGAATGACGTTGCAATGAGAATAACCTTGAATCTGATTTATCTTATGGCTACAAAGAGGTTTTTCATGGAAGTTTAACCATCATAGTCAACTCAAAATATTTTGGTGCATTCTTGAGATTTGCAGACTCACAGTACTCTCATTGATTCATGGACTCTGAATTAACATACGTTGAGTTGGAAGTGGTAAAGGGAGGCATACTTAGAAAGCAGCTGGGAGAGAAGGGAAGGGAAAAGAAGGAGGCTGGAGACGTGGAGAGCTGAGATTTCCTACCTTTTCATTCATTACAAGTATATTTTCCTTTATATCATTGGCCATAGTTGTCTGTTTGTGTCTAATAGTTCCACCCTCTGGGTTATCTTAAAACTGGCACCATTGACAGTCTTTTTCCTTGAGAATGGGTCACATTTATACATGTTGTGTTATTGAGACCCTGCATCCTGCTATGCTAATCCAGAGAGTATTGATATTTTTCTTTTAGCAGACAGTTAATTAGAAAAAGTGAACACTATTTGGCCTGTAGAAGTGACAGCTCAAGTCTTCATTCAGCCCCTCCTATCTTCAGCTGAGATGTTTCGGGTCTGCTCCTCACACACATGGACGGAGGAGTGATCAGAGATTTGGACAGAGTTTATACACAGAATTCAGGGCTCTCCTTTCCAGGATTCCTTCTCAGATTCTCATGACTCTGGATGCCAAGGCTTTGTCCTCTGATCAGGCCAAAAAACACTGCAAGTTTTGTGTTTTTCTTTTTCTCAGACTTCTAGCTTCCATATGGCATCTGTGATCTGCATACAGGATAAAGCCCTGAAAAGCAGGAAAATTACCTTCTGTCAGTTCCTTGTTGGAAATTTCAACTCACCTCCTAAATCTGTCTGCTTTTATTTACTCTCGAGGATCATCAGGTAGTTGTTTGCTTCTGTTTGCTCCATAGTTTATGGTTGTTCTCTGCAGAGGAGGTTGGTCTGTTAGGAGGTCACAGTTCCATACCAGAGATGTGATCTCACCAGTGGAGATTTGCATTTTGAACACCGCTTCTGGGGCAGAGATGTAGGTCTCAGATGTTTATGTTAGTAAATGCCTGTTAGCTGTTCTTAAAATTCAGATAATTTGGGATTCTTTGGATACCTTATGTGGTCCAGGTCTTTCAAAAAGGGAGGGTGGCATTCAAATAACAGAATGCTTGGGCTCCAGTCCCAGGCTTGATAGTAACTAGCTGCCTAATTATAATAATTATAATCATTATGTTATGATTATTCTACTATTATAACCAGCTAATTATTAGCAAGTCATGTGAATCCTTGTCCTGTAGGATGATGTCCTAATCATCTAATATAAATTTCTTGAAGTCTCAGAGTTAATTCACTTCATAGGATCCAAAGGATTAATGCCATATATTGGGGGGGAAGAGGTGTGGTCATATGGTACTGATAACATTTTTTCCTTTTATCTCAGATTCCCTCTACTCTAACTTTCCCTTATGCCTCAGTTCTTCTTAGGCACAAGTTATTTCATTCAAAACCACTAACTGAAAATACTGATATTTTTAATCTAACAGATCACGTTTAAAATGTGTTTTTGTTTGTCTCGTAGGAAGAAGTGCTGCAAGGGGTATAAATTTGTCCTTGGACAATGCATCCCAGAAGGTATGTGATGAAAGTCATTATATCTTCTCACCTTGTTTATGACTAATCATCAGAGGTGTATAAAGTTCAGATGTACTACACATGATGTCTATATGTTATCTGTGCATGCATATGTAATTTCTCTCTTTTTTTGGCTTTAAATTCTTCTAATGCCAATTTGCTTGTACATGGCAGGATCTAGCTAAATCATTACCTAGCAAATACACACATACTGGGTAATTCTTATATTTCAGGTTTTGTGTTGTAGAGACTAATTCCCTACTTGGCATTTCATGCACAGTTAGAACACATCCATTCTTCCCAACCTGCCTACCTGCTTTTCATCTGCTAACCTTTAAGCCCCTTCACATGATCATCAGCAAACACTGCTCAGCCCAGCACTGAGACACAGTGATGGCAGACATGGCCCCAGCCCTTAAGATGCACACCCTCAAGCTGGGCTGTGGATGGCGTGGAAACAGAGAGACCTGGGGTTTAATCATGCCTCCACATTGCCATACCCATGTGGGCAGCTGTAACAAAATCACCTCAGACTGTGCGGAGACTGGGAGATCCAAGATAAGGCACTGACAGAGCCCAGTGTCTGGGAGCCCGCCCTGGCTCACAGACAGCCATCCTCTTGGAGTGTCTTCACATGGTGGAAGGGGCAAGGGAACTCTCTCGGGTCTCTCTTCTAAGGGCACAAATCCCACTTCTGAGGGCATCACCCTTCTGATATCATAATCTCCCCAAAGCCTGCACCTCCTAATACCATGATATTGCAGGATTAGGATTTCAACATGAAATTCAAGAGGACACACACATTCAGTCCATAACACACATCCTGCTAGCCATGACCTTGGGCATATGACTTTCTAAACCTCAGTTTTTGCAGAAAATGCTAATTCTTGACTTGTGGTGCTTTTAAAGAGTATTACCACATGTAAACTATTTGGAACAGAGGCTGACTCAGTGCTTGATAAATTGTGGCTGCTGCTATTACTGATAACTGCAATATGCATAATAGAGACATACATATTGCAGTGGGGGGCACATAGCCCCAAAGACCAGGATGGTCACAGGTGGGCTCAAGAAGGAGAGGAGACTGGAGCTAGGTTATGAGGAAGGCAGGACTTAGACAAGGAGAAAGAGAATCGCAAAGGATGCTGGGCGGAACGCTGACCCAGAAGCACTAAGATCTGCTGGGAGAGCCTGAGCTTAGTTTGCTGGCACTGGGCTGGGCTGGAGGCAGGTGAGTAGCTGATGGGAAACGGTTTTCTTCACTGCTGGCCAAGAATCCAGGTCTCTTTAGAGGACCTGGAGCCCAGCCACGCTAATTACATTGCATTATCTCATAGGGAGCAATTTCTTTATCAGTTAAGAGTTAAATGAATCCTTCTTGTTTATTGCCCTGTTTTGCAGAAGAGTTCATTAAACCATAGCTGCTGACTCTGACAAAGCTGCTTTGGGAAGGTTGGTTAGGAAATTTCTTCATGTATTTTGGTTTATGTGGGTCTCTCCAAGATGGAATTTCTCAGTGCCAGCGAGTTTTGTTAGAGCTTGGTGGGGAAAAAACCACAAAAGTCAAAATAATTGGGATCTTTTATAAGCAGCTTCTCTCAGTCACCAGCTGAGTCCTTTATATTTCAATTTGGTAGATATGAAAAGAAAATTAAGTCTTGGCCCATCAATTTGAGATCTCAGTTAAAGACCTTGCCCAACCTGATGAAAAACACATTACATGGATACCACATGCTTTGAGTTTCTTTAAATAATAGGTGTTGTGGTTTCTAACATCTAAGCCTAAAACCAGTCCCCCTCACTCTACAGTAAGACGTTATCAGCACCCAGGATTAATTTAATTTAGAGCTGAGAACTTCCAGGAAAAGTGGTCCAAGTGCTGAAAGTTGCTTTGCCATAACTAGCTCTGTTCCATTGCTTTTCACTGGAACATTTTTTAAAGTTGGTTTGTTTTCCTCTGTGGGAATAAGTCAGTGTGTGTTTGTTTGTGTTTATCACTAAAGAAATCTTTAATCATAAAGGTTTCTGTTTCCAAAGAATGCAAAGTGTAGCATTTCAGAAAAGATGGTGTATTAGTCACGATTCTCCAAAGAAACAGATTTATTTTAAGGAATTGGCTCATGAGATTATAGAGGCATGCAAGTCCAAAATCTGCAGACTAGACCAGCAGACTGGAGATCTAGGGAAGAGTTACAGTTTGAGTCTGAAGGCCATTGCTGGCAGAAGTCCCTCTTTATTGATGGAAGGCCATCTTTTTTTAAATCTAAGTCTTCAGTTGATTGGATGAAACCAAGCCACAGTATGGGCAATCTGCTTTACTCAACCATCTACTAATTTAAATGTTAATCTCATTAAAAAAAAAAACTCCACAGAAACTTATAGAAAAATGACCAGATACTTGGGTACTGTGGCCTAGCCAAATTAACACTTAAAATTAGCCATCACAGATAGTAAAAGCAGACTAGAATTTCTAAACAAATATTCTAGGGAGGAGAAGCTGCAATTTTAAAAGTGTCATTGTCTCATATTTGTTTAAATTTCAGCAGCTTGTGTCTGTGGGCCAAATGTGGCCCACCACTTGTGTTTGTAAATAAAGCTTTATTGAAACACAGACATACCCATGCACTTAAATATTGTCTGTGGCTACCTTTGCCCTACAACAGCAGCATTGAGTAGTTGCAACAAAGGCCCACCTGCAAAACCAAACGTATTATCTGGCCCCTTTACAGAAAAAGTTTGCCAACCCCTGCTCTAAGTGTTCTTTACATTGGCCAGATGATAGGCGAATCAGACTTGTTCTGGTTCAATAATTACTAATTGAGCACAAACTGTAGGAAGAAAATAGTGCTGGTTACCCCAGGGAAAACAGTCCCTGTCGGATATTGACAGTCAATCATAATAGTAGTAAAAGAAGCTAAAGAACAGGTAAAGCTTTTACTTACTGCATCACTCAATTTAATCTTCCTACAAGCAGCATGAAGCTGGTCTTAGCATTATCCCTGTATTGCAGGTAAGGAAGTTGAGGTTTAAAGACCTCAGAATCACAGAGAGGGCGGCAGGTTGGGAGGGCTGGCTCCAGACCTCGTGCTTCTCCTCACGCTGCATCGTGCCTCCTAACATAGAGCCTGGCACACAGCGGGCCTTCGGCAGATATGGCAGAACAGATCCAGTCTTGTGTGATCAGTGGGATACAGACACTAGACTCTGTGGAGGACTTCAAGAAGTCTTCTTAAAGAAGTGACATTTGAACTCAAGATCGGGTAGGCACAGTAATGAAATGCTGAGAGGAAGATCAGAGGGTTGATTGGACGGAGAGGGTGAAAACAGAATACACAAAAGTGTTGAGGTAAGAAGATGAAAGTGGGAGAGGAGAGAGAAAAAGTTGGCTTAAAACTCAACGTTCAGAAAACTAAGATCATGGCATCTGGTCCCATCAGTTCATGGCAAATAGATGGGGAAACAGTGAGAGACTTTATATTTTGGGCTCCAAAATCACTGCAGATGGTGACTGCAGCCATGAAATTAAAAGACCCTTGTTCCTTGGAAGAAAAGCTATGAGCAACCTAGACAGCATATTAAAAAGCAGAGGCATTACTTTGCCAACAAAGGTCTGTCTAGTCAAAGCTATGGTTTTTCCAGTGGTCATGTATGGATGTGAGAGTTGGACTATAAAGAAAGTTGAGCGCTGAAGAATTGATGCTTTTGAACTGTGGTGTTGGAGAAGACTCTTGAGAGTCCCTTGGACTGCAAGGAGATCCATCCAGTCCATCCTAAAGGAGATCAGTCCTGGGTGTTCATTGGAAGGACTGATGCTGAAGCTGAAACTCCAGCACTTTGGCCACCTGATGGGAAGAAGTGACTCATTTGAAAAGACCCTTATGCTGGGAAAGATTGAGAGCAGGAGGAGAAGGGGACGACAGACGATGAGATGATTGGATGGCATCACTGACCTGATGGACGTGAGTTTGATTAGGCTCCGGGAGTTGGTAATGGACGGGGAGGCCTGGTGTGCTATAGTCCAGGGGGTTGCAAAGAGTCAGACATGATTGAGCAGCTGAATTGAAGAAGCCATGGGTATGATACGGGATGATGGGGAAGAGAGTGTATTCCTTATTGAAGCATGAGGAATTCATAAATGAGTCTTAAGGTTGGAAGTGTTAGTCTCAGGGATAGAATACCAGACCTCAAATGCAAGAGTGAGCCATTTATATATAATGTTAACGAGCACAGTTTGCAGGCTTTTTGAGCAAGGTGGTGACCACAGAGCTATGCTTTGAGAATAGTACAGGCCTGGTGGTGTTGCATAGAATGGATTTAAGGGGGAAGAATCTTGAGATGAGAATTAACAAGGGAGGTTCTGAAGATCAGAGAAGGGTGACAAGAGAAACAAAACAAGTGAATATAGAGAAATTGTAGCAATAAAGCTACATGGCAGAAAGCTGGCAGTCACTGGAAAACCAGCATTACAAAGGCAAAGTTGAATAAATTCACTAGTCTTGCCACCTCCAGAAATCCTGCAAAATAGGTCAGGGAAAGGTGTATGGTGGAGAGCAGGGGGTTCACAAAAGACACATAAACCCACAAAAACAAAGAAAAAGGAAGAGGAGAGAACACCAACACAGTTTTGGAGCCTGGAGAACAGAGAGGTGGTCAGTAACGTAAGCAAAATGGTCAAGTTGAATCCTTAACCAGCATCCAGGTAAACTAAGGAACAACCCAATTTACACCAAAACAAATAACAGTCAGAGAAGCTAAAAGTTTCCTGAAACAGAGGTACTAGAAAGAGGAAAGTGATGTGCAGGAGAATTGACTGAAAATATGTTTAAGAAGAAGTCAGACTCCCAGAACTTGTCTTCCATTCCACTGAGACAGAAATTGCCCCTTCCAAGACCAGCAAAAGACCAGAGATGCTGATTCTTTTGAGAGGGTACCCAGAAGGTCCTGGGACTGCAGGGTGCCAGTCAGAGATGGAGGCAGGGCTCTGATGCTGAAAATGGAAGGGTTTAGTAAAGGACTGCTTACACATTAAATGTTGAAGCCCTCAACCTTCTTCTCCCCATGAGTTCCAGCATCAGGATTTACTTATCAGGTAAGGACTTGGAGATGTCTCTCTGGACACTCTAAAAAAGGCAGAGAAAAGTCCTAAAGAAACTAACATTGAAATGTACCAGCCAAATCATTTAAATGAAGCCCAGTGTTTACAAAGTCTGCTGCATGCAAAAAGCTTCTATCTAGCCAATATTGTAGCCTTCTATTTAGCTAGTTTTGTAGCTTCACTTCCATTTAGCTATAATTTTTTTTTATATTTTAGTTATTCTGTTTAACCATGAATCAGTTACAGCAGACGTCCAAACAAGATCACCACTCATTAGAGGAAAATCTACGATAAGAAACATACAGGGAGGGAAAGTCTTAGAGAAAACACCGCACAGAAAGAAGACAACTTCAAAGTAACTACTGTTTATATGTCAGTGATACAAAAATCGTATAGCACCCATGGGACCAGAACGTGATGTGGTTAAAAAGTAACCTTGAAAGAAGAAATAGAGAATCCTTGGAGATTAAAAACCTGTTAAAACAAGAATGGGGGAGGGGCTGGGAGATGAGATTGAGAAAATCTCTCAGGAACGAGAGCCTGAAGAAAAAACAGATCGAGGAAATAAAAATTAGTAAAAGAGAAACTGAGAACGTTAGAGGACCAGCTCAGGGCATGCAGCATCCAAATGACTGAGTTCCACATGGAGCAGAGGAAGAAGGGAGAAATTGTGAAAGGGTAAATCAAGATAATTCTCTAGAATTGAAGGAGAGGGATTTCTAGATCAAAAGAACCTGCCAAAAATTGACGGGGTCCCACATAAAGCCATCATTGTGAGATATGAGTACCCCGGAGCAAAAAGAAAATACTAACTAAAGGAGAAAAAATGAGATTCTTTCAAAAGATCAAGAATTAGAATCTCACAGGACTTAACACCAAGTCTAAAAGCCAGATGACAAGGGAGCATTTCCTTCAAAATTCTGAGGGAGTTTTCCAAACCTAGAATTGTATACAAACTAGCTATAGGGGTTGAAAAAAGGCATTTTTAGGCACAGATGCTTTCAGAACTTAAGACCCCCCTCGGTCTGTCTCCCTCGCACCCAGCTCACTCCTCAGCCCTATTCTCCGGACTTAATAATGTTATGTACATACTTTAGATTCTTTTCCATTATAGATTATTACAAGATTCTGGATACAGTTCCCTTTGCTACACAGTACCTCCTGGGTGTTTACTTTATATGTAGTAGTGGGTACTGTTAACCCCACACTCCTGACTTACCCCTCCTCCTCTTTCCCCTTAGATAACCACAAGTTTGTTTTCTATGCCTGGAAGTCTGTTTCCAAGTCTGTTTTGTAGATTTATTTGTCTTAATTTTTAGATTCCACACATAAGTGGTATGTCTTTCTCTGTCTGACTTCACTTAGTATGATGTTCTCTGGGTCCATCCATGTTCCTACAAATGGAATTACTGTGTTCGTTTTTGTGGCTGAGTAATATTCCATTGTATATACATACCACATCTTCTTTCCCCATTCCTCTCTTGATGGACATTTAGAGTGCTTCCATGTTCTGGCTATTGTAAATCGTGCTATGAACGGTGAGGTGCATCTTGTTCTTCAGTCACTCAGTCATGTCTGACTCTTTGTGACCCCATGGACTGCAGCACACCAGGCTTCCCTGTCCATCACCAACTCCTGGAGCTTGCTCAAACTCATGTCCATCAAGTCGGTGATGCCATCCAACCATCTCATCCTCTGTCGTCCCCTTCTTCTCCCACCTTCAATCTTTCCCAACATCAGGGTCTTCTCCAGTTAGTCAGTTCTTCGCATCAGGTGGCCAAAGTATTGGAGTTACAGCTTCAGCATCAGTCCTTCCAATGAATATTCAGGACTGATCTCCTTTAGGATGGACTGGTTGGATCTCCTTGCAGTCCAACAGACTCTCCAGAGTCTTCTCCAACACCACAGTTCAAAAGCATCAATTCTTCAGCCTCAGCTTTCTTTATGGTCCAACTCTCACACCCATGCATGACTACGGGAAAAACCATAGTTTTGACTAGATGGACCTTTGTTGTAAAAGTAATGTCTCTGCTTTTTAATATGCATGTAGTCCTAGATAACTATTTTAATACCAGGAAAAACAAAAGAGTCTTCCAGAAAAGATAGGAAATTAGAGTATGCTTCCAGACTCAGCAAAAAAAAATAGTTTTTTATATTGTCATTATGGTGCCAACACTGAAGACCTATCAAACAAAAATTTCATGGAGCGGACAGGGGCAAGATGGAGGCAGTAGGAAGTGTGGAGGTGGCTGGGGAAACAGTGATAAAGCTGAAGGCATCTCATCCAAGGCTGGAAACCCACGGAGAGCAGTTAGCACACGGAGGAGGAGGAGGCACTAGTGCAGCTGATACTCAGAGACACAGAGGTAGACCGTGAAAGAACCAGCCAGGCGAGGCGGAAGGGGCGCCTAGGAGAGCTGGAATGGGGAAGAGAGCGGGGCTGCTGTCTTTCAAAGTCAGTCTTATTTGGGCATCATAGTCAATGCGGGACCCCTGACTTCCTTCTCCTCCACCTGCTGTTTGACTGGCTACAGCTGGGCAGCCCACAGCCAATCCTGGCAGAGCCGTTGTTCTTAAGCGAAAAGAGCACAGAACGTGGGTCGCCTCGAGGTGATGCTTTGTTGAAGAAAACGCGTTTGACCAGGGACACGCACAGCCAAAGCAACCCTGGAATCAGTCTGCGCAGAGGAGCAGTGAGCAAGGGCCGTCTTCCACGCTGTCATGAGTTTGGCGTGATTCATGGGGTCTCGCGGACCCCGCCCGCATCGGGGCCTGACAGCCCCCCGACTCCAGCTCTGAATGTGGCCGAGCAAAGCCAGGCTCCCTCCGTGTCCGGGGCTGCGGTGTCTGTCAGCACCTGGGGAAGATAGTGCACTGATTAATGAGATGCTGGGTCTAGTCCGAAATAGATGCAGTCTGAGCTCCGGACTTAGAGCCAAGTCCCTTCAGAGGCTCATTAAACGTGAGTTTGTTTGTAAGGACTGAGAGAGATGGAGACGCCTTGATTCTTGGCGAAATAGAGCATCCGCCCCAGTTTGCACGGCGTTAGGGCTGGAAGGACAGCTCCAGCCATTCGACCTTACCCAGCCGCCTCCCAGCATGCCGAATCGACACTCCCCCGCCCGCCTGCCCGCCTCCAGGCCACCCAGATGTCAGCCTCCTCACACTCCTCCTGGGAGCCTGCCTGACTTTCAGCACCTCCACCCCTCACATGGTGATGCGGACGCCCATCATCAGGGCTGGCTGTTCTTCCGTGTCCAGCTGGAAGGAATTCCCCTCTCACTACAGCAGCTGGTGGGAAAGAGGAAACGGGCCCCAGGTAATTCAGCAGCACCTGGCCGTCTAAGGCGTCTTTGTTCTCTGGATGAGCGACAGAGACCAAACACTGCCGCAGGAACAAACACAGCGTGGTAAAGCAACTGTTCAGCAATTTGAAAAAATGATCAGCCACCGAACTGCACACTATAAAAGGATGAATTTTGTGCTGCGTGAATTATATTTTAAGAAAGCCATTCGATTTGAAAAGAAAAAGGGAAAGGCAACAAAAGAAAAATAAAAACTTTTGACCATAGCGGAAATTCTCAGATCAATTTTTAGCAAGAATAAACATAAAAAAAAACTTTTTAAATAAACATGAAACTTTAATATCTATATATTGACCTTTTTAAAGTTATATGTGTCCAAGTACCCAAAGGAAAATCTCCTTTTACCCCAGGACCTGTGTATTTAGATTTGAAGATCTTTGAGCTAGATGAATTTGAGGTTACTTTTACATAGTAAGCACATTCTACATAGATTGTGCCAGTCAATAAGCTATTACAGTTTATAATGATGCTCTTATAGAAAAAAACAATGATGGTGAGGTGATGCAGGGGAAAATCCAAGTGCTATTTTCTTTGAACCTTTGAGATGCTGAACACTTGGTTACCCGTTGCGGCACTCCTGGAAGGTTCCCTGTAACCTGAAGAATTCATTTCCCCTGAGCGTAGCAGGTCTCATCACAGTTCTCTGTGAGCTGAGAGCGAGCTGGAAAGTCTGTTTCCGGCCAGGGCTGGGCGGCCCCCGCCTCGCGAGTGGCTGTGGCTGATGTGAGCTCACGCTCTCCTCTTTCAGATTATGACGTGTGTGCCGAGGCTCCCTGCGAGCAGCAGTGCACGGACAACTTTGGCCGCGTGCTGTGTACGTGTTACCCGGGATACCGCTACGACCGCGAGAGGCACCGGAGGCGCGAGAAGCCGTACTGCCTGGGTGCGTGGGCATGCGCGTTACTTCCCAGCTCCGAGGACGTGCCTTTTTCTGGTGATCCTGCTGGACAGTCTTCGTCAGTGGGGACCCCAGGGGCCACGTTGATCCCTCCTGTTACATCCTGGTACTTGTATGGATGGAGTTGGGTTGGTACTTACATCCTGGTATGTGCTGGGTGGAGTTGGGGTGGTACTTACATCCCGGTATGTGTTGGATGGAGTTGGGGTGGTACTTACATCCCGGTATGTGCTGGATGGAGTTGGGGTGGTACTTACATCCCGGTATGTGTTGGATGGAGTTGGGGTGGTACTTACATCCCGGTATGTGCTGGATGGAGTTGGGGTGGTACTTACATCCTGGTATGTGCTGGATGGAGTTGGGGTGGTACTTACATCCTGGTATGTGCTGGATGGAGTTGGGGTGGTACTTACATCCTGGTATGTGCTGGATGGAGTTGGGGTGGTACTTACATCCTGGTATGTGTTGGATGGAGTTGGGGTGGTACTTATATCTTGGTATGTGTTGGATGGAGTTGGGGTGGTACCGTTCTAGGGGTCACTGCCTCCACCATGATTATGAAGGAAAAAAAAAAAAAGATCCTTGAGGGAGTGGGTACCACTCAGATCCTCATTGAGAGTGAGATGTAAGAACATGAGAAGGGGAATATTATCAAATGAAAACTAGAATAAGGTTAACAAAAAAAATATTAGTGAGCAGAAATGGGAAAATGCAGAACAAGTGAAACGAGAAGCAGCCTTCTCTCAGAAGACGACTGGCAAGAGAGACTGGGAAGGAGGAGGGGTCCATACGGCAGGCAGGCTGGAGATGGGTCGGAGGGAGCAGAAGCCTCCTGGGGCCCAGCTGAGCAAAGCCAGCACGTCCGTCCCCACCAGCTTGCTCCTGCCACCCCCTCTCACTGGCCTTCCCAGCCCTGTTCTCCTTGGGTGTCTGAGGCAGGTTCATGGTCCCTGGAACTGCTTGTATCTTAGTGTGGTCCTTCCATAGCTAAACTGTCTCAGAAACACCTGGGCTTCTTGCTTTAAAAAAAAAAAGTTTCCTAGTCTCCCCTCACCTCCCGAGGGTAGATGCAGACATCTACATCTGCAGAAATGCACAGTGAAGTCTGAGTTTCAGCTCGAAGATGGACTGGGGAGACGGGAGGGGGGTCTGAGTAGAAAATGAGGCAGTCCCCTTCTCTGCCCCAGGGAGGCTCTGGAGAGCCTCATTTTAAGAAACGTTCTAGATGGTAGGTCTCCTGGCTTCTCCCCTGCGGCCCCTGGGATGCCTCCCGCTGACCAGGAATGGAGTTGAAACCACCCGGTTAAGAAAGGGGGACCCATGGGCTCTCCTCCAGAGGGCAAGTTACCCCTGTCGGTCAGCATCTGAGGTCCCAGGTGTCATGACCGATTCCAGTTGTGGTGGCTCCGGTACCCAGTTCTTTTCACCTGGGTACCAGCAGTGCTGCCTGCGGTTAAGAGTTCCACCTCTCCCTCTCCCCTTGCAACCTTGTCCTCCCTGCCGTGGACAGTAGAGGCAGCCTCGTCCTTGGGCTTGGGGCATGTGGACAGAGGTGGTCAGCCCGAGGAACTGCAGAAGAGGCACCGGCCGTGATGTCTTAGTCCTCAGGTGACGGCATGAGCTGCCATGTGGGGAGCACCCAGACGACCACGTGCCCCTCGTGGGCACACAGGGTCTCCTAGAGGTGGGTCCCGGGCAGCTGGGTCCCGGGCAGCTGGTCCAGCGAGTGGTTGGGTCGCTGCCGGCATTCCGGAGCACAGGGCGGGGCCTCTCCTCTGGACGCGTGTGCACAGTCTGAGGCTGTGTGTCCTGGCCCCGGCCCGGTGTCCACAGCCAATGAGCAGGAAATGGGTCTGGGCCTCCCTCTCTCCTCCTGCAGGGAAGTGGTGTGGTTCCCACTGGTTCAGTAGGGGAGCAGGTCTGAGACATACACGGTTCACGTGGACTCTTGCCGGCTCCCTGTTTGATGGCGTCATGGCTCATTTCCACCTCTCAGGAGGGGTCTGTTTGGGTCATCAATGGGGCTGAGCTTTTCTGGGGAAAACTCTGTCCATTAGACCCACTGTAACTATTTTCCTTTATCAGAAGCGGCTCTAACTGGGAAGGAGCCAGTGGCCTTAAGGAGCCAGGTCACCACCATGCTGTTAGGAGCCTACAGTCAGAAAGGGATCATAAAAACCCTGTGCACACCAGGGTCTTGGAAGGAAGTGATTTCTATGAAAGTGGTTTTCCAAAACATGTTGCCATCCGTTATCTCATTTCCTATTCCAAGGAGCCCTGCAGAGTGTTTAGGGCGGACTTCACTGCCGAGTCCTCTAGTGAGACCTTCAGAGGCTAGCAGCGCCTGCCCCGAGCCACGTGACTTGGTGGCAGCATAGCCCCAACCAGGAGCCCCATCAACCATCAGCCTGTTGCCATGGTGACCTTGCTGGAAGTGCTCTTGTCTGGTCGGCCCACGTCTCTAGCTTCCCGCCTTCTCCCAGGCTCTGGTGACAGGCCTGGCAGAGTGTCCTTCACCGACATTAGCAGAAGGGCCAGGCTTCTTGGATCAGAAGTGGTCTCTTTGAGACTGAGCATTCTCTGCATTTGGTTCAAACCCAGATATCGACGAGTGCGCCACGAGCAATGAGACGCTGTGCGCGCACGTCTGCGTCAACACCCTGGGGAGCTACCGCTGCGAGTGCCGGGAGGGCTACGTCCAGGAGGACGATGGCAGAACATGCACCAAGGAGGACAAATACCCCAACGACACCGGTGAGTAGGGCAAGAGAAGCATCCCGCTAATGATGGACGGGTGGATGGACGGATGGGCAGGCAGGCACTTGGGAACCCACGCGTTTCCTCCAGAAGCTACAGACAGGAAGTGGTGTCTGTGTGAATGGCAGGTGGGATCTGGGTGAGAGGAAGGAAGGACAGAAGGTCACACCCCTGGAGACCCAGTGAACGGGGCGCCTGTTGGCCGCTAGGCTCGCGAGCTGCTCGTGTACTGGGAGACTCTGCACCCAGCGCAGTGGGGGCGTGCTCATGAACAGATGAGCAGGACTCAGGGCCCAGCTGAGACCAAACCATGAGGCACAGGGATGAGGCCAGATGCACCGGGTTCCCCCAAGGAAGACGAACGGGCTGAGTGAAAACACGAAACGCTTCTGGGTGAGGCAGCAGTCCACCTCGGTGCTGCCCAAAGCAGAGCCCGTGGCCCCGCGCCTGCGCGGGAGTGGTCACGTGGTTCATGATCAGGTGAAAAACAGAAATGGAGAGGTGGAGAACTGTTTTCTAGTCACTCATTTTTATTGCCTTTAGCATACCCAGTGGAGGCCTTTTAGGCACTGGCCTTTCTTCAGAGAGTTTGAGAAACTAATTTATATTCTTTTGGCCGGATTCAGCTGAGACGTCTGATGGCTTAGGGATGTGATCCTCCTGAGTGTTGGTCACTGCCCTCTGTAAGCGGTGCGGACCGAAGATGGGGCCTTTGCATCCCGTATCCAACCCCGGGAGGCCCGGAAGCTGCTGGCATCTCCCTGAGCTCAGGGCCCGGCTCCACCCCCTCGGGAGGGGAAAGAGGCAGAACACTCGTCTCTTTGGAGAGATCAGCTGGACCTGGGCCGTCTCGGACGGGGAGGGGGCTCCCAGGGCAAATCATCTGAACCGAGAACTGCAGGGAGAGGAAGGGACCAGGGCTGCTGGGAGCTCAGCAGGTAGCACTTCTCCCGTGTAACCTGATAGTCTAAAAAGGGTGGACGCTGTCGCCATCAGCCGGGGACAGCTAACAGCTGGTGACCAGCTGCCGGGCACAGAAAAACTACAAAGCCAACCCTAAGAGCAGCCGGAGTGAGTCATGAGCCACCCGCCGTCTATCAGGAGTGACGTGAAATGTCCGCGTGGAGTCAGCGCAGGGTGGGCAGTGGGGATCGTTGGACTCGATCAGAGGGCTCAGTGCAACGCTTTCTAAAGCCTGAAGCACGGGGGGCCGAGGTGCCCAGAGGTGCAGGAAAGCAGGGGCTCACAGTGTTTTGAGCATCAGGGTTGATTGAGAAAAGATGAATTCACCACGGAGTCACAGAGGACTCACGGTTGGTTTTCGTGTTTTACTGAGAAAAACGTTCCAACACCGGTAACCAAGGACGTCAGGGGTAGAAGCTGAGGGGAGTAATTCATACCCATAATTAAAATTATGGGAAAGGACAGGCACATTCTATGCCTTGAACGTTAGAATCATTACTTAAATTCTGGGCCCCTGAGGAGGTGGGGAGCTGGCTTTGATGATTCAGGCAATAAGAAGTAAGTGTTCTGGATTCACCTCTTCAGCGGCTGTGATGCAGCAGCAAGTTCCTTGGCTTGGGAGTCAGGAGAGCTGGTAATCAGAACATCTGCAGTGTCTACCTGCTGGATGTCACTGCTCAGGCAGCCCTCCCGACCTCAGTTTCCTCCTCTGTAGACACAGGGGGTGGGGCTAGGTGAGCACTGAAGACCCTTTTACCATCACAAATCTTTTCCACAATTTGATGTGATTTAGACAAAGATCCATATAGTCAAAGCTATGGTTTTTCCAGTAGTCATGTACCATTGTGAGAGTTGGACCATAAAGAAGGCTGAGCACCACAGAATTGATGCTTTCAAACTGTCATGCTGGACAAGATTCTTGAGAGTCTCTTAGACTGCAAGGAGATCCAGCCAGTCCATCCTAAAGGAAATCAGTCCAGAAGGACTGATGCTGAAGCTGAAACTCCAATACTTTGGCCACCTGATGCAAAGAGCTGACTTGCTGGAAAAGACCCTGATGCTGGGAAAGATTGAAGGTGGGAGGAGAAGGGGACGACAGAGGATGAGATGGTTGGATGGCGTCATTGACCCAATGGACATGAGTTCAGGCAAACTCTGGGAGCTAGTGAAGGATGGGAGAAGGAAATGGCAGCCACTCCAGTATTCTTGCCTGGAGAATCCCAGGGACAGAGGAGCCTGGTGGGCTGCCGTCCATGGGGTCACAAAAAGTTGGACACGACTGAAGTGACTTCACAGCAGCAGCAGTGAAGGACAGGGAAGCCTGGAGTGCGGTAGTCCATGGGGTCACAAAGAGTTGGACACAGCTGATCGACTGAACAACAAGAAACTGTCAGTAGAAGTAACTTAAGCCCTACCAGCCCCACGAGTCCCTGAGCAGCTTTTGTTTCTTTGTGCTTTTATCTAAATGAGTTCAAGACTCGAAGGCATGCCTGGCCTCAGCACCTTCTAAACCCAGAACTTTGTCCTACAGTATACCTAAAGATGAAGAATTATCATCCAGATATTTATCTCAGTGGTAAGGAAAGTTAGGAGCCAGACCAGCCCCGCATCTGGGACGCCAGAGGCTGCTACGCAGTTTCATCCGTTTTGGACTAATTCTTAAGCCCCACATTTCATCACAGTCATTTTTCTTTTGAAGAAGAGATAATGATGGAGTATAAACACGTGTGATCTGAGTCTCTCTTCCAAAATCCACCCCCCTTCCTTTTTCTTTAAACTTTGCGTTGTCTGCTGTCTGTAATGTTAGAGGAATTTTAAATCGACCACAGCCTCAGCTCAGTCTTCAGGAAGTGCGTAGACAGCAGAAGGGCTGGCCTTAGGATGGCCTCTGCCCATGGCAGGGTGGTCGTGTGCCCACAGACGTCGGGACGCAAGCATCTGGCCAGTGGCAGGAACGGCACACTCCGCCACTTTGATCTTTATCTCTTTTCAAATGTGTGTCTGGAGCCAGTGACGTCACCCCCAGGACATCTGTGGTCCCGATGCAGAGACACGGACGTGCTGGCTCCATCGTAATTAGCTTGCTGATCTCTATTTTTCAACCTCTGTGTTTTTTTTTTTTTCCTGATAAAGTGACCTTGACCCCCAACATCACACGGCCAGGTGTTTCATATAACTTTCAGACTCCACTAATCCATAGATCAGCCATTCTCAACCTGAGGAGCTTTCAAAGGCTGATGCCGTCCCCTTGCTGTGACCCCCAGGTGGGTGGGGTGCAACGTGGTCTTCAGGAATTTTAAACAGCCCCCCACCACCACCCTAGATGGTTGCAGTATGCCACCAGAATTGAATACTACCCACCAGGCACAAATCTGCAGTCAGTTTTTAAAACCACATGTATTTGGTGACTCTGCCTGTATGAAATATGTCAAGACCATTCTTTAGTTTTTCCAAATTTGTCAAATATTACTAATATGGTATCTCAGGAATTCTGTTTATAATGCTATGTACAGCTCCCTCAACTTAAGTAAAAATTAGAGCTACATGCCCCCCTGTGGCTTGTTGATAATACTGCACCTTTGAAATCTGAAGGCGTTGGAGCAGGGTAAAGGATGGTGCTCTTAAGGCGGTCATGGTCAGACACGTGACCCCATCATTAATGGTCGTGGTCAGACGCGTGACCCCGTCGTTAATGGAGAGCATGGAGAACATGGAGAGCCAGAGATGTCTACCCACATTTCTAAAAGAATTACTAATGTAGCCTGCTCAGGATTTTCTTAGCTCCTCATCTTACTGTATCCTGCATTAGAATAGGATCCATGAGCTCCGATTCAGGATAGATTGCATGTTCTGCGTTTGCACACACCATTATTATCTTCAGAACCTCTGGAAGCTCTTTTCAAAGGATGATGCGAAGAGCCCTCCCTTGATCTGTAATTTTGCAGGAAACTTAATAAACGACGATAGCCAACCATGACAATGATACTAACATTTCTCGGGCGCTTGCTGGCTGCCAGGCACTGCTCTGGTGTCTTATAGGGGTTGTCTCCTCGATGCCTCGTGGTAGCCACGGGTGACGGCGGTCATGGTCGTTTTACCGGCCCAGGAAGGGATGTTCGCCGAAGCTGTGACTTAGAGTCAGCAGCAGGATTCGAACCCTGATCGTCCGATGCTGCCAAAGCCTCCGCTCCTTACTCTGTCCCTCCGTGACTGTGGGAGCTTCCAGAGGCTTTGGGACAACGTTGCCCTTGTTCTCTGAGCTGTGATAATTCCACAAAGGGGCAGGGAACAGGCCAGGGGTTTTCAGGTGAGCGGTCGTTCGGCGGAGCTGTTTCCCTGGAGCAGGGATGCTGCGCTCACAGGAGCTTCAGAGTCACTTGGAGACTTTGATGGAGAGTCTCCATCACCAGGCCACACTCCCGGGGTCTGGGAGCTCTCAGAACCCGTATGCTGCTGCCGCCGCTGGTCTAGTAATCACACGTGAGAATCACTGCCCACCTGGAAGGCTGTTCTCAGGTGTCCTGAGCAGAACCCCCAGTAGCAGGCTTACTGCACCCCCAGGAGTGCCTGCTTCAGACCCTGTAAGTACTGGTCCTCTGCACACGGCTTTCTGGGAAACCTACACCAAATGACCATCCTTCTCTGCATCTTACTTTCCTTATCTGTAAAGGAGGTTGAACTAAAGATGTATCGATTCTAACATTCCACGGTCTGAACGAAATAAGAGTCTAGCGCCTGGTAAAGAGGTTTATTATCCTGAAAATATCAAGTGGCCTTAATCACACCGATACTCAGTAAGTTTAGCTGAGTGTATAAAAGTAGAAATGGACAGGTGGGCTTTTAACTCTTGTTTGTGATGGACCAGTTCTGCCAGCAGGGCTGGTTCCTTAAAATAAAGGTTGATCTCAAATCATTTATTTTACACTGTCAGCACCTCATATGGGGCTTGGTAAATAGATGTTCCATAACGGATAAAAGGGAGAGAGAGATGGATGGATGAGAGATAAGTGGGCGGGGAGATGGGATGGATGAGACTGATAGATGTGTTATCGGATGGGACTGCATATATTGACCTGTAGATGGGTTAAAAGGGATGAATGCTAACTTGGGAGAGTTGGATGTCCTCCAGCTGTCCTTAAACCTAGCAGACCTGGAGCCACGGTCATCTTCCTGTGCAGAAGTCCACCATCCTCTGCTGTCAGCATGACCAAAGGTGGGTAAGGCTTCAGTCCTTTACCACCAAGCGTCTTCTTGCATGAAAATTCCATCCCATCCCTGTTTTGCTGGAGATAAACTAGCTCTCCTCCGTGTTCAAGCTGTGTGTGTTCAAGCTCCATGGGCAAGTGGACTTGTAAATGGTTCATTAAAAGGGAATAAAGAGTCTGAAGGGACTTGCCTGACTGGGCTCAGATTCAGGAAATCTCAGTTCTAAACCCACATCAGTTAATGACTTGCTGGATAACTTTCCTGACATCGCTGAACCTCAGTTTTCCCTCATTTTGTTGTTCATGTTAATCCCAGAATCCTTGACAGTTTTATCAGGCAAAAGGAATTCAAAAGAGCTTGGTGGGCCTGAAGCCTCTGCCAGACACCCTCTCCTGTTGACTAGAACCCAACCTTGTGCCGAGGATTTAATAGGCGTCACTGCAGTCCGTCCTCACAATAGGCCTGGGTCATAGGAGTTACTGTTTCAGTGTCATGGTTGAGGACGTCAGGGCTCATGGTGATGAGATCATTTCCGCAAGGTCCCCAAGCTAGTGGCAGAGCTGGGGTGCACACCCCTATGCTGACTGAGGAGGTCGTGCCCTTAACCGGCATTTCACCAGCTCCACTTCACCTTCTCCAGACAAAGACCTTTCTCACAGCTCGTTGTGACGCAGCTGTGATGTGAGTGGGACTAGTCTCCCGCGGGTACCGACTGAGTGTGGGGACGGGGGACGCTCCTGGTGGGACGGAGTTAGCCTGGAAGACGGGGATGAGCAAGCAGCCCTGTTACATCACGTGCACGAAAGATTTAGAAAGAGGCTGCCTTGGTAAAGAACCCGCCTGCAGTGCAGGAGACCCCAGTTTGCTCCCTGGGTCGGGAAGGTCCGCTGGGGAAGGGATAGGCTACCCACTCCAGTATTCTTGGGCTTCCCTGGTGGCTCAGAAGGCAGAGTCCGCCTGCAATGAGGGAGACCTGGGTTCAGGCCCTGATTTGGGAAGATCCCTGGAGGAGATCATGGCTACCCACTCCAGTGTTCTTGCCTGGAGAATCCCCATGGACAGAGGAGCCTGGTGGGCTACAGTCCATGGGATCACAAAGAATCGGACATGACTGAGCGACTAAGCCACACAGCATGAAGGCTGTGTAGATGCTGGATCGTGTCACCATTTAGCATTTCCTTAGAGAAATGTGATTTTTCAGAAAGCTCACGGTGCTGCCAATGCTCTACAAGACAGCCCTGGGACCTGCCCAGGGCCCGTCCCGTTTGGCCCTGGATGGGCTGTGCCCAGGGCGCCTGGCGCATCTTCCGTGGACGTCACGTCTCAGCGCCCAGCCCTGGTCTGGGACCCCGTCTAGCCTGGCCACGCTCCCTTTGAACATCTGGGTCGTCAGAGGTGATCCAGTCCAGCTTTGTGAGCGCTGCCCCGAGTCCCGTCGCCTGGGTCTGGGGGATGATTTCCGGCTTGTGAACGCTGGCTCTTAGAGGGGAGTGTAAGTCGTGTCGGGTTGATAGAGCCTGCCTCGTGTGAAAGGGCCACGGCTCACTTTTTCACACGTGGAAGAGGAAGGTGCTAGGGTGACTACGTGGGAACAGCTGAGCCCAAAGTGTAGGGGGGTCCCCCCTGCTGACCCCGTGAGCCAGGCATGCCGTCGGCAACCCGAGAGGTATAAAAGCGCCAGCCTCCATCCCTTGCGGATTTTGGCATCAGCCGGCCCACCGGGACCGCCCTTGCTGACGTGGTCTCCTGGGGTCTGGGTGCCCGCAGCCTTGCAGGCAGACTCGAGTCCGTCTCCTCCCTCAGGGCACGACGAGAAGGCGGAGAGCACGGTCCAGGCCGCCGCCTGCTGTGCCACGTGCAAGGAGCTCCGCCAGGTGAAGGAGACAGTGCTGCAACTGAAGCAGAAGGTACGTGCCGGGCGCGCCAGAGACCAGCGGGCGAGACAGAGGCGGGTGGCGGGGCGTCTGGGAGCAAGAAGAGTGTCCGCCACGGCTTGGCTGGGTATTCCCTGAGGTTGGCGCCAACCAGGTTTGGACTGGAGCGCTTTGCCCAGCCACCCTCGGGGCTCATTATAGTTCAACAGAACAGCGGAGGCCAGGGGTTGGTGGTGGTGGCTGTTCCGTCGCTCTGTCCTGTCCGACTCCTTTCGACCCCACAGACCGCAGCACGCCAGGCTTCCCTGTCCTTCACCAACTCCCGGAGCCTACTCAGACTCATTGAGTCAGTGATGCCATCCAACCATCTCATCCTCGGTCATCCCCTTCTCCTCCTGCCTTCAGTCTTTCCCAGCATCAGGGTCTTTTCCAATGAGTCAGCCCTTTGCATCATGTGGCCAAAGTTTTGGAGCTTCAGCTTCAGCATCAGTCTTTCCAATGAATATTCAGAGTTGATTTCCTTTCGGATGGACTGGTTTGATCTCCTTGCAGTCCAAGGGACTCTCAAGTGTCTTCTCCAGAAGCACAGTTCGAAAGCAGTGACTAGTAGAATAGACTGCTGGGTAAGGGGCCCAGGAGAATCGGAGAATGAACTGTGATTGGTGCGGCTTTTTGTGAAATGAACATCCCGACGCGTGGCCCTCTCCCGATTCTAAATAGGCTAGCGTACAGTCATCATTTGCCTGTGTTTTATCAATAGAAAACAGCTTCTTTATAAACTTCCACGGCTGGTGATGAATTTCTGTAGCAGCTTTATTTTTCACATTTAAAAGTTAGAGCCTTACGTCGGGCTCCACGCACCCGGGAAAGCAATGACTTGAGGACCTTGTGTCACCGAGGGAGAGGACTGACTCCCTTTGTCTGAGGCTCCCTCGCATGCCTGATGGACCAGATTTCTAGTAATGTAATTGCGCTGAGAGGAATGCCCCTGGGGGAGGGGGGTTAGAACCCTGAAATCCTGTTGCAAGCCCAGGTCGATGGTGTTTATTATACCTGAGGTCAGTGAATTCACCAGTCTGTCAGCAGCTCAGAAATTGCTCTTCTGCTGGTAAAACATAAACTTGCTAGTTTGTTTATTTAATTGCTTCCCCTCAAGGCTCTTAGTACATCAAAGAGGTGTGTGTGATCTGTTTAACTTTGGCATCTAGTTATTGTAAAGGGCGAAAGGGTAAGATTAGGCAGTATTGCTTTTCTGTGTTCAACAGACATGCAGGCATGTGAGATCCATAGCTTCCCGTGAAACAGGCAGGTCAGCAGGCTGAGGAGATCAGTGGCTTTGCCGGCTTGTGGTACCCAGGTGGTGAAGATCTCACAGTTTTAACAGAAGCATGTATGTGTGTGATGTTCCAGTTCCCAAATAGCTTGTAATCTGATCGACCAGGCAGAAAACCTTGTAAGTACATCGGTGTAAATTCAGAGTTCTAAATAATACTCCCCACACAGATATCCTCAGGTTGAAACTTGGATTGGTATCAGTATTTACCAAGTTGAGTCTGGAAAAGAGTTCGTGGATGAAGTTTGCATTTCATAGGCCAGAGGATTCGTGCCTGAGGGAGGCAGTTGATGAATGATGGATGTCTCAACGCCTGATGCTACCCTCTGTTTTCTTCTCTGGAGAATTAATAATCCAAAAGCTACGGAGAAGCTCTTTCTAGCCTGAGTGATTTTTAGAGTCAGTGCTGCTAAGTCTCGCTGGTTCAGAGATTCAATTGCTAGTTCACCATCTGTCTTTCCCCCTCACCTCCCTGCAGTGTTTTATGATCCATGAAAGAAGAAATGTTATGAAGAACTTGAAATTCTATGTTCCCCTTAAGGCCCTTGTGGGTGAGCTGCTCACAGATCCAGCAACAATGCTTGTTAGCCCTGCAGTGACTCTCAGGCGTGGGCTTTGGCCTGGAATTGGTCTGTCTTATACCGAATTCTCCTGAAGATGGCTCAGTGGTAAAGACTCTGCCTGCCAATGCAGGAGAACCCAGGTTCGATGCCTGGGTTGAGATAATCTCCTGGAGGTGGAAATGGCAACCCACTCCAGTATCCTTGCCTGGAGAATCCCATGGACAGAGGAGCCTGGTGAACTACGGTCCATGGGGTGGCAAAGAGTCAGACACGAGTGAGCAGCTGAACACGCACATACCGAGTTCTGTAAGCCCATTGTGGCAAGTCTGGGCTAAAGCCGACATTAAAGGAACTTCACAAGGAGCAATCCTTTTTTTTTTAAATTTTTTACCTATTTACCTCGTTTCTGGCTGCGCTGGGTCTTCGTTGCTGTGCATGGCTTTCTTTGGTTGCGGCGTGAGGGTCTCTCTTTGCAGCGGCTTCTCTTGTGGAGCACGGGCTCCAGGAAACGCGGGCTTCAGTAGTCACAGCACAGGCGCTTGTTGCCCCGCCCCCGGTGGGATCTTCCCTGACCAGGGACCGAACCCATGTCCTTCGCATTGGCAGGTGGGTTCTTACCCACCGTGCCACCCCGAACGTCCAGAGCAGCGCCTCCTTAAAGGTGCCTAGCAGAGTGTGCTGTAGTCTGCAGTTGATGAGGCGGTTTCACAGCCAGGATCCCGTTTAATTCTCACGGCGATACCCACGTTGTCAGAGAGCTGCAGTCACTGCCCGGGAGGCAGAGCAGACCCTCATTCGAGGTCTCCTGACCCCTCCTCCTGTGCTGCCGCGGGGCTGTCGGTTGCGTGTTAACCTCCTCGCACTACTGTGATGCCATCTGTTCTGTTTGAGGGAGAGCGTGGGGCAGCTGCCCACATCCACCTCGGGTCAGAAGTAGCTTACCGGGTGTCCTGGACCGTGGCCAATCCCACAGTGTAAAACCGTGGGCAGATGGGTTGAACGACACCGTGAGGGTGCAGTCAGCGAAATCCTGACCGTGGCAGACTCTGCATGGCCCCTGCCCTGGGCTCCTGATGGGCTGAGGCTGAGGACAGGAAAAGTGGGGCGGCCCTGCAGGTTAAAGCAGATTAAAAGATGCCTTGTTTTTTTTAAGTGGGCAAGACTAAACCGTAGCATCTAGGTCTGCACAGTTGGGTCATAAATTACTTTTTAAAGCACAGGAGGTGATTAAAATCAGGACAGTAGTCACTTTGGGGGGAAGGATGGGTGATTGGGTCAGGGCCTGTGGACAAAGTTCTGGTTTTTGACCTAGGTGTTCATTAAAAGGGTGTTTGTGTTATAAGATTTCACTGAGATACAGATTTGTGGGGGTTTTGTTTTGCTTTGTTTGCATACATTTTTTAAATTCATTTGTTTCTGGCCACACCAGCACACGTGGGATGTTAGTTTCCCAACCAGAACTTGAACCTGTGGCCCCTGCATTAGAAGCACAGAGTCCCAACCACCAGACCACCAGGGAAGTCCCCAGACTCTGTGCTTTTATTCTCCAATTAAAAATGCTTTTTTGAAAATGGTGTAATGATTCCATCATGTAACTTGCAGGGAGGGGTCTCAGGCCCATCAGAACACTGAAGAAAAATCTGAGCCAGGAGACCAGTTTTTTAATTTATGATGGTTTTTAATGATGCGGAGAAATTATTTTTTTAGGTTTGACTTTTTAACGAAATATAGTTGATTTACAATGTTATATTGGTTTCAAGTGTTCAACATCGTCAATATTTTTATTGGTCATATTCCATTTTAAGTTATTATGAAATATTGGCCATGTCCGCTGCGCTGCACCATGCACTATTGTAGTTTGTTTTATTCGTAGTAGTTTGTGCTTCTTTATCCCCCACCCTGTCCCTCGCCCCAGTGGTAACCGCCAGTTTGCTCTCTGTATCTGGTAGCTTTCCATCTTGTTCTATTCGTTCATTTGCTTTATGCTTTGGTTCCACCTGTAAGTGATCACAGAGAGTATCTGGCCTTCTCTCACTTATTTTACTTAGCACAGTGCTCTCCTCGTCCATCCATGTTGCTGCAAATGGCAAATTTTCATTCTTTTTTGCATTTCCAAAGAAAACAAAGGCTCAGATGGTAAACACTCTTCCTGCAATGCAGGAGATGTGGGTTCAATCCCTGGGTCGGGAAGATCCCCTGGAGAAGGGAATGGCTACCACTCCAGCATTCTTGCCTGAGAAATCCCATGGACAGAGGAGCCTCATGGGCTACAGCCCATGGGGTTGCAAAGAGGCAGATATGACTGACCGACTAACACTTCAAAAAAATACAGAAACGCTAATTCAGAAAGATACATGCCCGCCCAGCGTTCATAGCGGCGTGATTTACAATAGCCAATGGAAGCAACCTAAGTGTCGATCAGCAGACGAACAGATAAGGAAGCTGTGGCGTGTACATGTGTGCACACGCACAGACACAGTGGAAGGAGCGAGTTTTTAACAGGACCCTCGTGTCCCTGTAGCAGAGACGATCTGAGTTGAGGCCGCGTTGCTGCAGAGCAGTCAAGGGAAGCTTGCGAGTTCGGTGAACGCCTGCCGTGGCCGGTGACGGGCTGGGAGATGGTGAATGACAAGAAGGCACAGGATGAAGATTTGCCTTAAATGAGCTTCCGGTCTCAGCTGAGAAACAAGCCCACGGCGGAAGTCAGCCCACATGGCCGAGTGGGGTGGTGCCGGCAGCGGGAGCTTCAGAAGCGAGAGACCAAGGAGGTTTCCCAGGCGCGAGCAGCTTTGCAAGCCGAAGGCTCTGTTCGCTCGCTGCCTTTTGTGCCAGCAGACGGCGGCTTCTCAATGCTTTCCTCTGAGGCCTCAGTCTAGCTGCTCTGTACAATGGGTCTTCTCGGGAGGCCTGGGAAGACTAATCCGTATGAAGTGGACTGCGGGTTGCTTTGCCAATTATGAGTTATAAGAGAGGCAGCTGGGTGTTGTGGTGAGGACCACAGATTCCAGAAACAGGCGGGCACGGTTTAAGCCCTAGCCCCACTACTTTCTGGCTCTGTGACCCTGGGTAAGTGACTTAACCTGTCTGTGTCAACAGTTCTAGAAAAAGAAGATAACAGTAATACGTACTACATAGGACATCATAATCATCAAGTGAGTACGTATTTATAAAGGGCTTAGAATAGTCCCTGCCACCTAGAAAGAGCTCTGTAAATGTTCTCCAGAATATAAGAAACGTGAATTATAAGTGCTAATAAAGTGCTTTACAGACCACACCTCATTTGTCCCAATAGCCCTGTGAGGTAGGTGCATTATTATGAAGGCTAGCATGAGATACTGATATCTGTAATTCCACTGACTGATTGGAATCCACGAGAAGTGCAGACTCTTCTTGCAAGTGTGTGTGTGTGTGTCTGTGTGTGTGTGTGTGTGTAGAACGTCAAGCCAGGATTTCCAGACGACTGCCTCCACGACGCCAGCACCTTTATTTTCTGCTCGTCCTGCGGACACTTAGAGGTCTAACTGGCGGGAGCCAGGAGGTAATTACCCAGCAGGAGGTCAGCCAGGAAGCTGAGGTCGATGTTGACGGGGTCACCTCATGAACTTTACAAGGAAGCAAAGAAAGCTGGACAGGGCGTGGAGTGGGCTGGGCTTGGTTATGACATTTTCATCCAAAGACTTGCTGGTCTGGTCTGAACCTCTGGTTTTATAGACGTGAAGATGAGAACCTGGAAAGGCGAAGGGACCTACCCAGAGTCAGCCTGCTACCTACAAAC
Organism: Cervus canadensis; assembly: GCF_019320065.1. NCBI lineage: Eukaryota > Metazoa > Chordata > Mammalia > Artiodactyla > Cervidae > Cervus > Cervus canadensis. Next base: position 13,662,076 of record NC_057408.1, on the reverse strand, counting down.
AGCCAGGAGCAACCCCCACCCCCCACCCCACCCGGCAGAGCATGCGCACTGTGTCTGTGATCGTAGTTGCTGGCGATTATTAATCTGGGCGCTGAGCCAGGCACATTCAAGACTTTCATCACTTTCATCCTCCCAGCAGCCCTTCTTAGGTGGATATTATGATCCTTGTTTTATAGACGAGAAAATCAGGATCTGTAGCTTGCCAGGATCCCGCAGGTAGATCGTAGCAATTTGTTGTTCAGTGGCTCAGTCATTTTTGCAACTCCACGGCCTGCAGCGCGCCAGGCTCCCCTGTCCTCCACCATCTCCCAGAGTGTGCTCAAATTCCAGTGCATTGAGTCACTGATGCCATCCAACCATCTCATCCTCTGTCGTCCCCTTCTCCTCCTGCCCTCAATCTTTCCCAGCATCACGGTCTTTTCCAATGAGTCAGCTCTTCACATCAGGTGGCCAGAGTATTGGAGCTTCAGCATCAGTCCTTCCAATGAATATTCAGAGTTGGTTTCCTTTTCAATTGACTGGTTTGATCTCCTGCAGTCCAAGGGACCCTTAACAGTCTTCTCCAGCACCACAGCTCGAAAGTATCAATTCTTTGGCACTCAGCTTTCTTTACAGCCCAACTCTCACATTTATACATGACTACTGGAAAAACCATAGCTTTGACCTGATGGACCTTTGTTGGCAAAGTGATGTCTCTGCTTTTTAGTATGCTGTCTAGGTTTAACATAACTTTCCTTCCAGAGAGCAAGCATCTTTAATGTGACAGGACTGAGACTTAAACATAGATCTGCCTGATGCCAAAGCCCACACGTGAGATTCACATTTCCGTTTTCCTCTTGGAAGCGGATAATAACATTGCACCAGCCTTCAGAGGTCAGTGTTGCCCCCTCTGTCCTCTCATTAGAGAACTTTTGCTTATAAATTCCCTTCACTCAGGGGTTCTGACCCTCAGAAGCACAATCTGCCCTGGATTTTACACCCCTGAATCAGCTTTCTGGAAGGAAGAGGCTAGAACTGCCATTTACCAAGCACTTAGTATGGATTCCCCTGGTGGCTCAGACAGTAAAGAATCTGCCTACAATGCAAGAGATCTGGGTTCAATCCCTGGGTGGAGAAGATCCCCTGGAAAAGGAAATGGCCACCCACTCCTGTATTCTTGCCTGGAGAATCCCGTGGACAGAGGAGCCTGGTGGACTGCAGTCCAGGAGGTCACAGACAGTCAGACACAGCTGAGCGACGGACACTTTCACTCCCACTTATATGTTCCAGCTCCTCTCCTGGGCACCTTTACACACTGGTGTAATCCTCCCAGTTCTAATGGCGGATGTTTCCCATGAGGAAATGGGCGTTCAAAGCATTTAGTTCTTACCAAAGGTCTCACTGATTCCTGGCCTTGAGGAATGCAAAAATCATTCATGTCTGAGGTTCCTCTGGCTTCTCGTAGAATGAGCCCCTGAAATCTGAGAGAGAGAGAGAGCAGGAGATCCAACCAGTCCATCCTAAAGGAAATCAGTCCTGAATATTCATTGGAAGGACTGATGCTGAAGCTGAAACTCCAATACTTTGGCCACCTGATGCAAAGAACCAACTCATTTGAAAAGACCCTGATGCTGGGAAAGATTGAAGGCGGGAGGAGAAGGGGACGACAGAGGATGAGGTGGTTGGATGACATCACCGACTCAATGTACATGAGTTTGAGCAAGCTCTGGGAGTTGGTGATGGACAGGGAGGCCTGGCATGCTGCAGTCCAAGGGGTCACAGAGTCGGACACAACTGAGCGACTGAACTGAACTGAACTGAGCGGGCGGGGTGGGGGTGGGGAGGGGGGCACAAAGTATTTTAAGACCTTGTCTCAGAAGGCACACACCGTTGCTTTTGTCTTTTTCTGTTCATTAGGCACCTAAGCACAGCGGGTGGAAATTTAGTATTCACCTTTTAAAGGGCCTCCCTGGTGGCTCAGATGGTAAAAAAAATCTGCCTGCAATGCAGAAGACCCGCATTCAATCCCTGGGTTGGGAAAGATCCCCTAGAGAAGGGAAAGGCTACCCACTCCAGTATTCTTGCCTGGAGAATTCCATGGACAGAGGAGCCTGGCGGGCTACAGTCCATGGGGTCGCAAAGAGTCGGACACGACTGAGCGACTCATACTTTTAACGGCAGGAGCGCCCTGACATTTGGGGACATGTTTTAAAACCGTCACAGTCGCTGTTTCCCAACCAGCTGATCCTGCAGGTGACCTGTGAGCCATGTTTTCCTGGCTCCCACGGCTGAGATCTTTCAGAGCCGGGACCATGCCTTGGTCACCGTGGTCGCCTTAGAACCAAGCACGGTGCCTGGCGTGTAGTAGTTTCTCAAATATTTGATACATAAAGAGCTTAACAAGCTGAAAGCCTGAAGCAGATCGACTGTGTTAATTATGATATTCATGAGTTCAGTGATATTCAGGCAGACTGGAGCCGATCCAGGGTCACCCTAACTAGGCAGCTGAGCGATTTCAGGCAAGTTGTGTTGACTGGAAGGCCTCTGGGTTTAGAAGGAGGATCTCTCCAGCCCTTCTGGCTCTGACGGGTTTGGATAAGGGGAAAGGAGCCAGGACAGGCTGTGAAGCCTCTGCAGACCACACGAGCGCAGCACGCGGCCGCCTGCAGTGGGGCTGGCACCGTCTCCTGACCCAGGTCCCTCTTCTCGTTGCAGGTTGCCCTGCTCCCCAACAGCGCTGCCGACCTGGGCAAGTACATCACTGGTCACAAGGCGCTGGCCTCAAATGCCTACCTTCCAGGTCCTCCTGGCCTGCCTGGGGGCCAGGGCCCCCCTGGTGAGTATGAACATGAATGTGAGCGTCACTCAGCTGTGTCCGACTCTTTGCAAGTCCATGGACAGTCTGTGGAATTCTCCAGGCCAGAATACGGGAGTAGGCAGCCTTTCCCTTCTCCGGGGGATCTTTCCAACCCAGGAATCGAAGCCAGGTCTCCCACATTGCAGGCAGATTCTTTACCAGCTGAGCCACCAGGGAAGTGAGTGTGAAGAGGAGCATGAAAGGGTGGTGGGTTCACCAGCCAGAGCCTGCCAGGAGCTCACGTTCAGTGGGGATGGGGCGGAGTTCTTCAGCTTCCATGGGTGGGAGCAGAAGCCAGGGTCCAGGGAACTCACACACCTGTGAGCCAAGAAATGGACAAACCTGAGAAACCCTCATAACCAACAGTCATCAGGGGAAAAGGCATCGTCCTGAACTGGACCAGAGTCTTAAAGATCATTATTAAGTTACAGGGAAACAAAATGAAAACCATTTTTAACACTAGCATGTGTGAATGTCGGATGGTGTACTGAACACCTCTGGGCTCATCACCTGCTCTCACTCACGTTTCATGGCCAGCCTCAGGCCACTGTTTTCCAATCCTCTCTCCTCCTCCTCCTATTATTTGTGAACACATGTACATTGATATTTATTTTTATATCTGTCTCTATGCTTCACTTTATTAAGTCACCCTCACTGAGATACAATTCTGTACAGTAAAATGTACACAAGTCCCAGTCGGACAAGTTTTCATATATGCCTGCACTGCGTGCGTGCCCCATCCCTTCAGTCCTGTCCGACTCTGCAATCCTATGAGCTGCAGCCCGCCAGGCTCCTCTGTCCATGGGATTCTCCAGGCAAGAACACTGGAGTGGTTGCCATTTCCTCCTCCAGGCGATCTTCCCGACCCAGGGATGGACCCCGCGTCTCCTGCGCCGTCTTTGTCTCAGGCCGATTCTTTACTGCTGAGCCAGTGGGGAAGCCCTGCGTGCACCCTGTCTCAAGCCCTCACTAAGCACCACCATGTATCTGGTCTACATCCAGATATAGGAGCTTCCCATCACCCCCAGAAAGTGCCCTGTGCCCTTGACAATCTGCATCCTCGGCTCTAGGTAACCACCAACCTGCTTTCTGTCGCTGCAGTTTTGTCTGTTCCAGAACTTCGTGAAAAGGAATCTATTCTTTTGTCTGGCTTCTTCAGCATACTGTTTTGGAGATTCCCCCCGTACGCTGAAGAAAATCCCAAACATCCTGTCTTTCCATCGGGAAATACACAACAAGAACTGAAAACAGTGACAGGACGTTTTCTCTTTTATTATGAGTCTCTCCATAGATAGATCAGTATTTTTTTCCCCATACTAGTGGAGGAAATATTACTAGGGTTAGCAAATGTTCTGAGACTTGGACATCTTATCCCCGCGGCTCATCGTTTAGCAGTGAGCTGGGTGTTGTGAGTGACCTCCTGACATTTTAATGGGGACAACAAAGCACACGGAATTAAAGCAAGCAGAATAAAGCAGTCCCTGTCTGCCCCCAAGTAAAGAGTTCATGTGCTTCCAGCAGTGGAAGCTTAAAGAAGAGACAGATCAGTGTAGCCTGCAGTGATCGGGGGACTTGGGGCTCAAGCTGGACGTGGACGGACATGAAAGGTAGGACCATGGAAGGACATGGACAGGTTTTAGGATGGAAGGTCAGCAGCAACATTGGCTCAAAACGCTTTCTAAACTGTGTGTTTTCTTCTCCACTAATATCTTCATCTCCCAGTTTCCATCAAAACCCAGACTCCTGGGGCTCCATCTGTACAGAGACCAGAAGCTGGTCCAAGACTTTGGTTTCTCCCCTTGTTCATTCCCTTGACTTCTTTCCCCCAGCAGACACCACACACAAGCAGCCTCTCGCTGCTCCTGAGTAAGCTTGGGTCCCTTCTTATAAACAGATTCTCAGCACGGTGTTGTCCGCCCTTCTCTACGGAAATCTCCTTCCTCTGCTTCCCTGGAGAAAGTTCATCCCAGGCCAGTCTGCATGTCACTCCAACACGGACATTCGAGGAACAGGGGAGCTGCTGGCCTCTTTCTTCCTGATGAATGACTTGCGGGCTTTCCACACCAGTCCTGCCTTCTGGTTCCTAGCATCATGTGGGCTGCCCGGGGGCCTTGCCGGGGCGGAGAGTCGCTGAGGACTCGCTTGGGCAGTGCCCTTGCTTTCTCCTCCAGTCCTATTTCCTTCTCCCTCCTGGCTTCTAGCAGCGTGCTGTGTGATGCTGTCCACTGCGATGTGTTAGGGCAGCTAGAGGGAGAACTGGACTCTCTTCCCCTTAACTGACAGTCCAGTCCTGAAGTCTGATGAATCACAGCCTGGGGCGCCAAGCCAGGAAGCTCCACTAGGTTGGAGTCCTCTGGCTTTGGTGTGGCGTGGTGGCTGCTCGCCGCCCCTCCCTGTGACATAGAAGGTGCTGGCATTTGCTCATCAAAGCCCCACAGTTTAAAGGCACCTGACGCGGTGATCTCTAAAGCTCATTGATTGCCTAAATGAAGGTAAGATATGATCTCCAGCCTGTCCTTGTGTTTTTAGAGGTGAAGTATTTTGTTATGAGAGGGAGCTGGTCTCCTTCCCAGGTAAACTCTTTCAAGGATGTACCTGGAACCAGCATTTAGAGGAGGGGGTGGGGGGGGTGGTGAGACATACTTGGATGGAATAATTAAGTCTTTAATGTTGGCTTAATTATTTCGTGAGCTAGAAAAGACTTCCCAAATATGCTAAGTCTGAAGTCTCTGGGGGTTTTTTGTTTTGTTTTCCAGTGCCTGAAAGTCATTCCATTCTATCACTGTGTTCTGCCAATTGTAGGAGCCGTGTACCATCAAAAAGGAGCTCCTGTGTGCATTTGAAAGAGAGGAATCAGTGTAGCGCTCAGGAACACATGCCCGAGAAATAGTGGCAGCGCGGCAGCCAGCCCAGCCCCTTCGTTAAAGTCATTTGATGTGAAACATCTACCGAACAGCCTTTTCTGTACCTGGGCTTCTCTGAGAGCGTGCTGACAATTAAAGTATAACCATGCCCACATAAAGTTGACCGTCTAAAACGGGGTTAAAACACAGCATCCTTCCCTCTGCTAAAGAATGAAGTTGGACCCTTGCTTTCTACCGTATACAAAATGGATTAAAAACCTAAATGTAAGACCTGAGACTATAAAACTCCTAGGAGAAAACATAGGTGAGAACTTTCACGACCTTGGCAATGATTTCTTGCATATGATACCAGAAGCACAGTGACAAAAGCAAAACTAGAGCTGAAATTCTCCCATTTGTTCAGGCAAACTGTCTTCCTCTTGCACCTTTAATATGGGTTGTTATCTTAAAGTCCCTGTGTGATAACCCTAACATCTGGGTTGCCTCTGAGTCTGATTCTGTTGATTGCTGTATTTCTTGAATTGTTTGATTTTGTTGTTTGATTTTGAGGAGTGTAGTCTGGAGTTGTTTAATTTTGAGGAGAGTGGTTTTATTTGGGTGTTGGTTTGAGCTTTTTATAATGTGCCTTAAAATTTTGCTCTGAATGCCAGATACTGTTTGCAGAGGAACAGTGAAGACTGGGTATGTAGTAATTACTCCCGGAGACGGGTACGCGGGCTGCGCGCACGAAGAGTTGGGTCAGTTTAATGAATAACTGAGGGGTTTGGGTGTGTTGTCACTGACTCTACCTCTACCGTGGTCTCCAAGTTTTCAGATTCCTTCGATGGTAGGATACTGTTACTTTGGTGAGGGGCGAGCAGCGGGTACGCAGTTGTTTTACGGGCTTCCCTGGTGGCTCAGATGGTGAAGAATCTGCCTGCAGTGCCGGAGATGCAGGTTCAGTCGCTGGGGTGGGCAGATCCCCTGGAGAAGGAAATGGCAACCCACTCCAGTTTTCTCGCCTGGGAAATCACATGGACAGAGGAGCCCTGCTGGCTACAGTCCATGGGATCACACAAGATTCGGACACGACCTAGCAGCTAAACAACAGCCCAACTGCTCTCTGAGGCAGATTCTTATTAACCCTGCTTTACAGATGAGGATCGAAGGTTCACAGAGGTCAGGCAGCTTGTCCACGATTCAAAGGCAGGCCCCCCTGTGGTTGAAACCTGTACCCCAGCCACTCCCCAGCTGCATTGACCACTGCCCTGCAGGGATGGGGGGATTCCGAGGGCAGATGGTCCCAAGACTGGTGAAATTAAAGAGCTTAAAGGAGGTGAAAGATGTTGAAGAGGTGAAATGGTCACTGATTGGATGAGGAGCTTATGGAAATAGAGGAATTTATAGGAAGACTCCCAAGTTTCTGGCTTGAACGGATGGGGATGGGAGGTCCATGAAAGGAGTAGGAAGTCTGAGTCGGTTGGCTGAATGCCTGAGACTAACACATTGTCAGTCAACAGTATTTCAATACAAGAAATGTTTTAGAGAAAGAATGGGGATGGACGGCAATTTCTGGTCATGTTCAAAATGCCTATGGGACATCTCAGTGGAGAGATCAGAAGGCAAAGGTCAGAGTGCAAAGAGAAACGGCTGCAAGGGGCGCCTGGACTGTCAGCCAGCCAGAGTCCTCATCCTCCTCCCGGGCTGTGGACTAACGAGGTGCTCTTTGATTGCAGGCTCTCCAGGACCGAAGGGGAGTCCCGGCTTCCCGGGGATCCCAGGCCCCCCCGGGCAGCCTGGCCCGCGGGGCTCGATGGGACCCGTGGGACCATCTCCCGACCTGTCCCACATTAAGCAAGGCCGGAGGGGCCCTGTGGTCAGTATTTCATCAGAGCTCCCACCTGTGGTTGGGGAACGCGCATTCCTTCTGCTAAACGAGGTCCCTTTGCCTTGTAGGGTCCACCAGGCGCCCCAGGAAGAGATGGCTCTAAGGTAAGTCTTCCGAGTGGTCCTTACACGCCTTGGGTCCTCAGTCACCGCCTCCTTGCAGGCATCACCTGGAGCTTCTATATGGTTCACTCTCCCCCTTTGCATGTGGCCAAGTTGAGACACAGATATACTTTTTGTCCCCAAAGCTGGGAGGAAAATCTAAAAAGCCATTTTCTTAAGATATGGAACAACCATAATAACAAAAACAGCCGCAAAAACCACTTGGAAGAAAAAACGACCCCTATAAACGTTAAACCTCCTGGTTGTCATGGTAGCATGTTTTTCTATTTAGCCAGGCTTCTCTGTGGGGCTGTTTTACGTGTGTTCCTAATTTCTTTGCTGTGTTTAAGTCAAGAACAGGAGAAGCTCCAGTCTCTGCAAGTGGGTGGTTTCGCTCTGGGGGACTGCCTGCCCCACCGGCCTCATAAAGTCAGTGTGAGTTACTTTAGATGCTTCTAAGCTATTCCACACGCTGCCTGGAAATACCAGCTTCCCTCCTTTCAGATCTGGTTGGAAAACACATGGCCTTGGGGGAAATGGAAATGAGAGGCACTTGACTCAAGCCTTTCGGTTGAGAGCAGCGGCCCCAAGAGTGCAGCGGGAAGCTGACGTTTGCTTCCCATAGGAGAGACTTGCTGTCTTGTGCGGGGAGATGGTAGTGGTGGGGTCTAAATGGAGGCAGGGGTGGTGGCACCCGTGTGGTCCAGACGCTAACCCTGACCCTTCTGTTTTCAGGGGGAAAGAGGTGCACCAGGTCCCAGAGGGTCTCCAGTAAGTAGCCCCGCCTGTCTTCCTTCCCCAGGGCAGTGCGCTCAGGGCTCCCTCTCAGGGGAGCCTTCCTAGTTGGTCTTGTTAGCAACAGCCGGCCCCTTGCAGCTGTGGCTCAGCCCCGCCACAGAGAGCTCCGTGGTTACAGGAAGAATCACACCAGCCTTTTGCAGCTGGTTGAGTTTTACAAATCCACTTCCTGGGGGCGGGGCGGGGGGGGTTGTTTGTTTGCTTTTCTCACGGCTAATCTTTATTTGTGCTTCCCTGCTGGCTCATCGGTAAAAAATCCACCTGCCAATGCAGGAGACGTGGGTTCGATCCCTTGGTTTGGAAGACCCCCTGGAGAAAGGGAATGGTTACCCACTCCTGTGTTCTTGCCTGGAGAATTCCATGGACAGCAGAACTTAGCGGGCTACAGTCCATGGGGTGGCCAAAGACTTGGACACGACTTAGCGACGAAGCAGCAATCACGACAATCTTTATTTGGAATGTCTAAGGTTCAAAACCCTAGTATGTCCTAAGTCTGTTTCCAGGTGTGTCTTACACCATTGGAAGTGGCAGAGCTGAGGTTCAAATCCAAGAGAACCGCAGCCTCTTACCCACTGCTCTCCACCTCCCAGGGCTCTTTGGAAGCTAGCCTAGGAGGGGCACTCTCAGATTCCATCATTCTACCAGATTTGACGGAGCCTGAGAGCTAGGAGAAGCCCGTGTGCCGCCAGCGCGCATCCGGGAGGCAAAGGAACACAGGGCGGCATCCGCCAGCTGCTGTTTACGGGCCTGACGTTTCCCCAGCAGATGGCAGGGCAGCGACCACGGCGCCCCCGGAAGCCCTGGGTCAGCCGAGGGGTGGGTCTCTGGTCGTCTGGTTTGACCCCTCTCTCCTGTGCAGGGACCCCCCGGTTCTTTCGACTTCCTGCTGATCGTGCTGGCGGAAATCCGTAACGACATCACCGAACTGCAGGAGAAGGTGTTTGGGCACCGGACTCACCCTTCAGCAGAGGAGTTCCCGTTACCTCAGGAATTTTCCAGCTCTCTGGAGACCCTGGACGTGGGATCCGGAGATGACTCCCCAGGAAGAACTGAGACAAGAGACTTGGGAGCCCCCAGAGACTTCTATCCTTAGTGCATCCCACATCTTCATGCCAAAGGAAGAGTGTTTTCCCCTGCAGTGAAGTTCTCCAAAGAACAAAATCAAAACATCCCTGGAGACCTAAAAAAAGATACATTTTTTATTTTCTTTACTCTTTCCCTTTCTTCTTCCTACTTCTCGTCTTCCAGACACTGTTTCCAGAATCTCCTGCTAGACATCCTAAAGACACCAGGAATGAAATGATTGATTTCAGTGCTTCCCCTGGAGAATCTACAGGGCAACTTTTATTTGAATTCCTTCTTTTCCAGGGACTTCTAATTTCTGAATTAGGTACTCACATTATCTTAAAATTTGGCAGAGTATCAAAAAGGGGGGAAGAGTTCTAAGAAAATGTGACTTTCAGTTCAGTTCAGTTTCTCAGTCATGTCGGACTCTTTGCGACCCCATGAATCGTAGCACGCCAGGCCTCCCTGTCCATCACCAACTGCTGGAGTTTACTCAAACTCATGTCCATTGAGTCAGTGACACCATCCAACCATCTCATCCTCTGTTGTCCCCTTCTCCTGCCCTCAATCTTTCCCAGCATCAGGGTCTTTTCCAGTGAGTCAACTCTTTGCATCAGGTAGCCAAAGTACTGGAGTTTCAGCTTCAGCATCAGTCCTTCCAGTGAACACCCAGGACTGATCTCCTTTAGGATGGACTGGTTGGATCTCCTTGCAGTCCAAGGGACTCTCAGAGTCTTCTCCAACACCACAGTTCAAAAGCGTCCATTCTTTGTGCTCAGCTTTCTTCACAGTCCAATCTCACATCCATACTGACTACTGGAAAAACCATAGCCTTGACTAGACGAACCTTTGTCAGCAAAGTAATGTCTGCTTTTTAATATGCTGTCTAGGTTGGTCATAACTTTTCTTCCAAGGAGCAAGCATCTTTTAATTTCATGGCTGCGATCACCATCCGCAGTGATTTTGGAGCCCCAAAAAATAGTCTCTCACTGTTTCCTCATCTATTTGCCATGAAGTGATGGGACCAGAGGCCATGATCTTAGTTTTCTGAATGTTGAGCTTTAAGCCAACTTTTTCACTCTCCTCTTTCACTTTCAACAAGAGGCTCTTTAGTTCTTCTTCACTTTCTGCCATAAGGGTGGTATTATCTGCATATCTGAGGTTATTGATATTTCTCCTGGCAATCTTGATTCCAGCTTGTGCTTTATCCAGCCCAGCGTTTCTCATGATGTACTCTGCATATAAGTTAAATAAGCAGGGTGACAATATACAGCCTTGATGTAGTCCTTTCCCAGTTTGGAACCAGTCTGTTGTTCCATGTCCAGTTCTAACTGTTGCTTCCTGACCTGCATACAGGTTTCTCAGGAGGCAGGTCAGGTGGTCTGGTATTCCCATCTCTTTCAGAATTTTCCACAGTTTGTTGTGATCCACACAGTCAAAAGCTTTGGCATAGTCAATAAAGCAGAAGTAGATGATTTTATGGAACTCTCTTGCTTTTTCAATGATCCAACATATGTTGGCAATTTGATCTCTGGTTCCTCTGCCTTTTCTAAATCCAACTTGAACATCTGGAAGTTCACTGTTCATGTCCTGTTGATGCCTGGGTTAGGGAATTTTGAGCATTACTTTGCTAGCATGTGAGATTAGTGCAATCATGTGGTAGTTCGAGCATCCTTTGGCATTGCCTTTCTTTGGGATGGGAATGAAAACTGACCTTCTCTAGTCCTGTGGCCACTGCTGTGTTTCCCACATTTGCTGGCATATTGAGTGCAGTACTTTCACAGCATCATTTAGGATTTGAAATAGCTCAACTGGAATTCCATCACCTCCACTAGCTTTGTTCATAGTGATGCTTCCTAAGGCTCACTTGACTTCACATTCCAGGATGTCTGGCTCTAGGTGAGTGATCACAACATCGTGGTTATCTGGGTCATGAAGATCTTTTTTGTATAGTTCTTTGTATTATTGCCACCTCTTCTTAATGTCTTCTGCTTCTGTTAGGTCCATACCATTTCTGTCCTTTGTTGAGCCCATCTTTGCATGAAAAGTTCCCTTGGTATCTCTAATTTTCTTGAAGAGATCTCTAGTCTTTCCCATCCTATTGTTTTCTTCTGTTTCTTTGCACTGATCACTGAGGAAGGCTTTCTTATCTCTCCTTGCTATTCTTTGGAACTCTGCATTCAATGGGTATATCTTTCCTTTTCTCCTTTGCCTTTCACTTCTCTTCTTTTCATAGCTATTTGTAAGGCCTCCTCAGACAACCATTTTGCCTTTTTGCATTTCTTTTTCTTGGAGACGATCCTGATCCCTGCCTCCTGTACAGTGTCACAAACCTCTGTCCATAGTTCTTCAGGCACTCTATCAGATCGAATCCCTTGAATCTATTTGTCAATTCCACTGTATGATTGTAAGGGATTTGATTTAGGTCATACCTGAATGGTTTAGTGGTTTTCCCTACTTTCTTCAGTTTAAGTCTGAATTTGGCAATAAGAAGTTCATGATCTGAGCCACAGTCAGCTCCTGGTCTTGTTTTTGCTGACCATATAGAGCTTCTCCATCTTTGACTGCAAAGAATGTAATCAACCAGATTTCAGTGTTGACCATCTGGTGATGTCCATGTGTAGAGTCTTCTCTTGTGTTGTTGGGAGAGGGTGTTTGCTGTGACCACTGCGCTCTCTTGGCAAAATGCTGCTAGCCTTTGCCTGCTTCATTCCGTACTCCAAGGCCAAATTTGCCTGTTATTCTAGGTGTTTCTTGCCTTCCTACTTTTGCATTCCAGTCCCCTGTAATGAAAAGGACATCTTTTGGGGGTGTTAGTTCTAGAAGGTCTTGTAGGTCTTCATAGAATCGTTCAACTTCAGCTTCTTCAGCATTACTGGTTGGGGCATAGACTTGGATTACTGTGATATTGAATGATTTGCCTTGGAAACAAACAGAGATCATTCTCTTGTTTTTGAGATTGCACCGAAGTACTGCATTTCGGACTCTCTTGTTGACCATGATGGCTACTCCATTTCTTCTAAGGAATTCTTGCCCACAGTAGTAGATATAATGGTCAGCTGAGTTAAATTCACCCATTCCCATCCATTTTAGTTCACTGATTCCTAAAAATGTCTTGCCAACTCCTGTTTGACCACTTCCAACTTGCCTTGATTCATGGACCTATTCAAGGTTCCTATGCAATATTGCTCTTTACAGCATTGGACTTTACTTCCATCACCAGTCAAATCCACAACTGGGTGTTGTTTTTGCTTTCGCAACATCTCTTCATTCTTTTTGGAGTTATTTCTCCACTAATCTCCTGTAGCATATTGGGCATCTACCAACCTGGGGAGTTCATCTTTCAGTGTCCTATCTTTTTGACTTTTCATATTGTTCATGGGATTCCCAAGGCAAGAATACTGAAGTGGCTTGCTCTTCCCTTCTCCAGTAGACCATGTTTTGTCAAAACTCTCCACCATGACCCATCCATCTTGGGTGGCCCTACATGGCATGGCTTACTTTCATTGAATTAGACAAGGCTGTGGGCCATGTGATCAGATTGGTTAGTTTTCTGTGATTGTGGTTTTCAGTCTGTCTGCCCTCTGATGGAGAAGGATAAGAGGCTCATGGAAGCTTCCTGATGGGAGAGACTGACTGAGAGGGAAACTGGGTCTTGTTCTGATGGGCAGGGCCATGCTCAGTAGATCTTTAATCCAATTTTCTGGTGAAGGGCGGGGCTGTGTTCCCTCTCTGTTACTTGACCTGGGGCCAAGCTGCGGTGGTGGTAATGAAGATAGTGTCACCTCCCTCAAAAGGCCCCATGCAGGCACTGCCCCACTCAGCGCCCCCAGCCCTGCAGCAGGCCACCGCAGACCCACGCCTCCGCCGGAGACTCCTGGACACTCAGGCGAGTCTGGGTCAGTCTCCTGTGGGGTCACGGCTCCTTTCTCCTGGGTCCTGGTGCACAAGGTCTGCTGTGCCTCCAGGCGTCTATTCCCCAGTCCTGTGTGTAAGTTCTGGCGGCTCTGTGGCGGGTGAATGGCAACCTCCTCCAAGAGGGCTTCTGCCATGCCCAGGTCTGCTGCAGCAGAGCCCCCGCCCCTGCGGCAGGCCACCGCTGACCCGGACCTCCTCAGGAGGTGCTCACACACAGCTCTGTCTCAGTCTTGGGGGGTCCCTGGGTCCTGGTGCCCTTGTTTGAGCTCTCTGAGCATCTCTGGCGGGAATGGGGTTTGTTTCTTCACCCCCCTACCATCTTGCTGGGGCTTCTCCTTTGCCCTTGGACATGGGATATCTCCTCACAGTCATTCCAGAATTAGTTTACTTATTTAAAAAAATATATAGATGCATGTCCCAAAATAGACCATTACACCTCCATATCAAAATTAACCATTTTCAGTGAAAAGGGGGAGATGACAACATATATTTACCTCAGTGGATGATTCTTTTTCCTTGTCAATCTGACAGATGTAACATATTCTATCCTCCTACCCAACCTTGTTTACCCGAGTTCCATCCCTGGGTCAGGAAGATCCCCTGGAGAAGAGAATGGCAGCCCACTCCAGTATTCTTGCCCGGAGAATCCCATGGACTGAGGAACTTGGCGGGCTACAGTCCATGGGATTGCAAAGAGTTTCACATAACTGGGCAACTAATACTTGAGTAATTTTGATTAAAGAGAGAAGAGGAGTGGAGACTAGATGGAGAAAAATCAGTCCCATACAGACTGCCCTGTAAGCGGCCACAAATTAACACTCAGATACGACTGTTAAGGGCTTCCCAGGTGGCGCTAGTGGTAAAGAACCCACCTGCCAATGCAGGAGATGTCAGAGGTGCAGGTTTGATCCCTGGGTTGGGAAGAACCCCTAGAGGAGGGCATGGCAACCCACTCCAGTATTCCTGCCTGGAGAACCCCACGGACAGAGGAGCCTCGTGAGCTACTTGTCCTTGGGGTCGCACAGAGTCAGACACGACTGAAGCAGTTTATCACACACGCGTGTGGTTGTTAAGGGTTCATATGCTACACTTGTCTATGACTATCCTATTCAAAGAAGAAAATTACTCTCACTGTAGGAATAAATCCTGTTTTCAAGATAAAAAGTGAGTGACTGCAGTGCCCTGGCTCACATAAGAACAGTGAGTTTCTGGTTTGCCAGGGCATTTTAAAGCTGTTGGGCTGGCCAAAAAGTTCCTGAATGTTGGAGAAATTTCTGGCCAACCCGATATTTGATCAAATGAGTGGGCTTGTTTAGTAAATCACAAGATTATTTGTTAAATAAAGGTACCTGACCCTTGGGGAGAGGTGCAGAGTTTCCTGGCTGTGAACCGGTGCCCACCAGATGCCTTTAGGCTGTGATCCAGGTTCACTCAATGGACAGCAGATCTCAAGGCTGGAAGGAGGTTGCTTGGCTTCAGTTGTTGGCCTGGGAGTGGGGTGATGGTTAGGGGTAGAGAGGAGAACCTTGGGCAGGGGCACCTCTGCGTCACAGAAGCAGGTAAACTGAGGGCTTCCCTGGTGGCTCAGCTGGTAAAGAATCCACCTGCAATACAGGAGACCCCAGTTCCATTCCTGGGTCAGGAAGTGCCCCTGGAGAAGGGACAGGCTCCCCACTCCAGTTTTCCTGGGCTTCCCCAGTGGCTCAGATGGTAAAGAATCTGCCTGCATGCGGGAGACCCAGGTTTGACCCCTGGGTTGGGAAGATCCCCTGGAGGACGGCATGGCAACCCACTGCAGTATTCTCGCCTGGAGAATCCCCATGGACAGAGGGGGCTGGCGGGCCACAGTCCATGGGGTCACAAAGAGTCAGACGCAACTGAGCAATGAAGCACAGGAATTAGAAGCCCTTGTCTGGGGCCAGCCAAGCTTGCCAGCATATTGAAAATAATACATAATTGAAAGATCTCTTGAATGGGGAGTGGAAAAACAACAGTCTTCCTCGTTTGCCAAAAATTTCCTTCCCACCCTTCCCATTTTTCCTTAATTTTCCATAATTTAGTCCAAGTTCCAGTTCTTGTAGGTCTTCTCGCTTTCCCCTCCCCAGCAAACACAGGAAGCTGTTGGAAACTATATTCCCAAAGCTCCCCTGGAGTCGTGTTTGCTCTTACACCTCTGGGTCCTAGAGGGACCCACATTCTGGAAACGGCTTTCTCTGGATCCCCAGGAGCAAGTGCTCAAGGGGCCCACAGGAGTGTCTGCTCCTTTGGAATGTTGTTGGGGGAGCTCGTGGCCTTAAGGGGCAGCTTACAGGTTCCTTCATATCTGCTTTGTCGTTTGACACCCAGGATGGTATTTCATGGACCTGTTCAGGAGACCTCTGCCCATGTGTTGAGCATCACATGAGACCTCTGCCCATGTGTTGAGCATCACATGAGACCACTGTTACAGCTTCTCTTTGCTCGTGTTCCCATTTCTCACCCCGCAGTGTCCCCCAGAATTTCCCGGTGGTTTGTGTTTAATTTTCTTTCTTCATCTCCTTTAACGCCGCCATCATTTCACTCTCCTGGGAAAGCTTGTTTAAAGACAATCATGGCGGCTGTTCCTATTGCCACTTCTCAGTCTTCCTTCAGAACGACAGGAAGGGCTACGTGTGCAAATCTGAAGTGACACCAGCCTTCCTTCCCTCGTCCCCACCCTGTTAGAAACAGGGTCCGTCAGCCAGCCGGTGGCCGAGTTTTTCACCAGCACATGACTCCTCTGTTCCTTCCCTGCACCAAGTCCCTGGCGGCTGTCCACCCCAGCGCTCCAGCTGAACGCAGACGCCTCCTCAGAGCTCCTTTCCTGGAGTCCCTGCTGCCCCCGTCAGTCTCTCCAGAACCTAACCTTCACAGCAGGAGCCCTCACCCAGCCCGGGTTCCCAGAGATGAACTCAGCAGATGTTGATTCCCATCTGGAATGTATTTAATGTTTGCCTGCTTGTGGAACGCAGTATTTAAAGTGTGTGGATGGATGAATGCTAAAAAAAAAAAAAAATTATGCATAGGCTCTGAGAGAAATGAGCTTCATCTTTGATTTTTTTAATGAGGAATTTTATTACCTTTTAAACAGTGAACTGTATGTAGAAATACTTTTTTTCCTTCTATATTATTGAGTACTCAAAATGCAACTAAATTGCGTGTTTGGCCAAAAGCTGGGATAATATATTAATGGAATGAATGGAATAACAGAATGAATGGAAGGTGGAAATATCTGGGATTTATGAGATAATTATGAATAGTATTTTCTAGCAAAATACACAATAACCTGTATTTTATCATCTCAATCTGCTGGATTGGACAACTTGTAAAATAATTATTTATCCTCAGATTTCCAAAGCTTGGACTACTACCATAAGATAAAATATATACTCTGTATACCCAAATTATATTTTTCAAAGATAAGATATAATAATGCATTGTTATTCCTAATGTATCTTTTAGCTATGGATGGAAAACCAAAGCTTCACTGTCTAAACAGGACTTCTGCTTAGAACCTAATAGAATAGGCTTTCGGGGGGGTGGGGGGGAGGGGGCATAAAATTTGTTAGTCTGAGTAATCTGCTTTGTGTTTCATGGAGGGAAAGGTCTTTCCCAGAAATGTTGACTTCAGTTTTTTGCACTCTGATAACTAGAACTTAGAATAGGACTTTATAGATTGGCTCTGTTTCAGAAAGCAATGGACATAAAATTCTCCTATCCAAAATAGGAGGGGGTACATTTTAGTTTAAGAAAATCCTCCTTCCTTTCCAATTGCAGAGGGAGACATTACAAGCTTCACAATGCCAAAGCCTGGGGCAGTGCTAAAGGAATGCAGTCTTGTCTGTCCTGTGTTAATTCTAACACCTGCCACGGAATGAACTGGCCAACTAAAGTCATTTCTACCGTATAAACTCAGACAAGTGGGTTTCACAGCCAAGCAGGCAAATAACAAGTGCACGTTGGTGTTTGGTGTGGGGGAGGGGGAGTGTCACTCCACCAATACCAGCAGAGGGCCCCTGACTGTGGCTGTGGTTTGACTGTTGGCCCCCGAAGCCTGCCGCCAGGCACACACAGGACGGTATGCTTCATGACTGGGTGCCCGGCATCTCCCTGGGTTGACAGAAGATCCCTCCTCACTTCCCCCGTCCCCCACTCCAGCCTGTCACAGAGCAGCCTCAGTGTGTAACCTTAACATCTTTCAGATAACCTTCCCTGAAAAGAAAATTTATCCACAGGAATCCAGGCCAAACAACTAGTAGAATAGAGCCATCTCAAGTTTTTAATAATGAGTTCAGGGAAACAGAAATTTTCCTGGCACAGTCAGCATGTATGTTTCACAAGAAATCAAAAAATAATTTTCCATTTGAGAAAAAAAAACATGACTGTAATTGTTAAAGCATAAAACCTTGGACTTCACATGCTCCTGCAACAAATACCGCCTTAGAGATATCCTAGAAAAGACAGACCCTTTTACACATCCCCCCCAGGGGCCTCACGTTCTTTCTGTGAGATCCTCAAAGCAAGCACCCCGGGGAATTCCGTGTGTGTTGTGACTCCATTTTTATTTCCATTGCCTAGCCATATACTTCAGTAGCTGTGTTCATTATTTATAACAGGTCCATATAACAGTTGAGCTAGTATTCAGTTATGGATGTGATACTATGAAGTGTTTTTGGTAAGATTATATATGCCTAATAACAAAGTTATTTTTCTTACATGGTTGTACTGTGTTTTGTCTTGACACCCAGTCCTGAAGAAGTCTGCATGCAAGGTGATGGAGAAAGAAGTTTCTCTTAGGAGCCAGAACCTGCGTTCTGGGTAGGCTTACCCCTGGGGGGCTGGGTGTGGTCCCAGCATTTGAGTCTGAGCCAAGGTCTTAGGACCCAGCTTGCACCGAATCTGAGTCTCAGAGGCTCACCCCCCAAGTTGGGGCGATCCCCTGGGACCCCCATAGTGGGATTTTCAAATCCGGAACTCTCTGAGGATCATTGGAGATGCTTTAGGGGGAAGCTTGTGAGGGCATGCCCCACCCGCCCACCACCACCCCGGCCCCTGCAACTCCCACGGCACCGTGAACAATTCAGCCTTCACTTGGTTTGAGATTAGAATTCCATGTAAAGTTTCCTTTGGAGGGGAAAAAAAGCTGACTACCTAAAAAAGAGGTTAAAATAGAGTTTGGGGGAAAAGCCCCATGCGTGGTAGCTGAAGTTCCCTTATGTGAAGATAAGAAGGGAGTTCTCATCAGTTGGGCCTTGGGAGGTGGAGTTACATGATGACAGGTTATTTCTAAGCATGATGTAGCACTCTTCATCAGGGTGCCTTAAACACCCCCCAAATTAGTTTATGTTTATACATCTCACTTTTCTTCAGCAAATATTTATCAAGTGCTTTTTGTCTGCCGCACACTTCACTGGGCACAGCAGACTCGGGGGAGCAAAGAGTCATAATCCCCATCCTCCTGGAGATTTTTGGCAAAACAGACACAGCTCCTTCCAGGCAAAATGAATTAATTACAGCAGTATGCAGTCACAAGCTGTGATAAGTGCTATGAATGAAAAGCGCTGGGTAAGAGCTCGTGCCCACAGGGCCCGCCTCTCCATCCCCTTGCACGCGGAGCGTCTCATACACACACACCACTCTACAGCATCCACGCCATGGCCACACAAGACCGCCAGCCCTTGCAGAGGAAAGCTTCGTGAACACCCTGGGTAGACCAGCGGCCAATGGAAATCTCCAAGACCCCTTCCTAAAGGATGTTTCCAGCCTTCCTGATGGAAAAATTGGCTTAGTGAACCGAAGGCTGGGTGATTGCCTGTGGATACTCCACGCGTGTGGTTGACTGGTAACCTCACGTGCCCCGGTCTTGGTTCCCGGCAGAGTCTGAGCTTCATTTTCTCCCAGCCAGGCCACTACAGCTGTGAAAAGGCTGCCTGTGGTTTGGGACGGCCCCCCAGCTCAGGTGCAGATTCTCACCACCTGCCCATGTCTGGATAACGAGGTTACCAGCTGGGCCAGGTGGGAACCCGCGCTCAGCGGCTGGGGGCTCCACACACAACAGGCGAGTCGGCCAGGGCTGGGGGGGCAGTGGCTGGTGAGCGGCAAGGTTCTGGGGAAACTGATAGAGATGCGTGTTCGTTTAACCCCACGACTGGGGGATTAAACAACAGAAATATGTTTTCTTGTGGTTCCGGGAGCTGGAAGTCCAGTGGGGGTCAGCGGGGCGGGTCAGTTGCTGGGGCTGCTGGAGGTCCCGGCCCCTGTGTGTCCGACGTCACGTGCCTCTCTTCCTCCCTGCCACTGTGTCCTGGGGGTTCTTCTTTCCGTGTGTTCTGGGTCTCTGTTTTCCCTTCTTTTTAAAGACACTACTTATTGGATGAGGACCTGCCCTAATCCATTATGACTTCATTGCAGTTATACCTACAAAGACCCTACTTCCACATAAGGTCACATCGAGAGGTTCTAGGTGGACGTGAATTTTGAGGGGGACCCTTTTCAACCCAGTACAAGAAGAAACTGTCCTCCCTACCCATTGACCCCTGTCACCCTGCTTATATCCTTTAACAGCTTTTTTTTTTTTTCCCAATCTGAAATTCTTAACTGGTTCCCTTCATTTAAAACAAGTTTACTGAGGGCCAAAGATAGAACAAGGGATGGTGCAAAGACCCTGACGTCATAGAGTCTGCCTTTTGGTCTAGGAAGACAAACAGAGATATGTTTTAGGGTTCTGCAGAGAAACATAACCAATAGGATACATATATGTGGGTGGATTGATAGGTAAATATAGATGTGTATATATACGTACACACACACAGATTTAATGAATTGGCTCGTAGTGATTGTAGAAGCTGGCAAGTCTTAAAACTGTAGGGTAGGCTGGCATCATGGAGACCCAGGGAAGAGCGGATATTGCAGTTTGATTCTAAAGATAGATCCTGGCAGAATTCCTTCTTCAGGGTCAGTGTTTTCCTGTTAAGGTCTTTGAGTCGATGAGGCGCACCCACATTACAGAAGCCGTACACAAAGTCTACTGATTTAAACGCTCGTCTCATCTTTAAAAAGTGCCTTCCCAGAACATCTGGAATCATGTTTGCTCACTTATCTAGATGCTGGTACCACATACTACGCCTAGCCAAGTTGATACATAAAATAGGCCATTACAGTATGTATAAGGTATTAAAAAGAGCTATGGGGGGAAATTACGGTACAGGAGTATAGCAACAGAGGGTGGGAGTATGTATTTTAGGTGGGGCTCCTGGGAAGACCTTACCAGCGAAGGGGCTGCGAGCAGAGGCTTTTGTGGAGAAGTGAGCCTCCTGGCGATGCTGGCGGAGAGTGACCCGTGGAGCCGCACCTTGAGGAGGACCTGGGCCTGCTTCGGGTGCTCAAACAGTAGCGCGGGCTCGGTGTGGCCGGGACAGAGGAAGCCCGGGAGGAGATGCCGAGCCTCGGGGGCCTCTGTTAGGACTTCGCGTTTCCTTCCGGCCCTGTGCAGGGTCTTGAAGGCGCAAGGGCGGAAGCAGGGAAACCCACGGGAAGCAGGGAAACCCGCTGGGCACTGCTAAGGAAGTTCCCTGTTTCCTGACCGTCTCCCTCTGAGAATTTTCTGCTTGTCTGGCGTCTGCTTCCTCGTTAGACCAGAGACTTTGGGGGAGGGAACTTTCTATTTTTCTCTGCTGTATTCCCAGCATCTGCGCTCATGCCCAGGACACAGGAGGATTCTGAGCAATGTTTTATAGTGAATTTGATAGCATTACGCTTTTAGTCTTCCCCAAACCCTATAAGGCAGGTACTTTTATCATCTTTAATGTACTCATACACCGAGAGGTAAAATAGCTTGCCCAAGGTCACACAGCTAAAACATTTGTAACGGGTGTATTTCAAAGCACGTGAACTCACCATCATATTCATCCTATAGGATACATACAGCTCAGCCAACCAGCCCACATTCTCCCCACACATTGAAATCAAACATGACTTCAGAGAAGGGGCCTCCATGATACAGAAGGCCAAGGCCACCCATTTGCTTCCACCATGTAATCTCCTCATCTATATGGAACTGACCACCTTTCTGACCTTCTGATACAAGGTGACTGGCACAGACTATCAACATATATTCTCAAGGAAATGAAAGAATTACAAAACTCTTACGGTTACTATTACATGGTATTGGGTATATGGCCCAAAGATAACTAGGAGTCAAGACTCAAAGAGAAATATAATCGATTAAATAACACACTCTCTAATAGAAGGAAACGTGTTATTCTTCAGGGAAGGCTTTTTTTTTTTTTCTAATAGGAATATATCAAATGATTATTAGTCACTGACCAATATATAAAACCATTTCTTATGAAGCCTCATGGAGAAAGTGAGGGAACAGGACAAAGCGTGTTTTCACTCACCTGTCTCTGCAGGGGGGTTAATTTCCCGAGCTTCGGGTGGGTGTCTGATGGGTGAACTTAAGGAAAGGCTAAAGCCTTGAGTAAACAGCCATCCAGATCATAAGACCAGCAGCTTTCAAACATGTTTGACATTGACTCAGTGGAAACACACACACATTCTACACACTAACCCAACACTTGCAATAACTGAAATAAATTTCATAAGATTTACCCTTACTAGGTAATGATGCAGTCATAGGTTCTCTGTGTGATTGCATTAAAAAAAAAAAACCCTCACAAACACTAAATTGATTTTATGACTTAGAAGGAGTGGCAGCCCACAGTTTGAAAACCACTTGCTTAGGCCACGCGCTTCCCAAACCTTACTGTGTACCTGAATCATAATCAAAGCAGAGAGGGGGCGCTTTAGGACAGTGAGGATTCTGGTGCCGCTGCGGCGGGGAGGGTGCGGTTTAGATTTGCATTCTAACAAGCGCTGGGTGACGTCACCACTGCTGCTCTGCAGACCACCCTGAGTGGGAGGGACCCATCTGTCGTGCAGGAGTGTTACTCTGGGCTTTAGATCGGATCAGGAGAGAATGTGATTAATTTGGGGTTCTGACAAGAGTCAGGGATGCACATATGGCTATTATATTCCAATTACGTAATCCCTCGTGCCTACTACTTTGCTCAAGAAAATATGGTTTCCTTGGGAAATGGCACATCCAAAGACACCTTCAAATAAAGCGTATCTCACCATTAACTTTTGATGAGGAATCAAGTTGAACGCTAGCAAAAGTGGAAAGAAGTGTCTAGAGGGAGAATGGAGACCCCTAGAGGGAGAATGGAGACCCCGCTGGGCATGCGGGAGGATGGCGAACGCCAGCTTTGCGCAGGTTGCTAATACTGGGGAGGCCTGGCTCCCGGAGGCAGGAGGACAGAGAGGAGATCCCGGCAGCCCGTCGGCTCAGCGGGCTTCGCCTCCTGTTGCCCGCGGTGCACCATCTTCACCAGCGCCCCCACCCCGAGCAAGCCCCAAGGGGCTCGGGGTTCTTGGCCGTCTCTGGCGGGATGACACCTTGTGTTTTGAATTCTAGCTTCTCCAGTCTCTCTTCTGTGGCTTCTTATCCCCTTCTGCCTCTGACCTGCCAGTCACACTGGGAGTGGAAGCTGGGTGGGGAAAGGATTAAGCCAGAAGGAAAGTTGTATCTATGGAGTCCTGTTTTGTTGTATAAATAGTTTTGATGATATGTGAGTGTGGAACTGTCTCCAAAATCAAGTTTTGTTGGGTGTTTTTTTTTCTTTAGCTGTAACCCATGGGCATTTGGGGCGCTTTCTGCTTTGCCTCCCCACTACCCCCCACAAACACTGTGATATTCTGGATCAGCCCTGAGTTGGCTCAGAGACGGCCATTGACCTTCCTCCCCCAGAATCCTAGAGACAACACACGGCGTCTTGCTAGTCTGCCATCAGGCCATGTAATTGAAAGCCCATGTCATGCAGAATACTTCTCTCCTGTACCAACGGGATCATTCATTTACAATTCAGTTAAAAGTCTCAGCCAAGACCTTCTATACAGATTGTAGAGAGCCATGTACAGGTGATTTGCCTTTGGAAAAAAAAAAATCTGGAGCGGAGAAAGGTGCCACAAATTGACTTAGACTCAGATCGTTCAGAAAGGAAGTAACAGCTGGGAAACATTTCCCAGATCCCTTGGAGGCGACTTCCAAGGACAGCCGCCAAGTACGCGTTTCTTCCCGGGCTCATTCTCCGTGCTGTTGGCTGCTGCGGTCCTTGCCACCAGCCAGCTTGACACACACTGAGCGTATAAATATTCACACGGCGTGGGATGACAGCCTTGAGACTGACAGGATGTGATGTGGGTGTTCCAAATAAGTGAAAGCAGCCCCAGAGGACTAGCTCTTCCAGCTCATGGAGCATCCTTCTGCCGAGGATCAAATCCGTGGTGGTGCAGGGGAGCACCGTCTCAGAGCTGGTCTGTCAACCCTCACTCCATGGCACCCGAGACTGCCTCTGGGGGCCTGATTACTGACTTGAAGTTCCACTCGGTGGCCTGTCCGTGATCAGATGGGACTGGAAGGCTGCAGCCGCCTTTCCCCGCAACACCCACCTGGGCATCCTTTCCTGCGGCAGGTCAGCCTCTCTCCCGCCTTTCACTCGATTCCCGAGGTCCCCAGTGAGACCAGGGAATCTCGTTCTGTTCTCACGGGAGAGTTGCCTTGGGGTCCCTCGGGCCTAGGGGGTGCTGGTAGGGATCCTGGGTGCATGGAGGGGCCTCAGAGGAGTGAAGGACCACCCTCTGAAGGATGGGGAATCTGCAACCGACACCCCAAAATACCAGGCCTCCCCACCCCCACCCCACGCCTTGAGTCCGCCCAGGTCTGAAATCCTCACCACTAACTTCCCCTCTTAGGGGCCATCCACTCCGGTTACTGCTCTCAAAAGCTGGTTTATCCATTGGCCAGCAGGTACATGGAAAACTTAGTCACCTGACTCTATATTGAGACCCAAATTCAGTTCAGTTCAGTTGCTCATGTCTGACTCTTTGTGACCCCATGAACCACAGCACGCCAGGCCTCCCTGTCCATCACCAACTCCCAGAGTTGTCCCAACACCCAAACTCATGTCCATTGAGTCAGTGATGCCATCCAACCATCTCATCCTCTGTTGTCCCCTTTTCCTCCTGCCCTCAATCTTTCCCAGCATCAGGGTCTTTTCAAATGAGTCAGCTCTTCACATCAGGTGGCCAAAGTATTGGAGTTTCAGCTTCAACATCAGTCCTTCCAATGAATATTCAGGGTTGATTTCCTTTAGGATGGACTGGTTGGATCTCCTTGCTGTCCAAGGGATTCTCAAGTCTTCTCCAACACCACAGTTCAAAAGCATCAATTCTTCGGCACTCAGGTTTCTTTATAGTCCAACTCTCACATCCATACATGACTACTGGAAAAACCATAGCCTTGACTAGATGAACCTTTGTGGACAAAGTAATTGAGGCCCAAAGAGAAAGCAATTTGGAGGGAGTTTGTGATCTATAATCAGGAGGGAAAAACAGAACTAATTTCAAAGCTAAACTCTGGCAGGGCTAGTTTCAGGAAAGGAAGGTAGATTATAAGAGAATCCAAGACGCATGGGCTCTGTCATCTCAAACACACATCTCCTCTAGTTCAATGAATATTCTCTCACCACCATCATTGTGAACCGGGAGGCCTCTGAGTTGCCCCCATTGCTAGCTGGGTGCCCCCGCCCCCCGCCCTCCCATGTCATACTAGGGGAACGTGAAGGAATGAGTTCAGCCTCACTGAACTCAACAGTTCGGATCGGGGCTGTGTCTGGGTCAGAGTTGTGCCAGGGGCTTCTGCACCTCCCACTCTTGCTGCCATCAGAGACTGTGTCCTGTCTTTCTCCCAGAGGGAAGCTGGAGGGCGCTGGTGGTAGGTGGGCCAATCTGCCTCCTACCCTGCATCATAAACTGCTTGAGGAAAGGCATTAACATCTTCATCGCTTCTGGGGAACCTAGAGGTGTTTGATGCACACACATTAACAGTTCAGAAAATGTTTGCGGGGAGCAGCCAGTTGCTAAGGATACAATCACGAGTGGCCCCCAGTTACTTCCATTCACTCAACTATTCAGCAAAGGAGGACTGCTCTGTGACACGCGCCATGTGAGCACTGGATGTATGATAAATATCAAGGCCGGCTCTGGCCCCCATCTTCATGGGCTTGTGAATGGAATCACAGGCCTACGAGGACACGTACTGAAGCTCCATCACCTTTTAACTTTTTGTGCAAAAATTTTCCCAGGGATCTTTCATTTTTACAATTCAAAACTGGATGCCTCATTCTAGGCAACACCTCCAGACAACACTGGCCGACAGGACAGAGCCTGTCAAAGCCTGCGTCTCTTTCTGTTGCCTCTTCTGCACTGTGTATTTACAGATGGGTTTAGCAAGCTGCAAAAGCCTGCTCAGGACGTAGACTTTTCCTACTGAAGCGAAATTGTGCTTGAAGCCGGAGCTGAGGTCAAAGTGCACTAGGAACGCGCAGTCTAAAGTGAGCACCTTCAAACAGGCAGCACCCACCTTCCCCACGGGACTTGCAGCTCCTATGCAGGATGGTGCTCCCCGCCCAGCCCTCACTCAGGACGGGAGGGCTGGGAGAGGGAGATGCAGACAGGTTGGGAAAGAGGACGGTGTTCTTGGGGCCGAGTTACCCCCTACCCCCCCGGGTCGAGGCGGGGCGTTTCCCATCCCTCAGCGGTGCCTCTGAGCGGGTTCGAGGGCAGCTTGCTCTGCGGCTGGACGTGCGCTGAGCCGCTGAGCTTCCCCAGCCTCTGCGGCTCCTGCCACTCAGGCAAAGCCCCGCGCAGGCTTCCCTGAGAAGATGCTCTTGGAGGCAAGGAGCCGGGCTTGCTTTCCTTCCTCGTTATCTCGATTATGGGCCCGAGATCGGTGAATCGTCGCAGGCAAATCCGCACTTATGTTTCTCCCTCCCGCTCCGAAACCAAATGACCTCAGCGCTGGGTTTGCCACACATGTCTTCCAATTTTTACTTCCCCCTGGCCTTCAGAAGAAATCTCTGGATTTCCTCACAGGCATCCCCCAGACACCGGGGATTCCCAGGTGTCTCAACAGTAAAGAATCTGCCTGCAAGGCAGGAGCTACAGGAGACGTGGGTTCAATCCCTGGGTGGGGAAGATGCCCTGGAAGAGGACGTGGCAGCCCACTCCAGTGTTCTTCGCTGGAGAATCCCATGGACAGAGGAGCCTGGCGGGCTAGAGTCCATGGGGTTGCAAAGAGTCGGACACGACCGAAGCGACTGAAGCACGTCTCCCCCGACAGCATTAGCTGTGAAATACCAAGATGATCACAGCTAAGGCTTCTCTCTTCTTGCCTCCAACCACCAAGGGGAAGAAGAGAGGGGTGCTTGGGCATGGGTGCCCTGAAGAGAGGGGGTGGATTAACACTCACACACAGGGAGGACTCACCTGCCTCGGTGAAGTCAGAGGCCTGGCAGAAGCAGCCTCTCCCTCAGAGCTGGAAGGCACCTGCTTTCCATCCCTGGGAAGAAGACAGCGACGCGCCCCCCAAGCTGTGTGCAAGGGGTCCCGGCTTGCATGTGAAAGAGCGAGGAGGTGAAAAGCCCGGAGGAATCTCAGCCCAGGGCCCCTCCTCGCTCTGACCCCAACAGTGACCAGCGCCCGCCCTCCAGGAGCTTGAATTAGCAAAGGAGGGGTGGTGGCATCTCAGACCAGACCCCTGCTCCCTTCCAAATGGACAGGCCGCAGCCCTGGCCTCTGCTGGCGGCGGGGAGCAGCGAAGAGCCAAGCTTTAGGTCAAGTTCAGGTTTAAAGGGTTTCTTTTTAATTGGTTATAATCCTGTAATTAGGTCATCAGATCACCTTACGGGGATAAATGTTGTTGACTTGAATTTTTTTTGTTGTTGTTGTTGTATATTGGAGAATAGCCGACTAGCAATGTTGAGATGATTTCAGGTGGACGCCAAAGGGACTCAGCTGTACAAATCCATGTGTCCATTCTCCCCAAGCTCCCCTCCCATCCAGGCTGCCACGTGACAGGGAGCAGAGTTCCCTGCGCCCTACAGCGGGCCCTTGTTCGTTATCCATTGTAAATACAGCAGTGTTTAAATGCCTGTCCAAACTCTCTACCTACCCCTTCCCCCTGTCCTTTACCCCAAGTTTAAGTGTTTTAAATGAACAGACTTTGGTCTTACATCCCAAAGGTGACTAGAGAGTTAGAACTTGGTCATGATTTTGTGAAAAGAGCCAAAACCAAAAAAGGGGCAGGGGGGATTAAACAAAAGCTTTAAACACACTTTGTATCCCTAATAAACTTAGACTTTTCAATAAACCAGTTACAGATGTGATGCATTTTTTAATTAGTACTTTCAAGTCCACTTTACAGTTACTTCCTTGGGGGATCTATTCAGATATCGTAGTTATGCACAGGAATCATCTGTTTTTTAAGTCTGCATGGGTCCAATTACCATCCAAAGCAAGTGCCTAAAAAACTGTGGATCTGAAAAAAAATAGACATGTTCCTTCATCTTTGTGAGATACAGCATCCCACTGCCGTCAGCACCATCCATCAGAACTCTGGGCTCTGTTTGCAGAAGAGAGAAGTCTTTGCTGTAACCATCCCGGTATTTCACAGCTCATGTTGCTGGGGGACGCATGTGAGGAGATCCAGACATAGCAGAGATCTCTTTTGAACGCCAAGGGGAGCAAAAAATAGAAGACATGCATGGCAAACCCAACGTTGAGGTCATTTGATTTCAAAATGGGCAGGAGAAACGCATGCTAGTGTGGACCGGCTGGCAAAGATTCATGATTCTTGGATCTCAGGCCCATAGCTGAGATTATGCTGTTGACATTGAGGATGTCCACATACATTTCTCTGTAATTATTCTTGACTGAAATTGACTGGCTCTGGGGGAAGGGCGATGGTGGGATGGGAAGGAAAACAATTATTTTCTGGCCAGGTTTATCTAATCCTAACTTGTGAATTTGTGGAGGTCAGTCTGTAACACTGTTAAAATATTTAATGTGTGTTTCATGATATTTTTTAATCTTTTTTTAAAAAAATACTTAAAAATATTATGATGTCTATTATATGTCTGTAAATAATCCCATGGGGTAGAAAAAAATATAGATTAGAGAAGATTGTCCAGGGATTTCTCTGGTGGTCCAATGACTAAGACTCTGCTCCCAAAGCAAGGGACCCAGGTTCAATCCCTGGTCAGGGAGCTAGATCCCACATGCTTTAACTACAGATCCCACATGTAGCTATTAAGACCCAGTGCACAAATAAATACATATTTTTTTTAAAAAGAGTGTCCATGAGTTGATAATAGTGAAAGCTGAGTGGTGGTTACATAGCTGTTCATTTTAATAGTCCCTCTACTTTTGTATGTTGGAAAATAGAGCTGTCTATAATGAAAAGTCTTTCAAATCTGCATAAAGATTTAGTGGCTTAAGATATCATTTGCTGGTTATCCAACAGAAGTAGAGAGGAGGACAGAGGAGCCTGGCGTGCTGCAGTCCACGGGGTCACAGGGTCAGACGTGACTGAGCGGCTGAGTAGCATCAACAAATGGAAGCATCGTCTGGCTTGGGGTGGAGGTCACAGTCCAGTGACCACCTGGGCTGCAAGTGCTATCGCTTGAGGGGACGCTCTGAGCCTCGTTTCTAGAAGGGTCCTCACTTTACAGGGTCGGGTCTGTCCTGCAGACGTCAGAGGTGTACGCTCTGGGTGAAATGAAATCCCAGCTCTCTGGCTTTTATTCTGCTTTTCTTTTTTCTTCCTTACATGATGGGTTCAGTGTCTGTGGAAGAGGCAGGCATTTCTGGGCAAGGTTTTTCCTCTAAAAACTTCCAGTGGACTCATCGGTTTATTTGGGAATTTGTCACAAGCATTTCCTGACCCATTTCATTCCCATGGCCAGAGGCAAAAAGGCCAGGACTAGGTTCAATCCCCAGTGAAAAGAATTTCAAGCCCCAGGAAGCTAAGAATCTTTACAGGGAATTTGCTTCAGGCCTCTTTCCACACCTCCAGGCCCCACAGGTTTGCCTCAGCTTCTCTGTACTCCCTTTGGTCTCAAACAAGATATGGGTAGAGTGGGACTCTGAGTCTCATGGTGAAAGAGGCTAAAGATTTTTCTTTTTCCCCGAGTCCCATTGGCCGACTTAGCAAATTCTAATTCTAAATGAAATAGAAACTTTGGTTTTCTGTAAAATAAATAAATACAGCACCTGCCATGGTGGAAACATCTCTGCTATTGATGGCAACCCAGCAATTCTTCCTCTTTCTGGTAGTAATGTCTGTCTTTCCTTTGGAGAACCCACTTGATATACCTGGAGTATGGTAGACCCCACTGTTACCACAGAGGTGGACCCATGTATAATCCCTGCTTTTCCAGCTGTCATGTACAGATTCTTTACTGTTCTGAGCCACCAAGGGGAGCTGAACCATAAAGAAGGCTGAGCACCAAAGAATTGATGCTTTCAAATTGTGGTGCTGGAGAAGACTCTTGAGTCCCTTGGACAGCAAGGAGATCCAACCAGTCCATCTTAAAGGAGATCAATCCTGAATACTCATTATAAGGACTGATGCTCAAGCTGAAGCTCCAATACTTTGGCCACCTGATATGAAGAGCTGACTCATTGGAAAAGATCCTGATGCTGGGAAAGTTTGAGGCCAAAAGGAGAGGGGGTAGCAGAGGATGAGATGGTTGGATGGCATCACTGACTCAATGGACATGAATTTGGGCAAACTCCAGGAGATGGTGAAGGACAGGGATGCCTGGCAGGCTGCAGTCCATGAGGTCACAAAGAGTCAGACAGGACTTAGCAACTGAACAACAACAGTTAAGCTGTGTCTCTAATATGAGCTAACTGCCATCAGAAAATTTTGAGAGATTTGTGATATGTAATATGTATGAGACGTAATGGTCTAGTGCTGTGCTGTGCTTACTGGTTCAGTCCTGTTTGACTCTTGGCCACCTCATGGACTGTATCCCGCCAGGCTCCTCTGTCCATGGGGATTCTCCAGGCAAGAATACTGGAGTGGGTTGCCATGTCGTCCCCTTCTCCTCCTGCCTTCAGTCCCTCCCTGCATCATAGTCTTTCCCAGTGAGTCAGCTCTTTACATCAAGTGGCCAAAGTACTGGAGCTTCAGCATCAGTCCTTCCGGTGAACAGTCAGGGTTTATTTCCTTTAGGATGGACTGGTTGGATCTCCTTGCAGTCCAGGGGACTCTCAAGAGTCTTCTCTAACACCACATTTCGAAAGCATCAGTTCTTCAGTGCTCACCCTTCTTTATGGTGAACTCTCACTTTCGTGCATGAATTTTACTATAACGGAGGGTAAAGTAGAAAGAAAATGGAGCCAGGGTCCCTGATCATCATGGAGCCATTAGGCTAATCCTTGGCACCCCAACTCTGGACTTGTGTGCAAGGAAAAATGAGCTGTCATCTCCTGTAACCACTGGACTTACTGACATTTATTAGTTTTTTTGTAATAATGCTGTCAAACAGTCTGATACAATTAAAAACCCTCAACAGACAAATGCCAGTGAACATTAGCGGAAACACCCAATAGAAGACCCTCTAAAACTGTGCTCAGGTCAGGGATGGACAAGAGTCCTCCAGCACCGCACCTCTCCCCCCAGGATAGGTGAGATGGATTCTGAAAGGACCGGAGTTATCTGACTTTCTCTGGCCACGGCACCAAGCAGCTTTGAGAGGCTGCTTGCTCTCATTCTTGCTTTTCTTCCCATTCCAAGGCTCTAATCTTAGGGACTTCCCTGGCGGTGCAGTGGTTACGACTCGGAGCTTCCAATGCAGGGGTCGTGGGTTTGATCCCTGGTCAGGGAATGAAAATACCACATGCCGTGTGGTGCAGTCAAATAGAAAAAAGAAAAAGAAAGGAAAAAGTCTTTAGGAAAAATGGGCTCTAATCTTAGAAGGGAAGTGGTTAGATGCTACAACTTACATGTTTGCCCACTTGCTCTTGGTGAATCTGCCTTCCCCTCCCCGTTTATGTAAGAGACTCCACTTGTCAGCACCCAGAGAGAGGGACTGCACACCCACCCAGGAGGAGAGAAAAGGTCCGAAAGGGAGATGTTAGCCCTGTGGCTCTTAGACTTGAGTGGGGATCAGATTCACCTGGAGGGCTTGCTAAACCAGATGAGCAGACTGACCCCACACCCGGAGCTTGTGATTCAGTAGGTCTGGGGTAGGGCCAAAAAATTTGCATTTCTAACATGTTCCATGAGCCACGTTTTCAGAATCCCTCCTGTTTACTAGAAATAGAAATAATGCATAGGTGTCTTCTTTCCATATTGGTCTTCTCTTTAACCAGAGGAAGTGCAACCAGACAAAAATAATGAACATGTGTCAAAGTACCCTCTGAAAAAGAGAGGGCTGAATGACAAGCGAAAAAAATCCTTCATAATGCATCCCATTTTTACAAGCTATGAGAGTAGGATGAAAGGGGTCCTTTCAAGAAATCTTTGCAGAGACATGTCCCCAGGGACCAAGGCAATCCTGGTGAAGGTGATGCCTTAACCTTGGGAGGTTAGGTTTGTAGAAAGAAGCTAAGGTTTAGCTATGCTATTGTGAAAGAGGTGGGTGTAAATGAAATCAATTAAAAAAAAAAAAAAGAACCCAGTTACCATGAAACTATGTGCTGGCAGGAACAAGCACAAATCTTCTCTAGAATATATACCACTTGGAAAATTAGCACATGCAACAAGACTTTGTAAGCACCAAACTACTTAAAAGTTTCTGGTTATAGTCAGATCTGAAGTGTGGGTACATGGTCTTTATTCTGGAGCTGTGCAATTTGCTAATGGGATAAAAAGTTAGTGAAGGATGACTTCAAACTTTCAAAAAATGTGTCAGAGCAAGGAAAACTAACTTGAATAGTTCCAAGTTTATATCAGCATTCTACCAGTTCAGGGAGAAGAGACCCCACTCTAAATATTTTCTTTTTTCTAAACATAGAATTCCTGCCAGAATTATATTTTGTTTAGTTTTCATGTCTTTCCTATCTTGTGCTATTTTAGGATGAGGAGTTATTGGGAGATGTATTCAAAAATGTTGATTACATTAAGCCAATCATTTGAAAATTTTACTTCTTTCCAAGAGGAAGTCATGTAGAACTTCTGAATTCATTTTACACCAAAAGGAATTCCTACTTCCAGGAATATTTTGGAGTAGATATTGTGACAAAATACTCCTTTTGTGAACCTTAAGATGATGGATAAAAATGTTTAAAAAAAAAAAAACAAAAACATGTTTTTAAATGCCTTGACCTGGTGGGAAACTATGAGAATTATTTGGAAGTCAAAAATGACAAATCCAGAGAGGCAAGTAGGAATGTGGGTTGGCATTTACCCCGGGGTATCTGCTAGTCCCCAGTCACCTGGAAAGTCCATTTTCATGGGCCACGCACATGTGCACTGGAAGTAAAGTCTGGAGCAGAAGAGAGGAGTTATGGTTTTGTGTCCCCCTATGAAATTCATACACTGCAGTCCTAACCCCTGGTATACCAGAATGTAACCTTTTCAGACATAGGGTCACTGCAGATGTAATTAGGGGTTTTTGGGTTTTTGTTTTTGTTTTTTTTTTTACTTTATTAAGTGTTTAATGCTAATACTGAGAAGATTTCTGTTCTTTTTTAATGAATATTTATCTTTTAATTTATTTTCTGTTGTAGTATAATCTACCATGTTGTGTAGTTAAGTTTTAAAACGGGGTCACTCGGGTGAGCCCCACTCCGATATGACTGGTGTCATAAAAAAGGAGAAGGGAGCCTGGACACAGACAGGCCCGCAAGGAGAACACCGTGTGAAGATGAGTGAAGGCGGAGGTCAGGGTGACGCTCCTCCAAGCCAAGGAGGCCAAGGACCGCCAGCGAGTCCCCAGAAGTTCGGGAAGAGGGCTGGGGTAGTTTCTCCATCGCAGCCCTTGGAAAGAGTCAGCCCGGGGTGGGGGGCCTTCATTGCAGTCCTCTGGCCTCCAGAATTAGGAGACTGAACTGCTGCCGTCTAAGCCACCCCGTCCCTGGTATTGGGCTTCCCTCGTGGCTCAGCGGGTAAAGA
This sequence comes from Cervus canadensis, assembly GCF_019320065.1. Taxonomy (NCBI): domain Eukaryota; kingdom Metazoa; phylum Chordata; class Mammalia; order Artiodactyla; family Cervidae; genus Cervus; species Cervus canadensis. The sequence goes on along the minus strand of NC_057408.1, from coordinate 13,628,586 downwards.
ATCCGCCTGCGATGGGGGAGACCCAGGTTCGATCCCCCGGCTGGGAAGATCCCTGGAGAAGGGGAAGGCTCCCCACTGCAGGCCCGTGGTGTCAGTTCTGGCAGCTGGGCAGACCAATCCCAGGGAGTGGGGCGGCGGAGGGTGACTGGACCAGGGGCTCAGTGGGCGAATGAAGGGAGAGAGAACACCCGCAGAGGGCCAGCCACGAAGCCAGATGCGGGCGCCACAAGCCTGACTCCAACCACCGCTGTGCCGAGAAAGACTCTGAGATGGAAATTTTGTTTAACGTGGCCCCAGGTGCGGCCTCGCAGTGGTTAAGACTCAGCGTTACTCAGCGCCGGGGTCCGGGCTCCATCCCTGGGTGGGGAGCCCGGATCCTGCGCCCCCTGGCGGTGGCCGGAACGGAGCCCAGATGGACAGTGTCCCCAGGCAAACACAGAGCCCTCCAGACCGAACATGCTCTCAACTCCGCTCTCGAGGGAAAAGCCCACGGGTAACTTTCCAAGAAATGGGAGACCCTGGTCAAAAGTCATTAAACACACAGGAGGGAACGAGAGTGAGGGCTGATGGAACAATGAAGGGCTGAGAGAGAGCTGCGGAGAGCACGGATGTGGCGACTTTAGATGCAAATGTGATTTTAGGAAAAAGGCAACAGGAATGTGAGATTTTCAAATTTGATCAGGGAGGTCTGGGGAAGAGCCCCAAAAGTTCTATAACTGAAAAGTATAACCATCATTTAAAAAAATCAAATGGACGATCTAAGCCAAGCGTGAGAGAGAGAACTGATGAACTAGAAGGAGAGATCTGAAGAAATTACGCAGAATGCAGACAAAGAGGGAAAAAAATGAAACATGTGAAGGAAGAGACATATGGGGCAACATGACTAAAATGCAGCAGATCAGAATTCTAGAGGGAAGTATTAGAAAGAAAATAACAAGGCAATAATCAAAGAGAAAATGGCTGAGAAGTTTTCCTGAACTGTTGAAGACAGCATTTCTCACATTCAGGAAGCCAAAAAAAAAGAAAGAAAAAATGCAGTTAAATGGAAAACCCACCCACATATATACCATAGTAAAACTGAAGAAAACCAGGAGGTCCAAAGACACAAATATAGGAACGACTAGAGAAAACTCTTATTATTCGCAGAATATATAATCTGTTTTTTAAGAGAGCATAACAAACAAGACTAACCAGGGGTTTCAGTGAAGTGAGCAAATACAAGATCAAAATACAGATATCAGTGGCTTTGCTGTGTGCCAGCCAGAAACAATTAGAACATCATTTTTAAAAGGTTCAGCTTACCATGGCAACAAACACTATAAAGGATCCACAAATAAACCTAACAAGAAAGGTATGTGACCTTTTCATAGAAACTATAGAACTTTCCTAACGTTTAAAAACAAACTGGACAAATGGTGGTAAATGCCATGCTCTTGGATAGAAGAACCCAGGATTGTAAGGTTTTCTATTTCCCCCAAATTAATATAGACATTCAGAACAATCCCAAACAACATCCCAACAGGATTTTCTTTGACAAGCTTATCCCAAAATTTTAAAAGAAAAGTAAAAGCACAAAATGAGCCATGCCAATTTTGAAAACAAAACAAAAGAGAAAGATTTGCCCAATCAAATACTAAAACATATTATAAAGCCAGCATAATTAAAAGGGCAAGTATTTTTATACCAATAAGTGAATAAATAGAAAAATCAGTCAAGGATAAACTAAGAATGGACTTATGTATATATATCAAGATTTAATACATAATAAAATTGGCACTTTGAATCATTGGATAGATCATCAATCAATACATGTTAGAATGTAGGCTTTCCATTTGGAAAAACTAAACCTGGGCCTTCATACCACAAGCACAAGTTAAATCCAATTAGATTAAATATAAATACAAAAACTCATAGGATTTTTTTAAAAATGTACATAAGAACCTATACGAATGCCCTTACTATATATGAAAACTTTTTAATCAACCCCTAAAAAATTTAAAAGCATAAAGGAAAAAATTTAAATTTGACAACATCAAAATGTAATACTTTTATTTAAATGAAAAGATTCATATACAATAACAAAAAAGAAGACAAACGCTTTTATAAAAAAAAAGTTATAATGGGCAATTCAGGGCAGGATGATGGATAAACATGAGAAGCTCAGATTCACTAAAAATCCAAGAAATGCAAATGTTTTTAAAAATTGAGATAATCTCACCCAAAAGAATGCCAAAGTTTAAAAATGATTATAACAAGAGCTGGCAAAGATAATGGGAAAGGCAAATATTGCTGATAAGTATATACATTTTGGAAGGGCAGTTTGGCTCTATTAATACTTCTAACATACACACCCTACCACCTGGCAATCTGACATCCTAATATCTGCCCTCGAGAACCTTACACACGTGCGCTAAGAGGTATGTACAAGGATTTTCAGAGCAGCATTGTTTAGAGTAGGAAAAAAACCCAAACCTGAAAGCAAACCAAATAGCCATCAGTAGGGAAAAAATTGTGTAAACTGTGAATATATCCGTTCCATAAAGTACTTTTAAAACACTAGGATGGGTGTTGGTAGCTGAGCTTTACACTACATTGGGAAAGTCTGTACATCGTTGATTGTTTTTGGCACGTTGTCTCATGTCCCTGGAGAGATGTTCCAAAGTTCTATAGGACACGTGGGTTCAGCTCTGCACCTTCAAGGCCTCCTGCATCTTACACCTCCAATGTAGAGTGTTTCAAAATAAGAAAGCAACTCTTGGGGCAAACCATCACCATCTGTCAGGCACCAATACTGTAGATTTTTTTTTAACGTCGATAACTGGAAGAAAAGCTAACGCATTTCAATCCATTGAAAACAAACCATCAACCAGTTATTCCATCTTTCAGGGCAAAATTGCCTTACGGTCAATTCCTTGCACAACAAAACTGTCTGAGGCAAAAGTGCTTGCAGCAAAGATATCTAAGGCAAAGAAGCCTCTGGAGAAAATACCACACATACGGTCCAACAACATTCACTCCCCCTACTTTACTCGGTGGGAGACCTCAAAAAGTCAAGCGCGCCACTTAACAGCTGTGTGATTTTAAGCAAAGTAATTCAAACTCTCCGAGTCTCAGTTTCCTCACCTGCAAAACGGGTGTAACAGTGTCTTCCGTGTATGGGTTCTCCGTCTCACACATGTGATGAACAACTCGGTATATGACCATCACGGTTAGCACGTCCAACTGAGTTTCCCTTCCTCCCTTTCCCCCCCTTCCCTTGAGCGCTTTTTGCATTTCCTAGTTGACTCGGCAGATGGAGCAATTGAATCGCACGGGAGCCTCTGGGCAGCTGGCCTGAGTCACTTCCCACCAAGCTGCTGCCTCTGTGCTGCTTTCCCGGGGACAAACCTACATTCCTGCTTGAACATTTGCCAGATCGGGGCAGCGGTCCCGGGAGGAGGCAGCGACAAGCAGGGTGGAGACACAGTCCGTTTCACTTAAGCACCAAGCCCCCTGGAGGCCCCACAGAGTCGTTGCTCATGTCTTTTGCAATTAAACCAAATATCTTTTTCTTTTTCTTAAGATTTTTTGATGTGAGCCATTTTTAATGTCTTTATTGAATTTGTTACAACACTGCTTCTGTTTTGGCCGCTAGGCATGCAGGATCCTAGCCCCGCACCAGGAATCAAACCCGCCCCCCGCATTGGAAGGCAGTCTTAACCACTGGACCTCCAGGGAAGTCCCTAAAGCAAGTATCTATTGCATTTCCAAGGTCTTGAGCATGCTTCAAAGGTGCTTATTCAGGGGACAACTTCTTATCAAGTAACATTCTGTCTGTAAGGAAAACTGCCAATTACCTCAACTTAATGAAAAAATTTTTTTATTTGCTTTTGGAATCAAGGAGAACATGTTCGCTCTCGATTTTTCCATCTGCTTGGGAGAAGAGACGTTGCTATCCTAGGTGGGATTCAAGACTGGAATGGGATCTTCAAGAGGCAGCTTCGTAAACAGACTCACCTTCCCTAATGCCGGACCTCAGAACTGTATGAGCTTGAATCCATAAACTAACTTTCCAACATCCAACAAGCATCACCTGGTTTGTCCTGCTTCAAGATGCTGGGTAAGCCCCGGTCCAACACAGAGAATGGTGGGTTGAGGTGTGGGCTCTGTGTTACCCCCGCGGAGGGCCAGCGCCAGAGCGGTCTCCAGAGGGCGCCAGGGCAGAGCCCGCAGCAGGGACAGCCCCGAGAACAAGCCGGTTCCGAGTGACTCCCCACAACTGAATTGCCGGGGGCTGCAAGTTCAGTTTGAACGGCATTTCTCAACTCGACCAGACCGAAAGTCTCCCTTTCCTAACTAATAGTGTATAAATCCCCCCATAACAAAATCAAATGTTCAGATACAACTTACCTACACAGATAATATTTTAATCACTCTAATGTCCTAACAGTAACATGAAGAATTGTTGCTCAGTCGCTAAGTGGTGTTTGATGCTTTGCGACCCCATGGACTGCAGCCCGCCAGGCTTCCCTGTCCACCATCTCCCGGAGTTTGCTCAAACTCATGTCCATTGAGTCGGTGATGCCATCCAACCATCTCATCCTCTGTTGTCCCCTTCTCCTCCTGCCCTCAATCTTTCCCAGCATCAGAGTCTTTTCCAATGAGTCGGCTCTTCCCATGAAGAATAAATAGAAGCAAAGTCATCATAATAAATTAACATGTATCAAATGTGTAAATGATACAGTCACAGCTAGAAGACAGAGGGAAATAGTTCGATGTTTTTGTCTGTGTATATACTTACCCGAATACGACAGCCACAGAGTAAACGCCCGTGACTCAAATACCATGAACTACGCTGTACTGGTTAGTAACTCTCAGTAAAATTCCAGCCAAATGTAAGTATAATCTTGCCTGAATTTACACAGAATTGTTGTAGATTAAAGTCATAAGAGACCAATTGTGTTTATATGTAAAACAGGGTTAGGTCCCGGTCTCTTCATTAGTTGTGACAACAATCTCTCTCTCTCTCTCTCTCTCTCTCTCTCTCTCTCACACACACACACACACACACACACACACATACCCCACTCATAAGTTCCTAGACAACCTCTAGGAGGCAGCACTGCCACTATGAAGCCCAAAAAGTGAAAGTCACTCAGTGATGCCCAACTGTTTGTGACCCTATAGACTATACAGTCCTCGGAACGCTCCAGGCCAGAATACTGGAGTGGGTAGCCGTTCCCTTCTCCAGGGGATCTTCCCAACCCAGGGATCGGACCAGAATCTCCTGCATTGCAGGTGGCTTCTTTACCAACTGAGCCACTGGGGAAGCCCCAGGAGTGCCCCAAAGCACTAAGGGGAGTGCCTTTAGCTGCCTTCCAGAACTCCTAGAAAGCAGGAGGTTCTCCGAGTAATTACTTAACACCTGTCCCAATGGCAAAACTCATGACTTTTGCATACCAGTTCTGGCTTCAACTGTAGCACAGAGTAGAGACCGGTCACAGGTGGCTCTGGGCTAGATTCCTGTGAGATGACGCAGCTATTATCTCAGAGCTGGGTGGAACAGCCCTGCCGCCCCGTGCAATCAGCCTGAGAAACGCAGGCGAAAGAGGACACCTGCTTCCTTTCCCGGGGCCACCTTCCGCCCCACCCCCCTTTCCAGGCTACCGAGGACGGGCCTGGAGCCAGGCCCACAGCGTGTGCTAAAGGGCTCCAGTCGTGCCCTAGTCTTTGCGACCCCATGGACTGCAGTCCGCCAGGCTCCTCTGTCCGTGGGATTCTCCAGGCGAGAACACTGGAGTGGGTCACCACGCCCTCCCATCGGAAACTTCCCGACCCAGGGATCACACCCAAGTCTCTTACGTCTCCTACACTGGCATCTGATTCTTTACCATCAGCGCCACCTGGCCCACGGTGACCCCCAGAGAGCAGGGCTGGCCATGCCCTGCACTAGCCTCTGCGGTTACCTGACCATCTGGGACTCAAGAAGCTCCTGGCTTGGGTTCTAGTTAATTGAATAGTCTGGTTACTAGACTGTTAATTTAACAATCCTATGTGCTCCAATCCTTGTAAAACTTTTCTAAAATTCATGAACTCACTCTTCACCAAAGTAACGATGGTTTAGTTAGTAGGCAAGATTCTTTTTTCATTCCTCTCTTTTCTAATTTCCCATAATGAGGTTATATGTCTATATGAATAGAAACACATTTAGTAAACACACAAGTCTAGTTTCCTGGCTTAATAAACGGTACACACTAGAGAAGTGAACTTTTTCACAATTAAGAATACTGCAGGTTTCAGGTGTCTCTTCTGAATAGTTCTCACTACTGGAAGTGCTTATGTAGATTGTGTTGAATGTAGATTCTGATTTAAAGAGATGTCCTGAAAGCGTCACTGAATTTTTTTTCTTTCAGTTATTATGCGTTTTTCTACCACAGTCATTTCTCTTTCCCACAATAAATGCAGTGTGCACTGCATCAGCTGGGGGTCTGCTGAGAAGCAGGTGCAGAGATGGAATTCGATGGCCCGGCTTCTGTTAGAGGAAAGGCTGTGAGGGGAAGTGGGGCAGGAGCCGGGGCCAGCTGAGAGCAGTCAGGTGGGGTGGCAAGGGTGATCCCAAGTACCTGCTGGCATAACCATGCAGCTGATCAAATATTGACTAAATCTACAAACAAAGGAACGTGCCAAACCCTGATGGGACTCCATCACCAGGGAGTGGTGATGTACAAACAAATGAATACACGAAAAAGACAATAAACGTGAAAACTTGAAAAGACTTGGTAAAAAAAAAATGGTTGGTTGCTGAAACATTTTTGATCGAATCAGATATGGGTAAGATTTTGCCAGGAAAGTTTAGGGGAGATTTATTAATATTTAGTATAATTTTATGCTTTTATTATGGTCACAATGTCTCTGCATTTTAAAGAAACCAAAGCTGGCCATCATCATCCATGCATTAAGGGTGTGACTTATACAACACAAGTGATGAAGAGCTCTCATCAATGGAGTCTTTGCAAAGAAAAGACAGCAGGCTTACATCATAAGATTGATGTGAATATATGCGCCTCTGCTTTAAGCTAAATGAAAATGTTTGCTTTTTTAAGAGTCTGTGATTTGATGGACTTTCTCAGTGAACCAACCAAGTACTCCTGACCAGGAAAGGCATCTACATTTGTTCCATACAGTACAACTGCACTTGCCACGCATTTTTATATGTGGGGTAATAATGAAAGAAAGATGTTCCTGGGATGGAGAAAGTATGTGAAGGTCCATTTAGGGTCATGGTTAGGTCTTTTTATTCCAAAAATAGATTTTGGTTTATGCCAAAATCATAGATGGCCTACTTTGATCTCACATCTATATTTTCCAAAGTTATATATATATATATAAGGCTTCCCTGGTGGCTCAGATGGTAAAGAAGCTGCCTGCAATGCAGGAGACCTGGGTTCGATCCCTGGGTTGGGAAGATCCCCTGGAGGAGGGCATGGCAACCCACTCCAGTATTCTTGCCTGGAGAATCCCCATGGACAGAGGACCCTAGCAGACTACAGTCCATGGGGTCGCGAAAAATCGGACAAAACTGAGTGACTAAGCAATACATATGTATATATAGGCATAAACTTTAAGACCCCAGAGACAGAGATCAATCAAAGAGTTTCTACTATCTCATTCTCTGGCCAAGACATGGCTAGGGAATATTCAGCTACCAGCTATATCAATTCCAGCTCTCTGCTGAATAAAGGAAGCATTGGCTTTAAAATCGGATCTGTCCAGGCCTCCCCCAACCCCCTTCCACGTGGCTCACTCCTTCACGCAGAATTGCCAGCATGCTGTAACCTGCCCTGAACACGCCCCCAGGCGGTGTGGGAAGCGCCAGGCTCCGCAGCCCCACAGATCCAGGCTTCATCTCTCCTGCCACACACAGGGGGGTGTGATCTGGGCAGCCTCTCGTCCCTGCAGGAGGGCGCCCCCTTCTCGGTGCCGTCTGCAGGGCTGCAGGCTGGAGGCAGGTGGACCCTGGATGTCGGAGTCTCTCCACCGCCCGAGTTTAGTCAAGCTCTGAGTGCCGGGGGCACACGCTGTTGCCCCTTCTTCCTGCTGCCCCTGCAGTTTCACGGGCAGGGGAACCAACCAGTGGGGATGGCAGAGGGCTCTTTGCCTAATCACCGCTCCCTGGAGGTTTTCAAGGACAGGGTTGGGGAGTGTTGGGCTGGACTTCAGAGGAGTCTGGAGGGAGATGCAAAGAAAGCTGAGTACTCTGGAAAGTCGGAGACTGGGGTCTCTGACCCTTTTAGGAGCAAGAGGATATGGCTGAGTGTGGCACTGGGGCATATTAACGCCCACATGCAGAGGGGATGTTTGAGAATTAAACCACCCATAAAGCAAGGCATTATACGTGGGCCGTGAGTGCGGCAAACATTTACTTTGGGCCACAGAGGTCTGGGCTGCCGAGCGTCACGGGTGAGTGGACGATGGGGGTTGGAGCCGAGGAGGTGACCAGGGCGCCTCGGTGCTCTGGAGGGTTTTCAAGTCAAGAAAACCTACCCAAGTGCAATCTGATGGCTGAATTGGACAATATAAAAAACCCACAAAGCACCTCCAGTCTAACTCTCTTAATAAAGTTCCGTGGACACAGGCAGCGGGAGTGGGGTTCCTATTGGGAAGCTTCATAGTACTTTTGTAGAAAATTATGAATTCCACTTTAGAACCAAACAAAATGGTTTGAACATACCGCTTTCTGAAACTAGAATAACAGGCTGTCAGTGCTGGCTTTGCTAACCCCCTGAGCCAAGCCACCCACCAAATTGCTGAGAGAAATCGCCCCTGTGGTCCTGTTGCCCTGGCTCACCCCTTAAGGACCTCCTTTTTCTCTTTCCTTTTCTTCTTTCTTTTATGTACATTTAGTTCCCACAGGCTTCCTTTATCAATATTTCAATTGGTTGCTGCTGACCTATACTTGAATCCAAATATTTGCCCTATTCAGTGTGAATTGTGCATTCAGCCAAATGCTTGATTATGTCTGTGCCCTTTTGAGCAAACTGAATGGGCTACTTGACTAGGTAATGCCGATATAGCCCAGTCATTAGGAATGTTTGTTAGAATTGACCAGATGCAACAAGGCAGGCAGGGAGGGGAGAGGAGCAGGGGTCTGTGTTCAGTGTTTCTTCCAGGACAGCCTCGGTGCAGAAGATGAGATGGTGTGCTTTCCAGGGCATAATTACAAGCTGTCTCTGTGTTCTTCAAATCAGACTCTTGGTCTGGTATGAATCAAATGAGCCAGTTTCAATCAGAGGAGATGGACACCTACCCCTGAAGGCTCACAGTTTTGTTTACTCCCTGGAAAATTACCCTCTGTAAAATAAATACGGTATTTTCCATGGTGGCTAGCATTTTTATTTCCAGCATTTAGATGAGGACAGAAGAAATGCAATAAAGCCATATATACCACTTGCCCTCAATTCCTCTCAGTCTCTACTCAGCCTTATAACCATGGCTTGTTCTCCATTATACAAACTGAGCTTTTATGAAAATCAAATGTCACAGGACTACACAACTTACAAGTCTAATATGCTAAACCATAATTCATGCACTCATGTACTGGTCTAAAACATGCCCAGTGCTGTTATGTTGTGGAAACAGTTCATGTGCAATAAAATCATGGAGTTAGCATCCCTGGCCCTGACCCAAGGGAGGAAGTCAGCACAGGTCCAGGGGGATTTGGCCAAAAACAAGAATGGTTTTGAGTAGCACTGACTTATACACACTACCATGTACCAAACAGACAGCTAGTGGGAAGCTGCGGTGTAACACAGGGAGCTCAGCCTGCTGCTCCGTGATGACTTCGAGAGGTGGGGCGGGAAGGGGCTCAGAAGAGAGGGGATGTGCGAGTACTCACAGCCGACTCAGGCTGCGGGACAGCAGAAACCAACACGATGTTGTAAGGAAATTCAACTCCAATAATAATAATAAAAACAAGAGTGGTGGCTGTGAAATGGACATAAATTTGGCCAGCACCGCAGAGCAGGAAGAACTGATGCTTTTGAACTGTGGTGTTGGAGAAGACTCCTGAGAGTCCCTTGGACAGCAAGGAGATCCAACCAGTCCATCCTAAAGGAGATCAGTCCTGATTATTCATTGGAAGGACTGATGTTAGAGCTGAAACTCCGATACTTTGGCCACCTGATGCAAAGAACTAACTCATTGAAAAAGACCCTGATGCTGGGAAAGACTGAAGGCGGGAGGAGAAGGGGACAGGAGATCGTTCACAGACGTAAACGAACAGCAAGCAAGGCAGATTGTGTTTAAAGGAACGATATGGTGACACGGTATTCAGAGCTGGAGGAGGCCACATCCTAGGGTGCTGGGTCTGTCTAACCTATGTTTTCAAATGTCTTGCTTGAAGTTCACGGCTCTGATGTACTCGCAAGCTCACACCACCGGTACTTTAAATCTGTCTGAAGAATTTACCAAAACGCGTAAGCACCTCCTACGTAGCTGTTTGGGTGGCTTGGTGGTAAAGGATCTGCCTGCCAATGCAGGAGACCCACCTTCGATCCCCAGGTCGGGAAGATCCCCTGGAGGAGGGAATGGCAACCCACTCCAGTATTCTTGCCTGGGAAATTCCATGGACAGAGGAGCCTGGTGGGCTACAGTCTGTGGAGTCGCAAGAGTCAGACACGACTTAGCAACTAAACAAGAACAACACAGCTCTTTGATTCCAAGCAGATGTGCTGCCTGACTTCTGTTCCTATTTTACTGATCACGATGCCCCCTTGTATAAAAGAGGAGAGGAAGGAGCGGCCGCTCTGCTGATACTTTTTTCTTAATTTTTATTGAATACAGTTGGTTTACAACGTCATGTTAGTTTCAGGTGTACGGCAAGGTGAACCAGTTTACCTATACATATGCCCACTCTCTTCTTAGACTGTTCTCCCACACAGACCGTCACAGGGTGTTGAGTAGACTTCCCTGTGCTACACGGCAGGCTACTGGTTGTCTGTTTTATATAAACAACTCTGCTAACTTAAGTAAAAAAAATCTCAGCAGTTAACACTGACGAAACTCGCCCTGAGAAGTTAGCCTAAAAGATCTGGTGTTTGCCTATCTATTCCAAAACCTGAGTGTTTCATATTTGTGAATCAAGACAACAGGGTCTTAGGAATTCCCTGGTTGTCCAGTGGTTAGGACTCCATGCTCTCACTGCTAAGGGCCTGGGTTTAATCCCAGGTCAGGGAACTAAGATCCTTCAAGCCATATAGCATGGCCAAAATAAGGAAAATGGGGTATTAATTAAGAACACACAGAGGCTGTTTCAACAATGACCAAGCCCAGTGAATTATAACTGAAGGCCAGAAAAATATTGGTTCTCACACTGCTATGATGGATTGTTCCATTAAGACAACAAATATTATATTAATTCCAGGAAATATTTATTTCACTTTGCTGATGAAAGGAATTTTTATTTTTCTTTTTACAAATAATATGCTTGGCTATGACAGCAAAGAAAGGGTTAACTATGTGTAAATTATTCTGAGAGAGTTTCATAGACTCGATATAGAAAATAAAATTTTTCCCCATCCTTGGTATTTTCTACAAGTTCAGAACTACTTGTATTTAATGTTTGTTGTCCCCAAACTGTATAATCTGAAAAGTTCAGAAAAGTGTAAAGTGTTATAATGGCATGCTTAATATTTGATGGTTTTAAAATGAAAGTGAAGTGAGAAATGTCAGTCACTCAGTCGTGTCCAACTCTCTGCAACCCCATGGACTGCAGTCGGCCAGGCTACTCTGCCCATGGACCTCTTCAGGCAAGAATACTGGAATGGGTTGCCATTTCCTACTCCAGGGGATCATCCCAACCCCGGGATCAAACCCTGGGCTCCTGCATTTGCCTCTTTACTGTCTGGGCCACCAGGGAAGCCACCAAGAAGTTTTAAAATAGTTGTCACTTAAAATATCTTATAAAACATAAATATTAAATATATGAATTAATGCAAAAATAAATGAATTGATGCATCTTGGGGCTATTCCAAGGTATGGAAGGCATTTAGATTGGTTCAGTAAACAGTTATTATCAATCCACCATCTTTTCCTTATTAAAGAGTCCAGAATAAACCCCAAGGCATAAAAATTATTTTGAACTGAAAGCATTCAACTTTCTGAAGCTCCTTATCTACCTAAAAGCACTCGATTGTCATAAATTCTCTCCCCTAAAGCAAATCTAATCTCTTCTTGGGCAAGAGAAGGCACCACACCCAAACAAACACCACCACAAAACTATCATGTTGTTCTGTTTTCTACTTGTGTCCGACTCTGCAACCCCATGGACTGCAGCACACCAGGCTTCCCTGTCCTTCACCATCTCCCAGAGTTTGCTCAAGCTCTTGTACTTTGAGTCTGTGATACCATCCAAACAAAACTATCATTTTTCCTATCTATTCTCCCAAGGGCCCATTTATCTTTCTAAAAAGTCATTTGCTTTTCTTCACTTCCCTTTCTCCCTCTCCCTCTGCCCTATTTCTAAGCAGTCATTTGTTTTCCCCAAAGTTTCCCCTCCCACCCCTTATTAAAATGGATATAAGCCCCATGGGTTTCCCTCCTAGCTCGTTCAGTAAAGAATCCGCCTGCAATGCAGAAGACCTGGGTTCAATTCCTGGATCAGGAAGATCCCTTGGAGAAGGAAATGGCAACCCACTCCAGTATTCTTGCCAGTGCCGCAAAGCAGGAATAATTGATGCTTTTGAACTGTGGTGTTGGAGAAGACTCGAGAGTCCCTTGGACTGCAAGGAGATCCAACCAGTCCATCCTGAAGGAGATCAGTCCTGGGTGTTCATTGGAAGGACTGATGCTGAAGCTGAAACTCCAGTACTTTGGCCACCTGATGCGAAGAGCTGACTCATTGAAAAAGACCCTGATGCTGGCAGAGATTGAGGGCAGGAGGAGAAGGGGACGACAGAGGGTGAGGAGGTTGGATGGCATCACCGACTTGATGGACATGAGTTTGCGCAAGCTCTGGGAGTTGGTGATGGACAGGGAGGCCTGGCGTGCTGCAGTCCATGGGGCCGCAAAGAATTGGACACAACTGAGCGACTGAATGAACTGAACTGACTGACTGATTGCTTGAGGCCCCCAGTCTCTCTCTGGGCTTTGTTTAACGACTGAACACCACTCTGCAGCCAGAAAGATCCTCTCCATCCATTCATGATTCACTGACATACAACGAGCCATGTGTTTATGTGATAGATAGAACATAAATATATTAGTTTCCAGCTAGGATAGTATTGCCTGATTAGCTAAACAGTCTTCTTTATATGCAAATTGAGATGGAGCCAGTGTAAACATCTGTGATGCTCTGGACATTACAGAAAAGCAGCTCTGCCCTCAAAATCAAAGTATCTCGTGTTACCCCAAACTTGCAGTATAGTGGCTTCTGCCCACACCTCTGCTTTTTCACCAGGCACTTCATATTTAAATCTTACTTCACAGGATCATTGCATCAATTAAGGAAACATCAAGAAACCAGTTTTTTTAAAGGTCAAATACCCAAAGCGCTGTAACTTTTTAAATGACTATGAAACGTATCATCGAAGCTCTCGGATGAACACCTAGCCAAGGTGTTAGGTCAACAACCCGCTTGCTCAGTCTGTGCACCTAAGGGTTTATTTTTCGCCTAGAAACAGGGACATGCCCGGCGCCTTCAAAACTCATGTTAGAAAGCGCAGATAATAAATTATTAGGCGAACAAAGGCTGAGCTCATGGAAAAGCGATTGCTGTGTGGGTAAATACAGCCCCACTGTGTATTAAACAAAAATTAAACCCCATTTTCTTTTTTATAGTTAAGTTGCCATCAATTCAAATAGCGAGAACAAGGCAGTGGACACAGTTAATAGTCTGCAGACCGACCGGGCCCGGCTTTGAAAGCATTTAAGCTTCCCTGAAGTACTGCTTGTGCCCAATTATAACTTACTACTTACCATCTTCATAATTTAAATCTGTCCGCCCCTTAGGGGGGGAAATTTTTTGCTAATCAAAGCCATGAATGCACCTTTTTCCTTTTGACAGCATTAAATTAAAGCTAAATGGTCGGTTTTGAATGAGTTACTGTGAAGAATAAAGGCATTAATGAGGTAATTTCATTATGGAGACTCATCCAGGCCTATGTGAATACAAGGGAAGTAAGTAGAGGGGAAAGCTGAAAGCTGCAGAGGAAATTAGGGTTCCTTCCACCCTAATTAATGTTTGGGGGCATTTAGTACAGGCACCAAATTAACTGCTCCAAAGAACTCTCATTGAAAAAAAAAATACATTGTTGCCCTCCCGTATAATTAGGAGACAGTACAAGGCTCGCCCTCAGTGAGTATAAAGCCAGCCTTTAACCGATGGCGCGGTCACAGAGAACCGGCCATTAGGGCTGCCGAGGTTTGAGGAAGCAGTAGGCAGACAATATGGGATTGTTTAGGTCCTTGGGCTCTGCGAGTTGTAAACAGGTAGCCTCTGAATGAGGAATTATGAGACTCCTGGGAGGCCTGTCTTCCCAGCAAAACAGTCTTAAATGCATCCAAAGGGAAGAAAGAAAGGTGAATAGGCCCGGCAGAGTTAGCAAAGAGAATTCTTGATGCTTGTCTTAAGTGATTACATGCGGCTCTGCAGGCCCCTCTCATTGAGTTATCTTTACACGGCTTTTGTCTCCTCTAATTGGAGCTGATGAGGTGCTAATTGGAGGCCTTTTTTAAAAGCCCACTACTTTAATCATTGGAAAATCTGGGGAGACTGGGGGAGTGGAGTTAATGAGACCAAAAAAAAAAAAAAAATGAAAGAAAACTTATAAAGTGTAGCTTGACAAAAAATAAAACTGTCATCTATGTGGCTCTGGGAGGGTGAAAGGCAAAGGTTTGATGGGAAGGAAAGGGGAGCAACCAAGATGTTTTCTATAAAAATTCTTTCCAAAGCATCTTCATGGGTTAGCTAACAGAGGATGGCTCTTCCTGGTCTTTAATTCTCATCATGAGCCTGAATTCAGGCTCAACCCTTTACGTTCCCACTCTGACTGGCTTTCAAAACTGTAGAGAGAGACTTGCAGGGAGGCGGGCCTGCGTCACACTGACCTGGGTCCCTCCTCTCCAAACGAAAGCTTTTCCTGAGCCCTTTGTTCGAGACTCGTCCTTTCTCCTGAGTGCAGAGAGGACCCTTCATCTCAGTTCTAAATCGCGTCGCAGGCACAGTGAAACGTGA